>NC_090941.1:95464087-96089087 GCF_040938575.1 Ambystoma mexicanum
AGTTCAGCCATCACTCACTGGAGGTTCATCATATCGAAGGGGTGCTGAGGTCCATGTTCATGGGAGAGCATAATGTACACAGCAGGCTGCAGTATAGTTTGTGGAGGGGGTAAAAGGGTGGGGGCCCTCCCAGCCTTCCTAGGCCCAGATGGTGTGGGCCGGCTTCTGCCTTCTGGAGCCTCCAATTGGAGGATGTAGGCTGGGGTTGCCCAATCAGCAAGGCAGCAGCCTCACAAAGGAGATGATCCCACCCCACAATGTGGCACAACCATTTTAAAGTATTTCGAAAAATGAAGTTCAATGGCCAAATTAAGTGATACTAGGTAATATCCTTACAGTTAGCTCCCCAAAGTTAATGCGTGTATCATCAGCAGGTTAACGTAGATGATCTCTCTAGAATCAAGAAGATCGAAGAGGAGTTTTGTGTAAGTGCTGTACAGAGTAGGAGAGAGACACAACCGTTGCAGTATGCCAAGCATGGCGGGGATGGTATCAGCTGCTGATTCCCCCATTAATACACACATGGTGCGACCACTGAATATGGATTTGATACACAATGGGGCTTTCGGGAAGAAGTAGAAGTGTTGGCTCAGGTGGTGGCACAGGATGTTGTGGTCAGCAAGGTAGAAAGCCACAGAGAGAGCTACCAGGAGGAGCAGAGCTAGTTTGCTGGATTCACGGATGGAATCCATTTGTATTTTTAAGTCCAGTAGGGCCGTTTCTGAACTGTGCTTAGGGCGAAAGGCAAATTGCCTTTCGCCGAGTAGATGGTTTCGCTCCAGGAACTGTTGGACTTGGGCATAGGCTAGGCAGTCCAGAATTTTAAGAAGGAATGAGACTGTGGTTATGTGGGCGATAGTTGGTGGGTATTGAGGAGTCAAGATGCTCTAGGTCAATCCCATAGACTATTGTGTATAGAACTACAACTACCTTGACTGCAGTTAAAATGTCCCATAAATTCTAAGAAACTGTAATATATAATAATGTCTTCTGTTATTTCAGCACTCTGAGACCTAAGGGTGTATAGCGCCATATAAGAAATAACTTTTGATTTTATATTTTTACACATAGCAGGAATAATATTTTATTTCTATACATGATGTATACATAGAGATTTACAGTTTTATAATCTGATCTCTGTCTACCCATACTGTATGCTGCAATGTGAGTCCAGATATTCCACTCTGTGATTACTCAGTCACTGTAATGTGCTGGATAATGAGGAAGGGTAATAAAAGTGTGCATTTCTCAAATGCTATTGTAGTTCATATTGTTTTATCCAATTCACTTGACCCAAATCTACATTTTATGAGGACATGAAAGCTCAGAACTGGTGAATAATGCCTTCATTGATATGTGAGTGATCTGGAATTCTTAGGCTTACAAAGTTGATGTTTCAGAGGGTGTCTTGGAAGGTGTGTATGGATACTTATTGAAATCATTCATTGGATTTTGCAGTCATGGAAAGCCAGAGATTGTATTGGATCTGAATAACACCTCATTCACCAGAGATTTTGGGTGGATTCCAATCCTTACTACAGAACATTTGTTTAGAAGAAAGAACATGCTCTGATGCCCCACTTTAGTCGTTGGTCTGTGTAGCAGTGGTGGAGAAGGGTCCGTGGTTCACTCTCTGGTGTGCAATTGTACACACAAATTCTGTGTGGTCTAGTTGCTGCAAACACTCGTGATGACATCGGACAATGCGGGCTTTCAGACCAGGAAGACTTCTCATAGGCAATGTTTCCCCAGGATCAAATGATTTGCTATGCTCTTTGCCATGGCGCTTGTCAAAGGTTTGCTGTTAGGATCTCTCAGCCTCATAGATCTATATACGGCATTTCTTTTCCTCCTTAATCTATGCGCAACTTCTCCTTGCTAACTATCCTTTTCTACCTTAGTCTGAAACTGACGAACATCAGCACACTTCTGCCCTACACGTTGCCATCTCACTGCGGCAGCAATCTTCCACCTTCCCCACTTAAGTCCTCCTTTGCTACTGTACCTGCCAGTCCTGTCTCCAACAGTGTTCCTGCATGCAAAATAACTACTGATAATGCGCCTCCTGCTACTACTCTACATAGCGCTTGAACTAGCATCCTGGTTTTTCACTCCTGGAAGCTGTTTTCTTTGTGGAACCGACTTCACTGCACCCACATATTAATGCTACAGGGTTTTCTTCCCCAGAGGGTTTCCTTGAGGCTCTTGTTTTGCCTGTATTTCACCATCAGAGTCACAAGGTTTTTAGGGTGTGCTTTATTATCAGCACAACGATTGACTGCTACTGATCAGGTTAGTGCCATTTTTTTTATATTGCATAACACACTCAAAGAAAGGTTTTGCCAGTTGTCATGTATCAAAAGTGTTTGTGATGATTCTCCAGCATTGGGTCTGGCATGGATTCACATGCTCATGAATATTCCCTGTCATCAGGGAATCCTCAGTAAAAGAAAAAAACTGTTTCACGTTCACTTTAAAACTTTATTTCTCCTCTAAACCAAACACTGTCCTTTGGGTCATTCTGCCCCCATCAATGAGAGTCCTCTCCCTAAGCCCCTCCTCTGGCAGCGATCTTCACATTTTCAACACAAACTTCAGTGTCCAGTTTTGCTCTGTAATCTATTTCTATGCTTTTTTTGTGTTTTCAATGGAAAGAGGTTCTATTTTTGTTTCGAAAGAGCCTGTGTGCTCTCTTCTCCATCTGCCGACAGCGGGGATCCATTGTCAGTGAAGTTCAATGCCCCTCAAGGGCAAAGATCGTCAAATATTCCAGAAGGACATTGTGCTGCTTTGCGCCCTCCGACCATGATGCAGGAGAAGAAGGAGGGAAGATTGCTCTTCAAGCCCTGCACCAAGTACGGGCTACAGAATGCGTTTGTGGAGGACAAGCACCTGCAATGGCTCTACTGCCTGCACCCGGACCATAAGGAAGTGAAGTGCGAGATATGCCTCGGGTTCTCCAAGAAGATGACGAAGGATAGGCACAGTAGACTGGTGGCGTGGTTGAGGCCTCTGCCCGAATGCTCCGAGCAGGGTCATGCCTCACCCAGGACCGGCCAGTCCGAGAAACTGTCTTCTAAATCCTTTGAGGCCACCTCATCCATGGGGGCCTAAGACAAGGCCAAGAACCGCAAGTCTGAATCCACCGGGTTCGCTGCAGAAGCGGGTCCCAAGGTGGACAGGACGCGATCGATATTACATTCTGCCTCCATTGCCAGCCGGCAATCAAGCTCCTCCGCGAAACGGAAATCATCCAACTCGGCTTAGCAGCGGGAGAAACCTGTGAAGCCACGTACAGAGAAGAAGAAGGTTGAACTGCCCAAGAAGGCCCAATCAGCACAAAATAAGACTTTGTCAACTATGGAGTTGGTGGCGACTGCTCTCACGATGGCTAAGGGGGCTGACCCTGTGGAGGTAGCCCCTGCAGCGCAGAAGGTATCCCTGCCCCTGAGGTGCAATACCGCCACATTGACTTTGGCAAAGTCTGCTGACAGGCCAGAAAAGGGAAAACTAGCTCAGAACCTGATTCCAGCCCCTCAGGTGGGAGAAAGGGGGGCAATGAGGCCTCAAAACAGCCCTCCCAGGCCGTGGCCCAGGCCATGGAGGTCTTGTCCTTGGACGACGAGGACCTGGGGCCCCTACACACCATCCACGAGGACGTGGAAGAGGATGGCGACGATGGCGACGATGGCGATGATGGAGTGGGGCATAAAATTATGATCCCACCAGCTCAGCCGATGGATGTGACTTTAGAGATCCTTTCTACCCTCCACACTTTGGTGTAAGAGATCCAGAAGAGGATTCCACCGGACTTGGTTCCAATGGTCCACCAGATCCCTGATCAATCACCAGAGAAGAAGAGGAAGCGTCATCCAATGCCCCCATTTCAGCCTCCACATCTGTGTCAGGCACCCTCTCCACCAGCGGACCCAGACATGGATACGGGTATGGATACGGCCACGACGAAGATGGATGACAACAAGGATATCGTTGCAGCAGGTGGCAGGTCGCCACATTTGGATATGCCACCCAGGGCATCCCCACCGGATGAACTAGGGTTGTTCCATTCTATGATCACTAGAGCCTCAGAGTTATTCCAGTTTGTGCCCGAAGAAACTAGGAAGAAGGATTTCTTGTACCAAAGGCTTGAGGCCAAGAGAATGATAATCATGTCCTGGCCCTCATGAAAAACCCTTGCATGGCTCTGGCCAAACAGGATAGGCTGGAGAAGAAGTACCGGGTGCCGGAATCTGCACCCAAGTGCCTGTGGTCACAAGAATCACCGGATTGGGTGGTATTAGAGGCCACAAGGAAACGGTCGGCTACCCCATCCTCATCTTCGGTCCATCCGGACAGTGAGGGGAAGAAGATGGGTGCCATGGGAAGGAAGGTGATTTACACCACGGCGTCCGCCATCAAGGCAGCCAATGTACTGGCAATCCTAGCCAGGTATGACAGGCAGATGTGGTACAAGCTAGGTCCGATTTTGTAGTTCCTCCCCGATGATAAGAAGATGGAGGCAATCACTCTCTTACAGGAAGGGGAGATATCATTTGATCACGCTATCACAGTAGCATTGGACATCGCCGACACGGTTTCCGGCAGATGGGGAACAGTGTCTGACTTCATCGCCAAGGCTGGATGAAGGCCACGAATTTCCACCAGGAGGTCCAAGCGAAGGTACTGGACATACCCTTCGATAGAGATAACCTTTTGTGGAAAGTCGTCGATGAGTCACTACAGGCCATCAATGCGGATACAGCGACAGCCCATTTCCTGGTCACCCTGCAGCAGCACTGCTCTTCTTTTTTCTCCTCCAGAGGAAAGTCGGGCAGGTCTTCCAAAGGTTTCTCCTCATTGTACCGCTAGCCTTCCAGATACATGACTCAGGAAGCCTACAGAGGCTGTACCCAGGCCTACGATAGCAGAGGACAATGTCCCCCCCGTGCGCCCTGGTGGGAGGCCGGCTGACAAAGTTCATCGGCGAATGGAAAAAAATCACCACAGACAGATACCTGGAGTTTCAGCGCAGGTGTCCATGGATCCCTCCGGTGGCATGTCAGGAGCAGCACATCCCTCAGCTCCTGGAGGAGGTAGGGCCCATGCTGCGAAAAGGGGTGATAGAGCTAGTTCCCCAGCTACTCTGTGGCCCCGGAGTCTATTCCAGTTACTTTTTGGTCAAAGGAAGACAGGGGGCTGGAGGCCCCTTTTAGACCTACGACTTCTGAACAAATACCTCAAGTCCCAACAATTCAGGATGGTCACGTTGCAACACGTGCTGGGCCAACTTGAAAAATTTGACTTATTGATGTCACTGGACCTGGAGGATGCCTACTTCCATGTCCCCATTCAGAGGAAACACTGAATATTTATCTGCTTCGTAGTGCAAGGACAACATTACCAGTTCAGACCCTACCTTTCGGCTTGAAGTCAGCCCCCAGAGTGTGCACAAAGTGCTTGGCACCAGTGGTGGCGCATCTACGCCTACACGGCATACATGTATACCCATACCTGGATGACAGCCTGATTCACTCCCCTTTCGCAGTAGCTGGCGCAAGGACACATGGAGATGACCGTCCGGCTACTAACGAATATGGGATTCTATGTTAACTATCTAAATTCATGCTTGATGCAATCACAGAACGCTCTGTTCCTAGGTGCCAGGCTCAATACAGTGTCTTGCCTGGTGTCTCCCTCGGAGGAGAGGATAGCAGCCATTATGCGGAAGGTGCAGTGGCTGTCGTCGATGAGGACAGCCACAGTGCTAGCCATCAAGTCATTGCTGGGCATGATGTAATTGTGCATCTACCTTGTCTGGCTTTGCAGGTTGCAGATGCAGCCCCTCCATGAATTCCTAGATTCCCACTGGATACAGGTGTCCGCAAGCTTCATGGACAAGTTTTCGCTCAATTACAAGTTCCGGTGGGCAATAATATGGTGGGGCGTTCGCTCCAACATCAGCCAGGGCATGGGATTTCAGAACCCACCATACCAGGAGACGATCACCATAGACGCCTCTCTAGCTGGATGGGGAGTGCACACTGGACGTCTGCATGCCAGGGGCCTGTAGTTGCCAGAGGAGAAGGATCTTCATATCAACATCCTGGAGCTATGGGCAGTGTCCTGGGCCCTAAAGTTGTTTCTCCCGTCCCTGAAAGGCAAGGTGGTAAGGATATCCATGCACAATTCGCCCACCATGTTTTACATCAGGAAAGAAGGAGGCACTTGATCCCCAGTGCACTCCAAGGAGGCACAGGACTTGTGGCGATGAGCCGTCAGACAGGGGATGTTCCTCATCCATCTTCACCTGGCAGGAGTTAAGAACCCCATCACAGACTCCCTCAGCAGCCAACAGCCCTCCTGCCACGGGTGGGAGCTTGATCAGGATCAGGTGGACTGCCAGTTCATCGAGTGGGACAGGCCCCAGATAGATCTATTTGCGACTGCGGCATACTCAAAGTGCAAGAAGTTTGCTAGAAGTTTCCACCAGCCGAGGAGCCTGGGGGACATGTTCTCTTTTCCGTGGGAAGGACTGTTCCTGTATACACTCCCTCCGTTCCCTCTCCTGCTGCGAGTAATCAACACAGTCAGACGGTGTCCGTGCAATATGATACTCATTGCCCCTGCATTGCCAAGGCAGATATGGTATCTGGACCTTCTCATTCTGTTTGCGTCACCCCTGGTCAAGCTGCCGGGGGTTCCAGATCTTCTCAAAAGGGAAGGAGGTGCAATCCTGCATCACAAACCAGGATCGCTGAACCTAAGGTCTTGGTCCCTGCAGCCCTAGAGTTTGGTGGATACGAGTTGCCTGCAGACAGCAAAGAGGTCCTCACCAAGCCCAGGGTGTCATCGACTTTGAAGTGCTACGGTCACAAGTGGAAGTGTTTCGCTATGTGGTGCCGGTCGCAGAATATTACCCCACTGAGGGTCACAGCCCTGCAAGTTCTTCCATACTTGCTCTCCTTGGCCAAGGCCGGCCTGTCACACACTTCTATCAAGGTGCTTATGGTGGCTATCTGCTGCAAACACTATGTCTCCAGGAAGATCTTCACTTTGGTGTCACTGACTCATCAAGGAGTTCCTCAAAGGACTGTTTCGATCTTTCCTGCCGGTAAAGGCTCCTGCCCCGGTTTGGGAACTCAATGTGGTTGTGATGAGGCTCATGGGGACCCCTTTGAGCCTATGCATCAGGCCCCTCTCAAGTTCCTATCATGGAAAACAGTTTTCCTTGTGGCCATCACCTCTGCCAGGAGGGTGGGTGAGATCCAGGGCCTATCCTGAAAGCAACCATACCTGACTTTCCAGATATTGCTCGTGCATTGAAGTTCTACGTGACATGGACACAGAGTTTTCAGGAGACTTTGCAACTGTTTGTGAACTTGGGTTCCTGTGAACCATGGGAAGGCCTTGTCCAAGACTTCCATCTCAAGGTGGCTCTCGGGCTGCATCAAGCATTGTCATTGGTTGGCTAACCGACCGTTGCCCGGCCGTCTGAGAGCCCACTCCACCAGAGCGATCGCTGCGACGACAGCATTCCTGTCTGGTGTGCCGCTGTTGGACATTTGTATGGCTGCTACGTGGAGGTCCATGCACACCTTCACAAAGTTCTACTGCATCACCAGTGATACCAGGGACGAGGGCAGAGTCAGCCAAGCAGTCTTACGCAGTGTTGATGCAGTCAATGATCTGTTCGATTGAGCTGGGTCTGTTCCAGAGGTAATAGTAATTGCTTCTTTTGAGCCTTGCCACCTCCTGTGGTTGTGGTGGGTGGTACTGCTGTGTATTTGTTATTCATTAGCATGTGAATCCATGCCAGACCCCAAGCTGTAGAAGGAATAAGTTACTTACCTGTAACTATCGTTCTCCAGCATAGGTCTGGCATGGATTCACATGCAAACCCTCCCTCCGACTCCTCTGTGGCTCTTCTTGGTCATACTGTCACTTTACGCACTTACCATATCATAAGATGGCTGCCAGAGGAGGGGTTTAGGGAGAGGTCTGTCATTGATGGGGGCAGTATGACCCAGAGGACAGTGATTGGTTTAGAGGAGAAATACAGTTTTAAAGAGAAAGTAAACCTGATTTTTTTTTCTTTTACCAAGGATTCCCAGCCTTGCCAGACCCATGCTGAAGAACAATAGTCATAGGCAAGTAACTTGTTCCATATGTGAATGAGAGATTGGTAAAGAGTGAGTGGACAATTCTTATACATATAATAGTGATGTTTCAGAGGGTGTCTTGGAAGGTGTATATGGACCATTATTGAAAACATTAATTGGAATGCTCATTCATGTAGAGCCAGAGATTGTACGGGATGTGAACTACTCCACCTCACCCAATTGTGATTTCCTGGGCAAAGTGAGAATTTCTGGGCAAAGTGCAAGTGGTATTTGATTTGAGTAGGAAAATCCAAAAGATCTGCTATATAGCAAAATTAGATTTTGGGTAGATGTCCTTACTGCAGAACATTTGTGCAAACCAACAGAACACACAAAGGAAGATTCTGCCAGTTGTCATTCATCAAAATTGGCGTTGATGAAAACCGTGAATGAGATATTGGTACAGAGTCACTGACTAGCACGGAGAATGACGGATAGTATTGGATTTCATAGAAGGATAAATGGGAAGGGCAGTCAGGCAGACATTTTGAAATGGGACAATGAAGGTGTTATTCTGTTTCACTAGTTTGAAAAGTATGGAAAATGCATGTTCTGCCTAAATACATATAAATCAACTGAAGTAATAGGAGCAAACATTTGCATTTGTCCTCAAACGCTTCTGTCCTTCACTTAATACATGTTTCCAGTTGTATGAGTATTAAAAGTTTAAATAACACTTACATTCTGTTAAGTACTGCGGATGATGCATTGCATAAAAAGGCAGAGGAAACTTACTCAAACGGTGAGAAGTGTTCAGGGCTGGTGCAGAGCTGGAGGACATGAATAGTACAAGTGCATTCCCAAGATTATTGAGTATAACAGCCTTTGATTCGGTACTGTTGCACAATGCTTTGTTGACGCAGCGATATTAAAAAGCAGCGTGTGCTGTGCATGGGAACAAAGCAAAACAGACTTGTCTGGCAGTGATGTTCTTATGTTCCAAATGATTAGTTCCCACCTACTTTCTACTTGGGAAGCCAAAATAAGTGCAACATGAACTTGCTGGCTTCCCACTGGAAACTGCTTTCTAGAGTTACATTTGATGCTGCCCCATCCCCACTTTAAATTCATAAGAAGGCATCTAGAGACTATATTTAGAAAAGATGTTCGTCCAATTAGATATAGATTACAGAACATTCATATGCATTGCTCAGTATGGATGTTGGGTAGCGCAAAGTGACTGTTGCCCATTTTTCAATTCGCACATGGCTTTAAAAGAATGGCGAACCACTTAGCTTTGACGGTTATGCTCAAAGTTTGACATACAGCAGCAGGGGTGTTTTGGCTGAGGCATAGTGCAGGGGGTAAGTGCACCACAGCCCACATCCCTAATTGAAGCGGATGAGCACGCAATAATAGGCTATGATTAGCCAAGTTCTAAAGCCACCTTGCTATTGTTTACAGTGTGGGCAAGGTGAGAGATGAGTAGCAGCAAGCCATCCTTCAGCCACTGTGCCAGGCAGTCGGGGGATGAGTATTAGAGAATACCATAGACAAACACAGGAAGCAAACTGCAGTACGTGTAAAAAAATACTGTTTCCTAACAGGGGATTTGCCTTTTCAGAAACAATATCTAAACCTGATAACAGTTTCCAAATAATTTCTTTTGCTTGAAACCTGCAATTAAATTAATATTAATAGTATTACAATAACAGGACAATATTAGATCAGTGAAGACAATGTACAACCCACAGCTCACAGGCCTGCCCACTACCCAGGCAAGGGATCTAACCTCAGGTAAACCAACAGTCTGGCTAGGGAGCGCTTCTGTCTGCATATCAACAACTTTAACTTTGATGAGGGGACGGCTGTGCGCATTGTGGACAGGGTAACATTGTGCCTCACAAGAATGCATCTGCTGCATCTCGGGGAGGTTTTGGAGGGGATAAAATGTCACTATGTGTTAATAATACAGCAATTGCAGGTGAGAAAACAGAACAATGGGCCTCATTACGAGGTTGGAGGTAGCCATGGCACTATTAGCGCCATGGCTGCCTCCAAAATCGTTCGGATCCGGTATGGTGGATGGAGCAATTACCGGTCCATTCCGAGGTCGGCTGGACACGTAATTCACCATTCACCAGAGCCATTCCCCATTCCTATTTGAGCCCCCATAGGGCTCAATGGGAAGGGGGATGGTGGCAATAACGGTACCACGAATTGCGGTACCGTTATTGACCCAGGTATCCCTTTGCAGGTCCCGTCCTTAACACCTGGCAAAACCAGGCGTTAAGGAAGGACCCACAAAGGGAACTCGTAGTAGGGCGGTATTTTACCGCCCACCTCGTAATGAGGCCAATAATATCACTGTAAAGTACAATACGTTTAGCAGTAAAGGCTGAAAATAAATGTTAAACAAAACTAGTGAGTCAGACGAGAGCTGAAGGACAACATAAGTAAGTTTAACAGCGAAATGGCTTGTTGTTGACTGTGTTAAAAGAATTAGACAGGTTAAAGTCTGCAAGTCGCCTAGTCGGGTGATATGTGATGTCAGAAGCAGATTACAAATCAAGCAGTGTATGTACAATCACACAGCCACCATCCATCATGTTTCAAAGATCATTAAGTATAGAGAGAATGTACAATCTCTACAGCGTGAAGTGAGAACGTCCTCCTTCGACCTTGTTAAACAAAAGCCTGTGGTGCACTTTGCACAGAACGTACATGCAATGCCACTGACAGCCTGGGTATTTCCACTGCATTATTACAAATGAAAGCCATACCCGAGATCATAAATAGCATAACATGTTCTTATGTGCTGAGCTGTATCACCCCTGTAAAATTCTTCAGAACAGCTGTGCTGTACTCGCAACTTTCATGAAGGAGAACATTGAGTGTTCAGATGTCCCCTCTGGATTCTGCCAGGGACCCCCTCGCACTCCTTTTAACGGGCAATTATGGGTGTGAAGTGTGAGTATGTGTGTGTGTGCATGCACACATGCACACAGGAACTGCATACTCAGTAGCAAACAAACACAGGCCTGATTTCCTGTGATCATTGTCTGCCAGTGCAAACCATGTGCATGGTAATGGGCAATAAGATTCCCTAATTTGGATATGACACATTCTACGTCAAGACTGGAGGTGAGCATTATGCTTCAACTTCTTTATTTGTGCTCTTCACCAGTTTAAACAAAATATAACAGAAAATGCTTCAAACACTCATTTTCTTTTTTCTTTCCTTTCAAACTACATTTCCCTGTTTACACAGGCTCTTCTGTAGTCCATCCCACTTCCTATTAGTGGCTATCTATCCCAACCTGAATCAATGCTTTTCCTCTTCTTGCCCTGCTCTTCAGCAATATTAGTACCAATCTTACTGTAGAACCTCACTATATCTAATTTGAACAATGCGTATAGCTTGCTGCATACATATTTAAACAGCCCGTTATGATATGATACCTTGAGAATGCGTAGCGAGCATACCTGAAGTCATGGCGCAGGGTTTTTTCTCATAAAGGGGGCAGACAATTATGTCCTTCAGAAGAAGTGTGTCGTCACGTACAGCGTAGTGAGGGAGCACAGGAGCGGTACGCCTCTGCCGTATTGGCATATTGTTTTAGAGTGGACAAGCGAGCAGACCCTGTGCTACACTATTACCACACAAGGAGGGCTGCTCTGTCTCGCTGAGCTCTGTGCGAGAACAGTAGCTATCACCCTCCAGAAAGATATGTAACAGCCTCCTCCATCAGGAAGGAGGAGCCAAAGCAGAGCGAAAGTCGCAGATGCAACACAGACTGCCTGAGTCAGATTAATGGCTCGGAACACACCAAGCACAACTCACAAGCAGCTCGGCAGCCCACAACAACGAAAAGAGGCTGCAATTTAAGAGAAGCCCATAGAGGGAGATCACACAGACATATGATCACTCGAGGGCAAAAACATCAATAAGCCACATAGGGAGCTCTAGAGATTCCTACTCTACCAATTGGGCAGTGGACGTGCAGAATTAACCTGTTCAACCAGGTACAGAGGCACACAACACATTAATACCCATAATGTCAGATTATGAGTGGGAAGAAGAGCAGCAAGTGCTTGACCTAGCACTCAGCTTCAAGGCAGTGCTGGGGAGTTCATTGGTAGAGGCAGTGGCTGAAGGGGTGAGACCCATCCAAGAAAGACTGGCAAGTCTGGAATCTCTCCTAGGGTAAGCCCAGAGAGGGCGCACAAACAGGCCAGATAGCACGTCCAAAAGAGCCAAGAAGAGCCCTCAGGGGAATAACATGACCCCCAAGAGGGAAGCCTTGCCAATTCCCCCGGGTCAGAAAGAAGGGGTGAAAGAAAGACCCCAGAGGTAGCTGACGCCTCTGGGAAATTGAAAGCAGCCTGTTCCTCCAGTGGGCAGCAGTGCCATAACTCACAACCCCTGACCCATGGGAAGACAATATGACTAACACTGACGCAGAGTCAGGAGAAGAGTCACAGATGCAGGGAGTCTCTAACCCCTTGCCAGACGAGGAGAGTAAGCCGACAGAAGACTGGGTAGCACCTAAGTGTGGCAAAAAGCATGCAAAGAAAAACATCTGGAAGTGCCAGACTCAGATATGGCAGATATGATCAGCCTAGAAAACATTACAAACCCTAAATCTTCAGCCTTGCAGTCAATGGCGCAAGTGGCGATGTACCTGGTGCAATTATTATGCAGTGCCCTCAATAAAGAGACCCGTCAGCGAATGAGGGCAGAATGCCCAAGACTGGACCTTGCAGACAAAGTGGCAGAGGCTCCATAGCTCGATCCGAAGATGCTGGCTTTCGTCACCAAGTCAGCAAAGGATCCCAAGAAAGGGATGGACAGAGCCTGGAAGAGCTGTCAAGAGAAAGTACTGAATCTTTAGCTAAGATTATGGAACTGGCAGAATGTGCCAAGGATACAGATGAAGAAATAGACAGCGACACTCTGGCAAATTGGGCACAATGAGCGGTATGCCTCCAAGGCAACACAAACTGTGCAATATCATCAGAGAGGAGGAGTGGACTCTGAAAATAGACACTAAACTGAGCGACCTCACTTCTTACTTATTTGGCGAAACCTTCGGTGAAGAGATCGGGAGATTTGTAGGGATGTACACATCTCTAGAGAAGGCGCAAACCTTATTTCCCAGTCGAGTTTTTGCAGGGACCGGCCGATACAAAGGTCGTTCTGCCGGTCACATCGCATCTACCCAAAGACCTCAGGGCCAGAGAGCCCATCTTTTTTTCCTGACTAGAGGAAGATTTCCCAGAGGACGCAGAGGCAGAGGAGCCGCGTGGTTCCAAGGAGCAAACACAGGTGAGACCCACCAGGACCTATCCGCCCATTGGGGGAAGGACACAGAGCTTTTGGCACAATTGGCGTGGGATGTCCAGCGATGCATGGGTACTGCAGACCATCAGAGGGCTGCACCTGGAATTTATAGATGCCAGATACAAGAGAAGCAGCCGAGCCCTATCCTCATGGCTGTAGCGGAGCAATCACTTCTCCAAGAGGAGTTGAAGCAACTCACATTGAAGAGAGCCATCAAGCTCTGCGATCAGGAACCAATATTTATCAGCAATATGTTCCTTGTACACAGGAAAGAGAAAGTAAGACCAGTTATAACCCTCAAGGAACGGAACAGTTGGGTAATGTACAGTCATTTCAAAATAGAAGGCATTTTCAATTGATGGATACCCTAAGAAAAGACGACTGGCTTACGAGAATAGATCTGAAAGAGGCATATCTGATGATTCCCGTAGCCATGGAACACAGACCTTTTCTAGCCTTTTACTGGGAAGGGTGATTCTGGCAGTTCAGAACAATGCCCTTCAGGCTTGTGTCGGCTCCTTAGGCATTTACCAAGCTTGTGAGGCCAGAAGCAGCAGCAGCCAAGGAAAAGGGGATTCAAATGATTATATATCTAGACATCTTACTGATGGCAAGCAGCAAAGAGACTCTGAGATACCAGACACAGTGGGTGAAGGAACTACTTATATATCTAGGATTTCTGATGAACGTAGAGAAATCTAATATGTCACCAACCAGAAGGATTGACTTCCTGGGTTTTGTGGTAGACACCAGAAAGGTGACTCTGGAGCTTTTTACTAAGGAAGCTAAGAGACATCAAGAGAGAAATAAGGATATGGCTAGACAAACAAGTTATCTTGTTAAGAACGCTAGCGAGAGTAGTGGGGTTATAGCAGCAGATTTATTTGGGATCCACCATTAAATTGTATCCAACGAAAACTCATCTCATTAACATCATTGATTTAAAGGTAATTAAGTTGGGAGCTCAAATGAAAAGGATAAGATCAAGGTTTTGTAAATTCTCTACATTCCCTCTGATAAAATTCTATGCGGGCAAGGTGGTCCCAATCATCCTATTTGGACTGGACACAAATCCGGTCTCGATGGATGTGAATTGGAATATCCAAGCTTTGGAAAACACTCTAATTTTACCTAATTGTGTTCCTATTGCATGCCTTCTGTATGAATTGGGCCTTTCTTCCTTGAGATCATGGATAGAGTGGAAGTTGATTTCGTTATACAGGCTGCGCTTGGTTCCTCCGAAGTGCTCCCTGCACAAGGACCTGTCTAAATTAGTGCATGAAGGTGATAATTGATTCCTGGAAATGTTAAAGTCTAAATGTTCTGAGTTATTGATTAGTGCTGACTGTACGTTAGATCTTCTTACCCAAAACCCAACTAAAGTAAAAGAACAGTTAAAATGTTGGGATTGGATAGTAACTGGTGAGAAAATGAGGAATGCTAAGCTGTCAGCATCACTCTCTGCGATGGATAAACAAAGGTTTATACTACCTTCCTATCTGCATACATTTCCAGATTCCTGCGCAAGGGCACTGTATCTAAGATTCAGATTAAATTTACTCCCCACCTTGGAAATCTTATCTATGAGAGATAAAGGAGTTACTAAGGTCCTTTGTGACTTACATCTGGATGAGTAATGAGAAATGCAAAAATTGAATGTCTGTAACAGATTATGTAAAATGTATGTTTTAAATTGTTTTTAACTGTGTTAAAAGTCAGTGTTTTGTCTAAGGCACAATACAAAATAAAAAATAAAGTACTGGGGTTATTAGCAGCATCCATATAGGCCATCTTTCCTGGGCCCTTGCATTGTAGAGAACTTCAGACGCTGGAATTAAGGCACCTGCAGCAGGGCCTAAAATACCATCAATTGATACTGTTAGACCAGGAATCCAACACAGAATTACTGTGGTGGCTACAAAACATGAACGCTTGGAAAGGGCGAGCCATCTTCGGAGACACCTCAGACCTAGTAATAGAATCAGTTGGCAGCAGATTAGGCAAGGGACCACATTGCAGTAAACTAGAGACAATGGGGAAATGCAACAGAGAAGAATTACAGCTGCATGTAAACTGTCTAGAACTGCTTGCTGGAGCTTTCACTATAAAGGCATTTACCAAAGACACAGTAAGCTGTTGCATCCTACTGAAGATGGACAACACCTCAGCAGTCAGACACATAAACCACCTGGGGGGTATGAAGTCCAAACTCCTAGCAGAGTTAGCAAAAGATTTCTGCCATTATTGTCTAGAGATGAAAATCGCAGTCATGGCAGAGTACCTCCCAGGTACCCTGAATGTAATAGCAGATTGGAACTCAGGAGACATGGCAGACTGCAGCAACTGGATGCTCAGCAGAGCAGTGGCCCAGTGACTGGACCAGCTGTGGGGTCAGATTCATATGGATCTATTTGCCTCCCGGCTAAACACACAAGTGAAGAGATTCTTCAGCTGGAGGATAGACCCGAGAGCGCATGGAACAGATGCATTCCTACAGAATTGGCATGGGGAGTTGCATTATGTCTTCCCGCCACTCATAAAGCTGAGCAGAGTATTGGCAAAGGTGCACAGAGAGAAGGCAAACTTGTTTATAGTAGCACCCATATGGAAATCGCAAATTTGGTTTCCAGTTCTGATGGAACTTTCCTCGGATTTCCTGTGGATTCTCCCGTCAGACGAATGCCTGCTCACAGACCCAGCTGGTTCATCTGATCCTCTGGGAGTGAAGGGTACGCTCCCTCTGATGGCATGCAGCGTATCAGGAGAAGGTGGGTCCTGCCATGTATTTCAGGACACACTGCGCAACTCATCTCAAAGTCTTGGGCTCCATCTACGCGATGGAGCTATGACGCAACATGGGGCAGACGGGAGAAGTGGTGTAAAGAGTAAGGTATTCCTCCCGTTTCAGTCCTTGCAGTAGCAGTGCTGAATTTCCTAGCATATGTCAGAGAGGAAGGTAAAGCCTTTAGGACCATGAGTGTTTCCTGATCAGCGCTATCAGCAGGCCACTTGCCAGTGGACAGGGCACCAATAGGGGCCATCCAGCAGTAGTCAGGCTTATGAAAGGAGCACGTTTTGAGACACCACCGTTACCCAGGTACACATACTTATGGGACATGAATACAGTTCTTCAGTCCTCACAAGCTGACCAGCAAATACCTGAACATGGGCAAGCTATCAGGGAAATTAGTGATGCTTTTATTCCCTGTATCCTGTTGCCGAGTCACAGACGTGAAGGCTCTATACATATATAAGAGAAGGTTTGGACCAAACAGTGTTACTTTCACCCTATCGAGAAGAACAAAAACATTCTCTTGGTTGATATCGTACCCCTATCTGCACACACAACCAAAACTGTGTGTAGCGACGTGCATTAGAGAGTACAAATCCAGGACGGCCGAGCAGCAGCCATCAGGAGTATCACAATTGCTAATTGCTTGTAGGAAACCGTTCAAGGGGGTTGCGACAGCCAGTATAGCCAGATGGGTGCGTAACATCATACAACAAGCAGGCGTAGATTTAACGCAATTCAGAGCACATTCAGTGAGAGGAGCAATGACATCGAAAGCTACTAATACTACTACTATTAGTAATGTTAACAATAATAATAATAATAATAATAAAACAAATAATAATAACAACAGTAAAGGCAATCATTTTGTTCACCATCATAACAAACTCATTTTACAAGGAAGAATATCAAGGGGCCTGTCACATTTCAGTTCTTCTACAGGCAACAGGCGTAGCCCTAGTAGACATTATGAAAGCGGCAGATTGGTCAAGTGACAGTTCATTACAAATGTTTTATTTTAAACCTATAACATCATTGGCAAGAGCGGTGATGCAGAGCTTTGAACAAGGATAATGCTTGCCTACGGTCTTGACATAGAATGAAGATTACCCCTGATAATTGTGCAGGGAGTCTTGATTCTATTAATGACAAGGAGGTGAACATTACTATAACGCCCAGCAATGCACTGTGATGTGAGAGCGAACATGATTAGCATACTGTATTGTTGACAATTGACTTCTGTTACTTTATTCCCTAATAAGGCGAATAGGGAAGGCATTGCCCACCCTAATGATGTTATGTTTTTTACAAGGAGACGACCAGAAAACCAGCTAACCGAGTAGCACTGATCAGCAAAGCAGAACCAGTTGATGTATCAAAGGAACAGCCAGACACCAAGGTGTCGGCGGCTTACAGCGTGAGACAAAGTTTATTTCAAGTTCAGTTGATAGTTCAAAGCCAGTTGTGTGGATCACAGGATCAGTTCAGAGCATCCAAAGAAGAGGAAGAGCATAGAGTAAGGATCGGACAGATAGCCACAAACAGTAAGTGGGAATGGACTACAGAAAATCCTGTGTAAATAGGGAAATGTAGTTTCAAACGAAAGAATAAAGAAAATTAGTATTTTGAAGCATTTTCTGTTATATTTTGATAAAACTGCTGAAGAGCACAAATAGAGAAGCATAATGCTTGCCTCTGTGTCTTTAATAGAATCAACACTCCCTGCACAATTAGCAGAGGTAATCTTTATTAAACTGCACAATGTGTTAATCGTTGATGAGACAGTGGGGGTCATTACGAGTGGGGATGTAAGGGATACCAGGCATCGGTAAGGAGACCAGTCTGACCAGGCGTTATGGACGGGACCCGTTAAGGGACTAGGGCGCAAATAACTGACTTGACATATGCAAGCACATTATTTGCGCCCTCCCCATTCCCATTGAGCCCTATGGGGGATCAATTGGGAATGGGGAATGGCATTTTCAATGGGGACTTACCGGTCCCTCAAAGGTCGGACTACACCGGTAAGTCCCCATTGAACTAGACCTGTGACGGACCCGTTATTGGTGGCAGTCATGGCTCAAACAGCGCCATGACTACCACCAATCTCGGGATGAGGCCCAGTGTATTGATAAAAAAAGACTCCTGAACATTGAGCACATTTAATGAAGTTTCAGAGCTGGCAAGTGACAGCTTTCTTCAAATGTTCACCTATGAAAACAGTGTATGAATCAACAGTTACAAAACACAATAAGGAAGAAGTTTGTGGGCACTGCATATGGAAAGCAAGGAAAAGGCCTGCACCTATGGACTTCTTTCAGGCCCTCTCCTCAGTAAATACATTCTCTATCTCACATTAGTCGCAATGCGAACGACTAAAAATGTGACACTGAAGTAAAAAAGATGCTACAACATGTTTTGCAAAGATATTGTTCAGAATACAGAACTATGGTTTGTTTATGGTATACTTATAACAGGAACCACTCCACAAATCATCCTGTGTTAGGATTGTTATTACTTAATAATTATTTGTTTCACACTTATCTTTTCACATTGTACAAACTAGCACATATATTACTGTCTGCATCATCGTTGAGGTATCACGTTATCTTATCGTAAGTCACCAGACACCAAACGATAAGTGATTGTATTCACTCAATGTATTCCTTTTCAATTAGCACCAGGAAATATGGCACCGGGGTCACTAATGCATGCAATCAGTATTCAGGTGCATAATTTAATCTCTCCTTCCTGAAATTGTTCTCATTTTGCAGCTTTAGTGTCCATTTTATCAACATGCCCAATCGTGTTTCCGTTTTTTGCTGTCGATCTGCTCTGCCACTTATTACTCAATAAAACATAACAAATGAGTTTCTGATACGTCAGCTCCTGAAGAAAAAAATAACAAAATAAAAAACATGTCCCCTTTATTCATGCTCACTTGCATCTAATGTTCATACTACTACTACGATTAATACTGCTGGTTCCATGTCATTTCACCGTAGGATGTTTTTTTTGCGGGATTTTTTACTGCAGATTTTTAATGAAAAAACTCTTCCCATTTTTTTAAATTATTTTTAAGGGGGTTGGACTCACAAACCCCCCTACTCCCTTTAATGTTGTATGTATTCCTAAACAGCCACAACCCATATATATAATTTTCTAACCCCCTAAAACATTTTGAAGGGTTTTTTTCATAAAGAAATTTGTGGTAAAAAACCCTGCGAAAAAACATCCCACGATGAAAGGACATTGTACTGTACTGCTACTAATACTACTACTATTAGTAATGTTAACAATAATAATAATAATAATAATAATAATAATAATAATAATACAAATAATAATAACAACAGTAAAGGCAATCATTTTGTTCACCATCATAACAAACTCATTTTACAAGGAAGAATATCAAGGGGCCTGTCACATTTCAGTTCTTCTACAGGTGAAACGTAAAATCTCAACCAATTAAATGCGTTCCACATGACAAGCCGAGCTTCTGCAATGTAGGACACAGCCACTTGACATGAGAGGACATGAGAGGACATGAGAGGACAGTACCACAGTATGCACACACGGTGGGGGGATGAAGGGAGGCCCAAGGAGTGAAAAGGAAATGAATACACCTATGAAAGAAGGATGGACACAATACATGATAAACACAAAACAGGTGAATTATAGATTGGAGAAAACAATTAATGCTCGTATTGTCTCATTATGTGTAGCAGAGTTCCCAGTCAGATAAGCACATGTAGCAGGTACCCTTAACCAGATTCATAAACATGAGGGTTTCAACCAGGTTTTGAATCCATAGCTGCAAGAGATTTACAGGGTAATTCATAGAATTTCGCAGAAAAGTGTCGCAAGCGGCTGGCGCAGAGTGTCCGCGTGCGATTGTCTGCGCCAGCCGCGTGCGCTAAAATCGATTTCCGCGCACAGCGCATTCATGGATTTTCGCATCCAAAACCAGCCGTGGTGCAGCGTGGCACAGCGACCCTGCAGCAGCGCCAGTTACGCCCTCAAGAACGCCCTCGCGGAAGGAAAAGCCTTCGCAATCCCCAAATAATCGCAAAGGGCTGCGCTAACCCTGGACCAGTTCACCGGGCTGGCAAACAGCAAACGGCAAGTGGGGAACGTGTATTTCAGTGGTTCGCGGGAAGTTCCACACGCGAGTGTCCTGTGTACGTGTGCATCAGGGGTGCGCGGGAAGTTCCACACCAAAATCAGCAGGGTACGTGTATTACAGGGGTGCGCGGGAAGTTTCACACGCGATTACAGCAGGGTACGTGTATTTCAGGGGTGCGTGGGAAGTTCCACACGCGATTGGCCCCGTGCGAGCAGGGTACGTGTATTCCAGGGGTGCGCGGGAAGTTCCACATGCGATTTCAGCAGGGTACGTGTATTTCAGGGGTGCGCGGGAAGTTCCACACGCGATTGGCCCAGTGCGAGCAGGGTACGTGTATTCCATGGGTGCGCGGGAAGTTCCACACGCGATTTCAGCAGGGTACGTGTATTTCAGGGGTGCGCGGGAAGTTCCACACGCGATTGGCCCAGTGCGAGCAGGGTACGTGTATTCCATGGGTGCGCGGGAAGTTCCACACGCGATTTCAACAGGGTACGTGTATTTCAGGGGTGCGCGGGAAGTTCCACATGCGATTTCAGCAGGGTATGTGAATTTCAGGGGTTCTGGGGAGTACTACACGTGAATTGGCCATGTGGGTCCTCCCAGGTGTACGCTCGACAACCTCCACGGCCCCTGCAGGCAGCCCACACCACGGGGGACTACCCTGCACCCCTGCTCATGTCCCACAGGCAGCCCATCCACCATGGGCATGCCCCCCAGCCAACCCACATGTCACCTTGCACTACTGATCAACAATGCATGTCTCCCACCACCCCCACCCCCCAGCAGTGCAGGGGCAGCCTCCACCAGGCCCCCACTCATGTCTCCCACCACCCCCACCCCCCAGCCACCATGGCCAGCCCCCACCAGGCCCCCACTCATGTCCCCCTGCACCCCCACCCACAGCATCCAGGGGCACCCTCCACCAGGCCCTCACTCATGTATCCCACCACCCCCACCCCCCAGCAGTGCAGGGGCAGCCTCCACCAGGCCCCCACTCATGTCCCCCTGCACCCCCACCCCCCAGCATCCAGGGGCACCCTCCACCAGGCCCCCACTCATGGCCCCTATCACCCCCACCCCCCGCCACCAGGGGCAGCCTCCACCAGGCCCCCACTCATGTCTCCCACCACCCCCACCCCCCAGCCACCATGGCCAGCCCCCACCAGGCCCCCACTCATGTCCCCTATCACCCCCACCCCCCAGCAGTGCAGGGGCAGCCTCCACCAGGCCCCCACTCATGTCTACCACCACCCCCATCCCCCAGCCACCATGGGCACCCTCCACCAGGCCCCCACTCATGTCTCCCACCACCCCCACCCCCCAGCAGTGCAGGGGCAGCCTCCACCAGGCCCCCACCCATGTCTCCCAGCACCCCCACCCCCCAGCAGTGCAGGGGCACCCTCCACCAGGCCCCCACTCATGTCTCCCAGCACCCCCATCCCCCAGCCACCATGGGCAGCCCCCACCAGGCCCCCACTCATGTCCCCCACCACCCCCAACCCCCAGCCACCATGGCCAGCCCCCACCAGGCCCCCACTCATGTCCCCCTGCACTCCCACCCCCCAGCATCCAGGGGCACCCTCCACCAGGCCCCCACTCATGTCCCCTATCACCCCCACCCCCCAGAAGTGCAGGGGCAGCCTCCACCAGGCCCCCACTCATGTCTCCCACCACCCCCACCCCCCAGCCACCATGGGCAGCCTCCACCAGGTCCTCACAATCCCCAATCATGTGCGTTATGGTCAGCTTCCACAGCCAAAAAGCCCTACCAAGTAACCCATTCACCCACATGGAAATGGAAATTACATGTTACACCCCCAATGTTCATAAAGCTAATGAACCCATGTCCGTCACACACAATGGTTGCAATTGAATGGGAAAACACCCAACATGACATGCATGAAACCAATGAGATGATACCACACAGTGAAGTATGAAAACAAAATTGTATTAAAAATAAGAAAGAATGCAAAAGAAATGAAACAAACTACAATGGGAATGAAAAAAAGATAAGCTGCATGTCCGTTAAAAAAAATAAAAACACCAAATCCAAATCCAAAAAAATGTCGTCCAAAGTCAAATGAAAAATAAAATCAATCCAATGAAGAACTATGTACAAAACATCCAAGGGTCCATGAGCCCAACTGAACAAAGGAAACCTACAAAAAACCCTAACTAAAATGCAACTATATACAAAAAGTGGAGCAGTGTCCGTCGACTCCAAATCATAAGAACAAACAAAGGAAACCTAAAACTAAAGAACTATATACAAAGGCGGCGGGCAAGTCCAGCGGCTCACTCCGTGGTGTTCCGGGCCCGGGCGTCATCGAACACCTGTTCGATGTCCCGGAGGCGGTCCTGTTCCATGGCCCCGAGGGTCCACAGGGACGACGCCGTGTCCTCCTCCAACCCCCTGCGGATTGCCTCGAGGCACTCGGCCCGCCTCAGGGCCCTCCGCATGGAGTTCTCCGCCCTGACCATTGTGAGCCGCGCCTCTTCCGCCCGCCGCCGCTCCGCACCTATGGCGTGGCCCAACCGCTGCCACACGGAAGGCACTCTCTGTCCTGGGTCCTCCTGCCCTCCGGCCGATGCCTGACCCTCCGATGTTGAAGGCCCCGAGCCTTCATGGCCCCCACCACGTTGCTGCTGCTGCTCTGCCTCTGCCCGTGCACTGCCTCCTGCTGCCTGCACATCCTCCACCGCCTGGGGTGCAGTTGTTGATGTGGCCACCCCTGCTGGACGTCCGACTCCCGACTGTGGCAGGGATGCCTCCTCCACCAGCCTGGCCGCACCGTCAGAGGCAGCTCCACAGGGCACCCAGGTGACTGATGGGTGGGAAGATGGCACAGAGGACGACTGGCGCGTAGGGGGTCCAGTTGAGGAGGGGGTCGGAGCAAGCCCCATCAGACGGAGGAATCCGGCCTGGGTGACCTGTCCCAGCAGGCTGACGTGGTCAACGAGCCATTCGAGATGACATGCAGTCTCTCCATGAAAAGACTGCAGGTCACCTCGCATGGCCCGTTGACGCAATGCCACACCAGCCAGGACAGGCTCAACCCGGACCTGGATAGCCACGTCCGCAGGCAGAGGAAGGCCAGTTGACGTCAGCTCATCCCCTGCCTGAAAACGGGTCTGGACGTAGGCATCCCTCCTGGTGCAAGATGATGCAGGGACAGGATCGGGGACAGGATTGCACACAGGCACCTCCGCGGCGGCCTGTGCTGCCTCCTGTCCCTGGTCCTGCACTGCACCACTAGCACCAGTGGGATCCCCACCTCCAGACCCCGTCTCTGGTGCTTGCACGGCCTCCTCCTCCACCAAACCCCCCACCAACCTGGATGACTCCGTGCCATCTTCCCCTGTTGGGCCCTGTGGGGTCCCAGCTGCCCCTTCTGCTGCCGAGGAGTCCAACTCCAACCTCCGCCTCTTGGACCTCCCCCCGGCAGCTGGGGCCTGGGATGCGGCACCAGACTCCTCACTCCCCGACGAGATGACAACACGGGAGGGGAGCCGGGCCTTGCGTCTCCGGCTGGCGGTGGGATCCCCGCCGCTGTGCTCCACAGCACCTTCTCCGCCCTCTTCATCCGTTGACGCTGCAGACAGGGAGAAACAAAACACAGGCATCAGGGCACTGTACAATGGACACATACACACATGACAGTTGCACATGAGTGGCATTGGCAAACCTCAGACATGTCATCACAATCCCCAACACACATGTCATTACAACTCGCACACATGAGCCATACCACAGCCATATCGCAATTGCCACCACCATCCCTATACATACAACAGCATGAGCAGCCAAAGGTGAGCCAGACATCACATGCAACACAGGAAGTGCACCACACATGTACACACACCACCACACTTGCATGCATGTGTACACCTCTGCCAAGTGTCGCACTGTTCAGACGGGCATCCATGTCACATCTGCCAATCAGGCTTCCACATACCGCTGTCACATGCATCCATGTTGCATCACTGTTGCACCCTTGTCAAATACACACACATGCACATGTACACAGTGCTCATACATGCAGCCGAAAAAAACATACATGCGTGACATCACGGACATGTCTACTTACATACACATTCATCCAAACATGTGTGCCCACACAACTGCATTTGGCATGCAAGCCTACACACACAAGCACCATCCATGTCTCACACATTACAGCCCTCGCATGTGTAAGCCCCACGGCCCTGTACACCCCCACCCATACTCGACCCCATACAAACAGATGTGCAACCTGCACACTAACGAATAATCACCACACGCACTGCTCACAATCAGGATGCATGTACACTCACCGCTCGACTCCAGACGGGTCTGCTTCTCTAGGACCTGGACGTGGAGCGCTGGGGATATGCGTTCCAGGACCCTCATCTGTTCTTCCGACAAGTGGCCCCGGCGCCCCTTGGCATTCGCTGCCTTCAAGAGGCGCCGGGCCTTGTTCAGGGTCCTGGACCTGAAGTCCTCCCAGCGCTTCCTGACATGTTGTAAGTCGCGGACTGCCACCCCCTCCGCGTTGATGGCAGTCACGATGTCAGTCCAGATCCGAGTCCGTCCTTCCTTGTCGGCGCGGGAACTTCCGAAGAGGGCATCATACTGCCCCAGGACTTGCTCCTCCAGGACACAAACTTCGGTGGCACTGAAGCTGGTGCCCCTCTGCCTCTCTGGCCGGGGGTTGTCAGTGGTCACAGATGGTGTTTGCCCCGACATGACAACCCCAGAGGCAGGAGTGGGTGGGCAACTGGGTCCTGGGGCTGGGCTGTGGAGCGATGGAATCCCAGTCGGGAGTCTTCGGTTCCAGCAGGGGTGGTCACAGCAACAGCACCCCTGGCTGATGTGCAGGCAGCAAATGGCAGTGCACGTGGGCAGCAGGCAGTCAGGCAGCAGCAGATGGCAGGTGGGAGCGTGCTCGGGGCTCTGGGGGGCAGTAGTTCGGCCTTCTGGGCAGGAGCGTGGTCTTCCGTGTGCTTACGCGTGGCCAGCTTGATACGGAGTGATTTGGCACGTGAAAAATCCAACACGTCTGCGTGTAATTCGAGGAAAGGCCCTTAGCGCATAAACGCGTCGCCAGCGTATGCGCGTCTATGAAGTCACGTGCACGTTGAATTGGGCACACGTTTGAAAATGTTGCATGTGAAAAAAATGAAAGACACGTCTGAGTGTCAAAGCGTGTAATTGGTGGGAATGGGCCTAGCGCGTACACGCGGCAGTGACAAAGCGTGTAATTGGTGGAAATGGCCCTACACGCAGAAGTGACAAAGCGTGTAATTGGTGGAAATGGCCCTACACGCAGAAGTGACAAAGCGTGTGATTGGTGGAAATGGCCCTAGCGCATACACGCCGCGTAAGTGACGCTGGACGTGTGGGCCTGTATAAAAGGTACGTGTAGAACACCATTTCCTTGTACGTGCTTTTCGTGCAGAGCGAGTGGATGAATTCTGTACTTCTTGTCGTTTCACATGCGATTTACTTCACGGCGTTTCAAGTTCGTATTCCCTGTTACCTCTGACAGCTTTTTCTCTTTTTTCTCTTTTACTGGTTTACCTGGGCCTGTTCCCTCAAACAGTGTTCCCTTCTACTGTTGTCCTGTCTCCTCAGACAGCGTACAAATCTTCTTTTGGCGGGGGTGTTGCCAACCAAACGCGCTCCTTTTTCACGCTCTTTTACCTGGCAGACGGTGAGTCACGCACGTATCTAACATCTGTGCTTGCCCCTTGTGTAGCCTACCCCTTCAGAGGTCATTCTAGGCTGCGTGTGACACGCATATGTTCATTCTTGTGTTACTAGGTGCCACAGCGTAGTGCAGGTTTTTCTTTCTGCACACGTGGTCTAGGAGGGGTTGCGTGCACGTCATCTCCCTTTTTTGGGGCTCCTGTGCGTAGCGTGACCCGTCATCTTTCCCCAGGGGTTACATTCAGCCTTGCAAGAGCACTAGGGTACAATTACCATCTGGTACCCAACCCCTTTGACCCCCAATTGCCCAGGACAATAGTTTACAGCCACTCCCATACGGACATTAACATCAGTGCCATGGCTGGGAGGCGAGGATTCCGTAAGGGTGGCAAAGGTGGAAGAGCCACAAGTGGTGGCCGTGGTGGATCCGGTAGGGGACGTGGTCGTTACTTGCAGGGTGAGCCTGTCCCCCCATGTGTGGAGGACCAGTCAAGGGCACCCATAATCCCTCCCCCCTGCCCCTCCCGTTGAGGCTGATGTGGCTGACACCATCCATGCTCAGCCCTTGTTGGACCAGCCCATTGTGGCACCAGACCTGGCTGACTCCATGGCTGACTTCCAGGTCAGCAGGCCTATGACACATGCGCTGGTGCACGTTGATGTCATCATGCCACGTGCATCTGGGGCAGCAAGGTCATCTGCTGCCCCAAGTAGGCAGGGCGGAGAGGCTGCAGGGGCAGCTGCGGCTCCATCCACCCCAGCTCTCACACACCCAGCCAGGACAGTGTCGGTCCTAGTCCATCCTGCTGACATTCCCCCTGACACCATTACACTTGAGCCAATGCCTGCACCAACTCCCATGCTGAGTGTGCAATCCCACACTCCTGATACAGAGTCCACCGGGGCTCCTGCCCCTAGTGTCCAGAGCGGCGCAGGACACTCAGGATCACCACCACCTTCCAAGCGGAAGAGGAAGAGTGCTCGTCCGGCACAGGCTGATGCCCCAGACACGGCTACACAGTCCGGCCCGTCGAGGAAGCCCAGCTTCATGGATGACGAACTGAATGCACTTGTCGAGTATGTGTCCGCACATGATAACGAGATGGTCATTGTTGCAGGATCCAAGACCACACCTGCACAACGCCAGGCACACTGGCAGACCGTTGCGGACATCGTAAGTGCCCTTGGAATCGTGAGGCGCACAGCCAATGATTGCAATAAGCGCTGGAATGACCTAAAGCGCAGGGCAAAGAGTAAGCTGGCCTCAAGTCATGCCGCAACTCTAGAGACTGGAGGTGGGTCTCCAGTAGTAGACATGGAACTCACTCCACATGAGTCAGTCGCTGGGACCTACGTCACGGAGGAACAGATCCAAGGCGTGGGAGATCTGCCTGATTACGAGGCATTGTCCGGTGAGTGCACATGCATGTGTGTGTCATCCATGTGCATGGTGTGTGTGAGGGCTTCTGTTTGTGTGCCAGGTGAGAGTGTGTGCGCCTGAGTCGTATGGGTCAGCCATGTGCTTCATGCAATACCTCCTGCGCAGCTGCATTTGGCCATAGCAGTATCCCTTCTGCCAACAGTAGACATCTAGCCCAACTGCACGCCAGTTGCCCTTGAAGTGTCACCTTGCCACAACATTGTTGCTTATTTTTCACTGTTCATTCAGTCAGATTGTTTGCATTCCACCACTTTTACTAGGCATTTCGCAGTCCTCTAGTCACATGTCTGACATGGCTATGGTAAAGTGGAGTGACTTTGTTACCTGGATATCATTTGTTCACACATGTCCCTGTGCAATTGGACCATTTTGGACTGGCAGCTCCAGGTGAAAAATCTGACCTGTTTGAATTAGAAAAGCTATTACATGCGGGAACTGGACTGAATGAATAGGTGCTGCCCTCCTCTCCATCTTCACTCAATAGCAATGGTACATGCCATCTGTGTGATGGCAAGTGTGTTTCACCTGGCAATCACAGGCCAATGTGTGATGCCACTGCCAGGCAGCATGCAGAAAATGTGTTCCTCTTCCATCTTGGTGTCATCAGTGTGTGCCATTTGCCTGCCCTTCATATGCAGTGAGGGTGCATGCATGGGAGGGTTTTAGTCATGTGGGACATGTGTCAATCAAGTACTGGTTCTCTTGCTTCTCAGCCCTCATTGTGTGCCATGGTGCTAATGCCTGTTTCCATTTCTTTGTTTTTATGTCTTTGCAGGGGAAGACGCACCTGATACTGCTGGGGTTGTGGAGATGGTGCAGACCCAGGAGGGGTCCGAGGGCCGACCAACCACCAGTGAGGGACGTGGTGTGGTGGTGGGTGAGAACCCACAAGTGCTGCAGGTCGTGCTCTCAAGGGGTGTCTGTGGCTGCACCTCCCCCGAGCTGTACTCAGGTGTTGATTCGGATGATGAGACCTACGTGCCGTCGCAGGTGAGTGTTCCAGGGAGGGATTCTGTTCTGTCCCACCCACCTGCACCAGGGTCAGAACCCTCAATGGGGATGTCAGTGTTGGCAGCTACGCCTTTGGTGGTTACGGATGCAGGGTCACACTCCGCGACATCTGATCCTGTTCCTGGGCCAGCAGATCAGAGGGGGAATGCAGTCCTGCAGCCTCAGGCAGTGCCGGCACAGCAAGGCGCAGTTCGCCTTGCCCCAGACAGGTGTGGTGCCCGCCGACGTGGTGGCCGTACGCCACCTGGCAATACCGCATGGGAGCAATCCATTCACGGTATGGCAACCCAACAGGCAGCATCATCCGAGATGATGGCTCAGGCCATGGATAGGGTGGCCACTTCCATTGTCCCCCCTGAAAGGCTGATGGAGCGACTACAGCAGGCAACCGACTCCATCTGCCAGTCACACAGGGAGGACATGTTGGCGTCCAACAGGGACAGGCGGGCGGCACTGGCGACTCTGCAGGAGGCCATCTCCATAGAGTCCCAGGGCCACAGGGAAGCCCTGAGGCAGGAGCTCCTTCACCTCAGGACGACTCTTGTTGAGCTTGAGGCTTCAACACACCAAAGGACAGAACAGCAGCTGGAGCGTCTCACCCGTACGCTCTCAGCTGAGATGCAGGCAACGAGGGCGGAGGTCCGGGCATCCCGTGAGTTGTTGCATGGGGACCGCCGCACACTCATCCTCCAGAACGAGACCTACCACACCCGCATGCTTGCAGCCATGGAGGAGCAGACTAGGGCCTTGCGTGGGCTGCCTCCCATAGTGCAACCACCTCCGGATGCAGCTGCACAGGGTGATAATAGCGACAGCAGTGATACTCCCACAATAGGGTAGCCGTGTGGGCCATGAGCCCATGGAGGTGTTTTTTTTTCCCAGGATCCACACAGGTGGGTTTTGGTGTGCACCCTGTCCTCGGACCTCCTGGGTGGCCTCCCCAACCCCCCCCCCCCGGGCCCATCAATGGCCATTTTTTTTTTTTTATTTATTTATTTTTTTTTATTTTTATTTTTAATTATTTTTTTCCCAATTTTTTTGGGACAATTTGTTGCCTTCCGTGGTTCCTGTGGGCATACGCTGCATTGTGGCTGGGCACATGCAGGCTTGTCATGTATTTGGTTCAGATGCTTGGGTTTGAGTCACACACACCCCTCCTGCTTCCCGTTTCCATGGGCTTGCAAAGGGTGTGCCCAAGTGACATTGACGTACATGGTGACATTGGACTCCCACTACATGTGAGGGTAGTCTAGTCAATACTGTGTATACATTCCTAGTGCATATTGCTGTTTTGTTGTACACTGCATGTTGCATTGATGTGTAACTCATCATCTGTGTCTACCTCCCAATTTGCAGGTCCCTTCCTCATGTCTACACAAGGCCCTCTAGTTTGGAGATGGGGTGCATGTTGGCAGCAGTGCACCTACAACTCTACATGGCGCCAACACTGCACAGTTGGTAGTGGTGGGAGTGCAGGCATTTCCAGGTGGTGAGACTACTAATTTATAACATTTGTGATGTCATGTTAATGGTAGTACCTGCTCAAGCTTGTTGTTGGTCCTGCATTACTGTGAGCATTTCAGGTGTTGCAAGTTTCAATTAGGGACACTGTACATTGTGACACTAGTGTCATGTTGTGGGGATTACTTTGTTTACCTGCAAATAGCATGACATGGCACGGTGTGTCGTGTGGCGCTGCTGGGGATGGGTTGGCTGACATGGCACTGTCCTCTTGTTGCATTTTGCAAGTGGGTATTCATTTTAGCTGCTTGAATGTGTTTCTTCACAAAACTGCATTGGTGGTGTCTGTGTGGGTAGGGATGCACACATTGTAACACTTCCAGGTGAACAATCTCAGGCTGATATGGTTTTCACGGTTGATTCTCCAGACATTCAGGATCAGTGTCAGGTTGAGTCATCATTGATTGTCAGATGGAATGTGCCAGGGCAGTGTGCACTCCACAGGGGTGTGATTTCTATGTGAAGTAATTAGCCACTGGCTGTGTACGGGATGCCTCCCCCCGTGCCCTTTCCCCTCCCATGCGCAGCGGCTGTGCATGTGGTTGGGGATGTGGGGCCACCACCATGTCCACGGCCAGGCCCCGGCGTGTTGCAACGTTGTGCAGGACACATGCTGCCACTATGATCCTGCACACTACTGGGGGAGCGTACAACAGCTGCCCGCCAGAACGGTCAAGGGAGCGAAAGCGTGACTTTAGCACTCCGAATGTGCGCTCCACTATGCCCCGGGTTGTAATGTGGGCGGTGTTATATCTTACCTGGGGTGGCGTGGTGGGGTTCCGAATTGGCGTCATCATGTGGGGGCTGAGAGAGTAGGCACTGTCCCCTGTGGAGGTGGTGATTGGTATCATTGGTGGGGTTGTGACCTTGCTCAGTATCTGACATGCCGCCCAGCTTCTAGGTCCCGGCTTAGGGTGGACATTCGGTAAATGAAGCTGTCGTGGGTGGACCCGGGATCGTTGGCATATACTGAGGTGATGATTCCCTTGGCATTACATACTACCTGCACGTTGATGGAATGCCAGTGCTTGCGGTTCCTATAGATGTGCTCTGATGCCCTGGGGGGACGTAGAGCCACATGGGTGCAGTCGATGGCACCTATCACTTTGGGGAATCGTGCCACACCGTAAAAATCCAGGGCGGCAGCATGCCTTTCTGCAGGTGTTCTGGGCAGGTATATGTGCCTGCGGACTGATGGCCGTGCAGTGATGATGTTCAAGACCTGGTGTAGGCAGCGTGACTGGGTGGCCTGTGATACCCCACCCACTATGGCACTTGTCCGCTGAAATGATCCAGTGGCTAAGAAGTGCAGTACATTGAGGACCTTCTCCAGGGGGCTGAGTGCTTGGGAGCACAGGGTGCGTGATGTGAGGTCATCCTCCCACTCACTCACCAGGTCCAGTATTATGTGTGGTGGAAACCTGTACCTCCCATACACCTGGTCATCAGGCATCCCGAAAAGGCTGGTTCTGGGTGTGAATATTCTGGCCCTGACTATCCTCCTCCTCCTCCTTTGGTAGCCCACGCCCACTGCTGCTAGGAACGGTATGTTCATCCTGGGTCTAAACTTGTTATTTTGTTAGCGCGCAAATTTATGCGTTGCGCGTGTTGTAGGCGAGCGTGTGACCCGCGCACCCCTGAAATCCAGTACCCAGTCCAATAGCGTGAGGAAATTCCCGCGCTCCCCGGGATACAGGTGCGCTGACGTACTTGCATGTGTAAGTGCAATAGAATCGCGTATGCGTGCTGACGCGCTTACGCGCTAAGGGCCTTTCCTCGAATTTCACGCTGACGTGCAGGATTTTCACGTGCCAAATCACTCCGTATCAAGCTGGCCACGCGAAAACACACGGAAGACCACGCTCCTGCCCAGAAGGCCGAATTACTGCCCCCCAGTGCCCCGAGCAGCCTCCCACGTGCCATCTGCTGCTGCCTGCCTGCCTGCTGCCACCGTGCCCTGCCATTTGGTGCCTGCACATCAGCCATCTGCAGGGGTCCAGTTGCTGTGTCCACCCCTGCTGGAACTGAAGACTCCCGACTGGGATTACATCGCTCCACAGCCCAGCCCCAGGACCCAGTTGCCCACCCACACCTGCGTCTGGGGTTGCCATGTCATGCACTTCCACATCTGGCCCCAGTGGCAACCCCAGGCCAGAGGGGCAGAGGGGCACCAGCTTCACTGCCACCGAAGTTGGTGTCCTGGTGGAGCATGTCCTGGGGCAGTATGATGCCCTCTTTGGATCGTCCCGCGCCAGCAAGGAAGGACGGGAGAGGATCTGGTCCGACTGTGTGGTTGCCATCAACGCGGAGGGGGTGGCAACCCGCGACGTCCAGAAGATCAAGAAGCGGTGGGAGGACTTGAGGTCCAGGACCCTCGTGAAGGCCCGGCGCCTCGTGGAGGGGGGCCGGGGCCGCATGAGTTCCATCCAGATGAGGGTCCTGGAACGCGTACGCCCAGCGCTCCACGCCCAGATCCTTCAGAGGGAGACCCGTCTGGAGTTGAGCGGTAAGTGTCCAAGCATTGCTGTGTGAGACAGGGCATGTTGCGGTGTGCTGGTTCTCTGATACTTGCCTATATGTGTGACATAGGCCATGTATGCATGTATGTGTGCAGGGACATCATGGTAATGCATGTGCGACCAGTGATGTGTGAACCACATGGTTGTTGCATGTGTTTAAATGCCACATGGGGAGCCCTATGCAGATTTTAGACATGAGAGCATGCCAGTCTCTGTTCCTGGACATGGGTGGGGGTGAGGGATGGGTGCTGATGGCAGGTACATATATGGTAGCCATGTCTGTGTGCCTGACCTGCGTGTCTGTGACTTGTGCATGCCATGGATGCATGACACATGTGTGTGACAATGCACAGATTCACTGATGCAGCCTTGTTACCCTTGTATCCACTGTGTTTGGGGTGTATGGGGCCAGATGGATGTGACTGAGGTGAAGTGTGTGCATGTGATAGGCATGACCCATGATGCATGTGAGTTCCATATCATTGTATGTTTCAAGAGTCCATTGGACATGCATGGAAATGTCCATGGCATGCACCATGCCTGTTACTGTGTGTGTTTTGCCTGGACTGACCCATGTGTTGTGGAGGGACATGATGGAAGTGTACTTTGACAGTGGTACTCATCTGCTATTGCTTCCTGTCTAGGGGACCATTGTACAGTACCCTGATGCTTGTGTTCTTTGTCTCCCTCTACGCAGCGGCTAGTGAAGAAGAGGGCGAAGACGGCGCTGTGGAGCAAGGCGGCGGGGATGCCCCCACGGCTGCAGCGGAAGGGGTGGGTGAGCCCCCACAAGGGCCTGCTACAGTGGAAGACGGTGAGGAGCCATCCAGGTTGGTGGTTTCCACAGAGGAGGAGGAGGCCGCCACAGGGGCACACATGGGGCCTGGTGGGGGCATCCCTGCTGGTGCAAGTGGTGCAGTCCAGGGCCAGGGGCAGGAGGCAGCACAGGTCACCGTGGAGGGGCCTGTGCATGTCGCTGTCCCTGACCCTGTGAGTGCACCACCATGCACCAGCAGGGTTGCCCCGTCCCAGGCCCGTCCGCTGGTAGAGGGGATGTCCATGTCACCTGACTCCCCTCCACCTGCGAACGAGGGGATCCGTGTCCGTATGGAGAAGGTCCTGATTGGGGTTGCGATGCGCGCGGGTGCAATTCGTGATGACGTGCGTGCTTCCTGGGAGGAGCACGCACAGCATCACGAAGAGCACCGTGCCGACGTGGCCAATTGGAATCTTCCATGTTCGGGGGTTTCCTGCATGTGTCGGCCAATCTGGCGGCCCTCTCCTCCTCTGTGGAGGCTACACGCCAGTCGTTCTCCTTGCCGTCTTCCGGCCCAGATGCCACCAGGGCCCCCTGTGGACCTGCCCTGACCTATGCAGCCAGCTCGGTGGGGATCCCATCCCTGCCACAGTCGGGAGTCGGAGGTCAAGCAGGGGTGGACACCACAGCAACTGTAACCCAGCAGATGGAGGATGTGCCGGCATCATCAGGCAGGGCACGTGCACGACGGCGTCGGTGGATTCCATCAGCCTGGATGCCGTCGTGCTGGCAGAGGCAGTTGCATCAGAGGCAGCAGCAGAGTCAACGTGGGAGGCATCATGGCTCGGGGCCATCAACATCGGAGAGGCAGGCATCGGCCGGAGGGCAGGAGGACCCAGGACAGGAAGTGTCTTCCATGTGGCTGCGGTTGGGCCAGCAGATAGGTGCGGAGCGGCGGCGGGCGGAAGAGGAGCGGCTCACGATGGTCAGGGCGGAGAACTCCATGCGGAGGGCCCTGAGGCGGGCCGGGTGCCTCGAGGCAATCCGCAGGGGGTTGGAGGAGCAGATGGCGTCGTCCCTGCGGACCCTCTGGGCCATGGAACAGGACCGCCTCCGGGACATAGACGAGGAGTTTGATGATGCCCTGGCCCGGAACACTACGGAGTGAGCCGCTGGACTTGCCCGCCGCCTTTGTATATAGTTCTTTAGTTTTAGGTTTCATTTGTTTATTCTTATGATTTGGAGTCGACGGACACAGCTCCACTTTTTGTATATAGTTGCATTTTTGTTAGGGTTTTTTGTAGGTTTCCTTTGTTCAGTTGGGCTCATGGACCCTTGGATATTTTGTACATAGTTCTTCATTGGATTGTTTTATTTTTTAATTTTATTTTTTCTTCTCCATGGAGCAATGGTGTTTGGATTTTTGTTTTTTTCTGTCGGATTGATTTCATTTTTAATGTGACTTTGAAGTACATTTTTTTTGGATTTGGTGTTTTTAATTTTTTGGGACGGACATGCACCTTTTCTTTTTTTCATTGGCATTGTACTTTGTTTCATTTCATTTGCATTCATGTTTATTTAATACATTTTTGTTTTCATACTTCACTGTGTGGTATCATCTCATTGGTTTCATGCATGTCATGTTGGGTGTTTTCAAAATCATTTGCAACCATTGTGTGTGACAGACATGGGTTCATTTGCTTTATGTACGTTGGGGGTGTAACATGTAATTTTCATTTCCATGTGGGTGAATGGGTTACTTGGTAGGGCCTTTTGGCTGTGGAGGCTGACCATTACGCACATGGTTGGTGATTGTGAGGACCTGGGTGCAGGGGGACATGGGTGGGGGCCTGGTGGAGGCTGCCCCTGCACTGCTGGGGGGTGGGGGTGATAGGGGACATGAGTGGGGGCCTGGTGGAGGGTGCCCCTGCACTGCTGGGGGGTGGGGGTGCTGGGAGACATGGGTGGGGGCCTGGTGGAGGGTGCCCCTGCACTGCTGGGGGGTGGGGGTGGTGGGAGACATGAGTGGGGGCCTGGTGGAGGCTGCCCCTGCACTGCTGGGGGGTGGGGGTGGTGGTAGACATGAGTGGGGGCCTGGTGGAGGCTGCCCCTGCACTGCTGGGGGGTGGGGGTGGTGGGAGACATGAGTGGGGGCCTGGTGGAGGCTGCCCCTGGTGGCGGGGGGGTGGGGGTGATAGGGGCCATGAGTGGGGGCCTGGTGGAGGGTGTCCATGGTGGCTGGGGGATGGGGGTGGTGGGAGACATGAGTGGGGGCCTGGTGGGGGATGGCCATGGTGGCTGGGGGATGGGGGTGGTGGGAGACATGAGTGGGGGCCTGGTGGTGCTGACCCTGCACTGCTGGGGGATGGGGGTGGTGGGAGACATGAGTGGGGGCCTGGTGGAGGGTGCCCCTGGATGCTGGGGGGTGGGGGTGCAGGGGGACATGAGTGGGGGCCTGGTGGAGGCTGCCCCTGCACTGCTGGGGGGTGGGGGTGGTGGGAGACATGAGTGGGGGCCTGGTGGAGGGTGCCCCTGCACTGCTGGGGGGTGGGGGTGGTGGGAGACATGGATGGGGGCCTGGGGGTGGGGGTGGTGGGAGACATGGGTGGGGGCCTGGTGGAGGCTGCCCCTGGTGGCGGGGGGGGTGGGGGTGATAGGGGCCATGAGTGGGGGCCTGGTGGGGGCTGCCCCTGGATGCTGGGGGGTGGGGGTGGTGGGAGACATGAGGGGGGGCCTGGTGGAGGCTGCCCCTGCACTGCTGGGGGGTGGGGGTGGTGGTAGACATGAGTGGGGGCCTGGTGGGGACTGGCCATGGTGGCTGGGGGTTGGGGTGGTGGGAGACATGAGTGGGGGCCTGGTGGAGGCTGCCCCTGCACTGCTGGGGGGTGGGGGTGGTGGGAGACATGAGTGGGGGCCTGGTGGAGGGTGCCCCTGCACTGCTGGGGGGTGTGGGTGCAGGGGGACATGAGTGGGGGCCTGGTGGAGGCTGCCCCTGGATGCTAGGGGGTGGGGGTGCTGGGAGACATGGGTGGGGGCCTGGTGGAGGCTGCCCCTGCACTGCTGGGGGGTGGGGGTGGTGGGAGACATGAGTGGGGGCCTGGTGGAGGGTGCCCATGGTGGCTGGGGGATGGGGGTGGTGGTAGACATGAGTGAGGGCCTGGTGGAGGGTGCCCATGTTGGCTGGGGGATGGGGGTGGTGGGAGACATGAGTGGGGGCCTGGTGGGGGATGGCCATGGTGGCTGGGGGATGGGGGTGGTGGGAGACATGAGTGGGGGCCTGGTGGTGCTGACCCTGCACTGCTGGGGGATGGGGGTGGTGGGAGACATGAGTGGGGGCCTGGTGGAGGGTGCCCCTGGATGCTGGGGGGTGGGGGTGCAGGGGGACATGAGTGGGGGCCTGGTGGAGGCTGCCCCTGCACTGCTGGGGGGTGGGGGTGGTGGGAGACATGAGTGGGGGCCTGGTGGAGGGTGCCCCTGCACTGCTGGGGGGTGGGGGTGGTGGGAGACATGAGTGGGGGCCTGGTGGGGGCTGCCCCTGGATGCTGGGGGGTGGGGGTGGTGGGAGACATGAGGGGGGGCCTGGTGGAGGCTGCCCCTGCACTGCTGGGGGGTGGGGGTGGTGGTAGACATGAGTGGGGGCCTGGTGGGGACTGGCCATGGTGGCTGGGGGGTGGGGGTGGTGGGAGACATGAGTGGGGGCCTGGTGGAGGCTGCCCCTGCACTGCTGGGGGGTGGGGGTGGTGGGAGACATGAGTGGGGGCCTGGTGGAGGGTGCCCCTGCACTGCTGGGGGGTGTAGGTGCAGGGGGACATGAGTGGGGGCCTGGTGGAGGCTGCCCCTGGATGCTAGGGGGTGGGGGTGCTGGGAGACATGGGTGGGGGCCTGGTGGAGGCTGCCCCTGCACTGCTGGGGGGTGGGGGTGGTGGGAGACATGAGTGGGGGCCTGGTGGAGGGTGCCCATGGTGGCTGGGGGATGGGGGTGCTGGTAGACATGAGTGGGGGCCTGGTGGAGGCAGCCCCTGCACTGCTGGGGGGTGGGGGTGATAGGGAACATGAGTGGGGGCCTGGTGGGGGCTGGCCATGGTGGCTGGGGGGTGGGGGTGGTGGTAGACATGGGTGGGGGCCTGGTGGAGGCTGCCCCTGGTGGCGGGGGGGTGGGGGTGATAGGGGCCATGAGTGGGGGCCTGGTGGAGGGTGCCCCTGGATGCTGGGGGGTGGGGGTGCAGGGGGACATGAGTGGGGGCCTGGTGGAGGCTGCCCCTGCACTGCTGGGGGGTGGGGGTGGTGGGAGACATGGATGGGGGCCTGGTGGAGGGTGCCCCTGGTGGCTGGGGGGTGGGGGTGGTGGGAGACATGGGTGGGGGCCTGGTGGAGGCTGCCCCTGGTGGCGGGGAGGTGGGGGTGATAGGGGCCATGAGTGGGGGCCTGGTGGAGGGTGCCCCTGGATGCTGGGGGGTGGGGGTGCAGGGGGACATGAGTGGGGGCCTGGTGGAGGCTGCCCCTGCACTGATGGGGGGTGGGGGTGGTGGGAGACATGGATGGGGGCCTGGGGGTGGGGGTGGTGGGAGACATGGGTGGGGGCCTGGTGGAGGCTGCCCCTGGTGGCGGGGGGGTGGGGGTGATAGGGGCCATGAGTGGGGGCCTGGTGGAGGGTGCCCCTGGATGCTGGGGGGTGGGGGTGTAGGGGGACATGAGTGGGGGCCTGGTGGAGGCTGCCCCTGCACTGCTGGGGGGTGTGGGTGGTGGGAGACATGGATTGGGGCCTGGTGGAGGGTGCCCCTGGTGGCTGGGGGGTGGGGGTGGTGGGAGACATGGGTGGGGGCCTGGTGGAGGCTGCCCCTGGTGGCGAGGGGGTGGGGGTGATAGGGGCCATGAGTGGGGGCCTGGTGGAGGGTGCCCCACACTGCTGGGGGGTGGGGGTGGTGGGAGACATGAGTGGGGGCCTGGTGGAGGCTGCCCCTGCACTGCTGGGGGGTGGGGGTGGTGGGAGACATGGGTGGGGGCCTGGTGGAGGCTGCCCCTGCACTGCTGGGGGTGGGGGCGGTGGGAGACATGAGTGGGGGCCTGGTGGAGCGTGCCCCGCACTGCTGGGGGGTGGGGGTGATAGGGGCCATGAGTGGGGGCCTGGTGGAGGGTGCCCCACACTGCTGGGGGGTGGGGGTGGTGGGAGACATGGGTGGGGGCCTGGTGGAGGCTGCCCCTGGTGGCGGGGGGGTGGGGGTGATAGGGGACATGAGTGGGGGCCTGGTGGAGGGTGCCCCTGGATGCTGGGGGGTGGGGGTGCAGGGGGACATGAGTGGGGGCCTGGTGGAGGCTGCTCCTGGTGGCTGGGGGGTGGGGGTGGTGGTAGACATGAGTGGGGGCCTGGTGGAGGCTGCCCCTGCACTGCTGTGGGGTGGGGGTGGTGGGAGACATGAGTGGGGGCCTGGTGGAGGCTGCCCCTGGTGGCGGGGGGTGGGGGTGATAGGGGCCATGAGTGGGGGCCTGGTGGAGGGTGCCCCACACTGCTGGGGGGGTGGGGGTGGTGGGAGACATGAGTGGGGGCCTGGTGGTGGATGGCCATGGTGGCTGGGGTGTGGGGGTGGGTGGGAGACATGAGTGGAGGCCTGGTGGAGGGTGCCCATGGTGGCTGGGGGATGGGGGTGGTGGGAGACATGAGTGGGGGCCTGGTGGAGGCTGCCCCTGCACTGCTGGGGGGTGGGGGTGATAGGGGACATGAGTGGGGGCCTGGTGGGGGCTGGCCATGGTGGCTGGGGGGTGGGGGTGGTGGGAGACATGAGTGGGGGCCTGGTGGAGGCTGCCCCTGCACTGCTGGGGGGTGGGGGTGATAGGGGACATGAGTGGGGGCCTGGTGGGGGCTGCCCATGGTGGCTGGGGGGTGGGGGTGGGTGGGAGACATGAGTGGGGGCCTGGTGGGGGCTGCCCATGGTGGCTGGGGGGTGGGGTGGTGGGAGACATGAGTGGGGGCCTGGTGGAGGGTGCCCCTGGATGCTGGGGTGTGGGGGTGCTGGGTGACATGAGCAGGTGTGCAGGGTAGTTCCCTGTGGTGTGTGCTGCCTGCAGGGGCCGTGGAGGGTGTACAGGGAATACCTGGGAGCACACAGCCAAATCGCGTGTAGAATTTCCCGCATACCCCTGTCATACACGTGCCCAGCCAAATCACGTGTGGAACTTCCGGCGCACCCCTGAAATCCACGTACACGGCCAAATCGCGTGTGGAACTTCCCGCGCACCCCTGAAATCCACGTACACGGCCAAATCGCGTGTGGAACTTCCCGCACACCCCTGTAATCCACGTACCCTGACAAATCGCGTGTGGAACTTCCCGCAAACCCCTGGAATTCACATGCCCTGCCAATTCGCGTGTGAGACTTCCCGCGCACCACTGAAATCCATGTACCCTGACAAATCGCGTGTGGAACTTCCCGCGCACCACTGAAATCCACGTACCCTGACAAATCGCGTGTGGAACTTCCCGCAAACCCCTGGAATTCACATGCCCTGCCAATTCACGTGTGAGACTTCCCGCGCACCCAGGTATACACGCACACGTATTTTTTTTCTGCGGGTGTCCGTGTTTGTGGGTACCCCTTTGCACGTCATTTGTCCTGGAGGGCCACAGTATGGGACATTCATCATGGCAGTATATAGGTGCTATTTTTTGCGCACCTTTTGGTGCACATTTCTTACAGGTTGTAGAGACGCTACCGCCTGCTTTCTTGTGGCGGTCGTGTTTGTGCCTGTGCGCTGGTTTGAGCGTGCGCTTTTTTGCCCTATTCTATTCCATGAATACGTGTTGTAGGCGAGCGTGTGGGCGTTCCGCGCACTTGTACCCTGTACTTCCCCCGTGACGCCCACATTTTGGCAAGTTGTTCCCCATTCCGAGTGTTACGCCCCGTGTTCCGCCTACTCTTGTTGCGTGCGCCGCGCTATGTGCGATTTTCGCTGTGGCCTGTGCGATTTTCGCTGTGACCTGGCGCACGCAGTTAGATGGCCTGTGCGCCAACGTGCGCCGCGCACTTTTTTATCGCACATCCGATGGTTTTCTCGCGCACGGCCTTCCATGAATCGATGTGCGCTGCTTTTCGTGCGATTTTCGCACTTGCACTGCGATTTTCGCTATTCCACTGCGATTCGCACGTTTTTGGCCACTTGCACCGCGCTAATTATTCCATGAATCGGCCTGTTAATGTAATAAAGCATACCCAGCAAGCAAAAACACCACATGCCGAAAGAATATATATATATATATTTTGTGCGATATTTACTGCATGCCTTAATCAATTTTACTGCATGCATAGAAAACTGAAAATTCGTTGTCGGATATTTAAAAACAGGAACCCCAATCCAGTCTATCTGATAACCTGGCAGCCATCACGCAACAGTATCAAGACCATGCTATGAGAGCGATATAACGGTTCAGTCCAACAAGAGTCTTGATGATGTAGCTGATTGCAGAGCCATCACACAGCCAATATGCGACTCCCGCAGCAAGTCCCTTGCTTTAAAGTCAGGAGAGCATGACATCATCATGGGCGTAATTTTAGTGGGGTTGGAGGGTAAGGGTGTTTAGACGAGGTAGTAGGTGGATTACGAGAGCACTACAACTGTTACCTCAGTGCTGTGGTGCTCAGCGTGATTGCTCTGAAGAACCTTCCATAAACCAGCCATTGTGAGGGCAGAGGTCCGAACCTTAAGATTTCTTTAGCGCTAATAGATGCGTGAAAGCCTAATGCAACTTGGCAGACAACAGACCCTCACGATTTCACAGAATAGTAGCAAAAACAGGGTCCTTCTGAACTTAATTTTAGGTTGGACTGACAATGTAGTGTTATGTTTGCCTCGTCAGGCAGCAGAAAGCCCTATGCGATTTAAAGAACAGTGGAAAGAGAGTCCACTTGAACTCAACCATATGTTGATTTGAATACTAGAAGGAATTGTGTTCACATGATGTGGTTGGTCTCATAATTTGAGCCCTTTTCTCTCTATCTCCATTGACTCTGACATCCTCTGACACATGCTAGGAAGCCTGATAGGGAGACAGCATGTGCTTACTCCATGTTATCTATTTGCACATGCTGTGAATCGATTTACATTTACTGTTTTGTCATTTTATGTCCCTTCCCTCTTTATGCATTATTATATATTATTTATTAATTTCTCCATGTTTCAAATATTATCTATTGTTTGAAGTTCAATGTATATGAGACTAGTGAATATGAACAATAAAGTTGCATTCACTATGACATTGATTAGAAAAGATCATTTCTCTGATCTTACTATTACTTAATACTATTTCTAACCCAAATGTTCTCTTAGCGTTTGCCATTCAACACACACATGTTTCCCTTTTGAACTACATGGATAACCCCAGTGTAAGTGGGTGGATTGGTGGGATCTATGGACTTAGAGACCCATCTTAAAAATGGGCACAGCTTGAATCTATAACTTGTCTTTTATGTCTATGTTGTGCATATATATTAAATGTAATTTCCCAGAGGTACACTTACCTGTTGATGTTCATATATTTGCCTCAATACTGTTGGAAGATTGGACAAACCCCATTTGTTGTTTGTTTATACCATGCATAATACCATACCTGAATTTGGTTTCGAAGCGCGGATCCAGGATTCGGACCTCTGTTGCTCTGGGTGGTCTTGCTTCCAAGACCTGCGCGTTGCCCGTGTGCTCTCTGTTACTCTGTTCAAATGATTCAATTGATTCAATTTCTGTAAAAAAACAGTGTGCATTAGGAGCAATTCGGTCAGAAAATATTAGTGCTGTGTGTGGGAGCTGAGTGAAAAACAGCTACATAATGTGGAGTAAAGAAATAATTGCCGCATGGAGTGTGTTGTCTGTATTTCATGACAGCAATTCAATGAGTAATTAAGTGGGGTTCCTGTGTAACAAAATTGCTAAAATTAAATGTTTTGTCGGGATTTCACAGCTTAATACAGCAGGCTTCATTTGGGAACCTGTTTAAGTGGCAAGCTTCAAACTCTCATGACCTGGGTTCCCATCCTCGCTGCACCACCACCAATTCAATTTATTAACAGACTCATATATATTTAGACCAATAACCACAACAGACACCATTAAAATCATTAAAGGACTCAAACCCTCTAGATGTAAAGGTGATACTTGTCCAGCCACTCTGATAAAGGAACTAGCTCCCCTTATCACAACCATCATCAACACATCATTTGCAACTAGCTCCATACCTGATGACTTAAAAGAAGCTTGGGTGTTACCCTTGCTAAAAGAAAACAACTTAGACCCCAATTTCCCAACCAATTGTTGACCCATGATGACAGTACCGTTCCTCTTAAAAATCTTTGACCGGGCAGCTTATTCGCAGATCCAAAAATTCTTAGAAACTAACAAACTATTAGGACTAAGACTGTCAGGGTTTAGACCTGGCCACGGTACAGAGACAGCCTTACTGGATCTAAAAATACAAATGGACCAGTTCAAAGACAGAGGAGACCTCTGTATCCTTCTCTTACTAGACCTCTCGGCTGCCTTTGACCTGGTCAACCACAAAATCCTATGCCACTACCTCAAAACGGCAGTCCAGTTCTCACCAGAAGCTTTCAATTGGATTAAATCCTTTCTGTCCAATCGTACAATGAGAGTTTTCTCAACCAAAGCAGCTGCCTCCCCTATCCCAGTAACTTGTGGTCTCCCACAAGGATCATGCATAGCACCAACACTATATAATGCATTCACAAACCTCCTCTTTGACAAACTAGATAACATGAGTATCACATACCCCAACTATGTGAACGATACGCAAATACTAATCCTAATAACAGGATGTCATGACACTGACACCCACAACCTGAACAAAATGTACCTCGCCATTCAGGCCTGGATGGCCCAAAATGAATTATGCCTCAACGATGATAAAACAGAGCTCATCTTAATGGGTAATAAATCCAAACTTGACAACTTACCAAAACAATATGAATCTTTTAACATCGATGGAGACAAGATCGAGGTTGCCAAAGAAATAAAAACTCTGGGGGTCTACATCGACTCATCTCTCTTCCTCACCAGACAGGTTAATGCGGTTGTCTCCTCTGCAGCCTAGGCATCCAAACTTATCAGAGCCAGCAGACATTTTATCTCAACTGACAATAGAGTCTCACTAGCAAGAGCCTTCATCCTCTCTAGAACAGACTATTGTAATTTACTAATCGCAGGCACTAGCATGAGCAATATAAAAAAAAACAAGTTGTGCAAAACAACACAATCAGAGCAGCTTTGAACATACCTAAAAATGAGCATATGTCCGCTACCAGTCGACTCATACACTGGCTACCAGTACACGACCGAAACAAATTCAAAATTCTTACCCTTAGCCACAATTGCCTGGCAAATAAAGTTCCGTCATAGCTCAGTAACCAAATCACCAGAACCCAATCTTTCAGACCTACCCACGCTTCCTACTCCAACCGCATCACTATCCAAATATTTAAGAGGGTGAAAGAAGGACGATCTAGCTTCCGGGTAGTCGCAGCAAATCTATGGAATTCCTTACCACCACAATTAAGAAATGACACATCACTGTGGTAATTCCGAAAAAGTCTCAAAACTAAACTATTCAGGCTAAACTTACAACAATACACACCCGGAACAGACAACAGGTGTCATACTGACTATGCCATCACTTTGGACATACGCTAAAACTAACTATCAGTATTATCCTGCCTGTTCTCCACCCTGTACCTGACCTATGAATGTAAATATATCTGTAACTGTAACAAGTAGCAATTATGTACCTGCCTTATGAATGTAATTGCAATCTGTAACACCCAACATGTATGATGTACTAAAACAACATGCAAGATGCACTAAAACAACATGTAAGATGTACTATAACCATATTATTAAGTTATAGTTCCTTGATGCCTCTGGGCTAAGTGCGCGATACAAATGCCAAAATAAAATCAAATAAATATATATTCTTTATTCATTTAGGAAAAGGTTATGGTGCTGATTTGGCTTTTTATAATTGACATTATTTCGCACAAATGCCATTTGCACATATACTGAAATTGCAGCTGCTAAATGCCGACATTTAGCAGCTGCACCTATATTGCCCTTACTCCAAATAAGCGCCACAGAGTAGGCTGTCGTGCCACTTTGGCCAGCACCTAAAGCGGTTTTGCAGGAACATTGGTGCGCCAAAATGGACAGCACCAAAAGGCTTTTGCCAAAACAGGGTGCACCGTCCTAGCCTATCCCTAACTCCACATTGTGTCCCCTTCCCACATTTAGCCTGATGTGGTTGCATCCGTTTTCCTCCTCCAAAAAGCATTTTGAGCACTTTCAATAGTGTGTTCCCCAGTATTATCATGGGAATCGCTCGCATCAAGCAAAACAAATATGGCAGGTATTAATTCTGGAAAGCTTCTCAGCCTCTCTCTTGCTATAAAATGTGCATCAGTTCTCATAATAAGTTTGAACCAAAATAACTCACTGTTTTCTCTGAATTGATTTACAAGAGTTGTGTTCAGAGAAATATACGTGCTTTGCAACATAGATCACCAATTCTTGGATTAATATAAATCTAAAATGTTGAAAACTATCGACAACAAACTACATATTCTTAGCTTAGGCATATACAGTATTTGAATTGCGTCTTGTATGATTTGTATTTATTTGTATTTTATCTATTTGTAGAGCGCGCCAAGCCCTGAGGCATCCGGGCACTTTTCTTGCAAGAGTATACAATATTAAATGTTGCAATACATAGTTACAATAAATTACATATATTACATGAAAATGTAGTTGCAAGACATGGTCATATACAATTCAAGAGGTATAAAAGTTTGAATTTACAGTTAATCATTAAAAGGGAACACATTTCTAATTCTCTTGTGTGAAGAGCCAAGCTTTTGCCTTTTTTCTGAAGATATGAAACGATGGTTCAGATCTTAACCTTAAGGGAAGGGAGTTCCACTTCTTAGCTGCCAGTTGGGAAACTGCTGCCCCCGGCCTTCTGGTGTTTAAATCTTGGTATATTAAGACAGTAATTTGTGCAGATCTGGTGGGGCGATATGACGAGGTTGTGAGTGAAGTTGTTAGTCAAGTAACTAGGAGCTTGGTTCGTGAGGCACTTGTGAGTTAAGGATATAGTTTTGAAGTCAATTCTTTGATTGACCGATAGCCAGTTCAGGTTGCGTCTATATTTGGATATGTGCTTTGATCTAGGGATGTTTAGAGCCGATCTGATGGTGTTGTTTTGTATTATCTGCATATTTTTTATGTTATGTTGGTTGGTTCACAAGTATAGTGCATTACAGTAATCAAGTTTTGATAGCACTAAAGCTCTGGCTAGGGTTATACAGTTAGGTGTTGTGAGGAATGGCCTAAAAGCTGTGATTAATTTACAGGTGTAGGCCGTGGATGAAGCTAGTGCATTGATTTGTCTAGTTAAGTTCAATGTCAAGTCAATGTAAATGCCTAAAGTTTGCACTTCCTTTGAGACCTTGATATTGTTACCATCAGTGTTAAAGGAATTAAATAGTTCATCAAGATTGTTGAGTTTGGATTGGGAGCCTAAGAGGAGTAGTTCCGTCTCATCGCTGTTTAGACAAAATCTGTGCCTAGCCATCCAGGCCTGGATAATGGTGTATATGTCATTCAGTGCATTAGTGTCAGTAGTATAGTCTCCAGTCAGCGGGATGAGTATTTGGGTGTCGTCAGCATAATTAGTGTAGGTGATACACAAATAATCAAGATCGTCAAACAGTGGCTTTATTAAACATTGCACAAGGTGGGAGAGATGCAAGATCCTTGTGAGATGCCACATTAGAGAGGCACTGGTTCAGCGCAGGCTGATGGTGCAAATGCTCTCATTGATCCATTATTAAGGAAGGATTGTATCCAGGCGTTAGCCCTGTTCAAGAAATATGCTGCTGAATTGAGATGGTTGCAGAGGACTTTGTGATTTACTAAGTCAGATGCAGCTGACAAGTCTAATAGCAGGAGGAGGGCAACTTTGCCTGGTTCCATGTGTTAATATCCCTGCAAAAATATCGCCATACTAAAAATGACATATTCTTGCCATATTGCCATGTAAGGCATGGAACCTGCGGGGGACACCCCCGCAACTCTGTATTATTTTAAAAGGAGCCCCTGATCCCATAAAACCATAATATTATCTCCACTAAAAATATCGTTTATGGCCTTTCCCGACGACCATATATACGGCAATATTTTTGGTGGGGATAATATTACCTGATACCCTTTGCATTTGTCCTTTAGATTTTCCAATTGTGCCTGAGGTCAATCAGGGCTGTTTAGTTGCCATGTTTGCGTCTGAACCCGGGATGTGGGAATGGTTGCAAATAAATGTAAATATATGGAGTTATTTTGTTTTTGTAATGCTGTATAGCCTAACTCTGTCACTATGTTCAAGGAATCAGATTGAAGATCACAACCACCCAAGCCCATTTGTTCATTAAGGAATGGATTTCAAGGACTTTATTGACCATGCAGACACCAATTAAAGGACATGTTATTTCACATTTCAATTGGAGATCTCTAAAGCTTCCAGAGATTCCAAATTGCAGAAGAGTCCTATTATGATGATGCTATCTAGGGTTTCAATTTTAATTGTGTATCGCAAAGCTCACACACCTTGAACTATATTCCCCCTATCAGTGATGAAGCCTTTAAACAGGGCTCCAAAAATATGTGTAGATTCTTCCTGGGATATAATGAATTCTCAGGAAAAATGTCTAAATAATCTGGGGCTTGGTGTCTCACTTTGTATCTGTCTTTTAAAGGCCCAAGACAGGTACAAACACTGACTGGCCTTCAGCTGTTCTGCCTATAGGATTACATTCCAAAAATACCTCTCAATTAATTTCAGTCAGGATAACCTGCTTCTTTCCTGTCGGATGGACTAGTTTGGACTAGTTTGATTTTCTGTTTACACAAACATTCTTCCTTCTTCCTGTGTGCTTCAGCTTAAATATCCAATCAACATAATTTAATAGTGTTTTGGTTCGGACAGACCCTTCACATTCTCATAAGCACCAGGTCTCTTGTCCTTGTTTGTATAGGGGGATTTAATATGTATGTTCCAGTAGCGGGTTCTGTGGACAGACATGACAACACAAAATCATTGATCTGGTAAGTTGCTTTTCCGATTCGCTTATTGCTTGATGTGCTTTGCACTCTGACGTAAACTCCACTGAGAATGAACATGTGTGGCTGGCTGACATACACCGGAGCAGACGTTAGGGGGAGGCAAGAGTTGGTGTGCTGCTACATACTGAGACCTACTGTGCTCTCTCTCCCACCTGTTGCCTCACCCTGGCGTGGTGCAGTTCATTCAGTGCAAATGTCCCAGAAAACGTTCATTCTAGGGTTGAGGACCAGCCCTTCTAAAACCACATTGATGTTTCCCTGATTTCAGGCAACCGTCTCATGTGTGAAGGGACAGAAATCGGTGGGAAGGGGCAGCGTTTACAAATGTTATGTAGCGATTAATTTCCAGAGGGTCGTAACAGGTAGCTATGCAAAATATGGTCCAGATTAGTGCAACCGTGTGGAATTGTATAAGGGACAATGCTTCAGCAAGCCACAAACTCGCCAAAAAATGTAGAGTTTTTCTGAAATCTGGGCAAAAGGGTAGGGTGTCCACATGTCATGTAGCCTGTTATGTATAAATGGTCCTAACAGGTAGCTATGCAAAATGTCGTGAGGATTGGTGAAATGGTGTGGAATTGTATAAGGAACAATGATTCTCCATGCCACAAACAAACCCAAAAATGATCACTTTTATAATGTGCAAATTGTGCACAACTCAATCATGTTAATATACATTTTTTGGCTGAATGTAATAGGTTTCATAAACAGACAAATCCTTTAGAAGTGAACACGACGAAAATCATTCCAAATGTGACTTTGAAAGCACAATTTTAAATTGACTTTGTGCTCTACATTTTAGCTGAATTGCATTTATGTGTGGCTTGACACTTTTATTCAAACAAACCATACATTTCATAGGCATCTGCCTTTTTGAAAATGCACTTAACTGTATGACCAGACAGCCATTAATCAAAACAATAGCGGTCTTCCAAAATTAGCTAAAAGAACATGACCATGTTCGGGATTGAATGTTCAATATAATGCTTGCATTTGAGGTTGTTTCTAAAGTTTGGAAATATTGCCCAATGTCTTAGATACAGACAGATGTTCTGCTTATCTTTAATGCATTGATGCCAGTCAAATAGTAATAGTGGTCAGGGGATTCTTGATTCACTAAGAACTTAACTTCTGGTTGTTTCTGCATGTCATGTCCATTTTGGTTCATTTAATGATCAAGTGATAGGAATTTGCTGTCATGTTTAGAGGGACATATGTTGGTCTGACAAAAGATACAGTTATTCTGTGATTTATAATAACTGGTTGACCTCATTCCTCTCAGACTGTCCTTTCCAGGTCCAACAGGGCACTTTTCTCTCTCCTCTCTCACTCTCCACCTGCGGCATCCATCAAGGCTCTATCCTCTTGTCATGGCTCTTCAAAATCTACCTTGTACTCTGGCCCACCTGATCTCCTCCTTCTCTCCTCACTCCCAGTGTTGTGCAGATGACATGTAGCTCTCCTTCAAGCTTCTCTCTACTGCCCTCTCTTCCTCCTCTCTCATCCCTGAGTTCCTGACTGCTATGAAGGCATGGTGTGCTGCCAATGATCTCTGCCTTGATGCCAGTAGGACTGAGGTCCTCCTCATTGGGACCCCTGCCCCCCTCCTTCCCTGCTACCCTCTGTCCACCCTTTCTGGGTCCCCTTACCTCACCCTTTTCTGAGGCAAAAAACCTTGGTGTCATCTTCGACTCCTCTCCCCTCTCCCCTTCTCTCCTTCATCAAAGACCGTGCCAAGAAGGCCTGCTACCAACTGCACCTACTCAGAGGCTTTCTACCTTTTCTCACCTTCCCCCAGAGAATCAATGACTCCAGAGGTCTGGTCCTTTCTTGGTTAACCTACTGAAACAGCCTCTTCCTCAATCTTCCTGTATTCTCCATTCTCCCCCGTCAACTAATCTAATAGGACTGCAAGACTTATCTTTGGCATCAAGCCCAGAGACTGCATCTCTCCAGCCCTGAAATCTATCCACTGGCTCCTGGTTGCTGCTAGGATCAAGACCCTCTGATCATCCACTAGGCTTTCTGGAGTCCGGGGCCCCCCTACATCCAACTCTCTCTGTCTAAATACCTTCTTGCTAGAGCCCGTCAGTCTTCTAGTCTCAACTATCTGCAGATCAGACTCTTCACTTAGCAGAGAGTGGGGGTTAGACCTCTCTCCTCCACAGGAGGCTCTCTCTGGAATTGTCTCCCTGTCCCTTTCATGCTTGAGGCACATCTGCTTATGTTATATTTCCTTCCCTCTATCGCTCCTTTGCTAACACCCCTTCTGCCACTGTGAATGACGGCCTAGTTCCCTTTTAGTTCAACAGGGCACCAGGCCCCCTGGCACTGTCCGATCCCCTCCTCGCACTTAGCATGTGGACGTGCACTCCATGTACCCCATGCCACTGTGGCCCCCCTCTTTTCTGTTGCACTGTCTCCTGTTTACCTTGCACTTCCCTTCTCATCCTAGCACTACCAGCCCCCTTCTCTCACTTCTTGTTAATGCACTTGCACAATTCGAATATCACAAGGCCAAGTAGGACCATTATTGTTCTATTTCTCCCTTGTATCCCCACCTTTTTTCAGGTGGCACCTTGAAACACCATTTGTTGTATTGGCGCCTTACAAATATCCAATAAATAAAATAAATAAATAAAATAATACATATGCTAACTTTGTAAGTGACCTTCCATTCTATCTTTCTCCTTATTTTACAGAATACAACTTTTCAGTTGGCCATGCAAATGGTAAAACTTGTACTTTGAGTTACATTCACTTTTTTTGTTGTACTTGTGAATTGGTTATCACAAGACAAATATACAATTACATTTCAATAATGTCACTAAAATTGAATCAAAATGTAGTTAATTATCTTTAAAAATCCATACTGTAAAACAAATAGCTGCCCATATTAAAGTGGTCGGGGCACTGGCCATTATCCAAACCCAGAACACAATAGCATTAATTATATTAACTACACATTTCTTTGATGTAATAATGGTAGACTAAAACGATATGTTTCAGGGTATCAATTTAATTTCATTTAAAGACCCTACATGTTCTCTCAGCTATGTAAATCCATGCTCTTGCTCCCAGCACTTCAAATGTTGGCTATAAATTCAAATGTAATTTCATAACATTTTGTCTGCAGATTCCATATGGCAACATGAAAAGATAGCCCCGTAAATTACAAGCTGCTCTTTACTCCACAAACTAGACATCAAGCATTCTTAGTTTAGCGATTGTATTGTGTGTGTAAATCTAATCGGACAAATATAATTTCTTCTTACCTTCTTACCTAGATTTGGATTATTTCTTACATATATCCAGACATATATCAGCCTCTCTTGATATAGTTTGGAATTCTGTATTCCAGCTTCTCAAGATGTTAGAAAATACATTGTGCATGGTCCAGTTTATATCCTCATAGAAGAAATGTATTGGAGGCTCAAGAACCTTCAAATACATCATCAAGATTGTCCAGTTTGCTATTGCTGCCAAAGAGAATTAGTCCAGATTGTGTTGGATTAGAGAAATTGGAAGAGAGGAGGATGAGCCCAGAACACGTTTCCACAACAACTCTTCCAGCTTATTTCACAATGTGTTTCTTTCAAATTAATCATTTCAGCTCTTTATAGAAGTATAAGGACCACCTTAAGTTTGTAATAATTAACAATTGGTACTATGGACAATATCCCATATTTCTTATTGATCCAAATCATTTCTACATAAAGGGCTGCAATCTTCAGACACAATTTGTGTTGAATTGAGCTAGATGCAGAGGTTACTGAAATAAAAAATCCTAACTGCTTTAATTCATGTACCATTTGTAAATTATTATAGACAACTCAAAAACATATTTAATGACCTTATTTCTTCCATTGGAGACCTGCATTATTTTTGATTTTCCTCATTTATTTCCAAATCATTTGCTTCCATGTACTCCTTCATAGCTTTCAATGATCGATTTAGACCTATAGGTGTAAAATCAAAGATAACCAAATCATTGCATATAAGTTGCCAATGAATCTGAATTTCACCTACTTTACGAGGGAAGGCTCTTGCATTCTTTAAAGAGGCCCCTATGTCTGATATGCATAAGCTTAACAAAGAATATGCCAGGACACACCATTGTCGTAAAACAGTTGAGGAGGGCATCTTACTAGAAAAAGAGCCATTAATATTCAGACACATACAAAGAGATGTATCTGTGAGGCTGTAAATAATAGGTCCCAGGATTGATAACGGCAATCCCCATGTCTTCAATTGTTACCACAACATTCCCCTATTTACTTTATCAAATGCAGCTGTGAGGTTGATAACGGCTTCATGGAAGATGCCTTTCCATAACCAGGTATCTTGGCATCATATTTTGATGACCAGACCATTAAGGGAAATTCCTAAATTCCCTTGGAAACCAGATTGAATTGGATCAATCCTTTTGCCCGAGAGACCTAACCTCCCATGTTCTCTAAGATAATGAAGACAAAGTATGTACCCATAATGTGCAAAAGGGCAATAAGCCAATAATTACTAGGAAGGTTTCTATTTCCTTTTTTGAAAATGAGTATAGTATAAGAAGATTCCAAAATGGAGATATTTTCTTTGCCTTAGAATAATCTATGTATTACAACAGCCCATACAAGTGCAGACAATTCTATAGTCAAATTTGATAAGCCATTCGAGCTGTCCGCTCTAGATATATTTATCTAAATATATTTAATCTCATAATGCATTCCATTATTGTATTCATTATTAAATCTCTTGATAATTCCAAGGACCAATCTTTTCCATATATTCCCTCAAGGTCCCTAATCTGAGTATTCCTTGGAATTAAACATTTTAGAAAAATTAGATATCTAAGCTTCCTGAGATTTAGCTGTTAATTGCAGAGCAGTGTGATTTTTTTCATTACTGTTTAACATCCCACAGAAGTCTTTTGATTTCCTCTTGACCAATAGCTTTAACATGTGCTCACTATCCCTCAGGTTTAGCGTCAGTCTGTGCATTTTTCACCACTTTTTATATTGTTGGAATGCTTCTCATTCCTGTGTATTCAATGCAGTTTCCCACAGGTATCATATGAATGGTTCACCTCAAATCTCTTTTTTATTATTGTACTTGCTTGTCAAAAATATGAAGCATATTTTATTCTTTTTTTAAAATGTATGTTATGCTACACGCAACCCCAAATTGAGTTTGTTTGTAAAAATAATTAGGAAAAATTGCTGGGCATAAAAGTTTGCATTTTTGATTTTCTAATAGGTTCTCAGAAAAATGTGTCAGATTTGCATTAGAAACTCTCACTGAGGAAGGCACCCATTTACGACGGGTGTCCACCATATATATCTGTAGATTTGTATGCTTTGTTTTTTTTATTCTGGGTTTAGACCTATATTTCAGGATACACAAAAGCATTGCATGATCACTCAAATTGTTGGGAATAACTGTGAGGTCTGAACATAAATACATCAGTGTACTGGAAAGTAAAATAAGTATTAAGTAAAGTCAAAGTACTCCCTCTGCACCACGTGAGACTCAGAATGGTGGCTTTCTCCATATTCCCATTTACCCCTTGCAAATTTGAAGTCTTGAGAATATGTACTATTAAACAACCACTCCCACAAGGAGACAAGTCTACCACTTTCCTTTTCTGCAAATATGTTATCAAAATATCACTTGGTTCTATGCAATTCGAATTTATGTCACCTCTGCATATCACAGAGTCATGCCCAGATTCAATGAACCACTGATCAAGAAACAAATGGAACATATTTAGAAATCTGTCTGCATTTTGAGCAGCCAGTTTCCGAAATGCATTCAACAACAACTTCTCCTCAGATATAGTTTTGTTGATATTTTGTTATACTTTTATGGTGACATCAAAGTTAGAACACCAAGATTTGACCTCTAGCCCCAAACCATTCCTTACAGCAACTAAAAGTATGTCATATGCTTGACTGTAGGGTCCTTTGTGAGCTTATTGTTTTGCAGATATGCTTTGTAACCATCAAGTAAAAGGATTTCACACAGCCATGCTTTCTTGAGGATTACTATATCACGATTTAAGTGTACTAGATCTTTAAGTTGGCCTCCCAATAAATGCATACAATCCCAGGTGTTCCATGAAAGCATAACAATTTCGCCATTTCTAAAATGATCCTTGCAGTTTTTCAGACATATCTGAGTGACTCTTTTTATCCCCGCTTATTGTTCAATACTATCGATAACCATGATCAGCCCTCTTGATTCTTATCTGAATAAGCATGGTAATGTATCTTTCCAAAGCCCATCTTGATTATGAAATATGAGATAATCACCTCATTACCCAGGCACCTGCTACTCAACAAGTCCACAGTGGGGTTTTGAATGTACATCATGTAGATTTGTAGATATTTCATAACCCAAAGACAAAAATGTATTAGCCTCCAACAACAATAAAGCATTAATATTCAAATTGAGAAGAAGATGCATTAGATTAGTTCTCTGGTCATCAATGGATTCTACTAAATCAATGTCCTGCGATTCGATAGTTCTCAAGGCAGGTACAATGTGTGACACATATAATACATTAACATGATTTAAAATAACATTTAGACCATGTTGACCAACGATAAACTCCAACATTAGACATTTAGAGGACTTGGAGGGAGACACTTGCCTATACTTGTTTTTTTATGAAAATTCAAAATTCGAGCATTCTGGCATTTATGTCTTTTTGACTGTTCATGATTGACCTGTCCAAATCAATTAGACTTTCATCTTGATGTCTGATACAGAGTCTTGTAAATCGGATTCTGGGTCTTCCTCATGAACTAGATCTAAATCTGGTCATTCTTTAACCCGGGAAGGTGTATAGGTTACACAGTTTTCGCCTTGCACATCATGGACATTACATTGGTCATCCTCTGTACAATTTGTATTCTTTGATGCCAGAATCTTCTTTAGAAACCCAATGTTTTATTTTTGGTATTTCTTTTTTAATTTTTCAGTTGCTGAACCCTTTTTCTGAAGATTGACCTGTGGCGGACTTCTATACTGAAACTCCTATGGTAGAAACATAACAATCTTCACTGATATCTTGACTGAACCTGGTGGTTTTCCCCTTGGAAGTGCACTACAGTACTAGATTTGATCAGATTGCCCCCAATTATTGATTGTAGTCTCCACACAGGTCAGTTTAGTTGAGATATTTGGGCGGAGATCTTTATTAATAAAAACCTCATCCTCAAGGCTAGAAGCCACATCGTACACTTAATCCAGTTTCCACATCTGCCTAAAGAAATCAGCAATCCGCTTTGACTTTCCTAAATGTCTTTGTTCTCCCTCAAAATAGTCCAAGTCAAATCAAATCTTTTCATTTCCGTCAACACTCCTTTCCGGGGTCAGGTCCACTTGCAAAAGGTTTAGGGAATTTCTATCCTTTTTCCTTTTCATGTATATTTTACTCTTTTTTTTACTCCCATTTTTTGGTGTTAATCCGAAATGGGGACACAGGGCTAACCAGTGTGTATTGGAGATTTGGGGGTGTACTAAATCATCAATGTTTTCTCCTAAAATTTCACACAAGCTACTTAGAGAATCTAAAACAACCTTAACCTCCACACATACCCCTCATTAATGGTTGTCTCCTGCATCCCTTTGTGCTCCTGATCGGCTTCAGGTGTGTAACTGGGGGTCTTCTCCTTTTTCAGATGAAAACAGATTTCCTGCATAGTTGTTGTGGGCAGTTTTCCCGTTGGTCAAAATGCTACCACTCAGTTTTACAGCTGCATTTAAGAAAATCTTGAGGGCTGAAAGGGAGGACAGAATTGACTTTGTTAAGGATTCCAACATATTACATAAAGAGTTTCCAGGGTCAATAGAAAGCAGACTTGGTGTTTGTGCGGATTCATGATACATGGAAGAGGTAACAGATAGGCACACCTTATCTGATTCATTCTGCACAAATTGCTGAGCAACAGTATTTTCTTTGGCAGTCAAATGGTGTTGTGTTATTGGGGTTAAGTGCTAGCCGTCTAAAGTGGTAGTATATCCCTCCATATCATACGAGATACGTCTCACTGTGGCGTATTTCTTCACTATGTCAGTGTTTAAGGGCTTATGAGGGAGGAAATCTGTAATGTTCCCTTTTAAACAGGAGGCAGTCATTATAGGACTTTGCAATGGATGAATCGGTATGGCGCTAATTAGTGATGCTAGCCAGTTGATCCTCCCTAATGACAGTTTGGATTGATATGAAGTATTGGTAGCACGGTGAAGGATAAACTGCACCATAATTGGGGTTTACTATACAGATTATATAAGGATAAAAATAAGGTATTGGTCCCATCGTTTTATACCTCAGACTCATCTCTATGTGCAGTGCGGGGCTCTGCTGGAGATGACACCATTTCACTATTTATGCGTTGGACCCCTCCTGTGAGGGTGCCTTTATGTCCTTATTCATCTTTGGAACTCAGCGCTGGCTGGTTGGTTGCATTAAGCAGAGGAGCAAGAATAAGCTGCATACATGCACCCGAACGCAAAGCTCTCACGGAATACATGGACGTCGTCTTCATTTTCACCATACACACTTAGCATGGTTTTCTTTGGTAGGTGTGACAGTTGAAATGTATTTTTACCATGTTTTGTTTGTTTAACATTAATTACTTGCTATTTCAGCCCAAAATATCACCCAGACCTTATATAATTTAAACAAGCACATCATTTTCAATAAAATAAGATATTACATACCCCCCCTTTTTGCCTCAGTTTCCGGAGTGAAAACATTAGGGGCATAGGATTCCTTGGAATCTCATTTTAAGAGTCCCAATTGAATTAGGGTTAGACTTTGATATCTATTAATTATTCATTTTCAAATTGTGTTTTTTGTAATGAATCCATTTTCATAATCTTGATGGTCCTTTGCTTTCAATGTCATGGGCACAATGTTCCTTCTGGCCAGTGTTTCTACATCCTAAGCCCTCTTTATGTCTTCTTCATTTCCTTCCTATCAATTCTGGTCTTGTTTTTAGTGAATGAACACCACTGAATCCTCCAAAAGCTCTTTTATTGTATAAGAAAGAAGAGTATAAAAGCGGGGTTAATATAGAGAGTGGTTACAGAGGATATATTTGCTTCCTAATTTTCATTTTTCATTTTACCTATTTATTTTAACATTACAATTTTAATGATACAGCCCAAGCATTAATTTTCTCACTTAACCCTTCTAATGCAGATTTCAATTCACTGTTCCTTCATGTCATATCCAAAGCTTAGTTGCAATATATACTATAGGCTCAGATGATTCATCCATTTGTCTGAGAGTTGATCAAAGATGACCGATTTTCAGCAAGTTAATGTGTACCTTTTGATCTACGGTCTGATCCACTTTCACAATTTATTTTGTGGCCAACCAGGATACCATCTAATTCACTGCCATATACATACAAAAACAACAAGAATGGGGCCGTCAGAACGCCACCCCAAAACCATTCCAAAATAAATCAAATGTATGTCAATAGAACGCATAGTCTGAAGATTTCAGATGCTAGTGTGGCTCTTAAAGTAAATGTGGTGAAAATGTGTTTTTACCTTATTGTCTTCTCTATCGCTATTCGCGGTAGAAGCCGTTTTTTTTTTTTTGGAGAGCGTCTGACACTTACATGTGCTCGCTAAAAGTGAACATTGGGTCGCGTGATATCACCCGCACGAATGCTTGCATGGTGACATCACGGGACCCACGGTACATGGCAGAACAGTGCCTGTAAATCAAAATTGCTGGTAAACAAACCTCACTCATTAACAGATGCCTCAAAAAAGTGAAAATTGCTATTCTTATTGGACAGTGGGTACACGTCAGACAACAATGCACAGTTATCTCTAATAATGTCATCAATAAAACATGAACCCATGTTAAGGTACTATATGCACTATTGCAACCCTGAGTAGGTGCCAAGAGATAAGTGTCCAATATGCATATGAAACATCATGTGCTGGAAAGCCACTGGGTGACCATGCAGCGAGAGTATCTGTAATGCAAAATTGCCATTAAGCAAAACTTGCTTGCTGTAGATGCCTAAACAACATAATTTCCTGCCAGTGTGGACTGTGAGTACACACCTAATAGGTATACTATAATATACAGTAACATACTGTTGTCTCTAGTAATGTCATGAGTGGAAAATGTAACCCAATCCAGTATATACTAGGGCAAATAAGTATGGGTGCCCAGAGGACAGTGTACAGTGTGGTCATACAACATCATATGCAGAACTACCTCTTGGTGATCACTTGAAACATTAAGATAACATATAGTCAGAATTCCTATACAGTTCTTAGTGGAGGTAAATAATGTCATGTGATCACATAATCTTTGTGGTGCAAACAGATATTAAATAAAATATAGTATGCAGTGCTCATAAACATTGCAGGCAAAGGTCAAACAAATGGATATATATCTCCTGGTGTCCATATGGCATTAGTAAGCACTCAAAAGTAACACTCCAGTCCAATCCAGCTGTTTTAACACATTTACTCAACCTGCTTGTTGACAGAAGCCCAAGACATTCGGGTTCCCCTACTTCAGAGGTGAACCTCATCTTCAGAAAGCACAGACAGTCAATCTCTTCATTGATCCTGTGTGGGCCCAAAAGTGGCTGACTGCTGTATCCTCTACTTACATTACCCTGACCCCAGTCAGGTGGAACAACTATGTCAGGTGGACAGGAGAGCACTGAAAGCATGGTAAGGAGAGGTAAGCACAGTGCTAACACAGACATGAGGGGAGTGGACCTATATCTCACTGACACTGCTCAAGTGTCTAATAACATGTGGTACAAACACATGACAAAAGTAGGTAAGGAAACCACTGGGGAGATATGTTATGTCTGCTTACTAATCCCCTATGCCATGAGTGCCTCCAGAACGTTCATAGCAACTGAAATACCAGCAACAAGAGCCCAATGCCTCATGTCCATGGTTACAACCCGAGGAAGGTTCCAAGGGAAAACAGCAACATTGAGATGGATGTCTCTAGCGACATTCCCATATGAAGACAGTTAAATAAAGACTCTGGATATGATGAACAATTATTGGCTGTTAGACCAAGCTATACATTATATGACTGATGGGCCACAGAAGGGTGACACGAAAATTATAACACTGAAAGAGCTGCCTTGCCTGAAGAGGGGGGTGAAGGAAATAGGAGGAGAACCAGGATGCTGGGAAAGAACGCAGATTCTTGTGTATGGCCAAGTATGCACAGAAGAGGGATGGACGGATGAAGTAATAGGAAGGAAAGCACACACCCTAGTACAGTTACCAGTGAATACAGTACAAGGAGAGAATGACAGGTGGCAGGTGAAGGAATGGGATGCAAGTGCCAAACTGCTCACTTGGGTAGACAATGAAGCTGAACCAATGCCCAAAATACCTCTTAAGAAGCCAGCATTGTGCTACAAGAATGAAGGAACAGTGAGAGTCGACGATAACACAGAATGTCGGTACACAGAAAAGCATAAGGCAATGAAGATTGGCACTGCAGTACTGATGGACCATTATTAGGCGTGCAGGTCCAAGGCATATGAGAAGCTGCCACCTCATTGGGAGGAGTTTGCTCACTGGTACACATCAATATGCCATCATTGGTAGTGCCCCAGAACGATATAAAGCTTTATGACTTCCCAAACATGGACACTAACACAAGAAAGAAAAGGTCAATGGGAGTAGGAGAAAAAGGAAGAAGGAGGTGGTCCGTAGAAGTGACTAGAGTGAAAAAAGACAACTATTTCTGAACAGAATCCGAAACATCCCTATATTATGTACCACCTGAACATAGGTTATTCAGCAGGATGGAAATGTTCTTCGCTTCAGTTGTTCCAGCAGTACAGACATATGCAAATGCGAAATGGCTGCAGATTACCAGGTGGGAGTTGATGCTGATGATAAACTCTACAGTGAATGATTTCAACATGATAAAAGAAGAGCTCTGAGCAGTAAGGTTGATGGCGCTCCAGAATAGTTAAGTTACGTTCTGGACATTCTCACAGCAATGGAAGGAGGAGTTTGCACAAAAATTGGGAGTTCCTGTTGCACAATCGTACCTACCAATGTCAGAGAGAATGGCACACTTGACAGAAGCAGTGACCCAACTGTTGAAAAATGCATGCTAAAATGGAGAATGAAGGGGACTGGAAAAGACCAAAGCTGGATAGCATATCTCTGGTCATGGATGCCTTCATGGCTGGTAGACTGGTTGAATGTATTACTATGGGCACTAATATTGGTACTAGTGGCACAATGTGTGATAAAAAATTGTGATCACTCAATGTCGCAAAACGACTAAGAAATTGATAGGGATGAAGGTTATGATGGATGTGAATGTAGGAGGTGAAAAGGACAAGATAGTGGAAGAAAGAGACAAGTTGAGAGCAAGGATAAGGGAATGTCCCCTATTCCCACATGAAACGATGAAGTTGTACAATCCATACGACAACAACAATTATGATGGAAAATGGGTATGTTGCAAGCAAAGTGCAAGCACAAGACCTGGAATGTTGACGATCATGCCAACTTCTACGGCCACCTCAGAAGACTGACCAAAATATGACTACCAAGGATAAAGGTAGTAACATATAGTGGCATGGTTGACAGGTCGACCAGAGGGCGGACTGTAGAGAGGGTCCACAAAATGCCCCTCCTCACCCCCATGAACATGCCAGGATGAAGAGTAGGAAATGCTCGAAGCTACTCATCCTTTTTCAGGCAAGTCTGAAGTGCCCCCCTGGCTGACACGTACACAGAAAGGTATCCCCTCAGTCAGCCCTTCAGACCTAACCCTGTGCATATCCTTTCAGTACCAGGGGACTCAACAGAGATTGTGGATGGAAATACCCTAATGGGCAGCCTCGATTAAGCACTAAGAAGCCACTATGCTGACGTCACTAGTGACACTACAACATAGCAATGATAGTCATGAAGAATACTAGCAGCCCTGCACCGCATTACTCAAACACACATTCTCTTACACAGTTTGGTAGCTAGAGGACAAATACATATGAATACTGTCAAAGCTTTATTATTGTTCTCACTAGCCAAATACAGTAACGCAGAAAGGCTAGGCAATATGAGATCCTGAGCAAGCTTGCAGATGCTTATGACAAATAACACTATGGGACTACAGGAGTATGTATGGAGCCTGGTTGGACCATGTGTGACTATCTTATAGGTTACTTAGCATGACACAAGCATGTAGAAATCATATTATAAGTGTAAGGAAAATTACAGAAGGCCTCAAGCCACAGAAAACGAGACAAGAGGAGTTGGCTCAGGCTGCATGGAGGGCAAAGCAAGCTCACAGAAAAGGTCAGAGATAAATGGTCACATTCCAAACTCTACATGACAAGGGACCAGCTACAAAAAATGTAATACATCCTCATAAATTCAGACCCAAGAGCTCAATTGTGTGGTGTACAAGACGTGATGCAGGCCAACCTAGACAATGGGCATTCACCTGTGGTGGGAAGGAGAGCCGATCCCAGCAATCCAGACAAAAAGTGAAACAAGTGTTGCAACATGAAGATGAACTCTTATAGGCAAAGGTGGTACACTACCAGGTACAATTTAGCCACAGACGTTTCACATTGCCTTGAAGAGATACACAGGGCGCTGAGAAGCAAGTTGGCCAATCATGAGATAGAAAATCAGGGATGGATGGCAAGGGGCATGGATCAATGGTCAGCCCACTTCTCTGCAACAATTTTATAGATGGTTTATTAGGGACGGGGCAAGTCAGCCACCTGACATGCGATGACCAGTAGAATAACCTCTTCAGGGTATGTTGAGGAGTTACGACTATCAGCACATAATCCACAATGGAGATAGGTTTTTTAGGAAGGGCCCAGGTAATGACGACAAATCAAGACAAACCAGGGAGAATGCATTGTAAAGTTGAGATGTACTAGAGAATCTTTTCTGTTGTTTTTTTGTAATAAACCACATTTCTAACATGCAGTTGGCTGAGTCCTCTGTTTATTCTGGGAAAGGGTGTAGGGCCCTTGGGAGTCGGATGAACCCCCAGACGACCTCTGGCATACCTATGAATCACCCCGACAAATGCAAAATGTTTCCCTTTCGTTGAGTCTTTTTGGCAAATTTTCATGCGGGCCTCTTATCATCACCACCTCTACTACTTGGAAAAGTATTTGTGAAACATTATGTTTTTCTCCATCCATTGACATGCGACTGCTGAGTTCTTGTTTTTTGTTCGTATACCTGAGCGATGTTCATTCCAGCGCTGTTTACACTGTCTTTTTGATTGTCCCACATAATATATTCCACGCAGGCATCTTATTGTATAAATAACATTGCTCGTATCACAGATGCAAAGCTGTTGATTTTAATCTTTTCACCTGATCTTGGGTGATGTAATATGTTGCCCTTGGTTACAAACCTGCAGTTAATTCTATGCAGATATGGGAACGTGCCTATCCTTTTAGTCTGAGGGATTTAATCGTTGTACCTGTCTTGACCAGAAAATATTTAAGAATGTTGCTTCTTTTGTAAGCAAATGTGGGTGGCTCCTGGAAAAGATGCTCAACCCGTGAATCACATGTTGGTGTTCTCCAGTTTTTGTGCACAATTGATTTAATTTGTCTACTGGATATAATATTTGGAAACATATATCAAGTCTGTGGCCTTTTTTTCTTTCCTTTCTTTGGTGAGTTTGTCAATCAGCAACACGTTGGCTACATGCTCCTTGGATGCACTGATTTCCTTGAGTTTGTACACTCTAGCCAAAAATGTGTCACCCATTTTTGGCAATCTGGGTTTCATAATCATCAGGGTCACTTACTATTATTGTTACTCTCAACATCTGACAAAAAGGTACATTCTTGAGCAAACCTGCTGATGAAAGCTTAGTCGATGTAACAGGTTATTCCTGTCTGTCTCCTTCCTTTACATGTTTGTAACAAATCCCCCATCCTTGAGTGTTATCTCTACGTCTAGAAGGTGAATTTGATTTGCAGATGTTTCACTGGTGAATTGTATGTAGGCATCAATGGTGATCAAATACGTCGGAAACCCTTGCAGACACTCTGCCGTCCCTACCCACACTACAAAACTGTAATCAATAAACCTCACAAAAATGTGTAGGTAATTTCTCCAAACAGGGTTTTCCAACAGTTGATCACTTTCAAATGTGTGCAGGAAACAGTTAGTGTACATGCATGCCATCCTGGCACCCATAGACGTACCTGCCGTCTGCAGGTAAAAATGGTCTTTAAACTGAAAGTAAGAGTTTTCTGCAATGAACTGCAATAAAACCAGGATAAACTCTTGTGAAGCTCTAATGTTTTCCTCTTTGAGGAAGATTAACTCTACAGTTTCCATTCCCAGATCACGTGGAATCGAATTATATAGGCTTTTCACGTCTTTGGTGAACATAATGTATCCTGGAGCATACGTTAATTGACTAAACATTTTTAGAAAATGCCTGGTGTGCCGAAAATATACGTATTGGTCTTCTGGATGATGGTATACTGTCTTTTCATTGAAAAATGTTTCATTGAAAACATTTTTCATCAAAAAAATATTTCAATTATTTTATTCTTATCTAAAATATATGTATGTATGCTTGGGTGGGGTAAAGGGTTCAATTTTGAAAACGGGGGATTGGGGAGGGACCCCCAATTAAAAAAAAAGAAAAATATTTGGGAATGTTTGGGGTGTTTTACAGTGCAGAATTATTAAAGTTACAATACATTTTTTTTAAAAATCAGTACTTTTTCGATATACACATTTTCAGTGAAAAGTGTCATTAATCTACATTAGGTGAAAAAGTTTTCAATGAAACATCTTTCGATGAAACATCTTTTATTGAAACATTTTTCAGTGAAAAGACATGTAACCCTGGATCATAGGCTGTAAGCAGAAATCAATGTATTTACCCAGTGGTTGGAGCACACAGTCCATCCCTTCCACTTTGGATCTCCCTGGTGGGTTGGTAGGTTGCTTATGTGTTTTGGGGAGTATGTAAATGTTGGGTACCCTTAGGTGGGTAGTCTGAAGACATTTCTTGGTGTTTTGATTAATCCATTCCATTTCTTCTACTTTGTTTAAAATTCCTGAAAGATTAGATATAATATTAACAGTTGGATCAGCATGTCTCAAAGACTTGTTCTCGTAATCACGGTTGTTCATAACAACCATAGCTCCCCTGTGTCTGCTGATCGAATAGTAATGTTTTCGTTACCGTACAAATTCCTAAGAAGTCCAAGTTCCTGAGGTTTGAGGTTGTTATGTTTAGGCTGTTTATAACATATTTTCCTAGGACTCTCAAAAACTGTTTATGGAAAATAAATACAGATGGGACATTAATAGGCTGCATAAACATACTTTTTCCCTTGAATTTCAGCATCCCATCTTCACAACCTGTATCCAACCTTCCACCCATGTCTTTAATTTCATTAAAAATGCTTTAAAATTAAGTTTTCCAACAAATCTGAAAAGTTCAATTTTGGTGTCAAATAAATCTGTGCTCTAGTCGAGTACGAAAGTCAAGCCCTTTTGTAGGATAGTCATTTCAGCAGAGGCCAGCTCCCTGTTGCATAAGTTAATAACTAAGTTTTATTTTGTTGTCTCGTTACTCTTCCTTCCCCTCTTTGGCTTCCTCTTCCACCTCCTTGTTCTCTTTCTCCTCATGTTCTGTCTAAAAGTGGATGCTGATATTGTAGCCAATGTTGTATCATCAGCCCCTGTCGCTCCAGTCCCTGCCCTGCTTATCTCTCTATTGTTTCTACCTTGTTGGTTGGTTCTGAATCTGAACTTGAGACGTTTGTTGTACTTGCTTATCTAGCTGCTTTTTGTACTGGAATATATATCCATCCATGTGTAGACATCCTGATGAAGGTAGTGAGATGTATCACTTCTGAATTTCCTCACTTTTTCAGCTTCCAGTTCCACCTTATAACTTTCCAAATGCTGGTTAATGTCATGTAATATAGTGTCTAATTCTTCCTGATCTAGCGTACCATTAAGTTCCTTTTCTATTTCTTGGATCTATGTCTTGATTACCCCTCAGTTCTTTGGTAACTCTTGTATGGTGAGTAGAATCAGACCCAGTGAACATTTATACAATATTGCTTCCCATTGTTTAAAAAACTCCCTGCTCTCTTTACATAAAGTCGTTCTGAATTGAATCCTCAGACCTCTGGGTATACTTTGATGTGTATAGTATCTGTCTAAAGTAATCACATGTAGTTTGGTGTTAATTTATTTTAGTGTTAAGTACTCATTTAGATGTGTCAATGAAAGCCGCTGATGTAGTCAGTGTTGTGTTGCTGATCAGATTTAAAATAGCTTCTGCCTCATCGCCGGAGAAACCTAAGGTCTCTGCCCTAATATTTGTCAATGATCCAACATCTTCAAATGACATTTTACAGCGTGCCTCCATCTGTGAGTGTGCCACTAGTTAAGTTTAGAGAAACCAAATGTAGGTGGGCACCGCTAACCTTACAATAATCTTAGTTTAGAACTATTTTTTATTTCCTTATCAATGCTAATGAATCCAAATCCTAATCTGTATGTGAAGGTATTCAAAGCTCTGTGGTGAAAAAAGGCCCTTGGCACAAGGCTACAATTACACACACATATAGCCCCTGTGAGAACCACGTGCTCTCGCTTAGCTCAGGAAATTAGCTGCATGTAATTCCAATACTTAAATGTGTAAATAAAGCTTAATTCTGTAATGTTATCTTTTTATGAGAAATATCACATCATGTAAGTAACACAGTTTGGTTTTATTGTCAAATTGAGGCAGTGTTGATACATGGGTTCAAAGTCGTCTATGCATTTCAGTGTAACTCATGCAAATTCGTGTGGTTCTTAAAGTACAGTAAAGTCTCAAGTTCCTTTTTCTGAAGATTAAGACTCTTTGCCTATCATGTTAGGAATGGCTTTACTAAGGAATATATTACATTCATTCCCACTCTTAATATACCCAAATGGCATATGACTCCACACAAATTGCTGTCCCCAGAGGCTGAAGGCAGCTATATATCTGAGTTTCGAGATGGTCCAATGTCAATTTGTCAAACCGAGAGCAAAGTATACTTTAGAAACTTGTAACTGTGCAGGTACTTGATTGATGTAAGGTAGAGGCCACCTTGATAATGTGAGAGGAAACTTGCATGGTCTTAAAACTCATGTGCCATATCAGGGTCAGTTGTTTTGCTATACAATATAGAAAAGTGTGTCCCCAGTTCTATGACTCGACAGAGAAAATGTTGTGGAAATCCAGAAACATGTTTCTCAATTGGTGTCTTTGTTCATCTGTTTCACAGTCATTAGACAAACTGATCTGTTCTTCGATTACACAATGGAATTCTGGGAATATTTCTGGAGTGGCAAACTCTGAAGTATCTTCAAGTTGGGTGGAGAGATCTACTTATGTTTTTGTCTGGATTGATCATTACTGGGAGTCCTGGGAATAGCTTAGGTACAACGTGCTCGCCGTGGAAGCAAGACAACTTGAAGCGACTCACTGGGTATTAAGCGCGTCATAAATATCAATTACAATTATCTAAGATCACGACATTTACCGGTAACTAAGAACACCATTGACTCTTCCAAAGTATCACATTTAATGTCCTCCACCCCATAAGGGCACAGGGATTGCACCATGGATGTTCTCCATTGTCGAGTGTAGACAGTCACTAGTTTGATACAATCAGTAGTGTTATAACAATCTTCAGTTCTATGTCCAATGATAGGAAATGGTCCATTGAAACATTGTTGGAATCATCCGCCATTCCAGTAGATGTGACATGGGACAACAACATTTCTGACTAAAATTCAAATGGTGCCATCTTTGAAATCAGTAATAGAGTTGGGTTTAGGGAGTCCCTGTTGCTGAAGAGTATTATCTATATTAACAAAAGCTTCTTTGTTAAACAAGGTGTGTTCTTTTCAGATCTTTGTCAACAAAGTATATTGTCTGGCGCTTCCAGGAATAATTACTTCTTCCTTACTCGGAATTTAGGAGTGTAAGGTGCGATTTTAAGAACAGATCGAATTTTTTTCTTGAGGTGATTGAAATATATCAGGTTTCTCTGATTCATGAACAGAATTTGTTGTTAACAAATCCAATTAATTGCTATGACCTAGCAATTATGATTTTTGATTTTAGGTCCAAATATGATATTCAAAATACACCTGTTGGTAATCATGTGTTTTGAATGTATGGCATCAAGATCATATTAGACTTTATCTAGCAGATTAACCGTGAGAATTGTCTAATATGTCTGCAATTGATGACAAAGTTCTTCACTAATAAAAATGGAGCCAAATATACTTTTGAGAGAACCAGATGCTAACATTTAATAATTTCAATGAGAATATAGGCACTGCTTACTTTTGTAATCAGCTTGGCTGCTTATTGTATCTCATGAATTATCAATTGGTTGACCTAAACCTTTGTATGTGGTCCGCCGTAGATATAACTAAAATATATTTCTATGCAGAGTGGAGAACCACTCATTATTTGGTGGAAAATGTATTTCTAAAGTTTCAAATGAAGTCCTTTCACTATCAGGGGCCGATTCATGGAACAAATGTGCACCGTAAATCTTGGTGCAAGGTGGTGCAAGCGTGAAAAAGCAAGCGCACGCGTGCGATTCATGGAAGTGTCTGCGCGTGTTTTCCACTGATTGTGCGCCAAATCCATGCATGGCGCACACGTGCGCACACGTCATTGCAACAACCCAAACGGTGTGCGCGACGTGCACAGGGAAAGCGCACAACGTCAGCGCACACACAAAAAAGGGGGCGGGACACAGGGTGTAACACGCGGAATGGGGAACAACGCGTGAAAAAGAAGACGTAACTGTGGAAGTACTGCAGGGAAATACACAGAATGCCCACACGCACGCGAACAACTCATATTCATGGATTGGAATACGGGAAACAAGCGCACGCAAAAAGACGCGCACAGGCGGCAACACATCCGCCACAGGAAGGCAGGCGTAAGCGTCCTCGCGCACAGTATAAAAGGGCGCGCAAACAACAAACACGTATATCCAGCTACGATGAATGCCCCATTTGTCGCAGCACTGATCTTGGGACACCGCAGGAGGAGGAGAATAGCCAGGGCCCGCATTTTTTCCCCCCGGACTAGCCTTTTTGGGATGCCTGACGACCAGGTCTATGGCAGGTATAGGTTTCCACCTCGTATCATCCTAGACCTGATCAGGTAGTGGGAAGTTGACCTTACATCCCCCATCCTCTGCTCCCAAGCATTGAGCCCCTTGGAGAAGGAGCTCAATGTCCTGCATTTTTTGGCCCCTGGGTCATTTCAGCAGACTACTTCCATAGTGGGGGGTTCTCACAGGCCACGCAGTCACGCTGCCTACACCAGGTGTTGGCAATCATGACTGCGCGCCCCTCAGTCCGCAGGCACATATACATGCCCAGAACACCCGCAGAAAGGCAGGCCATAGTCCAGGACTTTTACAGGGTGGCACACTTCCCCAAAGTGCTCGGTGCCATAGATTGCACCCATGTGGCCCTACATCCACCTAGGGCCACTGAGCACATCTATCGAACCCGCAAGCACTGGCATTCAATGTGCAGGTGGTATGCGATGCAAAGGGAATCATCACCTCTGTCTATGCTAACTACCCAGGCTCCACCCATGACAGTTTAATATCCAGAATGTCCGCCCTGAGCCGGGCCATGGAAGCTGGGCAGCATGGCGACACATGGCTCCTAGGTGAGTACAAATGCCTGTGCCCATGCATGCATGTCACACACAGACAAATACACAAACCCCAATGATCACAACCATTATCACCTCTCCAGGGGACAGTGCCTACCCTCTGAGCAACCACATGATGACGCCAATCCGGAACCCCACCACACCACCCCAGGTAAGATGCAATGCTGCCCATATTGCAACCAGGGGCATAGTGGAGCGCACATTCGGAGTGCTAAAGTCACGCTTCCGCTCCCTTGACCGCTCTGGTGGGCAGCTACTCTATGCACCCCCAGTAGTGTGCAGGATCGTTGTGGCAGCATGTGTCCTGCACAATGTTGCTACATGGTAGGGTGTACCGGTGGACATGGTGGTGCCCCCACATCCCCAACCACAGGCACAGGCGCTGCCCATGGGAGGGGATAGGGCACGTGGCGAGGAAGCCTGGACCCAGCTTGTGGCCACATTTTTCACCTAAACTCCAACCCCTGCAGAGCGCACACAGGCCTGGCACAAACCAGGTGACAATCGATGATGACAAAGAGACAGTCAATTGTCACAACCTTATCACCCTGAAAATGTTGCCACAGAAGTGCTACATTGTGTGCATCCCTAGCTACTTAAACATAAACAATCGTGTGTGACCAAAAGGAACACATGCAAGGTGTGTATCACACACCCCTGCAAAACAGGTCATCACAATCCCTGGTATGTCATCCAAACTGTCCTAAACCACATCACCCTTGTCTGACACACCATGACATGGCAAGCAATAGCAAAACTCAAACACATTACCAATAATATACGAAGTGGCATGTGATAAATGGAAAGTGGCTTCAGACAATGATGCCTGAAATGACTGACCAACAACCTCCCACGCAAAACAAGTCATACCCAAATTCATTCCAACAGCTGTAGCATGAACATAACAATCAATGCCTGTTCACATGCACATTGGGCAAGGCAACATTCCTACTCCTGAATAAGTGTGGTGTGTGCGTCTCCTGCAACACACTGCTCAGCACACAGCATAGTGACCAGCCATTGTGTCAGAGACACACCTTGACCATCACATGAAAAGGACAAAATAAACAAATAAATAAACAATTGACGCATGTACAGGATCCACAAATGGTCATAGATCATGTGCTGCAGGGACACAGTGGTCCCCAGAAGACAAACTGTGTGCACATGTGGACATGGAAAGGTGGATGTATATGTGGTGGATCGTAGTGCGACTGTGTGTGTCAGTAGGGACATGCACCCAATACATGCATGTCCAATCAAGTGACCATCAGTGTCCTCTACACATCACATGTGAACATTGCCCATTTGCACACCCCAGCATGTCAAACCACACCAATGCCCTCACACCTGAAAGGTAAAAACAACACAGGAACAGGCATTGACCAGCAGAACACATCATGTACATAGGACACCACAATAACAATGTCAGGGTGCCCATCACACTGTAGGCCAAGACAACTGTCCAACAACCAAACACCCTCCCTCATTCACATATCACCATGACCTACTGAACAACTGTGTCTGGGGTATGTAGCCTTCTTCATTGAAGTCTACCTGGCCACTGGATCACCCTACCCCTTTGTCTCCATCGTCCACCTTGCATGTAAACAGTGTACAGCACCCTCAGAGGCCACCTGCACTGGCAAAAATACCAAATCGAAGAGAACTCAAAGGAGCAAACACACAAGCCAGGCAAAAAGCCTGTAGGCAGCAAAAAACACTTGAAGAGTCTCCAGTAGATGACTTGAAGTAGCAGTAAATTTCAAAGTACATGTACAAGCACAATGATGGACCAACCAAGTTAGAACAGTTAAACAATGCTACAACAGGATGTGTACCATTTTTGGTACATAATATACAATGATGCAGCACCAACTGATGGGTAGTGTCACTGCTCCCGTGTCCACGCACAGGAGTGGCACGAACCAACCACCCCATCCGTGGTCTGAGCGCCTGCAAGGTCAAACTTACACTGGCCTCTGAGACCATGGTGGGGAAGGAGGGTCAGGGATATGTTGTCTGGACAGGCATTGTTATTCAGGTTAACCGGAAAGAGGGGAAGGAGAGGGGAGTCGGATTGTCAAGGGAAAGTAGGGAAAAGACAAAAATCTACTATTCACAATAACACATACTCAATCAGAGAAACCATGTACATCATGCACATTGTACCAAATGACTCAAATGGAAGTCAAAGAGAGACTTATCTCTGGGGTGAGTGCTGGCCTCCCCCTGTGCACTCTCAGGTCCGGTAACGGGAGCAGGTCAATGCTGCAAAGATAGTAAGAGTTACTAATCTGTGTGTGTCTATAATACACACACAACACCGTACATGCCCCAAAGCAAGTAACTCCTCCACAAACAAACACTCTTGTCTGCTGCTTTGTACCATACCTAAATTCCCCCCCCCCGGATGGTCCATAAACTGTCAATGCAGTAAGTCAGGTGCACGTGGGCGCGTGGCAAATGGAAGACCAATGTGTCAAGATTCACACATCATGCAATGGTCCCTGGGTAAGCAGCTAGACACATATAGCGAGGTACGACTTCAGTAGTGTTCTGGCATCCCCAAATAAAAGAGGTAGTGCATGTGTCAATTTGAACATGCAAATGATATGCACTGCACACGAGTCTGTCCCTCGCTGGGTGTCCTTGTGTGCAGCATCTTTTTCTGGCTTTGAATGCTACTGGGCTTATACATCTGCTTCTATGGAGCATGATGGACTGGAGGATATGTGTGACAGCCCCTGCATGTGCCCCTGATAACTTGGAAAGCAACTTGCCCTGTGTCCACCAACTCGTCTTAGCTGTACTGTGCGCTTCAATACCAATAACTGTCCAAGCTCACCGTCAGTGGCACTACTTAGCATGCACGTGCAACAGGCCTGGTGGAAGGTTGGCTGTGGTGTGTGCCCCTTGTGCTACTCACCTTGCCTTGAGTTCCTGGAAACACGTCTGCTTCAGTTGGATGTATGAGCACAAGCCCTGTGGCACTGCTTGCGCACACATGTGCATGTCTGCACCACCGAACGTAGCCAGCTGCCAGACGTACACTGGCCCATGTCTGTCAGCAAAGGTGGTCTGGAGGCTCATTCTCCTGCAGAAAGGGCACAAAACACAGAATTATTGCTGGGAAGTCCCCTGTGTGTGTCTCTTCATGCTGGTTGTGACTGGCCCATGTCAGAGACGTACATCAGATTTCATCCCACCATCAGTGTGATTTTGACAGGCAAAGGGTGGCGGACACTCTCTACAGCATGAAGTGCATCAAGCACATGTACAGTAAAGAAAATAAACATACAACACAATGTATAGCAATTAATGGACACCTGATTCATGAAACCACCCATTTCTATGCTGAAATGCCGTCAATAAGACCCCTACAATCCCCACTAGGGGTGTTAACACAAGTAGTACAGCAGCAGACACACCACAGATATGACAGTCCAAAGCCCTTGTGAAATTGACTGTAACACCGAACCATCCTTGCGAGCCCATGGATAAGGGAAGCAGGAGTGGCCTATGTGAATCAGGACCCCAAGCTGCAAACACATACACTAGACAAACTTGAAGGGCCCAGCTGGAACAGACAGTGGATGCTTTCAAAAGCCACAAAGCACCACACCGTCACATGAAAGCACAATAGACAAGCAATTTTAAACTATATTAACTAATTAAACTAACTATAAAAAACCTACATTACCTAATTAAACTAACTATCAAATCGAATGTTAACTAACTAAACTCAAATGAAAAATCAAAAATGACCACATACGACCCTGGGGGGCACCCAGGAGGAGGGAGGTACAGGGTGCAGCTCAACATCCACATGTGTTGATGTTGAGTAAAAAAAAAAACCTCCATGGGCTCAGCGCCTGCACAGCCCGACCTGTGTGGGAGATACCTCATCGTCCGAGTCTGGCTAATCCTAAAAAGGAGGACGTGGCACAGGAGCCTGACCACGCCTAGCCGCAGCTTGCCCCTCGTGGGCAGCAAGAATGCCGGACGGGTGAGCCTGGTTCTGTGCGGCGATGGCACGTAGGTTGCATGCAGAACCTCCCGTGATACGCATGCTTCCTCTTGTAACACAGAGTTCTTCCTGCAAGGCCTGGCTGGACAACTGATGCACCTCCCGGCAAGCATGTAGCTCAGCCGAGATGCTACGCTCAAGCTGATCAAACCTCTCCTCTGACCGTGACCTCTGGGACATTAAGAGGACACCCAGAGTGGATCTGAGGGACTTATACTCAGCCCTCAGGGCCTCCATGTGTGCCTTTGCGTGAGCAACAATTGCTTAACGCAAAGACAACATTTCAGCCTGGCGTGCCCTGTCTGAGACCTCCATGCCCTGCCTGAGCGAGCGGGCCATGGACTGTGCCGCCCACTGCTGGAGAAGCACCTGCCTAGCAGGGGGGAGCACGGATTGGGCCACACGCTCCATGCTCACAGCAATGTTTTCCATTGCTGCCCCCTGGCGTTCTGAATTGGCAGTTATGTCTTGCTCCCACTCAGTATACCTCGGTGGCGCGTGGCCACTGTGTTGCTGTGCTTGACACCTGCAGGACCCAAGGACCGGTCGTCCTATTTGGGTCGGCACCGCCCGCGGCTGCACGACTACATGGCCCTGTCGACGTGATGGCCCAAACCCATCAGCGATGGGTGTGGAGGGTGACCCTGCGTCCCGATCCACCACAGGCGGAGGTCCCACCACTGTCTGACCCCTCAGTGCAGGTGTTGCGGAAAGAGGAGTGTCCACATCAGAATCACTCACCCCTGACGTATGGACCTGATGCACATCCAACTCGACATGGACGTCAGAGTGGTCATATGGGCTCTGGACTCAATGCCAGCCAAAGACAAGATGGTCTGTAGCACATGTGTGTTCTCGTGGTCTACCACCCCACAACCTCCACTTGTGCCGAGTTGCTGTAGGGATAACAACCCTGTGCCTGGCATGACAACACCATCCTCAGGCTCCATTGCGTCATCATAAAAAAATATTACTACACATGTTAGAAGCACACAACACACACACCCACACACAAAGACATCACACAGACAGCCAACACATGAAGCAGACATGTCACACACAAAAGAGAACCTGCCATGCATGCCGGGTCAACTTGACATTGCTTCAGTGATTAGGCATGTAGAAGGGTGTCATACGGCTCAGAAGTGGGTCGGTGTCACGATGCCCGCTCCCGGGGAGCCGGCTCAGGCCCTGCGTCCCCGAAAGCGGACATCAAGTCCCCGGGAAGGTCCCAGCAACCCCTTATAGGGGCCCTTTGGACAGTGTCCTGGCGCCTATGGCGCCAGGCTCATAGAAAACGTCAGTCCTGGTGCCATAGGCGCCAGGCTCATTATAAAAGTGTTTGGGTGCACTTACCTGATGCAGACCATGCTGCAGAACCCCGGCCTCCTTGAGGCCTAAAAGGAACTACTTTACCTGTGGGACTCATTTACCACCCGGGCTTGGTCGGGGAAGGATACATACCTGATTGGAGGAAGGACACATTCTAGGAACTATTTCCAAGGCTATTTAAACCACACCCGATCAGCCACACGTGCTTCGCGTTGTTCTGCATCTAGCAGCTGGACGCTCACCGTGTCTGCTCCTGCATCTTGACTTCTGCCACACCTGCCAGCATCCTGAATCACCTGCAAAGGAAGGGAACAAGAGAACAGAAGAAGGAAAAGGCCTCACCTGCTAAATCTGCATCCCAGAGACATTTCGCCGACAATCCTGAAAAGGAAGACATTTATTTTTAAAAGCACATCGCATCGATTGCTGCAGCGCCGCATTCTACTCACCTTTACAGGGCGCCTCCATGTTCAGCAGCGACCATCCGGATTCGCAGTCGCGCCCCCGCGCCTATGGAGAAAAAGACAAGAACAAAGGTGAGAGAAAGAAGGGAAAAGGGAAGCTAAAAACTCCATCTCAAGACTTACCTGTTGGGTCATTCCCTTTTCATTTCGGGTCCGCGCCACATCCAGGCATTTTCGGACCCCGGCCCCTAAGGGGAAAAAGACATCAGCGTTAATGAGTGAATAAAAAGACATTACCAAAACACTCATTAAAGACTTACCTGATTTCCACAAGGATTTCACCGCTCACCTCGGGTCGTGCCTGTTCCCCGGCATTCCGTACCCCATACCCTATGGAGAAAAAGACACTAGCATTAGAACATTAATGCATGGACACAAGGGGAACAACTTATAGAAAAACTTACCTGGAAGCCAAGCAAGTTTGGTTCTCACCCATCCGAAAATCCAGTGACGTAACTGGATACCAACGCGCCCCTGCATCAGAAGCAGGATGGAGAGCTCGTCCTTCCAGACCCTAAGGTGAGACGCTACGGGGAAGCACAGAAGGGTTTTGAGGAGGGTGCGAGGGGTAAGTGGGTGCCGATTGCATTACCCCGCAGACAGTTAACCTCCTATTCTCACCTACAGAAGGATACTTCTGCGAGTCAGACAAACCAGATCTGGGGCCCGGTCCAGTCCGTCTTCCGAACCCTGCGCATCACCTTAGACGAGGTCACAGCAGCGCGAACCAGGCCAGCGCCCCCGTGGGAGTCAGGTGAGCATTACAGTCGGTGCAGTGCAGAACATGTGTACGTTAATCACTATCTACATGTACAAGTACTTAATGATGTGCATTAGAAAACGTGAAAGCAGTGCAAGGTCAAGTTCAGGCATCACGTGCAATGTGCATGAAATGGGTTGCATGGCTACAAGCAAACCAACCCTTCCCCTAAGTGGAAATGCGGGGATGCCTTGCATGGTATCAAAAGGATGACCAGAGACCAGTGTATTGGCAGACAGTGTTGACTAGCATAAATTGCATCATCTGAGTCAACTGACAACACAGCAGATGAGGATGGGACAGTAAGCAGGACACATGATCAACCCTCAGTAGTACACCCATGTGTGCAGAAGACACTACACCAGTTGGACAGAGTCAGTGGGCCAGAAACAGGGTGAGGCCTGTGATCCACACAGACTGCCACACCCTAAACATGTGTGGGACACAGGTCTGAGCCACAGTGGGCATGGGAAGGCTGATGAAATGCCATGAAATGTAGGTCACCCTGGACACGTACTACAATGATCATCCACTCAAGGACACATAGGGGCATCCATGGAATGCACATGGAGCATGAATGGGCACTCATGTCCCTGCGGAGCATCTGCCATCTGCACAGTCCAAGTGAGACACCCTGCATCAAGGACAAAGGATGTACCCCACTGCATGTGTCTGGCAGGTTGGCCGGTGGAAGTTAGCATGTACACAGGAGGCATGAACAGGCCATTGCATTAGGGCAAAATTATGCACACCAGTGCAAAGGTGAAATTGGGGTGCGGGACGGGGTGGAGGGGCAAGGGAGCATGCCTACATGGGGTACCCGAATGCAGGCTTAGGACACATGCACCTCAGTCATGCCATGACATAGTCCCAGTGTAGAGTGGAAGGACACCCCAGGCTACATGCAGAAGGGCCAGTGATCTGGTACATGGACCGGAGGGGCATCGAGGTGACCAGCATGTGAGTAGGGTGCAAGTGTGGTGATGAGGACAGTCCCCGTCTGCTCCACATGTCCACCATCCTGCAGAGCAGCCATGCATCAGTGAAGCATTGCGTTACTTGCACATCTGAACCATGTACACATGACATGTAGTAGCAGTCATGCACAGCACATCACACAAGTAAAACACACATGGCCTCAACAAACACGCAGCAACACTCACTGGACTGGGCATCAAAGTCCTGCATCTCTCCCACTCCTTCAACCAATTCAGGTGGTATGAACTCCGCAACAAGTGACTCGTGCGGAGTTAGGTCTTTTTCCTCAGGTGTCCGCCCACTGCCAGTCACCAGAGTCATGTTGTAATTTGAGGCACGTTTTGCCTTAGCGCTGCCTTTGAGGTCATTCTAATGCTTTTTGGACTCTTGCACCATGCGCACCTCATGGCCGAATGCACTCACATGTTCCGCAACTTGCTTCCAGTGGGTATCATGATGGGCAGCCGTAGTTTGACAATTAGGCCCCACTAGCATGTCACGGTTGTGGTCCCGCAGTTCCTGTGCACAGAAAGGCTTCTTCCTCAATGTGCAGGAGGTCGTGGCTGTGTGTGGGGTCCCAGCCTGTGCTGCAGGTGCAACCTTCCTCCTCTTGGATAGTGACGTGGACCCTGGCTGGCAAATGCCGCCCTGATCAGTATGGCCATTGGCACCGGTGGATTGAACCAAGGGAGTGGCAGGTGGAAGGATGACCGAAGGCCTGACTTGCGTCAGTGGCTGCTGGGTGCCCTGGAATGAACCCTGCGCAGCAATATCCGCTGTGGCAAGGTTATTGACCGCGACTGTCCTGGTTGGTAGACTCACAACCGGTTTGTCGTTGGCTGCATCTGCCCCTGCACTTGCCAACACCTGGCTGGTCGGGGCAGCAGATGACATTACTGCCCCAGGGACACGTGTCTCAGTCAGGGCAGCCCTGCATGCACCTACGGTGTTCATCCTGACTTGCTGGAAATCTTCCATCGACTCTTCAAGTGCCAACGCAGCCTGCGCTGGCAGACTCTGGGCCTGGGTGGTGGTGTCGACAGCTGTACCTGCAACTACCACTACCCTGGGGCCCATGGCAGTTGATGAAATGGACTGCCGGGTCACATGGGCGCCAGTGCCAGATGCAGAAGCTGCATCTCCTGGAACCACAGGGGGTGGTGGCATGACTGCACCAACACATGGCACAACATTGTGCCAAAGTGGCGCACCCCTGCCTCTTCCCCCTCTGCAGCCACCCTGGACACCCTGGAGTCCCCCTACTCCCTGGTCGTCCCAGTATGCGGTGATACCCAGGGACACGAAACACACATACGCGTGGGACACGCAGGCTACTATGACCTCGAAAATCAGTACGCGATACACAGCGGCACCCGCAGTGGGAAAAATAGCGTGTGCGACTCACCGTCAGACTAGTGTGATAATGAAAAACACGCATTGCCAATACCCCTGCCAAAAGAATAGATACGTCCTTGATCCGCTGTGAAGTTGTGATGGTGTGCAAAGAAGTTGTGATGGTGTACAAAACAACATGAATAGCAACACACACGTTGGTCTCCACGAAAGGCACGTACAGCGAACTGCTGGCCCTGCTCACCTTTAACCTGTGCTGAGGGAAACGCCCTCACGCTTCACATGACTTACGCACTTAGGCCCTTTCCTCGGATTACACACATTAACACACAGACGTGCTGTGTTTTCACGTGCTGAATCACTATGCACCCGTCATGAGGGAAACGCCCGTGCGCGTAATGTCACAGATGCACTTATACGCTAAGGGCCTTTCCTCGAATTACACGCTGACGTGCACTTTTTTCACATGCCAAATCACTCCATATCAAGCTGGCCACGCGACAACACACGGAAGACCGCGCTCCTGCCCAAAAGGCCCTTTTCCTGCCCCCCAGAGCCCCGAGCACGCTCCCACCTGCCATCTGCTGCTGCCTGCCTGCCTGCTGGCCACATGCCCTGCTATTTGGTGCCTGCACGTCAGCCATCTGCAGGGGTCCAGTTGCTGTGACCACCCCTGCTGGAACTGAAGACTCCAGACTGGAATACCATTGCTCCACAGCCCAGCCCCAGGACCCAGTTGCCCACCCACACCTGCCTCGGGGGTTGCCATGTTGGGGCAAACACCATCCGAGACCACTGGCAACCCCCAGCCAAAGAGGCAGAGGGCTACCAGCTTCAGTGCCAAAGAGGTTGGTATCCTGGTGGATCAAGTCCTGGGGCAGTATGATGCCCTCTTTGGAAGTTCACACGCCGACAATGAAGGACGGAAGAGGATCTGGATGGACATTGTGGCTGCCATCAACGTGGAGGAGGTGGCAGCCCGCGACATTCAACATGTCCGGAAGCGCTGGGAGGACTTCAGGTCCAGGACCCTCAGCAAGGCCCGGCGCCTCTTGAAGGCAGCGGATGCTGAGGGGTGCCGGGTCTGCCTAACCGACATCCAGATGAGGGTCCTGGAACGTATACGCCCAGCGCTCCACATCCAGGTCCTTGAGAGGCAGTCCCGTCCGGAGTCGAGCGGTAAGTGTACATGCGTACTGATTGGACACTGTGCATGTAGAGGTGTGCCAGGAGTGTGCATGTTGGACAAATGTGTTTGTAGGGCCATGTGTGAATGTGTATGTATATGGAAATGAGCCTGCCACATGTGAGTCATGTCATGTGTGAGACACATCAATGGTGTATGTGTTGAAATGCATGCTGGCCAAATGTATGGGTGAGTGCATACATGTTTGATTTTCGGTATATGTACTGTGCCATGGTTGTGGTATCACACAAGGATGCTGGTTCCACCTGCATGTATCTTCACCATGCACATGCGCATGTGTGTGTATTTGCGCAATGTGCAACTGTGATACACCATGGATGCATGTGACACGCACATGTAGGGGAGTAATTTGCAGATGTGACATGGATGGTGATGATTTCACTGTGACAGGTGGTGGAGTTGTACAGATGCATTTATGTCTGGTGACATGTGTGCATGTGTTTGGCAGTCCCCATGTTGCATGTGACGTGAGGCTGACCTGTGGATGTACATGCTGCTGTATGTGTATGGATGCTGCTGCCTGCTGCATGATTTCTGTTAAAATGCACATATGTGTGTGTTTAAATGATATGTGGGTTGGGGAGTGTTATGGCATGTGTGCATTTTGGAACTGCCACTCATGTGTAACTGTCATGTGTGTATCATACCATTGTACAGAGCCTGATGCCTGTGTTCTGTCTCTCCCTGTCTGCAGCGTCAACTGATGAAGAGGGCGGAGACGGTGCTGTGGAGCACAGAGGCAGGGATCCCACCACCAGCCGGAGAGGAAAGGCCCAGCTCCCCTCCCAGGTTGTCATCTCGTCGGGGAGTGAGGAGTCTGGTGCCACCTCCGCGGCCACAGCTGTCGGGGGTAGGTCCAAGAGGTGGGGGTTGGAGGTGGACTCCTCGGCAGCAGAAGGGGCAGCTGAGACCCCACAGGGGCCTATGGAGAAAGATGGCACAGAGTCATCCAGGTTGGTGGGGGATTTGGTTGAGGAGGAGGCCGTGGAAGTCACACACACAGGGCCTGGAAGGGGGGATTACATTGCTGCCAGTGGTGCAGTCCAGGGCCAGGGACAGGAGGCAGCACAGGCCACCGCGGAAGTGCCTGTGTGTAATCCTGTCCCCGATCCTGTGACTGCATCATCCCGCACTAGCAGGGATGCCTTCGTCCAGACCCGTTTTCAGGGAGGGGATAGCCGCACAACAACTGGCCTTCCTCTCCCTGCGGACGTGGCAATCCGGGACCTGCTTGAGCCTGTCCTGGGTGGGGTGGCGTTGCGTGTTCGTGACATTCGGGATGACGTGTGAGGTTCTCATGAGGACAGTGCATGTCATTTTGAATGCCTTGAAGACCGCGTCAACCTACTAGGTGGGGTCACCAGTGCTGGGTTCCTCCGTGTGCTGGAGCTTCTACCGACCCCCTCCTCAACTGAACCCCCTATGCGCCAGTTGTCTGCTGTGCCATCTTCCTGCCCAAGTGTCACCTGGGCGCCCTGTGGAGCTGCCCCTGACCCAGCGACCAGGCTGGTGGAGGACACATCCCTGCCACAGTCGGGAGTCGGAGGTCCAGCAGGGGTGGCCACCCCAACAACTGGACCCCAGTGGGAGGATGACGTGCAGGCAACAACAGGCAGGACACATGCACGGCAGCAGCAGGCTCAAGGTGGGAGCGATGATGGCTCGGGGCCAACAACATCAGAGGGGCATGCATCGGCCGTAGGGCAGGAGGACCCTGGATTGGGAGTGTCTTCAATGTGGCAGCGGTTGGGCCAGCGGATAGATGCGGAGCAGTGGCGAGTGGAAGAGGCACGGCTCACAATGGTCAGGGCAGAGGACTCCATGCGCAGGGCGCTGAGGCGGGGAGATGGAGGTGAACATGGCATCGTCCCTGCGAAACCTCGGGCCATGGAACAGGCCCACCTCCAGGACATAGACCAGGAGTTCGATGATGCCCTGGCCCGGGAAATCAAAAAGTGAGCCGTAGGACTTGCCCGCCACCATTGTATATAGTTTGTAGTTTTAGGTTTCATTTTTGTTTTGCATTGATTTGGGATGCTTGGACTATGCCCCACATTTTTGTATATAGTTCTTTATTAGGTATTCTTTTTTTATAGATTTAATTTCATTCGTTGGGCTCATGGACCCTGGATTTCTTCGTTGTGCATAGTTGAACAGTGGATTTATCTTATTTTTTATTTTTTTCTCACCATGGAGCAATGGATTTGACTATTTTTGTTTCCTTTGGATTTGCTTTGGTGGCCAGAGACTTTGGACAACATTTCATTTGGATTATTTTGGATTGGGACTTTGTTCTTTTTTTTCTGTTTGGGACATGCTGCATTTCAATTCTTGGTTGAAATATTTTATGTTTTATTTTCATTACCTTCATTTTATGTATAGTACATTTTGCTTTATTACTTGGATGTGTGGTATTCTCTCATTGGTTTCATGCATGTCACAATGTGGGGTTTCGCAATCACTTGCACCCTATGTGTGTGTGTGACGGACATGTGTTGATGTACATACTTGACATTTGGGTTGTGTCATGTAATTGGCATTTCTATGTGGGGTGGATGGCATACCTTATTGGGTCTTTAGAGTGGGGTGGCGTGAAGTGGGATTTTGGAGGACATGAGGCCCATTATTGTGGATCTTGATGACGTGTTGGGGGGACATGAATCGGGGCCTGCTGGCAGGTGCCCATCAATGCTGGGTGGGTGGGGGTGCAGGGGGACATCAGTCGGGGCCTGCTGGCAGGTGCCCGTCAATGCTGGGTGGGTGGGGGTGCAGGGGGACATAAGTCAGGGCCTGCTGGCATTGTCGGGCACCTGCCAGCAGGCCCCGACTCATGTCCCCCCAACACGTCATCAAGATCCAGTAAGAATCAGTCCATAGGAGGTATGCACAGGGTCTTGCCTAGATAGGCACATTCACTTGTTGCATGGCCTAAGTCAGCACTCTAGTCAAACACCAGGCAGGCACATGAATATTTTGGTGGCCAGCTAATTAGTCTGAACCTAAAAACAACTGAATGCTCAAGTCCAGGCACACAGTTTGTGTCATGGGCTGTCTAGGAATCGAGGGACAGGCTAATCCATTCCAAATTCAAACCAAATCGCAATAAATGGTGCAAGGCTACACTTAGGAAGAGCCTGTGTGTTCAAAACAGACATTTTATGTATTTTATTTGTTCTCACAAACAAAGGGATGGCACATAAAAGGTAGAATTTGATAACAAATGGAAAACACTTCCTGGTGTGAAAATAACAAGATGGAAATTGCACTCCACACGAAAGCTATCCTCCAAAACAAACATGCTTACAAGCATACCACACAGTGAGCTGACCCCAACTAAAACTGCACAGAATGACACCAACACCAACTCAACTCACTCCTAAATCTACCAAACCAGAGTAACAACAAATGCGCTGCCCACCCAAATAACTAAAGGACACCAGACTGCCACCACTACCCAGAGGGAAATATCCAACAATACACAAACCTCCTTCTTCCCTGGGCTGCCTCAGACCTGACGCGTCCGAGCACCACCATCGCAGGAAGTGTGTTCCGTTTGGTTGTTTTCACATTTTCTTGATGATTATTGTGATTTGGTGTTTGCCACTGTTATGGGTCCTCGGCTGGCATTTGTGTTTTCCTTATGTTGTTTTCGGCTCCTAGGCCTTTTCCTACTTTGTTGGCCACTTTGCAGGGAAGCATTTGAGGCATGTTGTCTTCGTGGAACAAAGGTTTTTTTTGGTGCTGGTCATTTCTGGTATTTCACTCTTCGGGTTGTTGGTACAGTGATGGAAGGAGAGATGTGGTATTCTGTCTTGGGTTTATGAGATTGCATGTGTGGTGATGTCAGTGCTGGTGACATCACAGCAAGAATGCAGAGTGTGCAGGTGCCGGAGTTCTAAGGGGGACTGTTGGTCTGGCAGTTAAAAGGAGAGCTGCCTGAAGGGTGTGAAGGGGAACCAGTGTTTCTGTTGCTTACCATCTATCTCAGTGTGCATCCTCTGTGTACCCGTCCCATGCAAACCTCATAAAATGCCAGGCTAATTGCAGTCCCTCTCGATGACCAATGTTCTTGTATTTTATTTAAGTATCTCAGTAGAGTACATATTTAGGTTTTGTTTTGAAAAGGCATTCGCACTGTTTCTGTGCAAGTGACCATCAGTCAAATTACATGTATTGAACAGTACATCATCAGGTTTGCAATTACAAAGCATTGCCATCTTAAAAGGTATACAAATAACGGTAAAATACATATTGCAAAAATAGAAGTTATCCATTCATAAAAGGCACGCAGGTTAGTCTAAGGGACAACTGCTGATGTTTACGTGTACTAGGCCGTAAATGTGAGGGTAGCAGCGTTTTAAGATATATTCTATTTTAAAGTGCAGATCCGTGTTTTTATTTCGAATAGAACTGATGAAAACAACATGGGAACATAGTTTACAAGGATAACATGTATCAATATGTGAAAGTTGCTATATTATATAAATTATATAAAGCTGCATAGGCAGGGCTTAAGGTTTTAACAAACCAAACGCACAATAAAAAAAGAAAACCAATTTAAATATAAGCTCAACTTATTGTATGGAGCAACTAGTTACAATGAATTATATAAAGCAATAGCAGTTTTGGCTAACACTAGTTAAAAAGCAATGCTCTTTAGCAATATTGAACAGGGCAGAATGGTTCTTACAATCTGACTGTATATCAGTGTTCAATTCATATCCCGTTAATTTCACTTTCCTCCTTAGCCACATCTCCCTATGTTTACATTTTGTCACAGCCCAGGTCACATTTCTGTCTCTTGTAGATGTATATATATCCAATGTTTACCGGGTATTATAGATGTTATCAAGAGTTTTAAGTATGTTGTTCTAATGGAAGGATATATGGTGCACACGAAGAAGTGTTCTAAGGGTTGCTTAATACCCTGGCAACAGGGGCAGGTTTCATCTTGCCAGGTGCTCCAAGGGTGTGTACAATGAGCCTGGGGGAGTATGCCCATACACAATCTCAGAAATAGTGAACACATCAATGGTGGGCTAAGGTAATGTAAGTACTCCTCAAAACCATGCTCATGTTTTCTTGCCCAGTAAGCTTGACCTAGGGAGAGTTGTTGGCATTAACCCTTCAGCGTGCCTTTCAATGCCTGCTTTTCGATAGTCACATGACAGTAGGGTCCCTATAAACTGCTCATAAGGTCGAGGCATGTTATCTTTCCATATGTCAATTGATCTAGCTAAGTTTAATATATGTAGATGTCCAAGGCAGCTGTCGATTCCCTTTTTTGGAATATCATTCCGTGTTCCATAAAACTGACATATTAATGTAACACAAATTATCACGATGAAATTAAACAAGTCACAATAAACAGATATTGGATACCTAACATACACCTTCCTATGTTTATAATTCTACATATCATTCCAACATAACTACATTAAATATGTCTTTTGTGGATCAACCTTAAATGGAACTGGTTGCAATGTAACGGCCTGCCTTAAGGAACAGGCCACTGTGGCATACGTAAAGGAATCCGATTTGAAAGAAACAACAGAGCAGGTTTAGATTGGAAAGATGTATATTTTCTTTGAAACATAATTCGTGTCCTTGATCTGATCAACATACTTGGCGTGCAGAAAAACAAATATGCGTCGTGCAGAAAAACACATGCATCATAGTTTCTGCAGACATATTGTCACAGGGGCAAGACATTTCCGAATGTGATTTTCCTGTCCTTCAGACACTTCTTGTAGCAAGTGGGAAAAGTGCAATTCTGAAGCCTGAGAGACATAGCTGCTTGCTCAAACATTGTTATCCAGGCATCACCAGCTTCCTTTGCAGGTGTCATTCACAAATACATTATTACTATGTATCTTGTGCATTCATTATCCTCACTTGTATCAGCAGCAAGTTATTTAGCCTTGTAAACTGAGGGAGGGCTCATTATCGCTGGATAATGGTCCTCCAAGTTATGACCCGACGAAGCAAAGGGCCATAACTTGTGGAAGGGTCACTATCCCAAGTGATAATGATTTCTCCCGAGGTCTATAAGGCTATTAGCACATTGTAGTAGTAGCCATGCATGTTTTGGATGCTTGATGGTAAAGTTAACAAGCATTAGCAAAGCAAATCGTTTTGGCATGTGTAGTTGTTTATTGCATTGTATATTTAGCATGGAGGAAAATAATGAGAAATGACAGCACAGGGAGGAAGAAATTACAGCAGAGGGAATGAAGGGTAGTACTGGGGGGAGAGGGAAGCAATGGGGGGGAGAAATAAATACATGGCAACACGAGGACAAATAAAGAAAAGTCCCATAGATGAAAGCTAGGCCAGCAACAGTACACAAGAACAGAGCACAACATTTGAAGGAAGGAGTGACAACACAAATGAGAGGGAAGGAGTGACAGGGCAAAGGGGGCAGAGCAACAGCAGAAAGGGGGCTGATTGACAGTACAAAGGTTGGCAGAGTGTGAGCGCTACAGGGGGAAGGAGCGACCGTGTAACGGGGAGGAGTGACAGCGCAAGGAGGAGGTGTGATAGTGCAAGGGGGCTGCGTGACAGCACACAGGAAAGGAGTGATAGTGCAGGGAGAACAGGATCATGCGAGAGTGAAGGTGAGACAGCACAAGGGAGGAATGAGGGACAGTGCAAGGGGGAGGTGGGATTGTGCAAATGGGGATGGACAGTGCAAGGGGGAGAAAGGACAGCACAAGGGGGAGAAAGGAAGGTGCAAGGGAGGAGGGAAAGCACTAGGGGGAGGAAAGGTGCAAGCAAGAACATTGCAAGGGGGACAGTGCAATGAGGAGGAGGGACAGCACAAGGGGAAATGAGCAACAGAGGAAGGCGGAAGGAGGGACAGTGCACGGGCAGGAGGAACAGAGCAAGGGGAGGAGAGAGAGCACAAGGGAGGAGAAGGTACAGCACAAGGGAGGAGTAGGGACAGCACAAGAGGGAAAGGAGCAATAGTGCAAGGGGGAATGAGTGACAGCGTGAGGTGGAAAGAGAGACAGCACAAGGGGAGACATCACAAGGGGGTGAGGAGGGACAGCACAAGGAAGGTAGAAGGGACAATGAAAGGGGGTAGAGGGACAGCACAATGAGGGATGAGGGAGAGAACAAAAGCCGAGGAGGGACAGCACAAGGGGGAATAGGAACAGCACAAGAGGAAGGAGCAACAGCACAAATGGGTTGTGGCATCTGTTGGTTGCCTGTATAATTGCACCCTTTGGTTGCAGTTCTCCTATATTGTATTTTTGACCTCAATGTGATTTCTTACATGCACACCTGCATATTGTGAGTGGTGCTGTAACTATCCAATGAAATACAACCTGAGGATGTCTACAAAACTTATTTTATTGGAGAGATGCAGTACCACTGGCAACATAAGGATGTCCTCATAAGAAATCCCATTGAGAGTGGATAGGTGCAGTACCACTGACAATATACAGATGTCCTCATAAGAAATTTAATTGAGATTGGAGAAGGGCAGTGCCACTGACAGCATACAGATGTCCTCTTCTAAAGACATCTGCATGTGATCTGTGGTACTGCACCACCAATGACAACATACAGATGTCCTATCTGAGGAAATCGGTATGTTGTCAGTGGTACTGCACCTTTCCACAAAGAAAACAAAAAAAAGAAAAGGTTTGAGTTTCAGGGTATCAGTGATATAGGGAATGCATTTTTTAAGTTGTGTATTGAAGGATGCTGTAGTCGGAGACACGCCCAAAAGGCAATAAGAACAGAGTTCTCCTCGGCTTGGAGTCCCCCCATATCACCCACACTCCTTATTTCACTGCCATATGCACCTGTATCCAGACTATTACCCATGTAGACAATTAGCATATGGCTAACAGAAAAGTGTTGCAACAATTTGGCAAATCTAAAAATGCTCCCTTCTGATTGTTTCATTTTATGTCTTCTGATTGTTAAGTTATAATTCCAATTTAGTCGGCTGAACGTCATACTAAGATACTTGAAACATTGTCAGACCTTCAGTGTACACCCATCCAAGCCGATTGTAGATTCACACAGCTATTTTTGGGTGCAGAACATAAAATATACCTGTTTTAACCTTCAGTCCTCTAAGGGCCACTAATGTAGCATACCCCTCTACAATACACTGGCGGGATCTCTGATTCCTGGCTTACAAAGTCGCATCATCAGCATAACTTGGGACAGGAATCCTCCTGCCTGCACACTGTGGTAAATCAGCATTAAGACTTTCTAAGAAGGATGGTAAACCATTTACATAAAGGTTAAAAAAGAGGGTTGCAGGTACGCTCTCCTGTCGAAACCCTTGCTCCATATTGATAATGCTACTCAAGCACCAGGAACTACTCTATCATCCAGAGTCCTCCGCAGGACTCCCAGAAAGAACTTATTTTTGCTCACTCTGCCATCTGGAAATCTAAAGCAGGGGAGCCTTGACCATTCATAGCAATACGCATCGCACACATCTTGCAGGAACAATGTCTGTCTGCAAGGCCCGGCCCAGAAGCTTAGAAACGATGAGGTCTTTAGGTACTGTCGCAGAGTACATCCAGTTTGTGATCCCTGATATTTACAAAAAAGGACTGCCACTAGCCAGTGTGCTGTTTTCAATTGGACAGGCGGGTATAGTCACCTGGCCATCTTAGTGGTACATGTCTTGACTCCATCCCTTTGTGCCTAAGGTATTTAACTGGGAAAATCAGGATTATTTCCATGCCGAGCTCTAAGGTCAGGGGTTAACAGTGAAAGGTTGTCAACCAGTGAGGCCAAAACACAATTAACCAGGCACTGCAAGAGACTTGTAGCTAACAACATTCAGTCTTACATTAAAATTCTCAAGCTATAGGACACTCAGTTGGATAATGGTAACTAAACAATGCTTTTGCTCTCCATACATCTTAAAAAATAGCATGAAGTTATTGGCTTTTTGATATATTTTTAAGCAATTTCTCATTTTCCTCAAATATAGGTAATTCCTCAAGAGAAATGTAATTAACAAAGGTCAGGATTGACGAACGAGAAATGTAAACACAACTGCTGCATCTTCGATATGAACCTGCGGTTATAGTATTTAGTTTTGAAGATGCGTTGGCCTACTATGTACTTCAAAACCCACACTGCAAAGTTAAACTCATTTTAATTTAATGAACGGTAGTTGCAAATAACCCTAAGAAGAGGTACCGGGAAAGGAAAAAAAAACGAAGGTTATTTGTATGCAACTAGGGTACCCGGTAAGGAGGGGTCGAGGGATTTAACGTTGCAGGAATGTAAGAGATTGTTAACAAGAACACAACTCGTTTTCCTCCTCAGAAACAGAAGTAATTGACTGCTAGAACTGCTTGTGTTGCGGGTATTGATCTGTGACAGTGAGAAGCGTTCCTCACAACCACTTGTTCGGCGAGGCCTAATTAACAGCGACTTGCTTGCTGAATTAGATAAAATTCGGTGTCCACTCAAATTAATTCACTGCTTTCTGAGCATCCTTCACCTAATGGGGGACGAATCAAGTTTAAGTGGAAGGAAAGAGGAAAGGAGCATTCGGAGCTCGCGCTGTTCTCACAAGAAAAGAAGTGGGTTAAGCCTAGAGTTGGGGAAGGACGGTTTTGAGACACACGCATATGTTTTTGCCTATGACTGAAAGGTTGCGGATATGTAATATTAGTGATAAACTAGAACGCTAGGGGGCGGGGGCATGACGAGTTGGCAATGTGCGAAGTCGAAATGTTAAAATCTTGTCAGCAGGGGTGTACTCGGAACCAAAGGAGGTCCTGGAAATAATGTTCAAAGTGGCCCCACATTACACATTTTCAGCAAGCACAACCCTTTTGGCATGTGAAAATTAGGAAATTAAATAGGTTTCCACACAAAAGAGGCTCAGGGTGCAGAGGCCTACCAGGAAATCTCAGACTTCCGTATAGGCCAGTCCACCCTTGCTTGTCAGCATGAGCAATGCATGGATTTTGAAGCCACCCCAGTTGGTTTAGGGACACACACGTGACAATGTTGACACTCTTAAGCACATATTTATTTCACAATGTTAGTTACAACTCATGCCATTCATAGACCAATGCAGATGCCACACATCTTATATGTTGTGTTTGTGCATCTATTTTGATTTTTAATTATCATTATTTGTAATAACAAACCAGAAACACTACTACTCACAGTCACAATAGCGGCCGAAGCATATACCTGGTGGTGGAAGGGCGGGAGCTGTACATGCAAACTGGGCAAGTTCTGACTGGCAAATGCTACCTACATGTTATAACAGTCTACAATAATAATGCACATAAGTGGAAGGGTTGTGTTGAGGTTCAGGGGTGCAATGTTAACATGATGTGCTTCAGAGCTCCCTCTAGTGTAAGCAGGTGATGTTTGAGGGCGGCTTTGAGCCATGACACTGTGAGGATATTTTTGTTTTCAGAGGGATAGAAATTGCAGTCATGATTATCCTGGAGGGTGAATGCTCAAAATCGAGAGTCTGCCATAAGGGAGCAGAAGATGGTAAGGTTAAGGGGGGCTTTGGTTTAAAAACATGTGAGGGGTTGATTGGTGCGATAAAGAGTTTGCTGTCAGGCATGGGAGCACAGAGGCTAGCCCATGAATACATTTAAATAACCATAAGCAAGAAATGTAACATTGAGCGATGATGGCTTGGGAGCCATCTCATGCTCGGAGTTGAATGAAACATGTTATTCACAGGACACAGAGCAGACATTAACTTGTTCCTCTTAGTGGATGAGGAATCTAGTCTCCTGACCCCTGTGCCACCTTTTATCCCGATAAAATAGGTAAGTGACAGGCTGGTCTAGAGGAGAGGTATTACAAGGGGTGAAGCTAAGGTACACAAAAGAAAACTCGTCCACTTGGACTTGGCTTGAGAGGCAGCACCCCAGGAATCTACAAACAGGTGGAATTGAATTAAAATAATTGACTACAAAAAAGAGACATACGGAGGCAGGTTGACCTAAGGGCAAAAAGCATAAGGGGAAAAGGACCAAAGAAATTAAACTCAAGGTCCATCAGGGGGAAAACAAGAAAGAGAACAAACAAGGGAGGCAAGGTTGTCAGAGTGTGGAAGGCAATACAAGTCAGGAGAGGATAAGTGTAACACATCTTGATTTAGGCATGACTGGGCTTTACACATGAAAAGAATGGAAACACCTCCATGAACTGGAAGCTCTATCCACCATTTTAGCTTGGGAAAAAAGGGTCTGTACACTCTGGCATGCACCATGATGAAATTGGACACCATGCGTGGGAAACGTACAGAGCAAGATCGTAGCAGTGAATCAGGATCCCGGTGTGAGGAATCCCTCCTTTCAAGATAGCACAGGCGACCCTCACTGAGGCACGTGGGAACACCATAAGAACAGTACGCACACAAACACACATATAAACATCACCAGAAGGATGATGCCCAGTAAGTCCAGGCCTGCTGTCCTTAGAGCCAGGGATGCAATTTCACCAAAATGCCAGGGGTAGCGGAAGGGACATCACACGACCCTTGATCTCTGAGGACATCAAAGGAAGTGATATCACTGGAAGCGATGGAACACAACCTTTCACCACTTGACAAAACAGGAGGTGGCATCACATAGCATTGTTCCCAAGTACACTACGAAAAATATGGTTACAATATAACTATAATGTGATATACATTTCATACAAGAATGGATTGCCATATGTATTGCTAATATCAGTGTGCATAGGCCCATATTACCAAATACTGTGAATGCAAGCAGTGTCCATGGCCAAATGATAATAATGTGTTATTATATAGCACTTACGCTTAACCGCTTTATATAGAACAAATATACATACAATATCACCCAACCTGTGTTGGTACTGATGTAACTTCAGAAGTATGAACGGCTGAGTTGAGGTGTTTAAGAACAGATTATATCAGTGACTCCCCCGCTGAAGGGTGCCTGAAATAAACCTTTAATGAGCCTAGCAATTATTGTATAGAATGAAAGTGTTAGACTTGTGGAACCTCTGTTCTTTTTTTAATTTAAATTTTATTGTTAAGAGGCCTGAACAAGAAAGCCAGCCACTCCAGAAGCAAAGAGCCATGTGGTGCAAGCCACAGCCCAGGGGCTTCAATGTAAAAAAATAAAATACAAATATTTTTTTTTTCAAGGGTAGCAGGGGAGACCTCAGGAGTTGCAGGTGCAACCCCTAGTTTGCCACTAATGACGTACCTGGGGTGAAAGGTCTTAGAGCCTGACTTTCCTGATGCCAGATGATGAAAAACAGCGACCATGCACCATCATTGTTCATATTCTGATCTGGTGAGCCAGTTGTTTGCACCGTGCACGTGTCACATTGCCTCAAGCAAAACACTTATGTCGTCATTTCCATTTATAGTGCAATCTTAGAACAAATATGCTATTCTTCTTAACATCTCATGTGTGGATGAGGTACCTGGCACAGCACATGGTATAAGGTATTATCCAGGAACCAGGATCAAATACAACTGATTGTACGTACACTAAACAGGATAAAGAGATAGCGGGGTCATAGCTACAATTGTACAGTGGAATTGGCAATGTTGTGACGTACACCACGTGATGATAATGCCCTTACAGATTAATGCTAAACTAAAACCCTTTGTTGCACTAAGTTGTGAGGTGGAGTGTTGGCAAACAGAAGGTGCCACATTCTAGAAAATGAGAAAAAGCAGACTATGCGCAGGAATGGAAAAATGCAAAAGTGACAGGACTCCTATTTGGTCTTACTAGGGCGTGAAATTGGCCAAGTGGAAGACACCCTGGGCCTCATTAGGACCCTGGCGGTAGCCGTGCCCTTATTAAGGGCATGACTCCTGCCGGTAATGATTTTTTTCCGGGGCCCAGAAAAGGGCAATAACCGGGTAATGCCGACCTTGGCGGACCTGGTTATTGCTCTTTTCTGGGATCCGGAAAAAAACATTCCCCATTCCCATTTGAGCCCCATAAAGCTCAATGGGAATGGGGAGGGTGCTAACAACGGGCCCGTTAATGACGGGCTGGTTGTTAGCATCCTGGACTGCTAGCGGGTCCCGCTAAGGATGCCTGGTCTGACCAGGCGTTCCTTAGTGGGTCCCACAGCAGTCCTCGTATCAGGGCAGCCCGTAATGAACGGTGCCGGTCCCGTACTGGCACCGTTCATTAAGGACAGCCAGGGTCCTAATGAGGACCCCTGTGTCTTTTGCTTCATTAAAGAGAACAGTATGTGCTTGATTACAACTCCTACCCACCACCCCCCCACACACAAACACTTCAAATTGCCGATCCTTACAAAACCACAGAAATATCCTGTCCACTCGCATAAGCAATCATGCATTATGAGGTACAGTAAAAACAAACACATTCTATTCATCATTACTGCTTGTTGCCCACCCACCAAGCCAGCCTGCCACATAAGGTCCATCAACACGGATTTCTCAAATCTCCCTGAGCGACGGAGTGCAGCCACTTAAAATAAGTATTTTGTTTTAACTTGAGCAACAGAGTGCAGCCCTTATCTGCAGGGTCTCATCGGTATGTGGTGATACTTATCTGGAAAATTACCTTTACTCCTGTTAGACATGGAAAATAAATTGGGATGCTACCTCAAATAATTTGCTAGAAGTTATTTGAGACTTACCCACCCAGAGTATGATATCGTAGTCTGCCAGTGAGTGGGTCTGCTCCCTGTGGTTTCAGCGTGGGGTCCCAGGATCAGTTGGAGTGGTTAGAGTGTTGTAGCTCTGCTCAGCCCAACAGCTCCATCAAAATGATGATGTTACTTGTGATGTTGTGTGACTCAATGATTAATGGAATGCCGTCCAGTGTTCAGGACAGCGTGGAACCTGAAGTGGAACCCTCCACTCTTCTTACGACTTTCTATGTCGAAGGAAAGGATCCACCAACGTCTTTGTGTGTCCTCCCTTATAGCACGGGATGACACGGAAGTGGACTTTGTCCGAGCTTCCCCGCTTGGTCATGTTTCATTATAGCGGTCCGAGAGCACAAACAGGTGCATGTGTTTCCATTATGCTGGCCGGGATGCTAGGGAGCCAGTGCGGACTGACACCCTGTTTTAGTTGTCATGCCCCGCTCTGGATGTTTCGATTGTGAGCCAACAGCAAAAACTAAAATAGGTGGAATTTTTAATGGTTATTTAAAATGATTTTTCCCCTGCGATGGAACGTGAAAAGTTGTTGGCCTTCCAAGTGAAGTAGTTTAGTGTATGCTATTGCTTGTGTCGCCTTGGACACTAATGCCCTCATTACGATACTGGTGCTAAACCATGGCGCTATTAGCACCATGGTTGGTGCCGGTATCGTAACGAGTCCGCCAATGTTCAATGGGGAATTACCACCCCATTCCAAGGTTGGCGGGGCGGTAAATCCCCATTGAACATTGGCCCTTCTCCTTTCCCATTTTTGCCCCATAGGGCTCAATGGGACTTGGGGAAAGCGGTAAGTACGGTACCACAAATTGCGGTACCGTACTTAGCACCAAGGTCCCTTTGCGGGTCCCTACTTTAACGGCTGGTCTAGACCAGCCGTTCAGGTCGGGTCCCGCAAAGGGACCTCATAGTAAGGCGCTAAGTGTTTAACGGCGCCGCAGCCTTTTATGGCGCCGTTAAATACTTAGCGCCTGGGTCCTAATGAGGGCCTATGATGTTTAATGAGAAGTGCTATTGGTAATGCGATCCTTCCGTTGTTTGTTTTCAGTACTGATGTCTTAGCCATTAGCGTGACCATTGAAACGTTAACGGAATGCTTCAACAGTTCCGAAGTTAAAATACTATGCACTTAATGGGCATGTTGAATGAAAGTGAAAGGCTACTAAGGTTATCACCCATGTCTGGTTAGTTCTAATGCAATTTGAGGATTTGCAGGATTATGTAGCGAAATTCCTTCATCTTCTCAGATCTTGAACTGCAGTGAAACAATCACTGGTTCCTTGTGTCACCTAAGATACTCTTGTGTTTACCTCACTTGCATCTGTTCACGATTTCAGTCGTTGGTTCTTCAGTTTACACTCCATAGCTACCAGTCAGAGATTGTGTGAAGGCTCTATCTTTTCCAACAGAATGGTCAATGCTTGAGGGTGGCAGCATTGAGACTGGAGGTGGCAGTCACAGGTAGGAGGTGTTCAGTTTCTTTCAGAGGGATTCTATTGTGTGAGTCTGTAGTAACGTGTAGTAACGTGTGTATGGAGGGACAGTACTAGATTGTGGCAAAATCAAGGCCCAGGGCTGAGAGACATGGACAAAATGTACATTGTTTCCTTGGACTGTTTTGTATTGTAGTTTTGTTTACATATTTGTGTGTGTGTTGGAGCTCCATGGCCGCAGGTGTGTGTGTACATCTACACTGGTCTATCTTGCCTAATTTAGGAAGGGAAATGTCTAACATCTTAATCTTAGTGCCTTCGCCGTGTTTCCTGAGTGAGTGATGTCAGCGAGAGAATGCTCCTGTGTGGATGGAATGTTTGTGTGTGAATGTAGGTTCCTTCACTGGCAGTTGGTGCCAGCATGCCTGGGAGGCGGGTGCCAGTGAGGTTCTCCACTGGGGAACTGGTCCCCTTTGGGGCCCAGCCCTTCAACAGTGTCCAATGTCAATGCCAATGTCAACTCAATAAATGGTACTTGGATGAACATACAAGCTGTTTCCAATCATCCTTCAATATAACAGCATGCCACTGAAAACCCTCTCTGTATCATTGTAAGTATCTTCCACTGAATCCTAACCTTCCTCAATCTCTTGGAAGATTTCAACACCATCAAACCATAATCAACACCCTAACTCATGAGATATTCAGTAGCACTGCATTGAAATGTACTTTCGCTTTTCTTATGAATTGATGACTAAATGCACAACTGCAGATCCCAGCAACGTCCTGTGAAATGCACTTTTTCCACCCTTTCCCATGTTACCATTACCATGTTATGGAAGCACGTTCAGGACTCCTCAACAACGATTGAATCAAAATTCATCATGAATCTGATAACCCCTAACTCTAAACGTCACCTCAATCAATGGCGTGTACTGACTTGAAAACTGCCTTGCATTCAAACAAGGTTGCCTACCCAAGAACACATCATCTCCATAGTGTGTTGCTACACCTTCAAGGCCATTACAAGCAGCATTACACCATAGATTGAAAAAATAAACTATCCTAAGAAGGTAATGTGCCTGAAGGAGCCACAGAATTTCCTGACTCAATATCAGGAGTGTAATCAGAAATGTTCAGTAAACAAGCCTGAACCCGAGCGGACCCTCAAGACGAGGTGGAACTCTTATGGGATGGATGGGGATGCAGAAGTGTACTCAATCATCAATAAAACATATCCACTGAGGAAGTTGGCAAATGGTACACTGTTTTATTAACAATTCTCTAAAACAGGGCGTACAACAGACATCAACGGACGTCTCATGGCAAGGTCTCAATGATTTACATAAAAAACAAGCTTTTATATTATAACTTTGTCATCACTGACATCACACTATGTGGGAAACTGTAAAACTTAAACTGGATTGTGGTTGGATAACGGAAAACAGCTACATATACTTTCTATGGGGTGTGTGGTTGTGATTGGGTCGTAATTGTCAGGTGGGCAACTAAGCCCTCCTCTATTGCAAATCATCTTCATCGTCATATAATACACAACGATTTAATGGTTCTCAAACCATATGGCTCTTTGATACATGGCCCTCTATAATTGGTTGGCATGCTTGCACCCTTCTCGAATATTCCACTTGTTAGCAGCACGCAAGCTAATACCGCAGGTGTTGGTGGGTTGGGCTTGACCATGCCTCCCCACCCAATTAGCCCAACATCTATCACTCTTACTTTCTGTCATTCAATTAGTCTTTGAAAATGGCCTTGCAAGCCTCAACTCCTGGGAATAAAAAGGGAGTGTGAGCATGCTCTCATCTTCTCGCCTCAGCATCATCTGCCCAAGTCTATTTCCATCTAGGTCACATGACTGGAGATCACATTTCGAGATCCTTCTCTGTATTTAATGGTTTTAAAAACAAATAAAACTTGGCGCTCATTGTCTCTTTTGCTGTACCTTGGCAGGGGCTCAGCCCGTCTCTTGAATTCATTGTATCTCTTGAAGCTCGACAACCAGTTCGCGGCTGCACTGGCCTTTTGACACTGGGTCAACCAAGCCCTCTTGAATTCTATCTTGCTCGTTAGCTACTTTTACTTACTGTGCCACACTTTCAGCTTTCCTGCTCATGGGGTCCCAGTTTGCTAAAACATGATGTTGAACATCCAGATTTGTCATGCATATATATACCTTGGCGAATCACCACAATCAATTCACTACATATAGCCAGCCTTTATGATTACTTAGTTCTACTTGCGTTACAGCATCTGTACAATTATAAAATTGTTTGCATTTTCTTCCGTGCTCTTCACATGCATAATCTTCATTTTGCACTTAAAAGGTCACGCATTTCTTTACTTCGTCACAGGATTCTATATGTTCTCTTTACTTTCTTTTCTGTCCTCTCTTCTCGTGTGTCACTTGACGTCATGTGATGTCACCAGTCTGATCTTTTGTTCATCTTGTCTCATTCTTCAGGGATCTTCCCTAAGAGACTGTCAGATCTTTGAGTATACATAAAGAACGATTTTCTTAATGGGCACTTTGCCTCAAAGGCTGCTCTTGTTATTAGCATCATTAGAGGTGTCTTGCTTGTCACTATTTCTGGTTCCCAACATATAGGTAGCTTAGCGGCGAGACGTCCGGTAGAGGCTTTTGGATCCTCCTCTACAATCCTTCTCAAATTATGCACTCTGCCTCTTTACCGTGATCTCCCTCACTTAAGACTTGCTCAAATCTCCTGTAGTTTAGACAGGACCTGAACAACAAAAGTGTTAGAGGGATGTATTATAAGCTTACTCTGAAGGACACTCTTAAACTTCAAGACATTTATGTTGCCACAGATTGCCCCATTGCATTCTACATACATGATCCTGGGATGTCCTGCTCCTTAGCCATGCACGCAATCTGGAGCTGTCATAACTCTTTGTACATTTGCACTTGGTATGCCATTAGCTTCAGGATCCATAAATAACCATTTGCGCATGCAAATTTATCCCCGGAAGGGTGCAGGGTGAAATATGTAAGATTAAAAATGAGTTTTAAAGTATAGGTGTTAGAAGCGAGGTTGAGTGTAAAGGGCACTAGACAGGGGATACAATTGATAAAAGCAGTGCTTGGAAGTGACTAGACACCCCAACATTTTTGCTGGTCAATGCATTAACACACTCAATTAATTCAGGGGAATCCAGTGGATGCACAAACACTCAGCATAAGAACAGAGGGAACACCCTCTTGAGGCAGGATGTGGCAGAACGGCAGACATTTCCACTCAAGAGCTTAAATAACCAGAGGTGGAAAATCTTGGGGAATAGGCCATAACAACAAGGGACCTATAGAGGCTGGAGCGCTGGGGATCTGGGGTTGAGGGCGGCTAATTTGTAACCTTATAAAATGTCTCCAATTATCGGGGGCATGTTTAAAACCTGAAATCTCTGGTTAATAAGTGCAAGTTCTAAATATGGCATGTTAGGGGTTGTACTTCGGCCATCAGGGAAGACATAATCCGTTGTGTCTGACAGAAAATGCCCAACTCGCAGGATGATTATATTCAGATCTTTTTAGCTAATAGGCAACTGGTAGATGGTGTTGTCAATTGGATTTATGACATAGCCCCCTAGGGGTTCCGAAGTTACATTTAGACCTTTCCCCCCTGCTTCCCTGCGTGCTCCTCATGTTTGCATTAAAAGGGGGGTAAGTCTTATGAACAGAGAGTCTCCTTGCTCTCCATTATTTAATGATTAGCCAGGGCCAAAAGAGGGAAGACAAATGCAGCCTGAGGTATGTCTTCATGAGGTGGACTGACTGCATGCAGAGCAGTGGCAGGAAGGTAGCAGGGATTTGCTTAATATGATCTCATGGAACATAGCTGGATTGAGCAAAACTAACAAGGTGTTATTTCATGAGAAAACATGAATTGACTTTTTTACAAGAAATCTGAACAGTGAGACTGCATGAGTGTCAAAGCTAGCAGATATTTGACAAACTAGCACTGAAAGGCCCGAGGGATAGTCCCTTTTGGTGGTATGATGAGCTGGGTCGACTTTACGCTGAATTGGTATATAGAGGAGAAGGAAACAGGGCCCCCCGATTTGCAAAATGTATTGGTCCACTCGAGGAGAGGACTGTATCTCCTATTGTTCGACGTATACAACCGACCGAATGTAGGAACAAAAGGGATGTTGTGGATCTTTTCAATGATTTCACTAGCAGATGGGAGGCACATGATCTGACTGTGGAAAATATTTGGATATCATACAGCCTCCATTTTCCAGGGCAGTATACATGACATTGACGGCAAGCGCTATCAACGTGGCAACGTTTACAAGCACATGGCATAATAAAACAAAGCTTTTCCCGGTTTGAGGGTATGAGGCCGAAATTACTGAGCACTTTATGCTCTTCTGTGAGGGCTACAAATTCCTGTGTAACAAGTATTTAAGACTGCTGTTTAATCTCACAGGCATTTACAGTGGTGTGCAAGCAAATCACTATTATAAATCAATGCACGACTTGAGTGCAGTCTATTTTATTGCCAAATGTGTACATTGGGGTTGGCTTTGCAGGATACATTTTATCAACTGCTTGAATTTCTAGGTCATGATTTGATTTCATCAGTTAATCTTACATGGTGATGACGATGATGACAGGGATTTGCTATATTTATTGCCTGATTTTGATTGTTTTTTGGGTTTGGACTTGTAGAACATATCCTATCACTGGTGTACATTTCTAGCAATCTCTTGCTTATACCAGATTTTCGTGTTAGATGTAATTCTTTTTAACCTTGATTTTAAGTATTTTAGATGTCATATCCCACATGATAAGGCCTTGTTATTTTTTCAACTTGCCTTTGACTGCAAGGAACATTTACAATGATTGCGTTTCTTTTTGACCATAATTATTTTACACCAGTGATTAATTGAATATTTTTCTGTGTTATGTACTTGCTTTATGAATAATGTCGAATAAAGGCTGGATGATGATGAAAATTTAAAATTATTTATAAAGTGAGTTGTTACCACAAGTCTCTTCATGAAGCTGACGGGTGACTTGATCTGAACTAGAATCTCAGAAGAGCAAAGTCTTCAACCCTTTCCTACATTACAGTTGTCCTTTGAAAGATATTATATAAGCTGGTCGTTTGTTTTATAACACTGGTGCCAGATAAGAAAAAGCCCAGCCACACAGTTTACTTTTTTAATGCAACGGATTGACAGTAAGTGGGCAGGTGCTATTCTTCTTGACCTGCTGCGTTGGTTAATGGAGAAGTGGGATGAAAGAAAAAAAAGGTCCACGATGATAGAAGGCATTGTGTGCAATTGTTTAAAATGGATTTGCTTGTACACAGTGAGCCAGTGAAATTGTCTGATCACTGGAGAAACATGTTCCATCAGTGGGATCTTTGTGAATAAATGACTGCAGCATTTTGCAGCCGTAAAAATATTATTAGGAGAAACATCATGTTTGCTAAGCAAATAGTATTTATAATCAAGGCTATTTATAAGAAGGGCAACAATGGCCTTGATCATGTGAGGTTGTTGAATTTACATAAAGAGCTTCCTTATCATAATTGGGTTGCAAAACTAGCTTTCACCACCTCATTAATATGAGGCTCTAAAGTGAGGTCAGAGTCAATCTATACCACCAAGCTCTTTACTGAATAAAATATGGGTGATCGACCTAGACAAGAAGACCAGATAGAGCTGAAGTTCAACTTAGAGCAACCTGTTATCAAGATCTCTGCACTTCTGGGATTCAGCTTAAGTAGATTTACTGCCATTCATGCATCCAAAGTTATAGGGCATTGTTTTTTAAAGGTTTCTTCGAAGTTAACCAGACCAGCTCCAGATAAGATTTCAAGCATCAATGCATATCATTCACACAGTTAAAACAAGCTGGAAGCCAAATGTGTGAAGATACATGTTAACAAGTAATAAGGAAAATGCTCAGTGCTGAGTGGCACCACATACTGCATCAAGGGACCAGGCTTTGGTGTAGGTAACTATTAATGAAATGAATAACCACCTGTGTTAGCAGTGGGGATGATAGAAGTTGAAAAAGATTTGCCACAAGAATGTTTACTTCTAGCACTGAGAGAGGGGTGTCTTTCAGAGCTAGAGGATGGAAAGTATTAAACCATTTGGTGATAGGTGTTTTATACAAACATGGGTTGTTCTCAGTCAATGAAATACATGCATCAATTTCATTATATGTTTTCCATATTGTGAACTTGAAAAAGGGTGCCAATTCAGAACATCTCATTACACAGGATACAGTATTGAATTCTGCTGCAATCAGATTTCAAAAATTGCACATACAATTCAAAAGATTGTTTTTGTTTGTCTGCAGCATGATCTACCCGACAAGTCTGATAGCACTTCTTGGCAGTGAGAATCATTTATTTTATATTGTGCATTGTGGTAGAGCCACATCACTTTATCTTCCTCCAAACAGAGAGCCTGTCAATTGCACTCTAACAAGTGTTAAAAAATGTGCATGCATTTGTTCTGGTTTAAACCAGACACCACAAGATGTTTTTTGACAAAATGTTACATTCGTTAAAAGGGTGGGAAACATCTAACACAGAATATATTGAACTAAGAAGGATAACATGTCTTGTCATGGGTCGGTATGTGAACAACTAGATACGCCAAAAAATGTTTTCTCCCAATGTTTACTTTAAAGCTTGACATCCAGAACTAAGTATGAATGTATTGGTAAAGAGAACGGGATTACATGCATCCATGCTTCTGGTATTGGTGGTGGACTTAGGATCATCACTGGTGGAGTATATTGTGGGCTACTTTGACCCACTGAACAAAATTTCGCCAAACCCATGCTGCATTTGCACAGAAACAGCAAAATGGTTGCATTGGTTCCTGTGAGTACCATGGCCTCAAAACTGCGTTTTGCAGCAACAAATAGAAGGCTGCACCTCTTGCCAAGCACACATGGGCAGGATGGAACCAGGGGACACATACAGGGTGCGTGCCAGTGTGTTCTGACATATACAAATAGAATAAAGTGAAAAAGCAGCACTGCTTTGCTGAAAGCCCAAAATCCCAATTAAAAAGGAAACTTTTTCACCTTTAAAAATGCTGCTCTGATGCTATTCACATCTGTTCTTCCTTAAACCACTGTGATTAATAAGGCCCTGCCATACTCCCTATATTTCATTGTGCTTCAGCAAAACCAGGCATGATTCCTGAATGACAGGCCCTGTCAAAGCAACGCTGAGAAAAATCAACAAGGAACTCCACTTTTACATGCACAGGAAAACACATTCATTTTCTTTACAAGGTATCAAATCTCAGTACTTCAAAGAAACTTGAGCTATCTGAGCCATGTCAATTTCAAGGCATCTCTGCTTCAAACAAAACTCCTACATACAAGAAATAACTTTAGCTGCAAGACAGTGTGGGAATCCAGAGGGGGATGCAAAACCAAATTTAAAAAGAAATGCAAGCTTTTCACAACACATGTAAAATGGGCTTTGCAAACTCAAGGAGAGAAAGGGCCATTTTAAAATTAAACTGTTGAATGAAAGCCTTTCATTATCTAGCAGTGTGAAGGGGTTTGTTGCAGGGGAAAATACACACATGAGTTATTTTATTCAACTGGCTTGTTTAATTCAGGACCAAATATAAGAAAGTAAAATTGTTACTCTATATTGGCTGGATTATGCAAGTTTCAAAAGGAAAATAGGTTTCTGCTTGGTGGGAATGCTACCAATAGAAGGGCCTCTCTCAGCAGATACTTACACCCCAGTGATAATGATTAGGTTGGATAGAATCTGGTCTGGGCTGAACCCACTGACAATGAAACTCCCAGGACAAGGAAGTGTGAAGAGGGGAAGGGGGAATAAACCTTCAATCTAGCTGTAACCCCCACCTTTCTCTGGAGGAAATGTTTATGGCAGCTGAAGAAAGAAAAACATTGTCCAGCGACAGACAAAGGACTGCCATTTGCTTCCAAAGACTATTTATGAATAAAAATGTAAAGACTTTTATCTCTGCAGCAAGACTTAGTACAAATGTAAACATTTTGCAGTTTAAAAGTGATTTTATGGGCTTTCATTGAAGACATGGTAGAATTCACTGACCCATTGAGAGTAGAAATGGCAAAGAATCAGGAATTACAACAAAAGTATCTGTGATGCCAATGCAAAAGTTTATACTTACATCCCTTATTTTAATCCACACATGTGTATAACGTTATGGAATTTTAGGCCAAATTGTTCATACTCAAAATTACCAAAAAAGCACGCCGGCAGCATTGGCCGCCTAGTCTGACAGCTCCGCAGCCTACAAACTCCTGATAGCGAAATCCTGCAGCATATCTCCCCCAAGAGCGGCGCAATTATCAAATTTGCAGAGCGGAGACTTGGGGGCACGAATTGGCGAGTCCGTGGAACTTGGGGAGGCCCCATTCTGCGAGGATCTACCCGACACAAAAGGCCCTCCGTGTCGGAGCTCATCCTGTTCGAGTGGCCCTACTCACCATCCGGGCCGTATCACGGGACCAGACTGCCACCCGCGCCCAAAAAATTGGATACCCGCTGGATGGGTGAGCCAACTCAGCAGGGCGAATGCTGGCTGAGCGGTCGCGGATCCAATCCTGGGACGGCTGAGCACCGCCTCGGGTGGTAGCAGGCATTGCAAGTGTGAGAGCACGGGGCGGAGGAGGCGCCCGTGCAGGCCTGCTCCCCAGTGGAGCTGCATTGGCGGTGCTCATCGGGAGACTGTGTGTGAGCGGTTTCACGCCCGCAGCACTACAGCGGGGCAATGCGGCCCCCCCTCTGGGAAATACGCACCGGCGAGGGACGCTGCAGAGACGGACTCCAGTGCGGTCCAGGGAGCCGCTGCAGCTTAGACCCGCACCCTGCTCCATCCAAACGATCACGGCCATCGGGCACGGGATGCCGGTGACTCCAGGAAGGTACGCTCTGGGACGGGGACCCCAGGGGACACACGAACCACAGCAGAGCTGCCCCATTGTTCACCCTGCAGGACCGGCTGGGTGATGGTGGGCTACTGCACGACTCCCGTGGGGGTGAGCGCTGGAGCGGGGCCCCGAGGGACACACAATCTACAGCTGGGCTGTCCCATTGCCCGCCCACTTGGGCCAGCTTAGTGGTTGTGGGCCACTGCACATCCCCACACATATCGATAGACTTGTGCCACGGGTCCCGGGTTGTTCCAGTGCTAAGAGCACCGCCACTTCTGCTTCGACAAACAAGAGGAAGAGGAACTGATAAACACGCAACACCCACATAATCCATTCTTGAAACCCTGCACACCAAAGTGGAGGCCACATGCCAGTCATCTGCCCAACTACACAGAAGCACTATAAGTGGGGATCGGTGTTAACATTGAGCACTTTACCATAGACAACAACTGGGTAACCCCTCTACTCAGAGCTGAAAACAAAAATTCAGTGCATGCAATACAGCCGTCGGCGAACAGCTCAACACTGAATCTGCCGACAGGCAGCGCAGGACTATATTAACCTTGAAGATACAACGAGACATTTATTAGGAGAACCCCTACGATGGGCGGAGGTTCCAAAAGCAAAAAAAAGAGGCCCAATGTATACCTTCACATCTACCCTTTCACCAGAGTCGAATCAATCTGAGCCCCAGGTGAACCCCCTCCAGGAGCCGCCCGAGCAGAACATGGCCCCATACATGGCAGCAATGGAGAAGGGATTTGCAGCGATTAACAACAAATTAGATGATATCAGAGAGAATATAGCCTCCATAATGGTGGACATACGACAGGTTAACACCAGAGTCACAGAAGTGGAAGAGAGTGTGAGCACCCTGGAAGATGTGACCACTGTGCACAACAAAGACATAGCGCTCATCAACAAAGACATTAAATCCCTACAGGCGAAATGTGATGACTTAGAATTGTGGTCACGATGTAATAATATATGCGTGGTTGGGATAGCAGAATCGAGACTTAACATAGCTATGGAACACTTTATGGAAGACCTGCTCCGCACACTGTTCCCGGACAACCAGTTCTCAAGCCAATTCCTGGTAGAAAGGACCCACAGGATATTGTAACCCCCCCCCCCTGAAACCAGGAGCACTGCCCAGAACCATCATCACACGCCTGCTCAATTATAGAGATCGGGATCTGATTCTAAAATTAGCACAAGAAAAAGCCCTGCTAACATATGATTCTAATCCTGTGCATATATACCCAGATTTCTCAACCGCAGTGCAATCAGCAAGACGCACCTTCGATGGTGTGAAGAAGGTATTGTGGGAAAGGGGGATAATATATGCAATGATGTACCCGGCGAAATTTAGCATTCAACTCGCAGGCAAAAGATACTTCTTCGAGACTCCAGAAGAGGCTTCAAAATATGTGGAATCGAAAGCCCCCACAACGGCCAAGAGCAGCTGAACGGCTCCCTACAGGATACAGCATCAGCTCCTTGAATGGCTCTGCACAAATACTATATAGGAGAGATCACAAGACAGGGAGATAACATCTCCACAGGCTGCGGCAACAGACCCGGCGACGAAGCACGATGCCCCCATCGTTGCAGTAATGCAAGAAGTTATGAGGGATACACCGCCCGATTGGGGGGTTGGTGAGGGGGGTGGTGGGAGAGGGTTGGGGAAGCTCCTCCATGTTGGGGGGACAAGTTGGACGATGTTATGTTAAAGAAAAAATCTGGCATGGCAAATTTCGAGAGACTTATGTTCACACGCCACGGATAACGCACACGTTCTACAGAGCAGAAAAATGGCATCACAAGATAATCTGATGAGCACTAAGCTGCTTTCCTGGAACATAAGGGGTCTGTCTAACCCAAATAAATCTAGACAAATCATGGCGTACACCGCAAGACACCGTACTGATATCCTGTTTTTGCAAGAGACTCATGCAATGGAAAGAGTAGTAATATCTCTAAGCCGTAGCTGGGGTCAACAAGTGATTACCACAGACTATTCCTCGCAATCCAGAGGGGTGGCGATCATTATACACCGAAGAATAGGCTTTACTATAACCAAATTTAAATGCGATCCAGAGGGCAGATACGTAATTATCTGGGGAACGATGCGGGGGCAAGACATAATACTCCTCAGGAAAGCGAGGAAAGCGTGATTTGGGGCGGAGACTTCAACATTATTATGGACCCCGAGATGGACAGAACATCAGCAAGTAATAGAAAGGAGACGAAAGCGACTTCAACCATTAAACAAGCCATGCGACTGATATCGTTGGCGGATACGTGGAGGGAACTGCACCCGTACAGGAAGGAGTTTACATTCCACTCATATGTCCATGGGTCTAGCTCCCGGATAGATTACTGGTTATGCTCGATGGACTGTATTCAGGAAACCAAGGAATGTACCATACTACCACGCACCCTCTCGGATCACTCCCCTAGACATTCAACTGGGCTCCATATCTCGTAGCCCTCGCATGTGGAGGATGCCGCCCCAACTCCTAAATGATGAGGCGCTGGTGGAGTCACTCTGTATAGAGATAACCAACTTCTTCGAACACAACAAAGGTTCTGTCGCATCGTACACCATAATTTGGGAAACCTTCAAGGTATGGCGGAGGGGGCAGCTGATCGCCACGGTGCACGGTAGACTGCAAGAAATTTGCTCGGACCTAAATCGGACTGAAGCCCGTTTAAGGGAGGCAGAAGAAGCGTATACTAGATTGCCTGCACTGGCACATCTACAAGAAGCCACCAAAGCATTTAACACACTAGCAGACCCAGAAGTCCAATATATGCTACATCCCCTGAAAGCCAAGAGGTATGGAGAGGGAAATAAATCAGGCAGACTCCTGGCCAACTTCATCAGGTCAGAACTATGTCAAAGGCAGATCATCAGCATCACAGATGCACAGGGAATAACCCACACGAATCAGACTGGGATAAATGAAATCTTCCTGTGATATTACTCCGACTTATACAGTAATACAGACCAAACGACAACGGAAGAACTACAGCAACACTTAGACTCATACACACTCCCAAGGCTCACAGATGAGGACAGAACAATTCTTGATACCCCGCTGACAGAAGAAGACATTACTCAAGCAATCAAAGACTTGAAGAAGGGGAAAGCACCAGGAACAGATGGCATCACGATCTATACAAAGAATTTGCCACAGAACTGGCCCCCCGACTTCTGAGAGTATGGGAAGAATCCCTAGAGAGAGGAACTCTACCACCATCCTTACGTAGGCCACAATCTCAGTCCTGCTGAAGCCTCTTAAACCAACTCAGGACCCCTGCTCCTATCGGCCTCTATCTCTCAAATATGTGGATGCAAAAGTTATAGCCAAAGCCATCGCCAATAAACTTAACCCGTTCATGAATAAACTGATCCATCCGGACTAATCCGGCTTCATAACGTCCCGTTCCACAGCCCTAAATCTCAGCAGATTTTTCGCAATATCGTCTCAGATGGATCCTGAGAAGAAAACCATAGCAGTAGCGCTAGACGCCGAAAAGGCGTTCGACTCCATTTCATGGAGATTTATGTACGCCATCCTCCAAAAGATGGGATTCGGCCCGGGCTTCATCGGGAACATACAGACGTTATACAGTAACCCCTCAGCCAGGGTCAGGACAAACACGACCATCTCTGAGAGCTTCAGACTTTAGAAGTGCACGAGGCAGGGATGCCCCCTCTTCCTGCTGTTATTTGCGGTCACCATTGAAGGAATGGCAGCATTCTTGCAGACCAAGCATGCGTGGCGAGGTATATGCATCATGGGCAGACCCCAATTCATTTCACTCTACACTGACGACACTATGCTGTACATCAGAGACCGGGAAATACATCTCCCTCCGATAATGAAGGACATTGCAGAATTCACAAAACACTCCGGATACAAAATTAACCAGCTTAAATCTGAAATAATTCCACCAACTAAAGCTGCCTCACAGTCCGCGGCAACTGTCCAGTTCCGCTGGTCACCTACAACGGCCAGATATCTAGGGATCATCATGGCAACAAACAAGAACACGCTGTACGCTAACAACTATGCCCCTTTCCTAAGACAGCTGGAAATCAAGTTAAAATGCTGGGCGAAACTACAGCTATCCACATATGGCCGGATATCCCTACTAAAAATGGTGATCATCCCCAGATTGGTGCACCTCTTCAAAGGCATTCCTATTTGGCCGGGCCGCAGATTCTTCGAGAAGTTACAGAAGCACAGCACACACTTCGTGTGGGAAGGCAATGCAACCAAGATCAGCTGGACCAAGTTGTGCGAACACTATGATACAGGAGGTCTGGCCACGCCAGACTACTTGCTGTACTGCTATACGGCCCAAGCTCACTTTGTCAGATACTGGTTCCAGGACACAGAACAGTATGCGCATATACATGCTGAGTAGTTTGCGGTGGCCCCGAGAGACTTGCGGGGGATGCTTTTCACCAAGGTAAAGAAGGAGAGGGTGGGGGCTGATCTGATGACTTCCACAGTTAGGGCGTGGATACAGATCCTGAAAAGAGTCCAATGTGATATACCCTACTGGCCGCATGCCGCGCTGTGGGCGTACCCTGACCATGAACCAACTCTAGACCGCACCCTGCAGGACCGATGGGACCCGGAACGCGGAACCAGATTGGGTGACTTGTTCCCTGAGGGAAGCTTCATAACGATAGTTGAATTACAAGATAGAATAGGTAAAGGCCTAACACCGACGTTACAGTATCATCGACTACAGGTGGCCTGTAGAGCAATTTGGCCCTCTTTCCCCGATGAACCCCCGACACACGCATTTCTTGCAGACATTCTAACACCGGAAGGATGCAAGAGCAGCATCTCCGAGATATACAAGAAAGTACAGGCGCATACACCCTCAGCCAATACGATGTGCTCAAAATGGGAGAAAGATCTCGACCTGAAAATCAATGACCAACAATGGGCGCACTACTGCAGGTACACGAAAAGCATCTCCCTGAACGCCAATTTCCGCCTAATCAAATTCAAAATCCTGAATCAGTTACATATTACTCCAAAAAAGATCACCAAATTTGACTCCTCCAAGCAATCATCCTGTCCTAAATGTGGAACACTGGAAGCTGACTCGATACATATGAACTGGTACTGCCCACCGATCCGTCATTTCTGGGAAGAGGTGGCAGGGAAGATGAACGACATACTGAATACCCAAATCCCAGCGACCCCGCTAAAATACCTATTAGGGGATATTGGAAAGGTTTGCAGATTATTTGCCATAGCAGGGGCAGTAGCCAAGAGACTTATACTCCTGAAATGGAAATCTAGATCGCCTCCCATGGTCTAGGCATGGTTCAAGAGTCTGGCGCTCACGCAGGAAAACGAAGAGACATTCGTACAGGGAATTCAAGCCCAATCTAGACCCAAGGACATATGGGCCCCACTGCAAACTTACCTCCAAGCCCCGATGGTCAGCTCGGATGAGGAAGGGAACTAAGCGGAAGAAAGCAATGTTATATTGTGTGCGACATGTTAAACTGTATATTGTATAAGTTGCAAATATATATGAACATGTATATCTTGAATGTCTGAAATGACAGTTATGTTCCTTGACTAAAGACATGGCAGCATTAAATAAAGGTTTTAAAAAATAAAAAAAATTACCAAAAAGTATTAAAAGTGTGAAACAATGTCTCACGGATTGCAGAGTTGGAGTGCTATACTCTACATCAAATATGTAACCTGTGTATATAATTTGCTATGAGATTTCAATTGTATAAATGTACAGTTTGTGGCAAAATCGGATTTTGGCTAAAATAACTGTGGAAGGTTTTTGAACATTGTTAACTCACATCATACATCTGCCCTCCTGCTTTAAAATCCAACCAGCTTACAGCGAGGTGGGAATTAGCACCGCTGACCAATCCAGTAATTTAGATACATGCTTAGCTAAACCTGCCCAGCCATATACTTTGATGATGTCACTGTGTATTATAAATAAGAGTCCCTGACAAGACTCTAGACCATGGGTGCACAACATACGACCCATGGGCCAGTTGCGGCCCGCCATGCTGTTTTGTCCTGCCTGCGAGGCACAAAGACTTTCCTAATGGAGGGCGGCCCGCAAGCAGCATCGGCCGCCCTCCATTAGGAAAGTCTTTGTTGTCTTCCGGGCCGGACAAAACACTGGCCCTCATTGGCTCAGCACACATGCACCACGTCGCTCCTACGAGCCACGTAGTGCATGTGTGCTGCACCAATAGAGTGCCAGCACTAAGGCTGGCGTGGTCCATAAGGCTTGATGCCGGAAGGCATTTCAGCCTTGGACCACGCCAGCCGTAGTATGATTCCAGTTACCTCGCCAGCGTTCCAGCTTACCTGCCCTACAGCACGTCTCCGGTAAGTGGTCCGTTTGTGTTTGTGTGTCGGGTCTGTTTTGTTGTATGTTTGTGTTGTGTATGTTGGGTGGGGGGGTGTCGGGTGTGTATGAATGTTTTGTTTTGAATGTTTTTTTTGTGTATGTTGAGATGCAGGGCTGGGGGTGTGTCGGATGTGTATGAATGTTTGGTTTTGAATGTTTTTTTTGTGTATGTTGAGATGCGGGGGTGGGGGGTGTCGGATGTGTATGAATGTTTGGTTTTGAATGTTTGTTTTGTGTATGTTGAGATGCGGGGTGGGGGGCTGTCGAATGTGTATGAATGTTTGGTTTTGAATGTTTTTTGTGTGTATGTTGAGATTCGGGGGTGGGGGGTGTCGGATGTGTATGAATGTTTGGTTTTGAATGTTTGTTTTGTGTATGTTGAGATGTGGGGGTGGGTGGGTGTCGAATGTGTATGAATGTTTGGTTTTGAATGTTTTTTTTTGTGTATGTTAAGATGCGGGGGTGGGGGGTGTCGGATGTGTGTGAATGTTTGGTTTTGAATGTTTGTTTTGTCTATGTTGAGATGCGGGTGTGGGGGGCTGTCGGATGTGTATGAATGTTTGGTTTTGAATGTTTTTTGTGTGTATGTTGAGATTCGGGGGTGGGCGGGTGTCGGATGTGTATGAATGTTTGTTTTGTGTATGTTGAGATGCGGGGGTGGGTGCGTGTCGGATGTGTATGAATGTTTGGTTTTGAATGTTTTTTTTGTGTATGTTGAGATGCGGGGGTGGGGGGTGTCGGATGTGTATGAATGTTTGGTTTTGAATGTTTGTTTTGTATATGTTGAGATGCAGGAGTGTGGGGTTGTCAGATGTGCATGAATGTTTGGTTTGAATGTTTGTTTTGTGTATGTTGAGATGCGGGGGGGTGTCGGATGTGTATGAATGTTTGGTTTTGAATGTTTGTTTTGTGTATGTTGAGATGCGGGGGTGGGGTGGTGTTGGATGTGCATGAATGTTTGGTTTTGAATGTTATTTTGTGTATGTTGAGGTGCGGGTGTGGGGAGTGCCAGATGTGCATGAATGTTTGGTTTTGAATGTTTGTTTTGTGTATCTTGAGATGCAGGGGTGGGGGGTGTCGGATGTGTATGAATGTTTGGTTTTGAATGTTTGTTTTGTGTATGTTGAGATGCGGGGGTCGGGGGGTCAGATGTGCATGAATGTTTGGTTTTGTATTTTTGTTTTGTGTATGTTGAGATGCAGGGGTGAGGGGGTGCCGGATGTGTATGAATGTTTGGTTTTGAATGTTTGATTTGTGTATGTTGAGATGCGGGGGTGGGGGGGTCGGATGTGCATGAATGGTTGTTTTTTAATGTTTGTTTTGTTTATGTTGAGATGCGGGGGTGGGGGGTGTCGGGTGTGCATGAATGTTTGTTTTGGAGTGTAAGTGCAGTGTATGTTTAGATGCAGGGTCTGTATGTGTGCATGCTTGCTAGTTTGTATGCTGAATTGGGGGGTGGGGGGTTCTGGTCTGTATGGGTGCATGCTTGAGAGTGTGTGTGCTGAGTTTGGGTTGGGGGTTTGGGTCTGTATGGGTGCTTGTTTGAGAGTGTGCTGATTTGGGGGGTGGGGGTTCGGGTCTGTATGGGTGCATGTTTGAGAGTGTGCTGATTTGGGGGGTGGGGGGTTCTGGTCTGTATGGGTGCATGCTTGAGAATGTGTGTGTGCTGAGTTGGGGGGTGGGGGGTTTGGGTCTGTATGGGTGCATGCTTGAGAGTGTGCTGATTTGGGGGTGGGGGTTCGGGTCTGTATGGGTGCATGTTTGAGAGTGTGCTGATTTGGGGGGTGGGGGAGTTCTGGTCTGTATGGGTGCATCCTTGAGAGTTTGTGTGCTGAGTTGTGGGGTGGGGGTTTGGGTCTGTATGGGTGCATGCTTGAGAGTTTGTGTGCTGAGTTGGGGGTGGGGGTTTCGGGTCTGTATGGGTGCTCAGATGAGAGTGTGCTGATTTGGGTGGTTGGGGGTTCGGAGTTGGGGTGGTGGGGGAATCTGGTTTGTATGGGTGCTTGTTTGAGAGTGTGTCGATTTGGGGGGTTGGGGGTTCGGAGTTGGGGGGTGGGGGGTTCGGGTCTGTATGGGTGCATGCTTGAGAGTGTGTGTGCTGAGTTGGGGGTGGGGAGTTTGGGTCTGTATGGATGCATGCTTGAGAGTTTGTGTGCTGATTTGGGGGGTGTTTGGGTGGGGGTGGGAGCCATGGGGCATAGTGTTTGGTTGGGGGTGAAAGGGGCCATGGGGCATAGTGTTTGGTTGGGGGTGAGGGGGGCCATGGGGCATAGTGTTTGGTTGGGGGTGGGAGCCATGGGCCATAGTGTTTGGTTGGGGGTGAGGGGGGCCATGGGGCATAGTATTTGGTTGGGGGTGAGGGGGCCATGGGGCATAGTGTTTGGTTGGGGGTGAGGGGGCCATGGGGCATAGTGTTGCACTCCAAGAGTGAACCCAATAATAAAGAAAAAACAGGCACAGTTGGGAGATGTACATCCTTTGCTTTTTGAGGAAACCTGACTGAAAGAAGGCCATACTCCTCTTGGGCAACCCAAACAGCAAACTATAGCAGTCCAAAATAATGGAATGTCCAGTCAAGGGTCAATAAAATATATACAATTTAATTAAACAGACAACATACAATAACTAAATAGAAATAAATTATAACAATGGAAAATGTGCAGTACAAAATGTAAGTTTGAAATGCAAATAAAAATCGTTACCCCTCATTTACTTTTCGGCCCACTGTAGGCCTCATGTAAGGTACTTTCGGCCCTCTGTCCAAATCAGTTGTGCATCCCTGCTCTAGACACACACTCTTCCTGCAGTTCCTTCGCTGCGTTCCTGATCTGCTCCATCCAGATTCCAAACCCCACTACAAGGCCAAAGAATTGCTGACCCTACTCCAGAGTCCACTGCAAAACCCAAGCATTGCTGATCCCATTCCCTGCAAGGCCTCAATTCTGAAAACCCACTGATCTCACATTAAAAATGGGAAAGCTGTGGTGTTCTTTTGGGAACCATCCTGAACCAGCCTGGCTTGCTGCCCACTAACTGCTTGCCCGCTGCAATCCTGTCATCCAGCTGACCTTTAGTATCCAGTGACCAGAATTGCTATTCCGCTGTCCTTGACATCCGGTGACCAGAATGGCCCAGCTGTTTTCCTTTGCCAGGCGCGCTGTTGAGTAGTGACCAGAACTGTTGATGGTCCAAAATCCCAAACTAAAAGTGGACTGTAAGTATAATCCCTACCCAATAGAAATTGATAACCTATCTTGTCTTGCCTGTGTCCTTATCTCACTCTCTAAGTCATCCTATCCTTATCCTGATAACTTGTTAAAAACTTACAATTATATGTACACCTTGCCTGTGACTTTCTAATGTGCTAGCGCCATTTCTTTCCAATTTTGTCTTGTGTAATCCTAAACCATTTTGTCCTATTTTGAGTGATTGGACTGGTTTCCGCCATGGTTGGGCGCTGGGGTGACAGGGTTGAAGTCGCAAATCAACCTTGGCTCTTACTGTGTCCATCTTTGGTGGTCTAGTCTGAATACTCTAGTTTAAAGTAAAACTGTTCTTGTCACAGCTGATTTCCTTTCCTATTTCACGGCTTCATTTTGCTCAAAGTGCACCTTTTTATATCTTGCATAACTCATCCAGTTTCATAGCTATAGACCTATTTTCAACTCTATATTGTCCCAGAGATGTATATCTATTCCCCAACCCAAAAACCAAACTCCAAATCAGAGTATTTAAAACGGGAATTAAGAAAATGCAACATTTACACGTGTCATTTGGCTGTAATTTGTTTTAAACTTTCCATTCATTATATGCTCTTGGTAATCCATTGCTTGTGTTTGTTAGTGTCTTTGCAATGTTGCTTTAGTGAGGAATTGTATTTGTTTCAAGGTTTTTAACCCACATTCATTATTTATTTGTCCATTTCCGAGTGTCATTTCATAACATTGCAAGGGGTTTAAAATCCTTTTTCCACTCGTATTTGGTGAGGGAAGGTCAGATTTGGATTCTGTTTCTTGCCCCTTATTCCTGATTACCTGCTGTGGCTTTCTATCCATTCAGAATTGATTATTTGTCGGTTGAGGGACCATTGCAGGGGGAAATCCTAAGTCGGCTGCCTTTTTCCTAAATCAAAAAGTGCTCCAATTCCCTGGTGTTTTGTATAGGTTCCACTAGAAGGTTAAACCAAGTGTATTGCTTACATCCTCATTGTAATTATCACCCCATTGGTGATTGCTGCCCCATATTAAAAATGGTAAGATTTCTTTTGAATTTTAAAATAAATAAATAAATATAGCATTTTACCAAGCAGCCTGGTTCATGGTCCATTGTGACCCCGGGTATTTGCAAAGGGGGTGTGATACCAGTTGTGTACCATCTCAAACTGAATCTGCATTAAATAAGGAGAAAAACATCTCAGTTGTGCGCTACATACTAGGCCGAGACCAAGGTGTGTGTCGTCTGATTGAAATCCTTAACAATATATCAGCACTGATGTGTGATTATCAACATGGGTGGGACCGCTAACTTTTTAAAAGATTTAGATCTTTCATTGAGCCAATCAGGATAGAGTAGTTGGTGTGAGATGCCTCTTCGTCCAACATGTTAAATAAAATACACAAGAACAAATATAAAGGCTAAGTAACCAACAGTTCTGCAATGCATTCAGTGAGAGAGTCTGCAAATACTAGATAAATAACGGGTGGATGGTAGATCAGGGAAAAATTTAATGAGCTACATGTATAAATCCAACATTTAATTTTTGAATTTTTTTTTTTTATTGTGCATATTAGCCAAACAGAATTTTGACTTTTTACACAGTATATAAAAAAAGAAACTGAAACATTCCTTATTACAAAATTATACAATCACATAATCAACTAATTTTAAAACTTTAAGTTGTCTCACTACTTCCATTGACAGAAAAATGTCATTACCAGCAATTATTCTTTCCCAAAAATCATTAGGATCGGGCCATCTCTCTCTATCAAAGAACCTCTGTAATCGCCCCTGAATCAAATCCCTTGTTCCCGAGCGAGAAAGAATTAGATGTTTGTTTAACGTTTTCATCACATTCTTGGCATACATCCGATGGATACACACACTTATTACAAATATGCAATATTTCTTGCGTCAGCAGGATATTCAATTTAAATCGAAGAAAGTTCATCCTTGCCTTAGGATCTGGGAACTGTCTCAGATAGGTAGGAAGGGTAGCTCTCAGTCTGTCATATAGGGAAAAGTTAGTAGACAGTTTAGCTGCCCTTACCCCCTCAATGGTCCTAGACCAGTCCCTTCTCTTAATAAATTCCTTTGATCTCAAAGGGTTGGAAATCAGGGTATCGACATCCGTGCCTGCTGATATAATGATATCAAGAGATTTTATTTTCAACATTTCCAAAAAGGTATTATCCCCCTTAATCATTTGGCAATGAACATCCCCATAGAGAGTGTCCCATTGGGGATCCTTTATCAGTCTAAATAATGAAACCCATCTCAATTCAATGGAAAATTAAAGAGACAGGAGACCCAACTCATATCGAACCAAGGCCATTGGAAGGGAGTTTGGGAGGCTAAGAACCCTCTTCCATATTTTCACCTCAACACGTTCCCAATTAATATGAAAACCTTGAGTATTGCACTCAAGACCAAAAACCAGCTTTGGTATGACCTTACCCACATAGTACTTTATCAAGGGGGTAAGTGTAAATTTGCAATATTTTAGATATTTTAGAGATATCCTTATCATATGAGAGCCCAATTTTGCTGCTTTCAGGTGTAATATACTTATCACGTCTGTTTTAGTTGGGCATGGGGTGATCTTGGAGCCCAGATAAGTGAGTTCCCTTACCACAGGAACAACTGTACCGTTAATTTTCCAGGAAAAAGGCTTTGTCTTTGTCAAAGGGTGCTTGAAAATCATCACCTTGGATTTATCAGGGTTGATTTTCAGATCGTTAGCTAGTGCGTAATCTCCCAGTGCCGCCATTAGCCTTTGTAGGCCTATTTGCGTATAATCCAAGACCATGATATCGTCCTACTAAAAAGGAAAGGTTAGTCTCACCAATATTAGGACTAGCCAACAAAAGAGTCTGAAAGGAATTTAATATATCTGAGATATAGAGATTAAATAGGAAAGGGGCCACCAAGCAACCCTGACGAACCCCTCTCTGAATTCCAATCAGCTGTGAAAGATCACCACCAGTTGATAATCTGACTCTTAGTGTAGAGTTCTGTTGTAATTCAATAAGAATGGCTAACAGAGGTTCAGGAATCCCCCAACTTTTCAGCTTCCACCATAGGCGCTCCCTATTTACAGTGTCAAAGGCCTGGGATAGATCCACCCAAGCCCCAAAGAGTGGTCTCCCCCCTTGGCTGTACTCCCCACATTTAGACAGGTTAAAATAAATTATTAAGTGAGGTAGACAGGCCCCTACGGAATCCAGTCTGAAATTTGGATATGATTTTACTAGTTGAAGCCCATTTAATAACCTGCTACCTTTCTTCTGTATATACTGTCCAGCACTGTAATCTAAGTTGAGAATTTCCTTGTCACGCTTTTGCGCTCTGATACCTCCTGGTCTGGCATGCATCATAAATAATAAAACAAACAAACAAACATAATTTTCATGATGGAATGCTAGGTGTTTATTGTATTTTTAGAAATCAGGATGAGGCCGCCATTGCTTGTATGTTCCCTAATGCAGGATAACATATGATAATGAGATGGCATGAAATCATTGGAGAGGAAAAAGGCTTCATCTGTAATCCAGGACTCTGTGAAAAATAAAATATGGAGGGTCGAGATGAACCTAACATTTCTAGGATTCTAAAGTAGATTCTAATCTATCACTGGTTTCACTGATATTATTCTTACTATTGTTATGTTCAGGTTTTTACAAATGTATATTCATTGTGTTTATTCTAATCATAGTATTTTCAAGTGAATGCATTCAAGGGTGTCACTATAAATGAAATGTGCTACTAAAAAATCCATTGCAATATCATCTTTGGTTTCCCTCTGGGTTTAGAAAGGGAGACTAACTTATAAGAAGTGTAAACCAGCATACTGTTTTTCAATGATTCTGGAAAAGGGAAGAATGTGCATGGAAATGGACCTACGGTGCAGATGATAGCAGATGGGATTGACTTTGTCATGCCCGTAACACACATCCATTGCATGGCCTGCACATCCGGCTCTTTAACATCTGGTTCCTGCAACTGAAGCCTGACTACTGCCTTAAACTGATGGATGTAGATTTCACCAAACTTGCCAATAGCAATCTTTGCTTTCCTTCAAGTTTTTTTTAGGCTTGTAGTAGACATACAGTATGAACTCTCACCCAATAAAAGAATGAATGGTAGATGTTAGGTTTGGTAGCAGAATCCCTTTTTGAGTGATGTATGCTGACCCTTTCCAGTGTAAATATCCACACATATGCCAATCTAGATAACAGGCTGCAGGAACGTCAAAGGATTGCCAAGATAAGCTAGGGGCTAATGGAAGAGAGTATATCAGCGTTGAGAATATTTTGTATACAGTGGTTAAATATCACAGAAATAATATTTTATAGGCTACTTCTTTAATCTGTAACACAATGAAGGATTTATCAGCACATCATAATATGTTATGTAAGTTATCAGGGCTCATATCTCCCAAAGTTCAATCCTCCCCCCCACCCCTTCTATTTATGCATCGACACAATTTCATTTTTGGGGGATCATTGATCTTTATGTCAAGGCTTCACATCTCATGTATTTCCTTGCAAACAAAGGTTGGTGATTTAGTGCCTAAACTCTATGTACCTATGTTTTTTCCCCATATGAAAGAAATACCAATTAACAATGCACACATCTTAGAAGGCACACATGTTTGTAGAGTGGGCCTCATATAATAAGCCTTCCTTCATCCCGAGCTTTCTAGGGGATTCCATTTAATCATTGGATTAAGTCTGTATTTGTGTAAAGAGAAAGAAGAAAATAGTCACTCTATACTCTCTGCTTGCACGTTGTTCCCAACTCCCAATTGATTCTGTTATTACGTGGAAGGTTGCCAGCGAAAGTGCATGGTGCACCATCAAATTATATATTGGAGAGTAGGGATGTGGGTATGTTCAATTTCCACACATGCTGTCCTACTGCTTTCTTGACACTTGGACCAGGTAGGACAGGGCAGATTGGCTACAAATGTAATTTTCTATTGGATACACCTGGTACGCCCGACTGTCTGAACTGCATTACAGTTCTTATTTTTAACCACGACTTGCTCTCTGCCTAGATGAATCTTCATAACATGTGTCTGTATCAGTGTGGCAAAGGCTCAGCATCACTTTCTTAAAGTGCTCTGTGTCTTGAAAAGTGGTGTTAGTGATTTCAGACTCACTTGGCTTGGCAGCTCAAGTGGTGGTATTAGGCCAAAATACCTTTTTGTTTTAAAAAAAAAGAAGAAGAAAACAAAAGAGCAGAGAAAATCTGTTAGCTTACATGATTGCTAAGCTTGGAACTGAGCCTTACAATAATGGGGTATATTTAAATAGGCAGCCCCCAAAGATAACAATTTAATTTATCAGCATGACGATTTGCTGGTCATACTTGGCAACAGTATTCTAGCAACCTAACATTTGAATGATTGGTACATGTCCAGATACAACAGATTTCCCACAACATATTTAACCCTAGTATGCACAAAACAAACGCCATAGCCAATGTCATATTTATATTTGTAATGTGCACATAAAAAAACCTGGAAACAGTTTTTCTCCCTTCACAGAGCCAACAGGCTCTAGAAATCTGGACTCAAAAATAAAACATTGTCTATTGACACCACCGACAATATATCTATTCAATGAAGAGTTGGATGAAGTGTGTGCTAGAATAAATGACGTCTGCTAATTCATAAATTACTGTTACAAAAAAGGGATTTTCCTTTCAATGATATAGTCCTTTGTCCACTCCCACTGGACATTTTAGTTTCCTTTTGGCAGAGATCTATCCTTTTACAATTAAGTGTAGATAAATATAAATATAAAGCCACATCCTACAAAAGGTGCATATAGTGGTGTGCAGAAAAAAGCTTTGAAGCAATTCTGATTTTTCTAATTTATTGTTACCACATTTTTCCTCACTGTTGTGGTCTGTTTAGCTAGCAGCAGTTGTTCAGTGAGACGTTTTAACCTTTCTTAACAACTTTGGGCACACCAGGGAAACTCTTTCTTTTGTGTTTGTTTGTTTGTTTATTTGATTTCTATAGCGCTCCAGACCCGGGAGTAAAAGGGCGCTTAGGACAAGTTGCAAGGCACAATATATATAAAATTTGCAGTACTACAATAGTAAGGTTATGTACAGTATATACAGACAGAGTTAGTTAAAGCTTGCAGTTAAGGCATAGGAAAGGCATGTACAATATATACAGTTTGTAGGCGGCTAGGTCTAGCTTAAGGTTGGTTTTTAATCAGTAACCACCCAGTAACACGTTTCCTGAATAACTGGAAGGATTTAGTTGATTTAATGTTCAAGGGCAGGGTGTTCCAAAGTTGAAAGGTGTGGACTGTGAAACTAGAACCGCCGGCTCTTTTGGAAGTGAATCTGGGCACCGTGAGGCATAGAGTGTTGGAAGATCTAGTGATTCTGATGGCTGGTTTCATGGTGAATTTGTTGGTGAGGTGGGGAGGGGCTAGGTGGTTAAGGGCTTTGTAGGTGAGGCAGAGAGTTTTTAAGTCAATTTTGTGTTGAATGGAGAGCCATTTGCATGATATTCTGGTGGCAGAGATATGCTCCGCCTAGGAATGTTTAGTGCTGCTTGTAGCGCATTATTTTGGAGAACCTGTAGTTTATTGATTATAGACTGGTTGGCACCTAGGTAGACGCTGTTGCTATAGTCTAGCTTAGATTGTATAAGAGCCCTAGCCAGCGTGAGGCAGCTATTAGTGGATAAGAAAGGTCTGCAGGCTCTGATTAGTTTCCTTGTGTAGGCTGTAGCTGAGGTAATCGAGTTAACTTGTTTGGTGAGGTTGGTATTGGCATCGAGATAAAGGCCGAGGGTTTTCACATTTTTAGCGACGGGAATAGTGTTACCGTCAATGATGATATTGGAATAGTCAGGGATCAGTTTTTGTAAGTTATTAGGTGATCTGACAAGGAGAAGTTCAGTCTTCTCATCATTCAGGCAGAGGCCATGTGTGGCCATCCATGCCTGAATGATGGAGAAGATTTTGTTAATCCTGGTGACATCAGCACTGTAGTTGCCCGCGATGGTGAGGAGTATCTGGGTGTCATCCACATAGTTGGTGTAGGTGACACCCTGAAGGTCTAGTTTGTCAAAGAGAGGCTTTGTAAATATGTTTTATAAAGTGGGGGAAACACAGGATCCTTGTGGGACACCACAGGTAATGGGGATGGGGTCTGCTGCTGCTGTGGAAGAAAAAACCCTCATGGTTCAGTTGTCCAAGAAGGATTGTATCCACGTTTCTTTTTCTTTAAGTCATATGTTTACTCCCCAAAGCCGGGGGCGCTGGTTTCAAAGGAATGGGCTTAACCATACACAGCACAGACCAGAGGATCATACACTCCAGTGGGTTCATTTTCCTTACCAGGAACGATTTGTCCTTTGGATGCTGGACATGGGTGTGGCTAAATCAGTCAGTGAGGTTTGAGACAAGGAAGGTTCATTCCACCATTTTAGAAATATTTCTTACTGACATGCTATGCACCAAAGCAACTTCTTGTTCCTTGAGACCTCTGGAAACTGCAGAGAACAAGGGTGGCCACTTCAAGGGAAGTCATTGTTATTGTTTCCTAGTCGCATGATTAAAAGTACATTGGTCACCTGCCAGGATTGTAGTATAAATGGAGTTTTCACCCTCCTATATTGACTCTTGCCAGTGGTTTTGAAAGCTCAATCCTTCCTTCCAAATTAATAAAGACATTATTCAGAATGATAACATGGCCCTTCTCCTTGCCATAGATAAGGAACATAAGGAACAGGAGCTGGGAGATCTTGAAGCCAGCTCGTATGGGGCTCCTGTAGCAGATGATGATTCAGTGTAAATTAAGTCCAGGGATATTAGCTCTGGCACAGCTGCTGCTCAGTATTTAATGAAAACACACTAGAAACTGTATAAGTCAACAAGCATCACCGAGAAACCTGACTCACCCACCTGAGACTTTACTCAGCTTATCACTGTTTGTTCCCAGGGTTCCAATCACAATGCCCGGCTTCAACATAGTCACTGTCAATCAAGCCTTTCAGAGCCACTTAGCACATGAAGGCACCTGACTAAATATTTGCTGCATAGAGAACCACCAGGAATACCTGCTTGATGATGTTACGTTTTCCAAAAGAGACTAAATAAGAGAACTTGTGGGCTAGGTGTCCTTTCACAGGTATGCTATACATGTTGACCCTGGCCTTGGCAAAGTTCATGAAGTATGGTTAGTTCCCTTTTGCCTACCTTACAGAATATTTGAAAGCATTGTATTGCCTATTTTTGGCATTCCTCCTTCAGTACATTTCAGAAATTACCTATTTGACTATGGCATATAAAATAGGCTTCATTAGACTGTGTTTTACTTGTCAAGGGTGGGTGATTAGTGTGTTTTGTGATTAGGTGTCTTTAGTAAAGACTATTTTTAAAGAGCCTTGTTTGACATTCCTTTTACTTAAGCAATATAACACAAGAGGGGGCGCATTACCAAGCCTGGTAATGCACCAGGCCAGTTAGAAGCCTGAGCGAAACAAGGGCTTTTTGCGATAGCCTGGATCATTACTTGCCCAAGTACCTGCAAGGATTATATTGCTGTTAGTATCCTGGCATGTTGTACTGGGATACTAATAGTGTTTTGTTTTTTTTTTATTTGAGAAACAACACGTTTGCCATTTCTCAACTTTAAAAAAACGTCAAAAATCAATTCCCATCATGCATCGGGAGAAAGGAACTACACTTTGTTCCTTCTCCCTTTCCATGGCAGGCAATCGGGTGTCGGGGAAATGCCAGGAACACTACTGTTCCCGGCGCAGGCGAGAGACATGGCAGTGGCAGTTAAGTGCGGTAGTGGCGGGGGCTAAACACGTGGAAAATGGGGGTGGCAGGTGAGGGGGTAGTGACTTGTGGGCACAGGAGAGCACTTATCTGAGAAACGGCAGTGGAAGATGGCAGCCTCCAGCTCCAAGGAGGCTCAGAATGGGGGCTTTACCGTATGGTAAATCTCCTATTCTGAGTCTCCTCATTGGCTGGGAGGTCGAAACCATGCCCCTGCGGGTACTCATTTGGAACTTACCACAGTGTTGTTTGGAAGGTTTTACAGCTAATCCAAATCTATGAAAAATATGGCCTGTCCTTATCTCATGCTACTGATGATGAGGGGTACAGGGTTTCCTTTTAATTCTTTAGTTGTTCAACCATGAGCCAAATTGTATTTCACGTTCAGGCATATAGTATTCAAACCTTTGTTCGCCTTATTTTTTGCATGTATGAAATAATTCCTCAGTGTTCTGTAACATGACATCTTTCTATTCTGTAAATATTGCTTTTCCTGACACTGTAATATTCCATCATAAATCTCAGAGAGCAAGCTTTTTTGACTTCTTCAGGGAAAACATCCCATCATCCATGAATAATGCTATCTTAAGTGACACATTTCATGATAACAATCTCTTTTGCCTAGCGTTTTTGCACACATAGTTCCATCATCATCAACATCATAGGCTTTACAGCAATAGATAAAACATATCTTAGTGGATTGAATTGCGCTATGAAGTGCTTGTCTGTGCATGTCAGAGTCTGTGATGTCACGTGGAATGTATGATGATGAATGTCTGGTGATGGGACCCGGTGGTTGCCATTATTTGTAGCTTAATGTAACTGTAATAAAGTATATGTAAGAAGCTACAGAACAGTCAGACGGTGCTTTTTAACACTGGCGACGAGGATGGGATTGAAAGCAGAGAAGCAGAGAAATCCCCAGCACAGGCCCTGGGTGCTAGCAGGGAAGAAGGGGCAGCCCAGCGCAATAGCAGAGGGGCTGATAATCAAAAGTGACGCCCCTGGTCATTGATGAAGCCCCATGATATTAAAGTTCCAATGGAAATTAAAGGAGCAAGGTGCTCGGAGAAGCCCTTAATGTGAAGAAAGCCCCACAAAGCAGATGGGTAAAAAGGGGGTAAGCAGTCTGGAGATAAGGGCTATATAGATGGATTGAAGCCGCAGCAGTCAATGGGGAAATGAAAGTATGAAGACGTCCAGCGCAGAGCATGGAGAAGGGGGAAGGTGAAGTTAAGCCCCAACAGCCAAGCAGGTCCCCTAAGGAGAAGCGCAGGACTCATTAGAAGTGTGAAAGGCCCCATATGAAGCGTGAAGTTGCTACAGCGAAGCAGGGGCCAAACGTGTTATGTGAAAAGCAGCCGCAGTGGTAGAAAGCGGGTTACTGAAGTGAAGCATGTCCCAGCAGTAAGATGTGTACTGGGGGTTGCAAGCAGGGTGCTATTTGTGTGCCCTTGAAGTAGAAGAGAGAGAGCAATGATTGGCGTTCCGAAATGTGCCTCTGTCATTGTGCGTTTCATTACGGAGGCGTTTTTGGATATTTAAAATGAAGATGAAGATGAAGTGGCTTACTGGCACAGTAAAGAGTAAATGGAATTCCACCAGGTTGACGGTTGCGAGCAGTAGCTGTGAGTAGCTCTCAGGCTTAGATGTTAATGGTGATGTCACAGCCGTAAACTGGGGAGCCAGTGATCGAGTGGAACTTTGATGGAGTCTGGTTCCAATGCCTCGCTGATCTCTGGTGAGAGTTTCGCATTCTTGGAGCAGTTGCTACGTATTATGCGTCCGATGTGGGGGATACAGGAGAGGAGAAGCCCGGCTGCTGATATTGCGCTGTCATATGACAGCGAGGATGTGAGGACTGGAGCTGGCCAACGCTAGAGTACGTGATGCAAGTACAAGCCATGCTCACGAGGAGTGTATCCTTCTGCATGTGTAACCGATGTCTGAGAAGGGACATTTTATTGGTTTAGTATAAAAGTAAGAAGAGATGTGACAAGCTAGTGCCATTTATTGGAATGGGTGAAGTGGGAAATATGCACGTGTGTAGTGCGAGAGGTTAGTGCCTATGATGGTGTTTTAAAGATAACCTTTCGAGGATTTGCAGATGCACAAGGACATTCATGGACTTTATGGCATACATTAATAGATATAAAGTGGGGAAGTCGAAGGTGTTGTATGTATACCTGGAAGTGCAAGAAAGAGGGTTTTAATGAAGTAGAAAAAACCTCTTGAGGAATTCTAGGAATATGTTGACCGGAGTAACATGGACTTTAGAGGAAAAAGGTATGCGTGTAAAGTTAATGTAGGCTGCGGCGAGGCAGCATGGACTCATAGGTTTTAAGATACTACGCAGTAAGGAAAATTAGGCTGCAAGAAAGCGGCATGAACTTTTAGTGGACTTTCCATTTTCCTGATATGTTGTAATAGAACAATGAAATGGAAAAAAGGGTGGGTCTGTTCCAGAAGTGAGTCACCATTATTCGTTACGGTATGAAGTGTATAAAGTATCCGAAGTGTGATTGTGCACATATGTCAGAATTGTGTTTGAGGTAGGAGGAAGGTAGCTCCTTCCCGATATTGTAAAGTGTGAAGTATCACAGTTCAGTAAAGTGTGAAGTGAGGCACGGATAGTGTCCCTGAGGTAAGGATAGCGTCCCTATAGAGGAGGGTAGCGCTTTCCTAGTGCATTAAGTTGGAAGCAGGTGTAGGGATTCCGTCCCAGAAGTGGGAATGAGTGCCAGTGTGTTAAGTTGGAAGCAGGTGTAGGGATTCCGTCCCAGAGTTGGGATAGCATCCTATTTATTAGGGATAGTGTCCCATTTGAGTAGGGATAGCGTCCCGTTTGAGTAGGGATAGCATCCCATTTGGGCAGGGTATAGCATCCCGTTTGGGCAGGGGATAGCGTCCCACTGCAGAGAGGGGATAGCGTCCTGTTCAAGGATAGGGATACCATCCCATAGATTTGTAGGGATAGGGTCCCATAGAAGTGTAGGGATAGCATCCCACAGCAGAGATAGGGATAGCGTCCCAGAGTAGGGATAGCATCCAGTGTAAGGTTGAGGATAGCGTCCCATAGAAGTGTAGGGATAGCGTCCCACGACAGAGTAGGGATAGTGTCCTGTTTAAGGATAGAGATAGCGTCCCATAGATGTGTAGCAATAGCGTCCCATAGAAGTTTAGGGAATGTGTCCCACAGCAGAGTAGGGATAGCATCCTGTGTAAGAGTAAGGATAGCGTTCCATAGAAGAGTAGGGATAGCGTTCCATAGAAGAGTAGGGATAACGTCCCGGGTAGAGTAGGGATAGCCTCCCGTGTAAGGTTAGGGATAGTGTCCCATAGACGTGTAGGGATAGCATCCTGTAGAAGTGTAGGGATAGCGTCCCACAGCAGCGTTGGGATAGCATCCCGGAAATATTTTCTTTTGAGTTGCATCTCTCAATAAAAATATGCGCAGTGTGGATGTTGTGTGTGTGCTTCTCGTGTTATGTTCCCCTTGCTGGTGGTGTATGTGGAAAGGAGAGGGATGTGTTGTGAAAGGCTTGTCGGTGAGTGGCAGGTGTTTGTGTATTATTGGAAAGGCAGGAGATGTGTTATGAAGTGCTTGTCTGTGTATGTCAGAGTCTGTGATGTCACGTGGAATGTATGGTGATGAATGCCTGGTGATGGGACCCAGTGGTTGCCTTTACTTGTAGCTTAATATAACTCTGTAATAAAGTACATGTAAGAAGCGACAGAAGAGTCAGAAAGTGCTTTTTAACACATACATAAATAAATAACACCAGTATAGTGCAATGCAGGTATGATACTTTATAACTCTTATAACAAAAGTTTGCGATGCATCCATTATCTATATAGAAACAGAAAAAATTACATTAGGGAGTTTTGTTAATTTACACACTTATTCAGCAATGTAGAGTCCTTACTGTAAATTAATTTAACATTGGTTTCAGGAAAATGTGTCTTGGCACCCTGTAAAGTGGACAAAACAAATGTGTTGGATCGATTCTGGCTCATTGAGACTGTTTGGACAAAAAATAGTTAACTGAATTCCATGTTGTGATTACAACACCCAATGGACAAATACCAAAGGGAAATTTGACATACAGGGCCCGATTCATGGAATTATCTGCGTGGAAAATTAGGACGTGTGAAATCACATTTGTCGATTCATGGAATCGACTGAGCTACACTTTTTCTGTCTTTGCGTGAACTTCGTAGAGGCTTGGCACATCAATGCAAGAGGTTGAGTGCCCTGCGCGAGACACCAGCCAGAGCATGGACATGGCATGCGCTGGGGGCAGAGCGTGGACATGGCATGCACTGGGGGCATGGTAGGGGCAGGACACGGAAAATGAGGAAGTCAAGGCAAAACAATCGCGTTATGAGGGATGACACGCAGGCAGTCCATCCCACACCCACTAGTGCGTGTAAGGATACCTTTTTATGGATCCGAGCATGCAATCTCTCAGCTGGGAAATAATCACGCAAAGCCCTCAAACTATCCACCACCCGAAGGCAGGCATACAGACACTTGCACATAGGATTCACTGTGCAGGAGTAACATCGGGTATCGGATTTGGGGGTGCGTATATGCAACCCTGGTTCAAATCTGACTTAGGGGTGTACATACGCCATGTAGCGAGGTGCAAGTATGTTTTACGGGGCTTCACATGCAGATTGACCAAGTTTTACCCAAGTTACTATAAATCATACTTATGTAGTCGGGCTGCTGGAAGCAGTTACGGCAGACCCCGCACAGGGTCGCCAAGGTGCAGGCCTGCTGGCAGGGAACCGCACGCACTGTTTGAAGGGTGCATATATTTACGCCTGGGGGAGCACTCAAAGGTAACTATTCTGGCCGTTTTTTCTTTGCATGGGGGCGTTCAGGCCACGACTTGCATATGTGATTACTTTGCACAGACAATTTCCAATTTCATCCATACATCTGCGTGCACATTTTCTATTATGCAATATTTGGATCCTGAAACAATTACTAGACATTCTGAGACACAAATAGTCATACGTTTCAACTTGTTGAATCTCACTTAGGATCACTGCTTTCAATACTTAAATTTAATTTGGGTAATCATACCCTTTTTGTTGCAAAAACCATCAACTTTATCTTTGGCTGATCTCCATTCCCTTCATATTAGAGGAGTCATTAAACTTAAATAACTGTTTCTTCAAACCTTCACGGTTTTACAAAGTAAATGTGCTTTGTCTGTGAACAAAATAATTAATATATTTTCTGCGCCTAAATAGGCAGCATCAGTGTGCACAGATAAGCTATGCTGTACCAAATCATTAAAAGGGATGGAGCAAGTATGCATCCTTGCATGAAAAACATTTTCAATCTTCAGTAATGTAGTTAAATCTCCAGCTAAACTCCACTTAGCCATCAAAAGAGCAAAGTGCTTGTAGCAAATGTGGTTCCTGGTGCCACTGGTTAAGGCTATGGTCAGAAACCAAGGTCCTCATTATAAATTTGCAGGTATCCCGCCAGCAATTCCTGCGGGATACCAGCAACCTGTTTTACATTTTCTGCTGACTGATATGCAGGAATTTATGGGATATTACAGGTGGCAGAAAAGGCGGTAATTCCCCATTCCTTCGAGTCCCATAGGACTCCATGGAGGGGATTGCTGGTATTACCGGCACCGGTATTGCTAGCGCCAGTAATACCGGCAGCTTTTTGCTAGAGGGGGCAAGATTTACCTCCATGTCTTGGCTGGAGGTAAATCAGTGACCCCCACCAGCAAACTTGTAGTTTTGTGGTGTAGTGAAAGTGCTGGTCACGGAATTACTGGCACTTTTACCAGCCCTTTTCCCACACCACTAATGTAATGAGGCCCCAAGTGTTGCTTAATTGAAGATTGATAGATGACATCATTCAGTTTGCCATAATATGTGTTGTAAACATGGGATTGACCAAATCATCCTATAACCTTTTCTAAGCATTTCCAGTCTAAGCTGTAAAAAGCAATGGCCTTGGAGGACCTGCTAAGAGTAGCATTGAAAGAAAAAAGTGTTGGTCTTTTGCAACGATGGAGTTTGGACCTTGTTGCCAGACAGCATCCCAGACAGATAGTTATGTCTTGCCTGACCAGTGGGTAGATCTTTTTAAAAGCTTATATAACTATAGGAATAAACCTCAGATGGATATGGTGGGACCTAGTATGCTGCAGTTAGAGATTGGATATAACAGGGGGCCTCCCAACGTTTAAATTACCCATGAGGAAGTACTTTCAGCCATGATTAGTTTGAAAGCAAATACACGTTCTGGCTTGGATTTAGTCCCAGCAGATTTGGGCTGCTTTAATTTCTAATGTTTTTAACATAATGGGGGATGTGATCAAATAGCCAAAATCTGTTCAATATATAAGAAAGGAGATCAATCAGACTCAAACCGCCACAGACCAATCTATTTTATTAACTCATTTATATCATTTGGAAAGGTGGCATTGGGGTGATTGATTGACTGGTTAATTGAGGCAAATAGACTTACCCCAAATCAATTTGGCTTTAGTGAATGCTTTATTTAATTTATTTAGTGGGAGTTATCAAAACATTCCAAATAGGTTGCTTAAAAACCCCAAAATATTTTTCAACAATGTTGTTTAGGCACAGATCGGGTCATGGTCAGTCTCTACACTGCGAATAATATTACAATAAGTATTGATTGACCAAATCTCTATGTTGGCAAAAAATTGCTTAAGTGAGATTTATACTTTGATTTCATAAATGTTGGGCAGCCTGGGGTATCTCCTGCAAAATGTCCATTTTTTGGACCATATTGTTTCAGAAATAGACATTGGGCCCATGGCGGTACCTCAGTTGGCTAGGATTGTGCTCTATTCATGTAGGGTGACAGAACAGTGCAATCTTTATCCTCCTCTCCATATATGTGGGATCTATACTCTATCCACTCAATTTGATTATTAAAATCTCTCATTCGATGGTTGTGAGGAATACCACCTGCGTTCTGGTTCTCTACATAACTTAAAACGTCATCTAATCTGGAAAGGGATTCACCATCTGGTGATATATTCCTTTGATGTTTTACTGACCTTCCACAGTAACACCTGCAGGTCACCATTCCTTATTTCTAAGTGGGTCCCAGCTCCACCAATTCCCAAGTTAGCAAACCCTTATTTGGCCTGCCATAGATGCCTTCTAGCGCTGTGTTAAACATTCCATAGTGCCCTGTTTGTAGATGACATTGAGAGACCATGTTGTTCAAAATAAATCATTTTTTAATTTTGTAATTTTCCACAAAATCACCGCAATCTGGATCATTTAATTTTCCCTTTATACTTTTATGTTGCCTCACAATAAGTTCCATCCACGGTTGAAACAATAATCAACGGATTTATAAAAAGGCCAGGGGAGGAATAGGGTCAATCAAGAATAATTAAATTGTTAGTATTCTCTTGTGATTTATCCTTACTACAAATCATATGAGACTTTGGGGGGCTTCTGAGAGTGGTGATTGACTGGCTGACTTTATACTACCCTCAGAATGCTCTCTCTAATAATGGATCAACACCCTTCGATATAACTTAGAGAGCAACAGCCTTTATCAATCAGATAGTCTTCTCTCCCTGAGCTCCCTCTTGTCAACCGCGGCTCCCCTGTCATACACACAGAATTGAAGACAAGGTTCCTGATTTACAAAACAAATGTCAATGGGACTTTCCCATGTTAAAGGATTTTTATAAATTAGGACCAAAGTCTATTGGATTCGACCTTCTGCAGTGAAGCTATGATAACCTATTTGAATTTGGTGTTGTAATAATGTCTGAAATCAAGGATGCTATGCACGTACTGACAAGCCTCAATGACTGTGTAATGCATATGCAGTTGGTTGCTTCATTGAGAGCTGTAAATCTTAGTTTGATGAATCGATATATACAATTGCACTTCCTTATAAGACAATAATGTCTTCATATGGGGTAACAGCAAGATTTACAGTTAATTTGGTTTCCCAGAGTGCATTATTGTGTGGCTCTGATCTGGAGGGGAACTTCCAGTGATAGCCACTATGCGGCACTGAGCATTTGTGGCTTTTTTGTTGAAATGGATGATTTTACTGTCAAACTACAAGTAGACTTTGATTTTTATGGTAAATGGTAAACTTGTTGTCGTTCTTGTGTGTGTATAGCAATGTAAAACACTACTGCTCTAAAATATTACACAGCCACAGGAGTGGCCGTGTAGTTATGGTTAAGTTGCTAATCCCACAGGAAGAGCACTTTTTGGGCAGCGCAGAACCTCGATCTCCCTGGACGAATCCTCACCAAACTTTGACAAAAAAGTATATGTCCCACTCTGAGTTATTTACCAAAGTTTGGTGAGGTTTGGTCCAGGGGTGGCAAAGTTATAGGGGGTCCCAAGATTTATTTTTTCCCATAGACTGAATGTGGAAAAAACTTTGCTCACGCCTGCAGCCCAAACCGCTGGACGGATTTTCACCAAATTTACGTCAGGAGCAGCAGCTTGGTCCTGAAAGCGTGCTTTTGTAAATTTGGTGAAAATCCGTCCAGTAGTTTTTTTGAAAACTGACCAAAAAGTAGGTCACAAAGAATTAGCGATATCTATGTCCGGTCCGCGGGCACACTTCCCTGTTCGCTCCGTGGACAGTGTCCTTATTGTCTAATCGGCTTGCGTCATGTCCGCGGACATGCGACATGTTCGCTGATTGGATGGTGAGGAGCGTGAAGTGCGTCAGATTTTGGGAAACGCCTGCCATCTTGGATTTGCGGACAGCAGCCGAGGTCCGCGGACATCGTGGTAAAAACATATGAAAAAACACAGCATTCCACTTGTCAAACTTATCAAATAATCTCTGGGGAGGTGAGGGGTGATGAGGATGGGATGGGATATGACTGCAAGAAGCAAAAAAATCAGGTTTTTTTGGCCGCAAAAGTCCACGAACAGTACTGTGAAAGTTCACAAACACCTTAGCATTGCAGGGTTGGTGAAATGCAGTTCTTGGATGGCTTATAACTTTGGTGCCGCTTAATGGAAATGCATGAAATTGTGCATGTATATATGCCTGGGCTGATTTTGAGTGAGTATGCAAAGTTTGGTGGGATTCTGTCATGAGGGGGCAAAATTAGAGGGGGTCCTAAAATAATGTAAATGCTTATAAATGAGGTGCCATTTGACAAATCCTCACTTAATTTGGGAAACTGATAATACATTTAGATTTGAATGTTTTTCGAAGTTCAGTAGGATTTTGTGAAGAGGGGGCAAAATTAGAGGGGGGTCCCAAAATAATGTAAAGGCTTATAAATGTGGTGCCATTTGACAAATCTACACAAAGGTTTGCAAAAAGATTATAGATCTAGATTTAGATGTTTTGGTAAAGTCTGAATGGATTTTTTCAAGTGGGGGCTAGATTATATGACGATTGTATGTGCATACATTTGACACTTTTGAAAAAATAAAACATGGGTGGATTTCCAGCAAACTTGCATAAGGAGCATTGAGAAGGACCTACAAGCATGGTTTTGCAAATGTGGCAGTGTTTTATTATTTGACAAGTGTCATAATGTAGCTACAAAAATAGCAGTATTCCTTTAGTGACTGAGGGGTAGCCTGTGGCCATGGGCAGTGGCCAGATTGTCCGGGTCATGGAATAAGGTCATGATCCGGACAATCTGGCTACTGGCCATGGCCACAAGGGACAAAACATAGGATGAAAGTGTCCATGTCCACCTGGGACTGGCTTTGTGGTAATGTTATTCGAAATTAGGATAGATTTGAAAGGGAAGAAAAATGTGCTTGTGGTAATATGGTCATAGGGTTCTCTTTTTGCCTTATGCAGGCTGCCATGGAAAGCGAAGAGGGGCCCTGTATGGAACCCTCACCTTCCCTTTCCATGGTGGGCATCTTGGAAAAAGATTTTCCTTCCTACACCGGGACGCCACAGGCGTCCCAGTCTTGGAAGAAAATCCTATATTTTAGCACCCGGGTTCCCGCTTTGGAACCTAGGGTGCTAATGGCCTTCATCCCCCATTTCAGGGGCTGGAATGGGGGGTAATGGTCCAGAGACCTCGTTATCCACCGTTGCTTCGCTTGGGCTGATAACTTGGGCTGCTGGGCCGGTATCCACCGTTCCAGTCCCTGGAACAGAGGATGAACGCCACAATATTCCCATTAGCATAACATAAAATGCAAATGGAAATGTTGGAAAACCTTATTTAGTCTATGCACTTTACTGAGAAATATAAAGTAGATGGAGTCTATACATTTTCTTTTTTTAGTTCTATTTTTTTACTGTGAAAGGTGGTTCCTAAAGTAATATGTTATTTGTTGTTTTTGGATGTATTTATTTTGGCAGGAGAGCTGAGAACAAAAGGTGGGGAGGGAAATGAGGGAAGAGCAACCAAACACTAATATGAAGGGGTAGGTGGACAAGGGAAAATGTTGCGCCTGTGTTATTTCTAAGTTAGGGGGCACTGTTTCTCATGCTCCTTGATTACAGAAGTGATGGTGTCTCTTGGGGAGGAGGGATGGCCTTAGCTGATGCCATTTTAAGATAAATAGCAGTTTTGCTAAAAGTATGTACGGTGTACTAGATTGTTAATTTGTTAATGGATAATGAGTGGGAATAGGTGTTGGAGCTGTGCAAGGGAAATTTTGAAGTTGGAAGTTCCTAGATTAGTAGAAAATGCAGTTCCGAACTGTCCGCCAAGCACAGATCTTATCGTGAAGTGCAGACGGGTTCTCAGACACGTCAACATGCCACGCACCAGCGTATGGTCTTGTGGCACTGTCCGGAAGATCCGCTATGAAATCAGATGTTCGTAGACGTCTACGGATGCAAAACTAGTTGAAATAGTTGCAAGAAGTGTATAGAAGTGTTAAATATTATTCCAGATGGTGGGAAATGGCTGAGTTTTAAGATGAAACTTTGGAAATTGGACACAAATATTGCTATATCGGGTAAGTATGATATTAGTAAGTTGTAGGAAAATAGCATGCACTGGTAAAAATCTATGAAATTCAATGAAAAATCTTTGTTAAAGGGACGTTATGGTTAAGTTGCACTAATAAAAACCTTTGAAATTCACTGAAAAAACATTGGTAAAGGGACGTTATGGTTAAGTTGCACTAATAAAAACCTATGAAATTCAATGATAAAATTTTGTTAAAGGGACGTTATGGTTAAGTTGCACTAATAAAAACCTTTGAAATTCACTGAAAAAACATTGGTAAAGGAACGTTATGGTTAGGTTGAACTAATAAAAACCTATGAAATTCAAAGAAAAAACTTTGTTAAATGGACGTTATGGTTCCAAGTAAAACTGAAAAACCCCTGAAATTTGCTAGTTATGGTAAGCTAAGCAACCATAACTCGAGCCACCACCGTGCACTGTTAAGACTAAAACCCAGGACATCAATCACAAATGTCATTGATGACATTCTCTACTTTCTCATGTTTACATAAATGATCTACCTGTTTAAAACATTTTTTTTAAACTACCAACATTGCTGTAAGAGCAATACATGAAATCCTTAAATTCAATAGCAATATCCTAATCTTGAAGAATCTTTGTTCGGAGTTGAATCTAGGTACAAGCTCAACGCTGTACTCATTATGCAGACATACATCTATGTGCCTCTTCCTAAAATAACTCCACACATTTTACGTAACTTTTCATATATGAAAACTTTAGATAGTAAACCTACACACAGGACGGAACCTTGAGAGGACAAAGGTTTACAAAGGCAGTTTGCTTTTTCTCTAACCATACCTGAAAATGAAACCAAAATCTGTTCTCGATCCCCAGCCGTTGGAAGCAAGGTCTCATAAACAAGTGCCCAGTTACACCAGTTTTCCCGCGCTTACACTTTATGGTTGGATGCCGAAAGTTTAGAGTGTTATTTAGATAAAGCACATGTGGACATATTGTGAATACACGCATATGCCTACATTCTCAAGTGCACACAGGTCTAAGAGTGGTCATTAATACCAGCCTAGATCCCTTCTCCTAGCCCTTTTTCCACTTCTGAATATGCTACCAAACGAAACTCTATCATCTGAGAAAGATATCACACTTGTAGTACATTGTAATTAAGGCTCCAAGGAAAACCCTTTAACTAAACAGCGATCATTGCAGAAAGACAAAGGGCTTGATTTACAACAATGTTTTAATATTGGAAAGTCCCTTTGACATTGCTTTCTTCAAATCAGGGCCGAATTCTTTACTACTCTTGTAAAAGCATAACTTCTAGCACAGGTGTATTTTGTAGAATAAGTTTTAAAGAGTAGTATAAACCTACACTGCTCTTAATTACTTAATATTAATGCAGCTCCAACACGTACTAACAGAAACAAATACATTCTATAAGGGCATAGAAAAGAAGGAGCTCAGTGAGACTCATTTTGAAATGGGTGTTGTGGTGAATCAGGGCGTGAACGCAAAGTGTAATGGCGTACACCTTGATTTAACTCTCTGCCTCATTCTCCTGCAGTGACAAGAAAGAGGAGGGTCATGGAGTGGAGTTAAGATCGTTGTAGAGCATTCCTCTTTCGTGTCAGTGAGTTTCGTTTCAGGCCTGCATGGCATTCTCTTGCCAACGGAAACAAATGGATTCCTATGGAATCAGCGTTTGTTTTGCAAATGGTGAAAGCAAGATGGATTCCATAACAATCGATTAGTAAACGCTGCCTGCAAAGCTGCAGTTACTTTTTTGCAAGATGGAGGGAAAAATGAAACAGTAAAAGCTTGTTTGCCTCACTTTTATAATGCCTTCATCCTTCCTCCTTATAAATGTTTACAATTTTATGCACTTGACCAAACACTTTACTACAATATTGGTGGTCCCCTGAATGTACATATCATTTGATTTAAAATGACCCAAGAATGCGCTCTAAAAAAACAACACTTACCATACAAGAATATGAATGAAAAGTTAGACAGGGAAAGTAAATGTCTCTAGCATGAGACATGGCACACTTTGGTCATATCATACGAATTCCAAACATGGCTGTCTTTGGTCTTCATTCTTCCAGGTTCAGTGCACTGAAACATATTTTCTTGGCTAATACTAACAGCTGTTATACCTTCCAGGTCATTATTGGCCACTTTTAAACCAATCAATACTTGCCATTCAGTCAACAATATGGCAAGAAATGCTCATGTGGTGAGCTGTGCCAGATGCTCATGTGGTGAGCTGTGCCAGCTGGTAATGGCCAGAACGCCGGCCCGAGGTAATGGCATGAGCAAAGAGTAACATCAGGGGTTATAAGCGCCAGTTTTACAGAGGAGAAAAAAAAAACAAGTTGCTGAGAACTCCCAACCTGTTTTACCCTCAGACAGTAGAAAAACACAATGGGCCTCATTACGACCTCGGCGGTAGCCATGCTGCTATTAGCAGCATGGCTGCCGGCGAAATCGCATCCGGGTCCTCAGAATGAGGAATTACTGGGCCATTCCAAGTTCGGAAGGCCTGGTAATTCCTCCCTCCAAGGACCCAGACCCGGTCCTTCCCCATTCCCATTTCAGCCCCCCTAGGGCTGAATGGGAATGGGAGAGGGAGCAAACAACGGGCCATTACGAGTTGGCCCGTTGTTTGCTCCCTCTTCCCCTCGCGGGACCCGGTAAGCACGCCTGGTTTGACCAGGCGTTGCTTCCTGGGTCCCGTGAGGGGACCTCGTAATGAGGTGGTACAGGGTAAATGGCACCGGCACCTTTTACGGCGCCATTTACCCTGTACCGCCAGGGTCGTAATGTAGCCCAATAAGATGTCCACCATAGAAATGATGAAGGTCTCCTGCTGGAGCCCCTCTTCCCATTTCATCGTTGTCAACAAAGCTTCAGAGAAGCAGCCTGAAGCTTTTGAGGGTGATTTCGAGGCAACTTTGGCAACATTATCCAAGCATGAATGTAATTTAGACATTTCACTTTCATATTTGAGAATCTGGTGTGTATGAGATGAGCAAGCAGAGGGTGGGGGGTGCGCGTGGACTAGGTGAGAGGGCATGAGAGTGAACAACTTTCTCAGAATATCTGTGCATATCAGCATGTAAAGCCTGTGATCTGAGCAACCTGAACGGTTGCTCACTCTCATCAGGATGCTAATCCCTCTTATGGACCAAAATATACACATTCTGATTTCAGCAGCTGCCTAAGAACCAATATTGGTTACACTATTTTGTTTTCACAGAAGGTACTCATATTCTTATAAACCTCGGGTTGGGTCATTTTCTCTAGGGATAGTGTTCTTTCACATGTTATTTTTGTGTTTAAAGGTTTTCGTTTAAATCATATCATGCAAGGCATAAAAGAATCAAGTTATATCTTGTATTAGTTCTGAACATGAAGAAGTAACAATATAAAGCTTAACTATTGAGATATAAAAGAGCCTAGCACAAGTGCATACTCATTAATCATTACAGTTTTTGATTTTAGGGGGCGGGATACCTATACATTTACAGACAAGGACATGCCATGACAGGAACAGAACATACACAGGAGGAGTGATGAGTTTAAGGAGTCGGAGGGGAAATAGGGGAACAGCGCACAACAGATATTATGTAGTAACCATTAAATCACAGATAAAGGTGCAAGAAATTCAGTAAAAGATTTCCATTTTAGTTCATGTTTATGTAATAGAGACACGGTAGAGGGATTACAACGTTCTAGTCTGTGAGTGTTGCCTATTGAATTCCACCAAATTTTGTAATGAAGTTTACAAATTATTACCCTGGCTAACTTGAAGATCTGCATTATTCTTTGCTAATGAGCACTGTGCTAAACTATACAATGTACATATTTACAATGCTTAGAAGCAGTAGGAATCGTGCATCAAGCCCTTAATTAAGAAAAGTGTAATATGTTAAAAAGTGCAATATTTCCCATACCTAAAGACTTGTCAGGCAAATATGTTTAAGGCACTATGAAAAATCACCAGGCTGAACTAGGTAACGATTCTGGATGAAACACACCACAAAGAGACATTTTAAAAGAAGAGGAATACTATTTATCCAGTGTGAAGCTGAAACCTAAATGCATTTTCTCCCAAAAGGCATCACATGCTGGCAGTCTATGGGGATATCTTCTTTTCCCTATTTGTGTCACTGCAGCTTCTTTCCATGATGCTTTAAGAAATAATATGCTAAATGAATTGTGTTCTTGCTGTCATTTTATTTAAAATGTGTCCAGGTCATATTTTAATTTCTGTTAAGGAGGAACATGTTCAGTACTATCGTGCCATATAGAGCACAACTGTCCATGTTCTTTAACCTTCGGATGAATGCTACTCTAATCAACCACTAGCCGACTTCCCCTCATATCTTTCAGTAACATGTTGACATCCTTGGAATAAAATATTCGAATGAGACCAACAGCCACATTAAATACTGAAGGCGAATGTTGTGTCTGATTCTGAGAATTTCAATGCAGCAAAGAAGCAGGCCAAACATCCATATCTCCGAAAAAAGAAAAAAATACGCTTTTTATCGGAATGCCTTTAAAATGAATTAGCAATGTACAGTAGGTGCCTTCGGCAGAGGATCAGATAACATTCTGTGATAAATCATAGCAGACTGGGAGCACTAATTATAAAACCTTGGAGCACTATCATTTACTGGCAAATTGTAAGATCGAGATATTCATCAGGAATTTCAAATCGACAATTCAAACATACCTCAAAATGGCTTCATTTGATGCATTTTTATAGTTAGGCGGTTTCCCAAGGAAGTAAACGTGTACTGTGTTGTGCTGAATATTTGATCAACTTAAAGTTCTGTAGTCACACCAGATATTTCAAACCAAACGCTGTCGCCAGAACGAAGAGATAGTTGCACTGCATGCCCATTCACAAGAGACAAGAAACTCGCATGCACTTTTTCTCCCTGGTCTCAGTTTGTCAATTCTGATGCCTCGGAAAACTTGTATTGCTCATTTTGTGCAGAAAATAGTTTAGCTTCCCTCGCTGTTTCAATACAAAATGGTATATGTAGTGTTTTTTTTTTAACTTTTCACCCAGTGCCCCGACATATGTTCCCAGGTCCTGTTTTTCAGATTTGGGGTGCCTTTGCACAAAAATTGAAATAAGTGGAAATTGCACCAAACATTCTTTGTTATTCATGATGCACACATTTTATGATGGCTCAGAAGCAAAGTAGGTCTCCCACATATTGGGCCTCATTGCGAGTTTGGCAGTAATTGTATGGTAAATACATGAAATTACTGCATAATTTGTCTGCTGTTACCACGTTTCAGTCTGGTGCAATAACCACCTGATTATTTACCGTGAGTGGCAATTCTGCCACCGTAAACCTGAACATTATTATAATTGGAATGGAGGATTTTATTTTGCTTCCGGTCCTTCAACTGAATGTCAAAACACGTAATTCATCAATGTGGTAAAAGTGGCTGAAATTCTGTTACCACAAAAAAATCAAGTCGTGCAGGAACCAAAACTACAATCAGTTTTGTTTTACTGCACCGCTGAACCTATAATGAGACATATTGATTTCCCAAAAAAGCTCTAAATCTGTGCATATAGTTAGTATGAGAAAAAACATTGCACAGATGAAAAGAATAGCACTGGGAGCCGATTCATAGAATCAAATGTGCCCAGAAACCTGTAGCGCAAAGAACAATGAGTAGTCGCCGGAACGCCCCAAACATGCCCCCAATATAAACAGAACATAACTTAAAGCAGCACTTGCGTACCCACACTAAACTGCACCTCAGTCCCCTACTTAAAGCAGCACCCACGTACCCACACTAAACTGCACCTCAGCCCCCTAAATAAGGAGGTTACCACGCTCCACCACTAGCTTGTGCACCAACCCCCAAACTTAAATCAGCACCGGTGTACCCACACTAAACTGCACCCCGGCCCCCTAACTTAAAACAGCAACTGCATACCCACACTAAACTGTATCCTAGCCCCCGAACCCAAGGCAACATGCACAAGTCCACCCTTGTTCCAATCCCCCAACTGACCTGTCCCCCAAACCTCCTACCAAAGGTGGCACCCAGAAGCCTACCCTCATGCCAGTTGCCCCACTGACCTGTGTCCCAACCCCTGAACCTATGGCAGAGCCCTTAGGTGTGCCCTCGTCCCAGTCCCCCCACTGACCTGTTCCCCAAGCCCCGCCTCAGGGTGGCATCCACAAGTACTCCCTCATCCAAGTACCCCCACTGACCTGTGCCCCAACCCTGTATCCAATGAGGCACCCACAAGTCTGCTCTCCTCTCAGTTCCCCCACATACCTGTGCCCCAAGCCCTGAACACAAGGTGGCACCCACAAGTCTGCCCTTGTCCTAGTGTCCCCATTGATTTGTTCCCCAACACCTGGAACCAAGGCAGCACCCAAAAGTCTGCCATTGCACCACACCAGTGTGGATCGCCAACCTAGTAAATCGCTATATACAAATGAAACAAAATACAAATACAAAATATCTAATCTCCCTTGGCCCTTGCCCACCTTGAAGTCCACCTGCCAGATATCCTTCTTCAACATGAACACCTGGGAGCAGCACTGTTGAATCCCCAACTGTGACCTCTTCTATGGCTTCCTGTTGGATCACGCTCAGTCACACATCAACAGTCTTTAAGACAGGGAACGAGAAAAAAAGTTTGAAGGAAGACAAGTATAAGAGAAAGAGCAAGGAGCGATGAGAATAGATGTATCAGGAGGCGCAAGAGAAAAAGCAAGAACGGGCAGAGGAACAAAGGAAGTATGATAACAGACAGAGAGCAAAAGAAGATAGGGACAGAATGAGAAAGAAAGAGAGAAGAGGAGGAGTTGCAAAAATTAATGGAAGAAAGATTAAGAGATGAATAGAAGAGGAAGAAAGGAGAGTGGGAGTGAGGAGAGAAGAGATAATACAAGAGGAGGAGAAAATCAGAAGGAAGGCGAGAAAGCAAAGGGATTTAGATGGAGAATTAGAACAAAAAAGGAGACAATGGGTGCTTGATATTAACCACATTCAAAAGGAGTTAATGGATCCGAGTCCAACAATACGATGAGACAGAACAGAAGAGTTTCTTCCGATGAAGGTAGCAATGCCAGGGGAATTTAGAGTAGTAGTAGAATAGAAAAACCTCGACATAGGAAACATCAGAGATAGGATTGATAAGGCCTATCAAGAATTAAAGGAAAGTAGCAAATCAGGAAGTCGAGGGAAGGGAGATCAATCCTTAGTATTTCAATTACAAACCTAAGGACAACATCTGTTTAGCCTCAAACATAGAGCATTTTCCTTAGACTGAACTTAGATAGGGGACGAGAGTCACTAGACAGGGACTAGACATGTCAGACCTGGAAATCTTCCCTGGGGAAGAGGGAGGAAGTGCATATGTCCCAGAGGGAAGCCTGCAAATGGACAAGAAAGTAAGATGGTCTGATCTAGAGCAGCCTAAGGAAAGGATGCCAGATCCCATAGCACACCCAGAACGTCCCCGAGGACGATCACATAGTGAGAAGGGAGAATCACCACCATATGTGAACAGGTTAAGATCTCTACCAGAGAGAAGACGGCCAGGGACCACTTTCCCTACCATGGATAGGCAGACGATGGGATTTACGAATTAGAAAACATGACAGGAGGAACTACATTGGCCAGTGGAGACATTAAGGGTCTCTTGGTAGCTATTCTTGGGGAAAGTGCTGATGACATATGGAGGAGAGCAGCTATTCAAGTGTGAGAGCACAGAACACAGCGCACAATGGCACGCTGTTTAATAGTTGTAGGGCAGACATGTATAAGGCTGTCAGGTTACAGTATCCCGATACATCAGATATGGGTGCAATTATGACACGTAAAATGAAAGAAGATGAAGACCCTATTGCTTATATTCAGGACATTCAAGAGCATTGGACTCTTGGAACAAAGGAGCCATGGGGAAAAACAGTGGCATTATTTTACCACATTTTATGTCAAGGGTTGCCCGAGCCAGTACAGAGACAGATGAAGCAATTGGTGGGAATGGAAGCCAAACCGTGGGCTGAGATACAGTTTACAATAGTGCATCACTGTCAGCTATTGCAGGAGAAAAACAAGATGAAAGTTGAGGCTTTGAAGATTGAGGAAGCTAAATTAGTTCTGAAGAAATGATCAAAATATGCTATAGAAGTGGTGGTATTGAAAAGCGCAGAAGGGCTGGGGATACAGCTATCAGCGGGTACATCGCAGGCAAAATAACCAGCGCCAGATGGACCAAGAAGGAAATGGGTTCATGCCACAAGGCAGAGGTATAGAGATATAGGGGAAGGGATGGATTTTTAAAAAATCAAGGTGGGTTAAAAAATGTGGAAAAATTAGAATCAGGAGGATTTAACAAAGGGGGACTAGTCAAACGGTCTCCCCCTGTATGTTGGAATTGTGGGATGACAGGGCACATTGGGCGCTCAAGTGGGAACCAAGGGAATGTACAGAATGGGCAATTCAGAAGAGGGGGGACGGCTTATCCTCCACCATAGAGCACACAACCTAGGGAAGGGTTTGCCCAAGATCAGACAGTATACCAGACACAAGTGCTGCGAATGCAACTGACACCACAACCAGAGCAAGTACAAATGAATCCACCACAAGGGCAGTCACAAAACGCCCCCATGCAGACACAGCAGTATGCAAACACAGGAAAAATATTGACAACTAGAATAGGAGGTGCAACTGTAGTGGGAGGCAATCCGTTTACATGTACAGGGGTATGCATATACCCACAATAGGACAGCTCACATGGTGACTTGATGTGTTCAGAAGTATCTGTGACACCATACCCCCAAGGAGAACCAAGCATGTGACAATAGGAGGCTCATCTTTTTCTTTTTTAGTGCACACTGGGGCTACTCGTTCGTGTATACGAAAGGAAAAATATCCAATGTCAGGAATTGCCATGAATGCTCAAGGGTTTTCTGGAGCTACAAGTCAAGTTCATTTTACTGATGAATTACCAGTCTCTATAGGAAAGTGTGACATGTCTGTTCCATTGTTATATTCACAGTAGACACCAGTTAACATTTTGGGAAGAGATTTGATGACAAAGCTTAACATGATAATTTCATTTACTGATGAAGGCATAGTGGGTTCCACTCCTGGAATACACTATTTAAACATGGGCGAATGTATACTGGCGTCCACAGGGCAAGTGGCTCTGCGAGGCCTTCCAGTTGAGCCAGAGGTTTTCCTTTATGGGGTGAGTATTCTATCAACATGATTACCTGGCTTAGTGGGGAAGACTGTGAGAGCACCTGACACATTTTTGTTTAGACTACAGATCCCTATGGACGAAGAGGGGGAAGAGACTATCCCTATAGAGCTAGAAGCAGCCATAGTATGAAGAGAAATGGCAATGCTCGAAGGAACAGATGATAAGGGCAGACCATGGAGGACAGTGATAGCTATCGAAGAAGGGTACAGACTAACTGACATAATTGATGAATACATGTTTAGAGATGATCCAACAGACGATGAAGGTGACAGTGTTCTTCAAGAGCATCAAGCACTGGATGAGGATAGAGAAAATGTAAGTCCCGCAGTGAACGGCAATAATGTGGGCTCGTCCAGCATTTTTTTAAGAAGACTTGGTCAAGGTACCAAGCATCCTTTGGACCACAGCCCCCGATGATGTAGGTTTATCAAAGGGAACAGGGCAAGTCAAAATAAAAGTTGAAGCCAGGGGCAATTTTCTCTCGAGCAAGACAGTACCCAATGTCTCGAGAGGCCGATGAGGGTATATTCAAGAGCATCTCAGCACTTATGAAACAAGGTATTTATCCCCCTATTAACAGTGTAACCCCCTTGATTAGAGTCAGAAAACCTCTTACCTTATAGGTTCTAAGAAAAAAGCCAGGACCAGGACTGAATGTAGCTAGCGAGTGGCCTCCCGTCCGGTTCACGGCTTTCATATTGTAACTCGCATCACGTAAATTGTCTGATGCTCAGTAGCTTTGTGACGTGGCAGGCACGTGATGCAATTCTGTAATACTGTTCTATCAACTCTCACACTCTCTGAATCTTGTCGGACATTTTTAAATAAGTCAGATACCATTGAATCGCAAATCTTTGATTGAATTACTGTTTAAGCATTACACTTCAAAAATGGTCACAACCCTTCTCATATGCCACCTGAGGGAAGTTGGTCTTGACTGTATTTACTGCTAGTATAAAGTTCACTGAATCTTGTCACACATATTTAATTCCATCTGGTATTATTAAAAGTTCTATTACTATTTAAACATACTGCTTTTTCTGAGTTCACAACCCTTCTCATATGCCGTCATAAGGAAGCAAATCTTGGTTTAATCCACTGCTGATATAATGTGCACTGAATTTTAAATATGTTTGACTTAATTGAAATGCGAGTAGTTAGTTACATGGTGGTTCAAACATTCCACTTGACAAAAGGTCTTTGTGCAACCCGTCACATGTAACTCTTTAAGAAGGTCGATCTTAACTTTGTCTACTGGTCTAGTTCGATTTGGCCTTTAGTATTTTGTGTGATAAGTGAGAGTGTAATATATTCTCTGTCAAGAAATGAGGTGAATCACTGACATATTTCAACAAATATGTCACACTTAATGAATGTTTCTTGGGAAATCACAATATCTGATAACGATAATATCATTGCTTAATGACATCATTCTTTTCAATAATGACAACAATATTTCTAGTTCTAAATCAGTCTAAGGCACATAGTGATGAATGTAATTTGTTAACTTCAGTTTAACTGATGTTCTACAATATACATCAGTTCTTGTTACAATCACGGAATTTCGAAAATACATTGATTATACAATTCAATCTCCAAAAGGCTTTGGAGTCATTCTTTGTTCAATAACTGAAATGTTTAAAGTCAATCTCTAAGGAGTATGGTTTAACTCTGCATGCATACTCAATAACTCTGATGTTTAAGTGCATTCTCCAAGAGGTATAATATGTTCTGCATATACATTTGTTAAATCTTTATGATGCCAATGCAGAAGGATTTTCATAATGGTTATAGTCAGGGAATAAATAAAAAATGATATTTTTTCACTTTACATATCCAAAAAGAATTACTTTTCATATTTGAACAATTATTGTGTATATTGATTGTTCCTTCGTGTGTCTGAATCTTTTATTGTTATGCCTCATTAGAATCATACACAACTCAAGTTCCATTAAAAAAATCCATTATGATAAGGTATAGACATATTCTATATTAAGTACCATAGTACATTTGAGTACATGCATATATTGAGTACATGCATACGTTGACATTTTGTTCATTTATTTACTTCCCAGTTGTCCCAATAATGTGTTATTACTTGGCCAGATTTGTATTTTGGGGGTAGCTAGTCTTTCCTATTGTGGCATGACATTTTTATAGAGGGCATTTTTGATAAACCAAGCTTGTATATGTCATTACTTGGCTAGACTTGAATTTTGGGGCAGCCAGTTAGCCCCTTCTTACAGTGGCATGGCTTTTGATTCTGGGCATTTTAGAAGAAGTAAGCATGATAAGTGTTATTATGTAGCTAGACTGGTACATGTCAAACCAAGGGTAATCTAGACATGGACCCCTTGCTCACTGTGCCTTCGAGAGGCTCAGCTTCACCTCACTGAGGAGTTCCAACAAGCCCGGAGTACGTGTCTGGGGTTGTTGATGATACTCTTCTTCATTTCTGTGCTGGACTGCCCTTGTGGATGGGACTAAGACTGATATGAAAATTTATATTTCTTCTATATGAAGGGTGTAGTGAGTTAAACCGTGGTTGTAGACTCTCATGATTGGACAAAATGCCATAGAAAAGGGTATTTCTTTTTTAGCACATGGTTTACAAAACTAAACCTGTATGCTAAGATTTAAGAAATTCTAAGTAAAAATATAGAAACAAAACAAGAAAAAAAATACAGAAAATTGAAATTCCATTAATAGTTAATACTTAATACTTGCAACAAAAGCAATTTGATTAGAGTATTTCTGGTTTTGTGGTGGGGGCAAAACTCATACAGATGAAATAACGAGTTTTAGGCTAATTGCGTCCGTCACGACAGAACATGGTGATAGATTTCTTAGGACAGCTGTGCCTTAGAGAGACTCAGCTTCACCTAGCATTTTGGTGCTGAACTGCCCTTGTGGGTGGGAGTAAGACTGATATGCAAATGGCTATGTCTTCATTGTGAAGGGTGCAGTGAGTTAAAACCTGGTTTTAGACCCAGATGAGTGGAAGAAATGCCATAGAACAGGGCATTTGACCCACGTTCATTCTCAGTAGAGGAGCTCACATGCTCCTTTTCAATTTTGTAAAACTTGGGGTTTCAACCTAAGCGACCAAGAGTAATTCAGACGTGGACCTGTTGCGCACTGTGCCTTAGAAAGGCTCAGCTTCACCTCACTGAGGAGGCTCAACAAGGCCCGAAACATGTGTCTGGGGTTGATGATGATACTCTATTCAGAGGAGAATTACCAAGCATTTCTGTACTGGCCTGCTCTTGTAGGTGGGACAAAGACTGATATGCAAATCAACATTTCTTCTCTGTGAAAGGTTCAGTGAGCTAAAACCTGGCTTTACACCCTCCTGAGTAGAAGAAATGCCATAGAACAGGGTATTTGACCCATGTTTTTCTCAGTAGAGGGGATCCAACGCTCCTTTTCAATTTTTGGTTAAGCAAGTCTAGCTATTTCTTACTGAGACATGCTGTGCATCAAGGATAACGCAAACTTGATAAGTGGTATTACATGTCTAATCTGGACTGCAGTGTGCATCCAGTTTTGAAATGTGTTCTAATTGTTGCAGGGAATTGTTAAAGGCAAAGCCAACAGGAGTATGTTCTTCTGTGGGGATACTGTCATATATTGACAAAGGCAGTGTGGGCATGTTTTCATATAGCTTGATTACTGGCATTGGGCCTCATTAAACGTTATGCGGTGAACCATGGTGCTATTAGCACCATGGTTGCCGCTGGAACCATACCGGTACCACCATGGAGAAAAGGGGAATTACCACCCCATTCCAAGGTTGGCGGGGCGGTAATTCCCCCTTTCTCCATGGCCCTTCCCCATTCCCATTTTTGCCCCATAGGGCTCAATGGGAATGGGGAAGGCGGTAATTACGGTACCGCAAATTGCGGTACCGTAATTACCTGCAAGGTCCTTTTGCGGGTCCCTACTTTAACGGCTGGTAAAACCAGCTATTAAGGTGGGAACCCACAAAGGGACCTCGGAATAGGGTGGTAAGGGATTACCGGCACTGGTGCCCTTACCGGTGCCGGTAATCCCTTACCACCTACCGCGTAATGAGGCCCATTGTGTGCAAAGCAACATGAGTATGTATTATATAGGAATTCTGGTATGTATTAGTGCATCCAGCATGAACATGTATGGGCTCAGTAAGAGTGAACATTATTTTATACTTGCATATATTGTGGGCGAAGGTGACATAAACATGCAGTGGGAAATGCTGCAGTGGACTGTTGGCGACTTTCATCTATTGCTTATTTGGATTGGAATTAAGATACAAAACGAATAGCAAACTGTCTGGCATTTTACCAAATCTTTCACAGAAAGTGTGCATGATAATGTACCATTTTAACCCAATATTTAAGAAAAAAAACTTTCTCTGAGGGCAAACATCCCAAAAATCCATTGGTTGCTTTGGGCACCCTCGGTATTTACCTTTGTGCTAGGATATTTGTGAGAAATTCTCCTCCAATTAAAACATTCACTCCCACTGCTGATGATCCAGGGACCTCCAGTACAGTAGGTTATTTTATGGAGACACACATACCATGCCTTTGAGTCCTGTGAGATAAGTGTTTCACTGCAAGTGGTTTCTATGGCTTTTTCCATCAACACAACCGATCCTTGCAATTCACCAGGCACCCTTCCCACTCCTAATTGCCTCTATTGGAATCTGAACACAGTCCCCATTTTCAATCTTAACACAGTATCATGTTCTCTCTGTTTGCCATATATACATATATTCAATGTGCAAAGTAGTTTCAGTTGTTCGGGAATGGGCTGCTTAGGCACTCTCATCAGATACCGCAGGGCTGTGCTAAAGGTTATGGGAGGTATGACGTTTTGAATCTGTGAATACCATAGCTCCTCTGCACGGGTGCCCATTTATCCTTTTCTAGTATTTCGCGGGAAAGTGGAGAACTAGCCTTTTGCTCAGCCTACTGAACGCAAGTGCTGTGTAAAGGGAGTCTTGGTGGACTTTCCCCCACCTGGGCAATGCTGGCTAGGCAAAGAACACTCTTTGTGAGTCGTTAATTAAGCAGTCGGGCTTAGGCCAGAATACATGGCCATTTTGCCCATGCTCCCATTAAAATGGGTGCAAGAGCAAGGACACCGAAGGTAAAGATTTGATAGCTCGACTATAGTTACAGACATTGGGAAAGTCTGACCAGACACAAACGTATTGCTGTCGGTCCCCAAACACCTTTTACACAGCATGCACAGGCCCACCTATGTGATGGTGTGCATACTATTTGTGATCCAGCCCTTCTGGGAGCAAGTCTCATATGAGGTCAACAGACCCCAATACTGGTGAATTCATAAGTCTTGCATAGTTAGAGTATGTCACAGAAAAAATGCTTTTAGTGCCCCAGTCACGCAAATCTGTACTAAAAGCAATATGACCCGAGCGGCGGGGGCATTACCTATTCAGGTAATGCCCCGGGGCCTTCATGAAGGCCCTTGCTTCGCTTGGGCCTATAACTATGGGCCCCGGGGCATTACCTGAGTCGGTAATGCCCCGCATTACCTGAGTCGGTTATGCCCCCACCGCTCGGGTCATATTGCTTAATTAGCGCCTGGGCAACATGCAAGGTGCAGCTAGAAAAAGGTGGGCGAGGGTTATGGATGATGCAAGATAGGTTTGCAGCCAAGTCATGTACCTGAACTGCACTCCAGATCTTGTCCAAGTGGAAATCGGAAGTGCAGGTGGGGGCAGGTGGGTTCAGAGTGATGTGTTGCTTAATTTCTGATCCTATCCAAGGGGGAAGTGGGTAAGTAGAGTCACGTGGGTGTCCTGGGCATTTGGCGCGAAGTCATGTAGCATCATGGCAGATCCCATTAAGTGGAAGGGGGGGAGATGGACGTCAGTTCAATGCATTTGTATGCACGCCCTGAAACTTTATTTTAGGGTATGACAAGAGGTTGGGGAGGGGAGTAAAAGGGGCATTAAGTGTATGCACAAACACGGGGGTTGAGTCATAAAGGAAGTTACTGGTAGTAACTATGTGCCTCATTACACGGATGGCGGTGGACCAAGGTGCTATTAGCACCTTGGTCCATGCTGGTAAAATACCGGCACCGCCTTGGTGGAAAGGGGAATTACTGCCCTATTCCAAGGTTGGTGGGGTGGCAATTCCCCCTTCCCCCATTGCCCTTCCCCATTCCCAGTTTTGCCACATAGGGCTCTATGGGAATGGGGAAGGCGCTAATTACGGTACCGCAAATTGCGGTACCGTAATTAGCTCACTGGTCCCTTTGCGGGTTGGTTTTTAACGCCTGCAAAAAGCAGGCATTCAATTCCCCAACCCGAAAAGGGACCTCGTAGTAAGGCGGTAAGGGTTTACCGGTACTGGTAAACCCTTACCGCCTACCTTGTAATGAGGCCCATTATGACTTACTATTAACTTTCTCCTAGAAAGATATTTTTCAATTTACAAAGTAGTTACCACAAGACTAACAAACTCAAGACAGGAGCACGTTGTGTATTTATGTGGAGAAGAGCATGTCAGGAAGAATTCTGATCCATTCGTTATTAATCTAATAATCTTTCCCCAGAAATATGACTGGAAATAATGCCATGACTAGTTTAGTCATAGTGAAAGATTAAAAGAAGAACATGTAAAGTAAATAAAAAGAAGCAAGAAATTAACACCTAATATTATATTATTTTTTATTACAGTATTGAATAAATAAAATAAAAAATAAAAACAAGAATAAATAAATAAATAAATAAATAAATAAATAAATAAATAAATAAATAAGTTGCATTTCTTCACAATGCTTTGTTTCTTCCTACACATGGAGGCAGGGAGACATTACTATATTTATAAAGTCAAATAATAATTTGACTATCAGTGCTCAGTTAAAATATTGCTATCACTATCCTGACATTGCGCGACAAAGGGTTGATAAGAATGTCAAAATGTAACGGAAACTGTTTTGACACCCAAACTGGATCTTCCGGAACTTACAACGCTTGAAAGCTGAGCTATATTTGCAATAAACCCTGTCTTTCATGCACTCTCATGCACGAAATTATAGAGTTACTCAAACCTTTTTATGACCATGTTTCCATAGGAAGTTCTAGCTCACACTATTAAGCACTGTATCAGCCAGCAAATATCCGTGAGTTATGCTTTCTGTTACTGCAATTACTTCCCTATTAGGAAAGGAATTCTTCCAAGTGGCAAGATAGCGCTTCGTGGCCAACCCAGCTGATCTTCGTTGAATAAGGTAGGTCAATATTTGTGCAGTATTATTGCCAATATTTTAGCAAATATTTTTTGATGACAACTCAGGGATGTATGCCTGCATCTCATGCAGTTTCGATCAGGCTTGGGGACATTGTTTGCTCCCAGCTTTGGGTGGGAGATGGAATTCTCATCACCTCATTAAATATTTCTAAGAGGCGAGGGGCTTGAACGAACTCCATCTAGGACTGGTGTGTGCCATTTCTCTACTTGCTCTTTTCTACCGGGCTACTGGTCTCTGGTCTTGTCTGGAGGCGCTGACTCTGGACCGAGGGCCATTACAATTAAGAGAAGCTGTATATGACCTGCAGTGATTGGCTCCGGGATGCACGCAAAACAACAAATGTAATCCTCGCCAAACGTGACGTCGTTTTGGACAGGAACTGATTCTTTTTATATTATACCTGGTAGACTGGGATCAGGCTCTGATACATGGGATAAACGAGGCCCCTAAACTAAATTGCATTGCTCATTAATTATGATTGCACACAGGTGACACTAATAATAACACAGATGACTCTAATAATAATAATAATAATAATAATTTAATAACAATAATAATAATAATAAGAAGAAGAAGAAGAACACTTTATTTGGCTAATAAAAACATATCCATAAAAGCATAGCTGCATTAACATATTATAAATTAACTAATTAATGATCTGACTGCTTGGGGCCTCCAACAGCACTTGATTAACCTTTAACAATGAATCAGAGAAAAAAGAGCCTTGTGAAGAAAACAAAGAATTATGGTTGCATTGCAATAACTTGTAACTGCACGATGTTTTCATATTTAGGTATCACCTCCTCAATAAATGCAAGCACATTTAAAAAAAGGAACCGCTAATGCAAGGATGAATAGTAGCAGCTTGAGGCGGCCCCGTGTCAGGTTTGCAGGGCCGCTCAATGGTCTATGTAGGCTTAAAGTGTAAGCAGTTAAAGTCATTTCTGGCCTTCTGAATGGAATTGACATCTGAGGCCATGTTGACGCACAGCAGCTGGAAAACGCGCAGGATTATTTTCTAAGGTCTGTAATTGGAAGCTCACTGCTCTACCAGGCAGTGTAGTTAGGTTGGAAGATGTTGTTCAATGGTTAAAGACCAGTTAATTATTTCTCCAAAGTGCTATAAAAGGGCTGACAACCTACATTTAGTAAATGCTTTACTTGGAGAATGAAAGAAAGATTAACTGTCTATGTGTATGGATGGATCTAAGCCATACAAAACGGTAAGAAGGAGCTGAATGGATGGAGTGCAGTAACTGACACAATGGTGGATTGGAAACAGTATCATCAGCTAAATGCACCCACATTCAAAACCCACTCAAACATGTAGGAATCACAATCTCCCGAGTGAAGAAACGATTTAACTAATTTCAGATTCTACAGTATCTTCGCTTTCATTCAGACAGAACATAGATTTGGGCGGAAGGTGTGCATAAGAGTGAGTACTGTGCCTGCTCACCTGTACCAGCTACACTGCGTTCTGAACGGGATTATTTAGGACTACATGCATTGCTCTTGCAATAAGGATTAGAGCAAGAGAATGTACATATCTTCTGGCGTGGGTGATACATGAAGAGGTGTGTCTCTGGTGCAGTCTATCACCACATGGTCCCACTCCTTGTGCTTAATTTACCTTTTGACAGGGTGAGTAGTGCCCACTGCTTGGACACAATCTTGGGCCACAGACTGCATTTATTCATGCACTGGACTTCCCCTACATATGCTAGACCCAAACGCAAATACTAAAAGCCCAGGAAAGACTGGAGGGTATGAGTAGTCGCTATGGGATACCCAACACATTTCCACTCCAGGGTGGCTAGCTGCATATAATGTAGTCCCAGATCTATGCCTACACTGGTCCTAAATAGATAGAAAACAAAGTGTTGTAAGACATTCAAACAGATTTCATTCTCATTGGTCATTCACAGAGACGTTGGGATCTTTTGATTGTAGCCCTGGATAGAAACTCAGGGGCTACAACCAAACGGCTAGCTAGCCCCAGATCTTTTCCAGACCTAGCAACACCCCTGGTCAGTCACATCAGGTTGTCTCTGGCATCAGACCGTCAATTATCTAAGTAGCAGGGGAATTCCCTGAGGATATCTTGATACCTTTAGATGTTTTCCCTTCAATCCTTCTGTTAAACTGAGATTAGCCTGTGAGGACGGATGAAAATTGCATTGCCTTTTTTGACAATCTCTTTAAAATAGACTGAATCTAGGCCAGCTGGACTGTTTGCCAGTCTCCTCATGAAGTGTCTAAGCGCTCACCATCTACCCCTCAGAAGTGAGGCTGCTGGCTATAGCAAGCAGGGTGAAGAGTATCCAGCTGCCTCCCATACACAGTTGGAACGCTATATTGTCAGAGAAGCCTTTCATCGGACAGTAGTGGCATTCATCAAACCAAGCAGGATAAAAGGACAAGAAGTGTTTATTCTCAGATACTATTTGCATTGGGAGGAGGAGGTGCAACAGGTTGATTCTCGCATTCTTGTATCTACTCCACTCTCATTCTCTGGTTTTCACTGCGACACACTCTCTCTATCAAATTTTACACAGGATTTCAGCAGCAAATTACGAACACCAACTCCTTGTCTGTTAGTATCCCTACCTTCCCTTCTTTGCTTTTGACACTCCAAATCTTTACAACCTGTTTCACTTTTCACATGTTACCTCCTTTACATCCGTAATCTCTTTTCTCTCTTACCTGCCATTTCTTCCCTTTCCTCCAGAGACTATTATTATTTATCTTTTTTTATTGTGCCTTTGTAAGGCGCTTATACAGCAAGTATATTGTGTTTCAAAGTGCCCACAGGGCAACAGGGAGGGAGCATGGGTATGAAAATCAATTAAAACAATGAAGGATAGAGACAGACCTACTAGGCCTTGTGAGCATTCAGAATCTGCAAGTGCAGAGAGAGGAGAGGGGAAGAGGTAGTGCGGGGGTAAGTGCTAGTTGTGCCCAGAGTGAAGTGCTTTGGAGTGAACAGATGTAAGTGCCAAGTGGAGGAAGTTCCAGGGAGTGGTCAGCTGCCAATAAATAAGTAAGTACATGTCTGCGGTGTCAAAGGCCAGTAGGAGCTGAGGCAAGTGCTGTGAGCATGTGGGGGCTAAAGGGGATGGAGTTTGGGAGGCTAGGGCCCCAAAATGACACATAAGGGCCCTGGTCACCAATCTCAGCAAATGTGGGATTAGCAAAGGAGGGAGGAAGGGATAGAGCAGGAGAAAAGGAAAGTCTAGAGGAGCTTCTGTAACTTGAGGAATTCTGGGTCAAGACGAAGAAGGAAGGGGGAAGCTGTTCCATAGGAGGGAGCCTGCTGAGGAAAGAGATCGGTCACCAGCTATTTAGAAAAGCACTTGACACACAGAACGTTTGTGCTGGAGGAACTTAGAGATCTGGAGGGAAGGTTTTTGGTAAAAGCAAGTTGTAGATAGTGTGGTCCCTGGCCCCAGACAGCCTTGTGTATGATACAGAGGGATTTGAATTTGATCCTTGCAGCAACCAGGAGCCAGTGGAGTGTTTGTTTTTAGGACTGGAGAGGTGCAGTCCCTGGACTTGAGGCCAAGGATACGTATTGCTGCCCTATTCTGGATTAGCTGGAAGGGTCATAGAGAAGCAGAGGGTAGATTAAGGAAAAGGCTATATCAGTAGTCTACCCTGGAGAGAAACAGAGCTCAAGAGACATTGAGCATCTGGGGGAAAGTGAGGCAGGGGAATTACTTTGGGGCGGTAGAGTTGAAAGTGGGCCTTCTAGGAAGATCCTGAATGTGAGGGAGGAAGGAAAGAAAGTAGTCAAAGATGACTCCAGGGTTTCTGGTGTCGGATGAAGGAGAGGGGCGAGAGCCCATAGAGTATGGCCAGAGTGAGGGGAAGAAAGAGGGAGAAGGAGTCCCAATAGGAATGATCTCAGTCTTGCTGTCATTGAGACAGAGATCATCAGAAATGCACCAAGACTGCATGGCAGCTAGGCAGTCAGGAATGATGGAGAAAGTAAGTAGAGGGTCAGAGGGAAGTTTGAAGAAGAGTTGTGTGACATCTGCGTAGCACTGGAAATTAGGGGAGAAGGTGGAATGAGGTGTATGATGGGTATCATGGAGCTATTTTATGAGGATGGAGTGGTTGGCCGTATCAAAAGCGGAGGAGAGATCAAGTAGAATGAGGACAGCTTGATAGTTGGAGTCAAGAGATGCAAGCAGTTCCTCGCGGGTGCTCAGAAGAGCAGTTTCCGTGCCTCTGGATGCTTGGAATCTAGATTCATTGTTGTGGAGGCAACCAACAAGTTCATTGTGCTGTGTAACTTGGGGAAAGGCCAGCTTCTTAAGGAGTTTCCAGAGGACGGGGGTGATAGATATGGGGCAGTTGTTGGCTGGACAAGTGGGGTCTGCATAAGATTTCTTCAGAAGGGGGCGTGCAAGGGAGTGCTTGAGGGAGGAGGGGAAAGATCCAGAACAAAAGAGTGGTTGTGGAAAATAGGAAGCGCAGGGACAAGAGAGCCAATGTTTTTCTTAATGGTTCTGGAGGAGCAGGGGGAAAACTGTTTGGAGGAGAGCTTCATGTAGCAGACAACTCTGGTTACCTCATCAGGTGTGATAGGGGAGAAGTAGGAGAGAAAGGCAGAGGGGGGGAGAGAGGCCATAGGAGGAAGTGATGTGATGGAGGGGTGGGGACTTGGGAAGCCAGGGTGCTTAGGATGTCCTGAGTCTTTTGTAGTAAAGTGTGTGGCCAATGCATTGCAGAGGGCCTGGGATGTAAGATGTGAGCAGGAAACTGTGGAAGGGTTGGCTAGTTCCCTGCAGATTTTAATGAGTTCAGCCATGTTATTGGATGCACTAGAGACACGAGCCTGGATGTGGGCACATTTCTTTGCATATCTGTATTGCCTTTGGAGCTTGTCAGAGAATGAGCCTGAGGTCTGCCACTTCTGTTACACAGCACTACCCCAGGCTTAGAAGCAGGTTTCAGGCAGATCCTCATGACTGGGCAAGAATGTCCAGAGTGTTAATAATGGCAAGATGGCGGTTGCCAAGAGCAGAGTCAGAGGTAGAGGTAGAGTCTGCGGTGAGGTGAGAGGGGGGATGAAGGTGGATGCAAAGGCAGCAGCTGACACTCGTCTCATCAGATAGATGTTCGTGAACGAGGTAGGTGGGGCTGGAGGAGGTGCAGTCAGAGGGCTGAGAGGTCCCAGGTGAGAGGAGAGATGAGAGTGGTCTAACCAGGAGAGAGCGGTGATCAGAGAGGCGGAGAGTGAAAGATCAGAGATGATGAAGGCATCAAGCGTGTGTCCAGCCGAGTGGGTCAGGCCAGAAGGGAGAATGGAGAGGGAGAGTGAGGTGCATAAGTCAAGGAAGTCACGGAAAAGAGTCGATGTGGTGATTGAGGAGTCCAGATGGATGTTGAAATCGCCCATGAGAAGGAGTATGGAGGTTGTAGTGCAGAGAGAGGAGGTGAAATCGGCCCATTCAGAGAGGAACAAAGTGGTACAGTTAGGTGGCCTGTAGCTAGTGGCGATTGTCAGAGAGGAGGTGGGAGAGATGACCATCTTGCAAACCAGGCTCTCAAAGGAGTAGTAAGGCTGGGTGTATATGAGGGAGGAAGCAACCCTCTCAGGGAACATCAGAGCAACCCTACCGTCAGCATGGTTAGGGCAAGGCTTGGAGATTATCGTATAGCCATCAGGGAGATGGGAGTCAAAAGCAGTGACTGAGCTCGCATTGAACCATGTACCGGCAAGAGCAAGGATATTGAGGTCAATGTCTTCAAGAAGGAGGCAGATGTCGGCAGAGTATTTGATGGCCGAACAAGCATTAAGTGTGGCTAGATGCAAGAGGTTTCCACCCTTAAGGTTTTTGCGCGCAGGGGTAGGGGGCATGGTACACCAGTCACAGGAGGGGGGGGTAGAGGGAGTGGCCAAAGGAGTAGCAGGTGTGGGAAGGAAGTTGATGAAGGACAGCAGGTGCAGGTCAAAGAGAAGGACTTTGGGTTCAGGGCCCTGAACCAGGATAGTGTCAGTGTGATAGACGTGAATGATACACCTAGATGATGCGAAGCCTGCTGAAGGACTTCCCATTTAGTGCCAACATTAATGGGCAAGGATGTGTGAGGAGACGGTGAAGATATGAGAAGAGGAGTCCATAGATCTCGGAAGGAGACAGAGAAGAGGATATCAGTGAAGACCTGTATGAACATTGCGCTGACATAGGTGTCTGCAATGGGTAGGACAGGGTTTGTGGTCAGGATGTCTTTTTTATGATTTTCTCTTCCAGACTTCATGAAAGAGGGAGGATAGGTGATAGCGTAGCAGTTAGAGAAGATAGGAGAGATGGTGAGTGCAATAGGAGCAGTAGAGGATAGTTGAAGGAAAGATGAGTGACTGCACAGCACAATACTAGCACAAAATCACCAGGCAGACCAGTAGTTGCAAAAGGACACACAATGCAAAAAAAGATGTTAAAAATCACACACCAGGATTCAAATTTCCAAAAAGGGACACAGTTGCCATGCAAAATAGGGTGCAAAGATGTTAAAAAACACACACCAGGATTCGAATTTCCAAAAAAGAACACAAAATGAAATGCTAAATGGGATGCAAAGATGTTAAAAAACACACACCAGGATTCAAATTTCCAAAAAGGGACACAAAATACAATCAAAGAAGAAGTATATTAGGTAAGTGTAACGCTCACCTGGTATCCACGGGGACGTCACTCTTATGACCTCAAACCCTTCCCTGGAGGCTATTCGACTCGAGACTGGGCGTGAAACACAGGATTGGTAGAGTTTAACTCCCTATTGTCTCTGTGTGCTTGAACCCCTTCTTCCCCTTGTTTTCTTGGATAGTGTGCTCTCCATCCTGCTTTCAGCGCAGGGGGACGTTGATTGATGTGGGCTCGTTGCTGCCTAGTTACTTCACTGGCAAGAGTCCGACAGGTAAGTATAATGAGTCTTTTGAACAGTTCTCTAACTCCGATCCTTTCCTTCCTTAGTTGATGGCCGGCATCCGGGGATGGTGGCGTGCTGCTGAGATGAGTAGCGCTGAAGGTGAGTGAGAGCGCGATGCGTGATGCATCCTTTTGGTATTTGCATTGAACTGAGTTTTTTTTCTGTGTCTTTAAGGTGCTGCAACATTTTTAGCGTGGATGCCGGTTATGGGATTGGTAACCCTAGGTATCCTGGGGGCAACCAGACGTGGTCTCCCTCTCACTGTGCTTAGAGAGGCATCAGCTTCACCTCACTGATGATCCCCAACAAGGGTGAAACACGTGTATGGGGTTGCTGGTGGTACTCTCGTTCAGATTGGAATTGCCATTGTATTTCGGTGCTGGACTGCCCCTGGGCAGGACAAAGACTGATATGCAAATGGATATTACCCATCTGTGAAAGGCACAGTGAGTAAAAGCAGTGGCTGCGAACTCTCAAGTGGTTAATAACCACTGAACAGGTTATCATGTCTGTTCTTGCGAGAGAGGGGCGCCCGCTACCTTTGTAAAACTATTTTTTAAGGAACCTGGGATTGGTAACCCTAGGTATCCTGGGGGCAACCAGACGTGGTCTCCCTCTCACTGTGCTTAGAGAGGCATCAGCTTCACCTCACTGATGATCCCCAACAAGGGTGAAACACGTGTATGGGGTTGCTGGTGGTACTCTCGTTCAGATTGGAATTGCCATTGTATTTCGGTGCTGGACTGCCCCTGGGCAGGACAAAGACTGATATGCAAATGGATATTTCCCATCTGTGAAAGGCACAGTGAGTAAAAGCAGTGGCTGTGAACTCTCAAGTGGTTAATAACCACTGAACAGGTTATCATGTCTGTTCTTGCGAGAGAGGGGCGCCCGCTACCTTTGTAAAACTATTTTTTAAGGAACCTGGGATTGGTAGCCCTAGGTATCCTGGGGGCAACCAGACGTGGTCTCCGTCTCACTGTGCTTAGAGAGGCATCAGCTTCACCTCACTGATGATCCCCAACAAGGGTGAAACACGTGTATGGGGTTGCTGGTGGTACTCTCGTTCAGATTGGAATTGCCATTATATTTCGGTGCTGGACTGCCCCTGGGCAGGACAAAGACTGATATGCAAATGGATATTACCCATCTGTGAAAGGCACAGTGAGTAAAAGCAGTGGCTGCGAACTCTCAAGTGGTTAATAACCACTGAACAGGTTATCATGTCTGTTCTTGCGAGAGAGGGGCGCCCGCTACCTTTGTAAAAGTATTTAAAAGTAAGCGAAGATTTGCAGAATGCTTACAAATGTCTTTTTTCTGTTCTTTTCCCTTTTTCTTAGCAAGCGGCGTGCCGGGATGCGACTGACACAGCCGAAGATGCCCGCAGAACAGAAAGAGCGATGAATGATGGGCAGAAGCGCCGCAAGGTAAGGCTGTTCCTAACAGTGTTCTTGTTCTTGCAGGAGCTGAGCGCAGAAGAAAGATGCAGGCCTACTGGAGACCGATCCGAACATGGTGAGTGTCACGCTGCAGGTGCAGAAAACGCAAAGCATGTTTCTCAGCCTGGGTGTGGCTTAAATAGTCTCTGGGTATCCCAGGTGTCTCTGGGCTGAACCACACCCAAAAGACTAGACCGCACATGCAGTTCTGGGAACCGAAATATGTGGGGGCATCCATCTTGTCCCCATCAATGCACTACAAGTCCAATCCCCAATGTTATCCTATCGGAGTGAGTGAATCTGGTGCCACAAGTGCCAAGTCTGACTCCAAGTGGGTCTTTGGAGGGATGGAGAGGCCCTTGAGGGCCATGTAGGTGATTGTGGCCTGGCTCCAGCCTGACGTCTTGGAGGGCTGGGGACATGAGGGGCAGGAATCATGACAGCACTCCCCCCCAAGGCCCCTCTCAAGGTGGCTCTTCTGTCTGGTCCTGGTTTGCTTGGATGGTTTTGATGAAATCGTCTAAGCAAGCGAGGTGCATGGATGTACTCACAAGGCTCCCATGTCCTGTCTTGTGGACCATACCCCTTCCAGTCTACTAAGTAGTATAATTTGGATCTGACGTACTTTGAATCTAGGATGTCCTTGACTTTGAATTCTGGCTCCCCGGCGACTACTACTGGCTGCGGTGGCGTTGCTACCCGGGTCCCAGGTTGAACAGGTTTAAGGAGAGACACGTGGAACACAGGATGAATCTGCATGTTTGACGGCAAAGCTAGTCTAACCGCCACAGGATTTATCACAGAGGAGACAGTGAATGGACCCAGGTATCTTGGACGGAAAGTTTGGGCTCCTTTAATGGACACATGTTTAGACGCCAGCCAGACTTTGTCTCCCACTTGGTAGTTGGAGGCCTTTGCTCTGTGTTGATCAGCAAGCTTCTTTTAGCGATTCTTAGCTTGAAGTAGGTGTTCAGCTGCCCTTTTAAAAGTTTGAGAAATGGTTTTGTGCAAGGTTTTGACTGCTGGCATCTCCAGGGTTGTAGGAACGTCCAACTCAGAAGCACGTGGGTGCCTGCCATACATGGTATAAAAGGGTGTCTGCCCAGTGCTGGTGTGTAAGGAATTATTATAAGCATATTCAGCTATTCATAATAGGTTGAACCAGCTTCCTTCAGCTTGGTGTAACATGCAACGCAGATACTGCTCGAGCGTCTGATTTGTCCTCTCAGTTTGACCATCAGTTTGGGGATGGTGACTTGTGGATAGCCGGGTGTCATCTGGGCCATAGAGCAGCATTTTCTCCAGAAGTTAGATACAAATTGAGTACCTCGGTCTGAGACCAAAACTGAAGGAAACCCATGGAGTCGTACGATGCCTTCAAGAAATACCTTTGCCAGAGTGGAAGCTTTTGGGAGCCCCTTAAGAGGAATGAAATGTGCCATTTTTGAAAATAGGTCCACGACCACAAGAATAGTGTTAAACCCTTGACTGGGTCGTAAGTCAATAATAAAATTGAGGGACAACATGTGCCAGGGTGCTGGTGGGATTTCCAATGGGTGTAATAGCCCATCCGGTTTCTGCTTGGATGACTTGCTTTGAGCACACACTCCACAAGATAGGATGAATTGGATAATGTCTTTATGCCACCAATAATTTCGTTTTACCTTGGCTAGGGTTTTAGCGATTCCGGAGTGGCCCTCGATCAAGGAATCATGATAACTGGACATGACTTGTTCTCGTAGTTCTTGGTTTGGTAGGAATAAATGATTACTGAAGTAGGGCAACTGGGCTTGTATCATGTAATGTTCTCCTTGTGCACTCCACGCTTGTAATTGCTCCGGACTCATCAGGTTTTGGATTTCTTCATGTAATTCTATCTGAGTTATGGTTTCTGTGATTCCTAGGAGATTGTCACTCGGGATGATTGCCAGGGGTCAGGGGTCTGATACCCTTGCTCTTCCTCCCCCATACGGGAAAGTGCATCGGCCTTCCCGTTTTTCACCCCTGGTCGAAATGTAATCACATACTCATATTCAGCAAAAAAAAAAGAGCCCAACGTAGTTGTTCTGTGGATTGGGCCTTTGCCATTTTTAGGTACTGGATGTTCCGGTGGTCAGTTATTACGGTGATTGTGTGTCTGGCGCCAAAGAGGTAGTGCTGCCATGCCTTAACGGCTGACTTAATGGCCAGGAGTTCTTTGTCTGTGATAGCGTAATTGAGTTCAGGGGTGTGAATTTACGTGAGCAGAAGGCAACAGGGTGTAACTGGCCCGTTTTGGGATCCTTTTGTGAGAGGATGGCTCCCATAGCCATGCTTGAGGTGTCCTTTTCCACCAGGTATGGGAGATCAGGGCGAGGGTGGCGTAAGATTGGGGCAGATGTGGATCTTGCTTTGAGTTCCTGGAAAGCCTCCTCGGCATCTGTTGTCTACTGGAACTTTTTGTTGCTTTTCCTTAGTAATGACGTGATGGGATGCACGATTTGTGAAAATCCTGGGATGAACCGGCGGTAGAAGTTTGCAAAACCCAGCATACTTTGAAACCCCTTGAATGAATTTGGGGATGGCCAGTTCAGGATAGCATCCACCTTGTGTACATCCATTCGGATTCCATTCAAGGCTGAGAATAAAGCCCAGGAATTCCACCTCGGAGATGTGGAATGAGCACTTTTCGAGCTTGGCGTAGAGCTGGCGTTGACAGACTTTCTCCAATACGGATCGGAACTAAAATATGTGGGGGCAGCCATCTTGTCCCCATCAATGCACTACAAGTCCAATCCCCAATGTTATCCTATGGCAGTGAGTGAGCCTGGTGCCACAAGCGCCAAGTCTAACTCCAAGTGGGTCTTTGGAGGGATGGAGAGGCCCTTGAGGGCCATGTAGGTGATAGTGGCCTGGCTCTGTGGGGTATCAGGTTGTACACCAGGAGACTGCTTCATACTTTGTTGAGGGGGAAAGAGTGCAGGCCCTCCAAGCCCTCCTTGGCCCACACAAGCTTAGACAGACGCTTTTGCAATGGGCCTTGGCTGGGGGCCAGCGTTCGCCTGCCGGCTTCCTGATTGGCTAGGTAAGGAGGGGCTGCAGCCAATAGTGGCCATGTCAGGCTCCACACAGAGACACTCCAGTGCCTTTGTGTGGGGTGGCCATCTTTGAAGATAAATGCACCAGTATCTCATCGTGGCCCTGGTGGCCTTTTCAGGATATATTATAGTGCACGTGCAGAGAAGTAGACAGTGAGGAAGGTAAGGTTTAAGATTTTTACATTTTGGGGGAAAATGACCCTGACCTGCGCCGAGCCCAAGAGGGCTTACCTGATATTTAGAAATTCACTGTGATGGTGGATCAGCACAACTGAGCCCTCTGATGAGGGGAGGGGCCCTGTAGGCAGCAGCAGCCGTGAGGTCAATCTCCAATTAATTCTTCCCTCCATACCCTCTCCCCCATTTCCTTTCTAGCCTTACTGTCAGAGGTTCGTATCATTCTTTTTAATGCCACACCTCTTGAACCACATCAAATTCTTCCATTAACATTGTGGTCCTCTACTGATGATGGTGGCACCGTATTCAGTGTCAACCACAATCTGCTTCACCCACTTGGCGACAGGGCCATCGCTTTACCACACCTCATTTCCCTTTCCAACTCTTCATCTACATCATAACCCAAATCATCATCCACCCTTTAAACATTGATAACTTCTTCATATTCATCTAAATCTGCTACCCCCAAACCCCTTCAAAGCTCCTCAAACCAACTCAACTCCCATCTCTTTCATCACCCTCTCGCCTCCCCATCTCTCGCATTAAAAATGTTCTTCCTTCTCTGTTTCCCCCTCTTGCTCAATTAGCCTTCTGTTCTTGAAATATCAGTCTCAAACTCATCTACAGTAGTTGTAAGAATACTTGTCTTCAATATATTCCTTTCTATCCTCCCCTCATCCACATTGTTCATACTCCACACTTCTTTTAACTTGTCAGGGATCATCTTGTCTCTAAAATGTCTCTTTCTACTTTACTTCCAATATTAACTTGTTTCTTTCTCAGATCAGTCTTATGCTCAGTCCACTGTTCCTTATTTGTTTCATCTGATAACTTCTTTCTGTAAATGCGGCTATCCCCTGGAGATTTCCTAGCGCTCTTGCTAAATCTGTAAACCAGCTCCTGCACATTCTCTTTTTCCACCTGATAGTCGCATACCATGTCTTGTCGTGTCTAAGTCAAACATGACGCAATATTCACCTTACTAACTAAGGAGCAAAAATTGCCAGCAGCACAAACGTATTCTAAGGGCAGTTTCATACAAAGTGGAGTGAAGCCACATGTCCAAACACAAGGAAAGGTGCCAAGACTACACTCTCCTACCAGACAACCCAGGGAGAGACTCCAGTGCTTCACTCCTCTAAGAACCCTTGTCAGGAACAACAGTGAAACATGGACATTGGGCCTCATTATAAATTTGCCGTTCCGGAAACAAGGCTGGCGGTAAGCTCACCGGCACCCTTGTTTCCAGACCAGCAAACTACAAGTCTACCTGCCGGAGCCATGGTGCCTGACAGTTCTGACCCTGCCGGGTGCAGCGGGCATGGCACGCAAACTTGTTACGGGAGCACCATTGTTGCGCCTAGATACGCTTATGTACAGGCGCGTTATAAATGCCATATCATATCATAACAAAATTGACAAAATATGGAGTGAGTTATAGGGAAGCACAAAAAGGAAGCAGCCATGTAATCTGGGTTCAGACGTCTTCAATGGTGCTCTACTATTTTCAGTTTTTAAAAAATGTTCTTGAATACATAGTGGCAACTTGCCACTTGGCTGCAATTATGCAAGGCCATCTTTGAACACTCACAATAGTAATGGGTTGCTGTGGTGATTCCCCTCGTGGCTGCTTTGGTTAGTCCATGCACTGTCCATCTTCTCTTGCATCCCATTAACGCCAAGGGATGGAATTGGAGTATCAGCAGTGAAGTAATTTATGGATATGACTTGGATAATCCAATTCCTCAATGGCTATCTACATTCAAGCCACTCTACTCGAAATGGGTCTGGGCATGGAGTGATGTGGTGCGGCATAGGCAGAGTTGCACAAAATAAATTGAATAAACCTTGTTCACCTGGAGGGTGGTGCGGAAGTGGCAGTCTGCAGTTGTGGTGCTGCCGTGCAGAATTGCAAAGTTCTTGTTCTATTTGAACAGCATGTGCAGGGAAATAAGTTCCTCCTACAAACATTTAAAATCACTCGCTCCCCAGAAGCAGACGCAAAGTGGTGCGGAAGTGGTAATCTGTAGTCTGTGGTGAGCAGCTGTGCGGCAGTGTGAAAACTCCCACGAGTATCACACATCTCTCTCTGATGGATAACAGTGGATGTTTAAGTGGAAGAGTCGGAAGATTGGTCCCCTGAACTTGTGAGAGCTGGAGCTGTGTGCTGACCATCCTACAGTACGATTTTATTGGAGACAACTGTTTAGTTGGACAGAGGTGGACAGAGTGTTTGTTCAATAATGAGTGTCATAGCCTGTCTGAATACATGAGGGAGAAAGGGCAGGAGCGGGGAAAAAAACTAAAACAATCTATGATTTAAGAAGTGGAGCAAACATTGTGGGGGCTAATTCTGCTTCCATGCTTGATGCGTCGGCACTCTTAAACCTGGCAATGGAACTTCTCCTACCTCTTTCCCCTGCCGACCTGAGGGAATCTAACCAGTAGATCGTAGGAGACCATGCCCATAGAAATGAAAAAGGGAATAAAATGGCTGTGGAGACGTTGCAAAGGGAAAAGTTTTCTGAAACAAAATCCACAGCAGCATACTTTGCCACTGTGCAAAAGGGTAAAGTAGCTGATCAGCAAGATCAGTCAGGTTTAAGGGGGACGGGGGGGGGGTGAATAATTAATACTCTACCCTCCCAACGTCTTCTTGTCTCAGGCCAGGAATTGTTAGCGTTGTCGGAAGTGCTTGGAGGGACAAATGGTAATCATTTGGAGATAGAGGATTTTTATTTAAACAACCCTCCAATTTTGTCAGAAGCAGGGGACTCAGACTCTAATTCCTCTAATACTTCTTTTTCATCTACCCCGGCACCGGCTCAGCAGAAAAGACTTTCTGTAGTGATAAGGCACGTGGACCAGTAAACTCTCCTGTCCCCGTACTGCAGAAGATTAATCCAAGCCCTCTTGGCTCTGTATGAAAATATACAATTTGAGTCAAAAACACATGCAGCACTACTTAACCTGATGCTGGCAAAAATAAACCATATTGGGTCGAATCCTCAAAGCCCCAAATTGGGAGTTGTAAACCTGACTGTTAAGAACTTGGAGAGTAAAGGGTTTGTAACCATTCCAATAGTTACCCCCTTAATACTGGCAGTAGAGCCTGCGTGTGTTCCTATTGTCTCGGTGAGTGCAGTCACTAAAGATCTGCAGCAGCAAGAGGTAAAATATGTCAATGTAATACCCCATGAAGAGCAGTCAAATGTCCCAAAATGTTCCAGGAAAAAACAAAGAGGAAACCGACTAAAAATACTCAACACATCAAGCAGACACACATAAACAACAGCCGTGCCAGGACATTCTTTAAATCTCTTAGTATCCCTAAGAGGAAAGAAGATGACAACCGGAAAATGACGGATTATGCTTTGAAAGTACTTAACTCTGTTGCAGCTGATGAGACAAGGCATTCTGATTCTGATGGGATTGAAGAACCTTTGTACATGGCTGCTCCGTCTGGTAATAGAAGTCAGACCCAGGTGGCGGTGACTATCCAAACTGAGCTGAATAGTAACAAACAAACGCAATGCAGCTTTCTTCACTCAGAGTCTTATGTTGGCCTTAACTGTACCAGAGGCTTTCCACTAGGCAACATGGAAGGGGAGGCTCAGGGGAGGCTCAGTCAGTTGCTTTGGGAAGTGGGATGGTTGGACTTGCCCAATGGGGAACTGTCTTGGAGACATCTTCTGCCTGGAGAGTTGGGGAAAATGTGGGCAAAAAACCCAACCACTCGAGAGTGTGGGACTGTATTTAAGGGAAGTGCACTAAGTGAAAGAAAAATCCACAGAGTCCCAGTTCAGGTTATATCTGAGAATATGAAAGTGGCTGTTCATTAGGTTGAGAGAGAGTCTGGCAGTGTTAATGAGAGTGATACATCTGGTCGGTCCTGGAATATAGGGATCATAGCTTTCTAATGACAGCACATGGCTCTGACCTCCTTGCAATGGAGGGAACACCATTAATGGGGAAAGAAATCCAGACTGCAAGGTTTTCTGGGGAGTGTGAGAAATATTAGAACAAGGGTGTTCATACATATAAATGTTGGACGATTTGTGTGGAGTGTTTGCTCCCTGAGAACAGGAGCACTGTTCTAAACAGGATATGAATTCTATTAATTCTATCTGAAGTTCCTTTATTGAGAGCTATTCCCACTCAAGACCTGAAAGACTTGATTTTATTAATCCAAACTGAACTGATGTGGCTATTGTAGACATGCGTTCCAAAATATGCTATGATTTTATTTGAAAGGAATCAGCCTCCTTATGTCAGTATGGGTATAACATATGCCCAATGGTGTAGAGGGAGTGTCAAGGGCCCAGGTATGAGCATGTATTACTAGGGGTCAATATAAATAAAGATGTAAAGGTTGCAGTATTTTGGGACACATGTGATGAACACAAAGGGCCTCATTACGAGTTGGGCGCAAAGGGATACCGGCACCGGTAAGGACACCGGTGCCGGTAATCCCTTTGCGCCCTATTCCGAGTTCCCTTAGCCGGTCCCTTCCTTAATGCTTGGTTTTACCAGGCATCATGGACGGGACCGGTTAAGGGACTTTAGAGCTAATAATGGTACCGCAATTTCGGGACTGTTATTAGCGCCTTCCCCCTATGGGGGCTCAAATGGGAATGGGGAATGGATTTTTCAAAGGGGACGAACCGGTCCCGCAAAGGTCGGAATAGACCGGTAAATCCCCATTGAACCAGGGCGGACTCGGTACCGGTATTGAAGGTAGTCATGGCGCAAATAGCGCCATGATTACCCCCATACTCGGATTGAGGCCCAAAGTTCAGTGGGCAATGTCAGAGGATCAACGAGACCAGGAATTAGAATACTGGACATGCCTATCAAGATCTTTCAATTGACATATTTGTTTTACCAAATAGCCCCTTTAGTAATGATATAAGCCTGAAGGTTTGTCATGGAATAGCTGTGGTAATTCAAACCTACAAGCCAACTGGGCTTTGGGTAGAATATGAAAAGGTTATTCAATCATGTTCCTACAGGAGACATGGCTAACACAATGCCCTGCATTTGGTTGCTATTCCATGACATTCCAGGCAGCAGAAAAGAGAGTGTGAGGGAGACCTGTGGGAGGTCTTCTTATTTTAATCAATGCGGGTAATGAAAAAGATGCTGCTTATAATTCTGTATTGGCATCAACTACTATGCAGCATTGAATACATTCTTAAGTGTCTGGGTACTTGTATCTCAGAATGGCTTTTGGAGATAGAGGGTGAATTGATACTCTTCGGGGGTGATTTAAATTCTACCCGTGTCGACACTGAAGTAACAGACAGAACGGAGGGTAGTAACTCACTGCAGAAAGGAACGGATGGTCAAAAGTGACATATCTGCATAGAAGATCTTGGGTTACAACGATTGAACGGAACAATCGTGGGGGATAATCTGAGTCAACACGCATGGCCAAGAGAGGTAAAGCGGTCCACCTTGGACTACATTCTTGCAAAAAAGAATTGATATTGCTGTTGTAAACAGTTTAAGGTGGTGGGTTGTGAATGGAGTGACCACCAGATGATCACAGCAATTTTGAGCTCCCCAGAATCCCGAGAAAAGATATGATTGAGTCTGCACTGATGATATGTCAGGGTAGCAATCGTGTGGCCTGGAACCACTGAATAGCTATTTAATAAGAAAGTGGTGGAAATTATGGTGTCGACATCAATGGAGTGAAAGTTGGACACATTTAATTTGAATAACTTTGAGAGCTTCATAGATGATCAACTAAAGGGAATTGAGCAAAAGTCTACTTTACCCCCGGTTTGGCACATCCACCAATTTGTTCAGAAAGTCATGCAGGGAAATAATCCTATATAGGGAAAAAACTGGACTAAAACTGTAAATATGGGGGCAATAAGGTCTTGGGGTGGAAGAAGTAAAAAAACGGTCAAACAGTCATATCATAATTGGCTTCACTACTATCGATCCAGGCTGCTGCAGAACGGTGCAGAGAATATGTTAGAACTACTATAAAAAGTGATACTACTTCATTCTGGCGAATAGTCAATGAATTGGGAAGGAGTCAAGCTGACATGCAACTGATTCCTGTAAGTGAATCAAAGAAATTCTGCAGAAATATAAAAAACAAGGATCAGAGGATTTCTAGTACAGATTTTGTGGGGCTGTGAGTATAATGGAAACACAAAGGGCCTCATTACACATTATGCAGTAAGCCATGGTGCTACTAGCACCATGGTTGCCGCCGGGACCATACCGGTACCACCATGGAGAAAAGGGGTATTACCACCCTATTCCAAGGTTGGCTGGGCGGTAATTCCCCCTTTCTCAATGACCCTTCCCCTTTCCCATTTTTGCCCCATAGGGCTCAATGGGAATGGGGAAGGAGCTAATTACGGTACCGCAATTTGCAGTACCGTAATTAGCACCAAGGTCCCTTTGCGGGTCCCAACTTTAACAGCTGGTCTACACCAGCCATTAAGGTTGGGTCCCGCAAATGTTCCTCGTAGTAAGGCGGTAAGGGTTTACCGGTACTGGTGCCCTTACTGGTACTGGTAAACCATTACCGCCTACCGTGTAATGAGGCCCAAAGACACTTAATTCTTGAATGTCCCCAACAGCAGTTGAATAGGCTAAGATACTTCAAACACTACTTTAATTCACTAGCATTTATTGATTTGGACTGTTTTTGAAATAGATGTTTTAGCGGTAATGTAACCTGGTAGATTTTGGATCACTGAAATTAGCAGATTCTGAAGCTGTATTAATGTGAAAGTGGAAGAGCTTTACTATTTTATAGTTTCGAATAGGAATGTGTCTTGTTTGTGTTTTTCGTGTTGCTCCGTGTTATCGTTGCCCCTGAGCTATCCTCCCGTTGTATATTTGCTTCGGCACCGCTTTCACTTGAGGTTGTATCTCTGCCACAATGTGCATGGAGGCATTGCAGTTAATGTGAAGTTCTCATGAAAACCATTTCTGTCTTCTTTTTCAGAAAGTGCACTGTGATTATGAGCATATTTTGTTTTAGGGCGTGCTGAAAATGAACCACTTAAAAGCAGCCTTGCTGATGTGATTAAGAATGTAAGCTCCGATTCATGGGCTGATGGGACTTTTATAGGAGGTAAGCCAAGCAGAAATGGGATGCCACTTTTGAATTAAAAATAAAAAGTCATTGGTTGAAATTTTAATACAGACCCCATTCTGCCGAAGCCTGGTTTGGGATTTAGCAGTCCTCCAAAGTAAATAATATACTTGCCCTTCGTATTAGCTTTGTTGCTACCAGTGTCAGAGTGGCCAATTGGCAACTGTACATAATGTGTGCCTCGAGCTAGAAGGCATTTGACAGGATAATTACATGATGTGTGCTTTAAACCTTCATCTGCACATATCAACGGTCGTTTATACATCCATGTTAAGTAGCTATGTGTCCTAACATCTGATCACATGCTAAACAACTGATCGACAGCAGAAATGATCCATTGCTGTTTTAGTTATGTCAGTGATTCAGTAATGCTCCCCATGAACCTGCATATACATCTCGGTCATAACCAAAGATCTAATTTTAAACCACAGCGTGCTTTGTGAAAGTAAGGCTTTCAGGAGAACTGGCTTTCATGCAGAATCAATTTAGTTGAGCTCCTGTTATTTAAAAATAAATCTGGGAGGTTTGCCTAGTAGATGGAAATTGATCACAGAAAAGGACTATGCAGGTATGAACACCCTTGTGAAATGACAAGGACACTCACCTAAGGCCTCATTATGAGTTTGGTGGAAACTCAGCTGTAAATTTGCAGCGATACCACCAAACACTTGGTCCAATGGAATTATCGCCGGATTACAAGTAGCAGAATGGCAGTGTTAGTTCCCATTTATGGAGACAATAGGACTCCATGGGGATTTCAGTGGAATCACCACCGTCGTTAATTCTGCCCAAATGGCAGTTTTTGGGTGGTAAGGTGGCAGAATTACCTCCAGCATTTTGCTGGAGGATTTTTCTCCACCTTACTTCCAAACCATGGTTTGGCGTGAGGTAATGCAGTGGTAGTGCAGTGATAATTCTGTTACCACTACATTACCACAGTTTTTGGCCACACCGCCAAACTCACAGTGAGGCCCTAGTGTTGAACTCATAGACAATGCCTGCACTGCTTACCTCATGCCTGAATGAGTTAAAATGAAGCTCCTGATCCTAGGAGCACCAGCCAACCTTAACAAACTTAGCAGCAATTACCTATCTTTCAACATAGATGGTATTAACATCAAAGTGGCAAAGGAGGTAAAAACCCTTGGTTTCTACTTGGTCTCTACTCTCAACCTAGGCAAGCAAGTTAACACCACCACCTCAGCCACAGCTTACACATGTAAACTGATACAGGCTTGTAAACCTTTTTTATCCACAGAGAGCTGCACCACCTTAGCGAGAGCCTTAATTCTCTCAAAACTTGATTATTGCAATGCCCTATATCTAGGTGCTAACAATGGCCCTCATTACGACCCTGGCGCTAAGTAAAAAACGATGGCGGTAAATGGTTACCGCCATCGTTTTCCGCTAGGTCCGATCATGACCCGTGACCGTTAACTACGATGCCATTAGCGGCATCGTAGTTAACGCTGCCGCTAACTGCGCCAATGGCGCGCGCACGCGACCTCCCACACCATACTTAGCGCCATGGCGTAAAGGTACGCGAATGCCGACCCAAGCGGACATGCACCTAACGCCATCACCCAGCCCGTTAAGTACCTTACCGCCATGGTGCAAATTACGTCATCGCGAACCAACCGTAAAGGGCCTTGTGCAGTGAATCCAGCTGCCACAGGCGCACAGAATCAGCACAGGTGGAGGCAATACAGAGTCAGGAAGTACAAAAAGAGCACACCCAACCCCTTCCCAGACCCAGTCACACTCCACAATGATTCCAATAGGACTAGCAATGTTGGGGCTGGAGGACCTGATAGCAATGCAAGTGCTACAACTTCAACTACAACAACAACAACAATAGGCTGCACAGAGGAGACGCAGGAGGAGAAGGAGGGCAAGGCAGGGCCAGCAAGCCCCACCAGCACAGCCAGTGGCACCACGCAGGCAGCCCACAATCCCACGCATCAGAGCCAGTCCATTCAACCCCACCGCTGAGCAGATCCACACCCTGTACCGTTTGGACCGGGACACCATCAACACCATCGTATACATGATACACAAACAGCATGATAGAAACACCAACCGCCATCCCACCCCTACTGAATACCCCACCTGGCTGTGAGTAGCAGAGACAACGGAGCCAGATCATACCCTAAAGCAGCACAAACCTCAGCTGACACCACTAAACCTAATGCCTGATGTATGCAGCCCCACCACGTGAATGAAGGTGTGCCCCAACATTGACACAACCATCTGCAAGTGCATTGTACCAATTCACACCACATTGACCTCAACGAAATGCACCTACATGCACGTCACCAGACACCATCCACTGAAAGGCCTGTCCCCATAACTGCGCACGAATGAGGCACATGACGGACAGAAACATCAACACACCATCACACAGACAGCAAGGCCCACAAAATGTCCCTATCAACATCAGTATTGCTCACTGGGGTCATGATGATGCTGACAGCAATGTTGCAATGATGTGAGCGTTGACCTCACAGGACACGTGCCAGGCCACCAAAACAAACGGTATGAACGAACACAGTGGATGGACACTCACAAGGCACTTGACCCCCCTGCATACATTGGTTGATGGCATGCACCACATTCCATAGGAGCCATGAGCATATACTGGTCGCATAGTGTGAATCAATTAGTGCATTCAAAAGAGGTCCGAAGTAACAGTTGGATGCAAGCCATGGTGGCACGTCATGTTTTGAAATAGACGTCATGACTGACACATACATTCTCGCCCACATACAGGTGATGCAGGCTACCCCCTGAAGAGGTGGCTACTGACACCAGTCCGGAACCCACAGAACCAGCACGAGGAGGACTCCAACCGTGCACATACACGTACCCGTGCGGTGATTGAGCAGGCTTTTGGCCTATTGAAGGCACGGTTTCGCTGCCTCAGCAGGTCTGGTGGGGCACTCCTGTACCACCATGAGAAGATGGCAAAGATCGTCATGGCATGTGTCATGCTACACAATATGTGCGTCAGACGCAATGTGCCCCTGCCCCCTGATGCTGGACTGCAACCACCTGTCGATGAGGATGATAAAGGTGGGGATTCGGCAGCACCTCATGGAGGCGGCGATGCACAGGAGGGGCGTGAAATGCATAGTACTCTGATCAACCAATTATTCTAGCACACGCGAATGGGGGGTGTCACCTGGAGATGACGATTGTGGCACTGTGTGCGTCTGTTATATGGACACTGGGGACTGTTTACCAATACATCACACATACGCAATGAGCAATGTCCACACATCTGATTTGTGCAAATATGAAAAGTGTATTGTGAAAGTGATTTTGTTGAACACACCCACTCCCCCCTCCCCCCTGAACACCCCAACACACCCACTCCCCCCTCCCCCCTGAACACCCCAACACACCCACTCCCCCCTCTCCCCTGAACTCCCCAACACACCCACTCCCCCCTCCACCCTCCCCCCTGGAATCCCTACAAAGGTGTGAGTAAGTCTGTGCAGCAGTGTCCGATGCAGGATTTCTCCACTGTCCGGCCACTATTGGCAGCCCCCTCCCCTGGCCCCCGGGGCACCCCTGCCTGGGCTGCGCAGGTTCCTCCCCGATCGGCGGATGGGGCTGCTTGGTGTCGAGTTGGCAGCCGAGGAGGTTCCTGCCTGCTCATTTGGACGCATGTCCCGAATTGTCTGCACAAGTTCAGTGATGGCGTGCCGCACAGCGGAGAGTTCTGCGCAGATGTCCTTTGTGGAGGACTCTATAGCAGCCTTCACTGTCTCCGCACATTTCTCCATTGCTGCCGTTGACCCCCCACATTCTGCAACATGCTCATTGAGGAGCGAGGATAGTTGCTGCTGCCGGGTGACAATCTCCTCCAGGCTTAGTTGTTCTTTCTGGGCCATGGCTAATGGCAGTGGTATTCCCATTGGGCTGCTCACCTCCTGCAGCGGGGATGGAGAGCCTGGCCAATCGTCATCCTCTGACTGCCCCTGTGAAGCACCCGCATGCGGGCTGCTTAGGGACAGGTAGGGGGAATGAGGGTGGGCAGTGGGGCTTCCAACATCAGACTCCTCAATGATCCCTCCTTCGCTATCGGAGGAGGCTGCGATGGCAGCAGTTTCCCCAATAGTGCTGCTTGCAGCAGAGCCTGTCCCTTCTGTGGGCACGATTTGGGTAATGGCTGCTGCTGCTTCTGTGCTGCCTGCTGGGGTGGCTGTCAGTGCCCTGTCCTGTTTTCCTGGCTTGGATTTTGGCTGCTGTGAGGTTTTCCTCGGGACGGCAGAGGTGGAGGGTTGTGGTGTTGGCACAGTTGTCCTGGCCCTCTTGGTGGGTGTGGAGGCAGTGGTGTCCTCATCCTCAAGGTCGGAATTTGAGCCTGTGGTGGAGCAAAGGAGGGAAAGTGTTATTGATGGGTCTGTGGACATTGGGCGGGCATTGTGACGACTGACATCTTATCAGTTAGTACATGCGGCACATTTGAGGCAGGGGAAAACAGGTTGTCTCCCTTTTGTGTGGAAGTAGCATGGAGGTATGTGGGTGCCTGCAGTTAGGGTGTGCATACTGCATGTGTACAGGGTGGAGATCGGATGTATCTGTGGGCAGTCTCCTGCTGATGTGTTGCATTTACACTATGGGGCAACATTGTACTTCACATGAATGGACTTTGGTGATTTTTGCATGGCTTGATTTGAGCCACCTACCTGCATCGCCTGATGTCGGGGCTCCTCTCTCCATTCCTCCTACTCCTTCTATGCTCTCCATTCCGATGGTGGAGGCACAGATTTCCTCCCATGGCTGCAATTTGATAGGGGACTGCGATCCTCCACCGGTTTCCATGGCCAGGTTTCTGTTCGCCGATAGTATGCTCCTGACTCTGAGCCGGAGATCGTCCCACCGCTTGCGGCACTGTCTCACATTGCGGGGTGTTGTTCCCACGGCACTAACCCGCTGAGCTACCAGTGCCCATATGGCCTTCTTCTTGGCTATGGCCGGTCTGGTCATTTGGTTGGAGAATACCACTGCGGCGTTCTCCTGGAGGGTCTCCGCAAGCATGGTGAGCTCCTCTCTGGTGAAGCGGTCTTGCCGCTGGCGGTCACAGGCTTTCTTAACCACTTTAGGCATTTTCAAGCAGGAAGAAGGTTGATGATGGTATTTGCCGGGTCCCAGGCTCGGATGTCCAGTGGTTGCGGAGGATGGCAATGGATTGTGATTTTAAAGATGGCCGCCGTGCTCTTTCCCGTTCCGCCACGGTGACGCTACTTCCGGTTCCGCTTATCTACGGTCACCGCTAATTGCGGTGACTGCTAACTACGGTCACCGCTATGAACGGTGGTCGGGGTGGCGGTGGTGCACCTTGCGCGGCATACGATGCTGGTAGGTGCCGTTTTGGGGGCATTAACGCCATGGCGCAGTTTACATTACCGCCATGGCATAATGCTCGTGCGCGATGGGTCGTAATATGGCGCTCTTATCGCCATCGGACCATGGCGTTAACGCTCATTACACCATGGCGGTAATTTCGATTACTTAGCGCCAGGGTCATAATGAGGGCCATTGTCAGTAAACTTCATATACTTCAGAACAATGCACTAAGAACGGCCCTTAGCATTCCCAGGAGACAACATATCTCGGAGGCTAGGCGAAAGAGCAACTGGCTCTCAATCAAGGACAGAATTCTGCTCAAAACGGTTTCCCTCACCAACAAATGTCTGAACAACGCTGCCCCCCCCAATACCTTATGGGAAAAATTGTGAACAAATCTTCAACATGCCCTAGGAGGACTGAGAACTCCAGACTAATAGTACCAAGATCCAAACTAAAAAAAGCAGGTGGTAGCAGCTTTCCTGTTATGGCAGCCCAATCATGGTACTCCCTCCCTACCTCTATGAGAATAGACCAGACTTTCAACAGTTTTAGAAAAAACACCAAAAGCTGGCGAGTCAATAGAGACTCATGACGTTCTCCAGGATAGTGACCTTTCACTTCAAAACCGTGCTGATCTGCACTGCAAACCGTTCTGATTTCCCTATTCTATGCATTACGTGGTTGTTCTTTGCTGTATTATTGTATTCATGGATTGTTACCATTCCTGTGTGAAACCCGGAAATTGAAATATACCCTGCTGTACTTTTGTATATATTGTCTGCAACATGTAAAAGGAGCCAAGATACCTCTGGGCTTGGTGCGCTATGGAAATAAACAAACAAACGGCTGTATTGGCCAAACGGGCAGGATATTTTTCGAAACAGTGTCAATATATGTCAATGCAATGGCCACGTTGAGCAACATAATATCAATATATTGAAATGTCACTCTCAAGTACATGCACAAGGAGTGCATTTGTCTGAAACTATGTTATCCCATATCAAACTTTGAGTAACATCTGCATTGTTGGGTAAGATTAAAAATCCTAAACAGAAGCTTAACATCAGCGTTTCATACATGTTTTGACAGTTAGTTTTTTTACCTTTCCTTAACATTCAATAAGCTCTTGTTTTTGTCTGAGGGATTTTTTTTTATTTAAAACAAAAAGCAAACAAGGCATATAATAATTGCAGCAGATATTTTTAAGGTACATTTATGATGAAGACATTCCTGCAGTCAAGAATGAAAGTTAAAGTAAATGCAGGCCAAGTATACATTGAAGTGAATGTATAGGACATTTAGATTTTTGAAAAAGTGTATAATCATAACAAACAATGAAAGAAAACGAGATGAACATGTACAGAAGGAAGGAGGGGAGGGAAGGGAAATGAAAACAAATTATGGGCAGATCAACACTTAACATATTTTTATTTTATTTAGCATTTTGTTTAGTTCAAACTTTTGCTATTCCATTACATTCCATTTAAAAAGAGAACAGTTACAAGCTAAAACAGAAAAGTTCAGTTCATCAATCAGTTTGTCAATCAATAATTTCCTCCCCAAAGGTACTCCAAAAAGTCCAGCAAAATAGTGACAACTAATGAGAAGAAGAGGGGTACTGCACTCAAGTAAGTTCAGAGTGCATAGGCAACCCAATCTTAAGGCTGGGCGGTTTCTCTGAATTTCTTCCAAAAGATCAACTCCAGGAACTTTAACAAAGACCACTTGAGACCCACATTGCTCCCCCAATAAAGGGTCTCCCACCAGGCATCTGTGTCAGTCCCAAAGTTGTTCTTCATGCCCTTGTACAAGAAAAGCGTTCCCTGTATTCACAGTTCTGGGCAGAATAGGATCAGGTGTTTTAAATTTTCCGCTTGGGCATTATATATGCGGTATCTATCATCTTCTACCATATCACCGTATCTATGCAATGTTACTTTTGTGTGGAGAATATTCAAACAAAATCTCAGAAATAGGGCTCTGTATTTGGCATTCAATTATTTGGTATGTTGGGTAGACCAGTGAGCGATCTTGATAGAGTGTGAATCTTAGAAGTTGATTTTTTTGCTTCAGTTACGTTCCAATCAGCCACCCACTGGGCCCTCTTGACTAATAAGTGGTTTCTGCATAGGATATCGACTGACAAACCAGGTTTTTTCAATATTCCCACACATTTTTCTCTCCATTGGTTTAAAGGCCAATCTGACATACCCTCTTCTTTCATCCTTATGATGTGAAATTGCAGCTGGCACTCAGGAGTGTTAAGTTTCTCATGTGTAGTGATAGGAGGCCTAAATCGTGTTTGATGATAGCCATGGGGATCACATTCGGTAGTCTTAGAATCCTCTTCCAAAATCTGCTCTCTAGTCTCTGCCATGTTTCTCATGGCATCCACAGACAGGCCTCAGCCGCATAGGTTAAAGTTGGCACAACCTTCTGGTTGTAAAAGTTGATGATAGGGAGGAGTGATAATTTACCATATTTCCTCCCGATCACCATAGCTTGCACTGTTAGACTCTTTATTTTCCTATTCAGACTGGCTATCCATGGCTTCTCACACCAACTATTGCTGATCATTGTACCAAGATATTTTATTGATACAACAGGTCTAATTAGTTGTTTACCCAACGTTCAGCATGGTTTTCTCTTTATCCTCACTCTTGAATTTTCCATCTTAAGAATTTCAGTTTTTACAATGATAATCTCCAGTCCATTCTGATTGACATACTTCTGCAGTGTATCCAACTTTTTCTGGAGACCGATGGGGGTTCTGTCCAGAAGGACCAAGTCATCGGCATACAGCAGACGTTTCATTAATCCTTGGTGGGCAGGATCTGGGTGGATCTAAGACCTCTTTCAAATCCATAATACATATGTTACAGAGTGTGGGGGCCAAGGGGCAACCCTGCTTCAATCCCTGATAGGTTCATATCCCTCTCATCAGATTCCCTGCCTGGTCGAGTCTAATCTGCAGAGCTGCCCCAGTATACAGATCTTTAATTGCCAGCACTAGGTCCCTGTCGATGCAGTCGAAAGCACACTCCATATCTATGCATGCTATATTGAGACTATCTTCCCTTTCAGCGTCTTCATCTTAAGGAGGCTAATTAGTAGCAGATTCAGGCCGCAGCCTATATTTTTGACAAAGCGGGTTTGCCTGGGGTCATAGGATAGGACTCAGAATTCTTCACCCAATCTTTTAGGCGAATCAGCAGGAAATGCCAAAAACATCTTTCCGAATACATCAAGAAGGGCGGACGGCCAGTAGTTTTTTGGATCTGCCCTATCGCCCTTCTTGTAGATAGCGACCACCTTCGCCCATTTCCAGGAGGCCGGGTCTCTTCCACATCGAGGAATCCTTTTAAATAGGACCATTCAAAGGTCCGCCCAGGCCTCTGGGGCCTCCTTTAACATGACATTTGTCATACCATCTGTTCCAAGGTCTCAGGAGTTGCTTGCCTTTGCTATGATGATTTGGATTTCTTCTCTTTCCAAATGAATTGACCACTACTCTGCCTGTTCAATGTACAACTCCTTTTTCTCTTGGACCTTCAGACCAAAGAGGTTTTCAAAATGTTCGACCCACCCGTTCTGATGGATCGGGTTTAGTTGTAGCAGGCTGTTGTCCGATTCCCTGCCATTTAGCAGTTGCCATACGTTTCTCGAGTTCTTCATATCTATGGCATACATCATGCATTCTGCGTTATTCTGGTAAAGGGTAGCTCTGTAGGATATGACCCAATTCCTATATTGTTGTTTCCTCCTTTTCACTGCCTGACCACTGGCTACAACTGGGAGAGATTTTAGTCTCCTGAGGTCACATTGCAGTAGACGTTTCTGTTTTTCAATTGTTACGTCAGATACGTGCTTTGGCTTAAAGCAGGTTTTGATTCCTCTGTTAGATTCTTCCCTGAAGACTGCCAAACTGGGTTCTTATTCAACCCCTTCTGCTACCTTCTGTTGCCAGGCTATCAGTTTCTCTGTAAGTCTAGGCACTGTCTCAGGAATAATACAATGTCTGTTCCTGCCCGGTTCCACGGCCAGCTTTTCATTTCAATGTTTCAAATTCCTTTTTAATCATTCCGATCTGGCATGGTCAAACACAAGACAGCACTTTGTTTTGTGGGCATTACCATCAAAGATGCTACTCATGAAAAGATGGAGCCTGGGACAAAAAAGTTATCCAAAGTTGTACTTGCGACCCTGACTGCCAAGGCGCAGCTCCTGCCAGATCTCCCTTCACTTGGCCGCTTACCATATGGATGTCCCTCAGGGCCATTTCCTCAAGCCAATCCTGACATTGGGCCTTATTACGAGTTTGGAGTTAGCCATGCGCTATTTGCGGCATGGCTACCTCCAAACTCGGATCCGGTTTCCTTGAATGAGGAATTACCGGGCCATTCCAACCTTAGAGGACCCGGTAATTCCTCATTGAATTTACCCATCCCCATTCCCATTTGAGCCCCCATAGGGCTCAATGGGAATGGGGAGGGAGCTAACAACTGGCCCGTTAATCGTTGTTAGCACCCTGGTCCCCTCGCTGGACCTGCAAAGGACGTCTGGTCTGACCAGACGTCCAGAGCAGATCTCACAAGGGAACCTCATAATAGGGCAGAATGGGTTTAACGGCACCAACACCATTACCGGCGCCGTTAAACCTATTCCACCAGGGTCATAATGAGGCCCATTGAGTAGTCTTTTTCGGTTGAGGCCTTCCTTGAATGAGGAATTACCGGGCCATTCCAACCTTAGAGGACCCGGTAATTCCTCATTGAATTTACCCATCCCCATTCCCATTTGAGCCCCCATAGGGCTCAATGGGAATGGGGAGGGAGCTAACAACTGGCCCGTTAATCGTTGTTAGCACCCTGGTCCCCTCGCGGGACCTGCAAAGGACGTCTGGTCTGACCAGACGTCCAGAGCAGATCCCACAAGGGAATCTCATAATAGGACAGAATGGGTTTAACGGCACCAACACCATTACCGGCGCCGTTAAACCTATTCCACCAGGGTCATAATGAGGCCCATTGAGTAGTCTTTTTCGGTTGAGGCCTCCCAATCCCTCCACCTCTTCTCAAAGCAGAGCTCAGACAGTCAATTTTTAGGTCACTACAGATGATTAGCCACACATCATCCAGCTGAGCGTATAGCAAGTCTATCCATTTCATTACACATTGAATACAAATATTGACATCCTTGGCATTAGGGTTCTAATACAGATTAAATAAAGCTAGATTCCCCTGTGTGTCGGAGGGGCAATCCAGTAACTTAATTGTTATTATCTGAATAAGGGGGTTGGGGTTTATGACTCACAGGACCTTACCCATGGCACTATTATTTATCAATGTTGGTAGTCCTGAGCTAGGCCTTCCCCTCCACCCCTTTTGTTTCTTTGTTTAAATATCCTGTGAAACCGTCCAAGAAAGGGGTCTCTCTGAGCCACGATTCCTGCACACAGATAATGTCCAATTTAGACAATCTTGGATCAAGAGCTCGGAACAGGCGGGCAAAACCTCTGGTGTTCCAGGATCTGATCTGCAACCATCCTGGTCCTTTCCAGGTCACACTTTAATCCCAGGAGGCTGGAGCCAGAGCTCTAGCAAGCCAGTCCCATCCGTCTTATCTGCAGAGTCTGTTTTCCGGAGCCGGCTCTCATGTGTGGTTTCGTATTTCTTTTCTTTTTTAGTTATCCTCAAAGAGTCAGGCCATGAAGTGCCACTGGGCTGTCTCTTCCTGGTTTGCTTAGGCCCTCAGCTTCCATGTTACAACTTCTATATGAATCTCCTGCCTTATTCTTTTGACTATCTAAGGGTGTATCAGAGCACCAGCTAATTGGTGATTTGCAATGTTGGAGATCGAAATCCAAGGACTATAGATCATCATTTGCATTCATAATGAGAGCTGTCAGGGTAGCGGAGGCCATGTGAAGGCAAACTCAATCATTCCCTTTCTCACTTGGGGAGTCCACTATCCTGATACCTTTAGATGCTATAACTCGTAGTTGTGGAACATAATGAAATAGGCCCATTATGTTGGCACAATTCAGTATTAGGCCATCATCATCCTTCAGGACCCTATCCAGAATCACCTTTCTTGTATAGAGTCTTGTTTCTTTTACAGTCTGGGCTTAGCAAGATAAGTTGGGGTTGCACCCCAGGCCCAGTTGTTATTTCTATTGTCTCTGCCCTGGTCACAAGACTGCCTGTGAATACGGGAGTGTTCAATCATTCTGTCCACCAGTAAAGACCATCTCTCTGGGGGGCTCGCTTCATTGCTGCTTTAGACCGCTTATCCTCTAATGTCTCAAATGATGTATTTCATTGGGTGGAATATTTTGTTTGGAGTTCCAGCTTTTTTTTCTCCTGGGTCTCCTTGACTTAGATTTGAGTCTGACATGGGTTCCTCCACAGAGTCATCCGTCTTGTAATCCTCATATGTGGACAGCCGCAGCAAGGGATCTTCAATGTTTTCCACATCTATTGTCACTTCCTGCATGGGCAAGGATCTAAATACTTTTCCATGTGGTTTCTGATTCAAAGTGATCACTTTAGAGGATCCTATACAGTAGCTTTCTTTGAGAGTTGCAGTATGAACTGGTTCTACTGAAACAGTTCTTACATTTCTAATGAATTTCCTTGAGTCGCCACTCCCCCTTGATGTTTTCAGCATTGGTGTGTTTTTAGGTTTTTTTCAATAGGTCATGGTTTTTATTTGCTTTTGTTTTTGTTGGTATCTTTGTCGGTTTTTGCGGGTCCATGCTGAAAATGGGAAAATGGTCTGTATTCATCGCTGTTCTCTCGACCGGTTCATCTGACCTGCCATCCTCTATTGAGGGTATTGTCTCATTACTGCAGCCTGGTTGGACCAGAGATAGGTCCGGTGCAGACTGGATGTTGGCTTGCTTCCGACTGCTCCCGGCTTCTGCGCTGTGTTCAGGCTCACTACTGGATTGTGCTTGTAGGCTCTACATATTCTCAAAAGAATGCTCAACTTCAGTTCTGACCTCGGGCATCGTTGGGAATGGGGTGAATTCCGATTGTGGTGAGCTTGACACCAAAATCCCTATCCATTTGTTTGCTCTCACATTTACTGCTCCCAGTGTGACTGTGTTACTTCATTAATCTTATGGTGTCCCAGAAGCAATCTAGGAAGGCCTGTTTATCTTCTCTTGCTTCTTCAATCAAATCAATGAGCGTTTAAAAGATCACCCCCTCTGTCTCCTTTTCCATTGATCTTTTATCTCTAGCGCTTCAATGTGAGATTCAATGAAGATGAGTTTGTAGTGCATTAGAGCTAGAAGTGTCGACTGATCCTTAAAACTGTTGTTTAAGTTTTCATACTGTTTTAGGAAAGGGGACAATGTGATCGAGACCATAGATCCAATACCGGATTGGAGTTGTGCAGACTGACCACCCCATCTGATTTTCTCTAGGGCAATTTCTATAGGGTCTCACTCACCTGTGGTCGAATTTCAGGACTCCCTTTTCTCTTGTCTCTTGTTGGTTTATCGGGTTCCAAGTTGCTTCCATGTCAGAATCTTCACTCAAGTCCTCACTTGAGTTCAGTAAGCAGGGTTGTTGCCCCCATTCCCTAAAGGGAGCACCCCACCATGGACCTCACTGGTCACCATCCCTGCTAGCCTGGGTGGCTGAACCTGAAAAGCCAAAGCAACGTCAGTTTCTCAGACAGATTTCAACTTTTTTGAGGAAAGTGCAAAATAGACTCTGGGCCTCATTACGACTTTGGAGGTAGCCATGCCCTTAATAAGGGCATGTCTGCCTCCAAAATCGTGTCCGGGTCAGGGTTCCCTGAATGGGGAAATATGTATGGAGGGCCTGGTATTTCCTCCTTCAGGGAACCCGGGCCCGGTCCTTCCCCATTCCCATTTGAGCCCTCATAGGGCTCAATGGGAATGGGGAGGGAGCTAACAACGGACCCGTTGTTAGCTCCCTTGTCCCCTCGCGGGACCCGCTTTGGACGTGTGGAAAAACCAGACTTCCGGAGCGGGTCCCACGAGGGGACCTCATAATAGTGCAGAGTGGGTTTAACGGCGGCGGCACCATTACCGGCGTCGTTAAACCCATTCCGCACAAGTTGTAATGAGGCCATCTGTGTCCATTCCTGCTTCTGTGATTGACCTCTTTCCACCCCTGGGGGCTGTGGCTGTACTCAATTGTAAGGTCAAACTTGCGATGTCCTCCCCAAGTCGAGCCGCCATTGTGTTGTTCTCCACTGCAGTTGCCTCCCCACAACCCTGATATGGCCTTAGTTCCTTATTTGAGTTTGTTGGTTTCCATTGTGATGGTCATGTGGCTCTCAATTTTATTTTTATTACATTCACTATCAGTAAGTCAGTCTTCGGTTTTGGGGTCGGCATTTGGTCTAGGAGGTCTATTTATTCTCCTATGGGTCTCCCGTCGTACTGCACCCCCCCCTATAGAGCAGCTGCCCGTCTCTGCACCATTCAGTTCAGTAATTACAATTTGCTGGGTCTCCTGGAGAGACAGAGCAGGCGGATCTGTGCTCACTAGCAGGTCAACATCTGATGGATCGTGCCATTCTTCCTCCTGGGATGGCATCACAGAGCTGTTAGTTAAGTTTTCCTCCAACCTGACCCTGTGGTCCTTAGCAGTTAGCTCCGATGGTGGGGCATCCCTTATTCTGAAGTACCATTTTATGTTCTTATAATCAGAAAGGGGTTTGCTCCTCGATTTTGGCCAAGTGTGCTCTCCCCTTTTTCCCTCGGTTGTGACAACCTCGCTTTGCTTCTTTTCATTATGGGAACTGTACCTGCATGGACTTCTTGGTCTTCACAAGTCTGGAATTTCCTTGAATGAGGCAAGGTTCCGGAGGGTGGCATTACCTCCCCTTCCCTTGCCTCCACTGGACCCCCCTCCATACTCATTGAATGCTTGATCAGAAACCCACATGGGCCCCTGGTCAATTCGATGTCAGGGAGGCAGCAGAGAGACAATTTTCTGGGCAAATTATGTAGTTGCAATTGAATTTTCATGTTAATTATCACCAGGAGTGAGGAAGCAGTAGGACGGGTGGGGTTGTCTGGTGTCGCTCGCAATTTGTGGTTCTCAGAAGCATCCCCTGGATTTGAGTCCTGCCCCAGAGTAGGATATTTTATTATTAGGGGTGTGTCCACAGTTCTCATTGGTGCAATGGTTAATGAGGGTTTAACTGTTCTTACATGAGGCATACAGGATGCACCGCTCCCCCGTTACCTCCATTTATCAGAGTCCTTGATTGACTGGGCGTCCTATGCAGCCCTCCGGCCTCCCGCGGTAATACCACCTCTTTGGCCTCCTCTAACTGCCCGCAAACACTCTCCCAACACACCGCGATGCTCCACCTCGGGAGTGGAGTGTATATGGAAGTTGCTTCTCCTTCTCTTTGCATAATTAAAAGCAGACTTTCGTACTGCAAAAGCCCTTCAGCACAGCAGCACAACCAAACAGAGACAGGCCTACACGCTGCGATGCTCTGCATCGGGAGTGGGGGTGTATATTGGAAGTTGCTCCTCGTTCTGGTAGCACAACGGAAAGCAGACTTTCCTTCTACCACAGCCTTTCAGCACTGCATAACAACCAAACAGAGTTGGGCCAACACTCTGCCAGCACTCCACTTCAAATATTGGTTAGGGGCTACACCAGATAAGAATCTTAGAAAAAACTGCCACTTCAGCTCATGTTTTAGAAGTAGAAAATGAGAGGAATCATTACATCCTTCCAACCTATGGTTATTACAATGGAATTCTGCCACAATTTATATTGAATTCAATATAGGTTTTTCCAGTTATACATTATAGTTTGGATTGCCACTAAAATAAGAAGGTCAAACAAATAGCATACATTATTATCAAGAACATCTTGTAGTATTGCACTGTCTAGGAGAAGACATTTAAAAAGAAATGTTGTTGTAAGTTGAAAATACACTTGAGTGTATTACACACGTTTTTCCAAAACAATTTAACATGGTGACAATCAACAAACATATGCTTAAAAGAGCCCTGAACATGTAGACATCTCCAGCATGAGTCATTATGTACAGCTTTACATTTGAAGAGTGATACAGGAGTGATAAAAGCTATATGATTAAATATAGGGTTTGAAGAAGACTGGCTGATGTGGTTACTTTGGAGATATTATTCAACACTGGGGGCTAATGCAGGTTATACAGTAGAGAACAATCCTGCTGCCATGCAATATTATGAAGGTCCCACACAGGTTGCGCAGAGGTTACTTCAGAAAGAGTGTTGTAGAATAGAGAGAAGGTAAAATTAGAATTTAACATTTGTTGAATTCTTTCTTTGTTAGCTTTACATATTAATAGTTTACAGTTTTCCACAATTGCATTAATAATAATCATATATTGCTGCTTATAGGAGACAGGTGTATGGATATTGGTAGCAAGCTCATGAAAGGTGATTGGAGCCCCCTGGATAAATAACTGATTAATATACTTAATGCCTCGAGACAGCCATGTTTTCCAAAAAATAGACCTCTCATTAACTTTTATTAATGAGTTAAACCAAATATATGGTGAGATAAATGGAGAGGGTTTTGAAACAGACAGAAACATGGTTTCTAAGGTAGCGGGCAGATAGGCGAAGACTTGTACAATTTATGAGTCTATTTTCCCTATTGATGATGTAGCAATCAGCACGAGTTAAAGGGGACACCATAGCACTCTCTATAAGCAACCATTTAGGTACATTGTTAGATTCTGCGTGAGTAAACCACTGCTGCATCTGCATTAAAACAAATCCTATATGATATTTTTTTAAATCTGGAAATCCTACACCACTGTGAGCACGTTGTTTTTTAAGTTTACACAAAGATATTCTACACCTTTTTTTCCCCCAAATGAATTTAACCAAACAGGAATCTATAGACTTGAAGAAGAACGAGGAAAGAGGGATCGGTTACATATAAGGAAGATATAAAATAATTCGGGGGATCATCATCTTAATAGATTCCAAGCGACCCCACCGGGATAGATACAAGGGGGACCATGAATTTGTTAAATCTTTTATTCTTGACAATAAAGCTCGAGTATTCTGTTTAGTAATATATTTGATGGATGCAGACATAGGGATACCTAAATATCTAAAGCCTTTAGGACACCGTATCATGGCCAAAGTTTTAGTATTGTCTTTAGTGCAATGTATGTTAAGGGGTAACATGTCTGATTTATCTGTGTTTAACTTATAGCCAGAAGCTTATGAGAATTTTGAAATAATTTCTAGTATGTGGATTCTTTAGTAGCATCAATACATCATCTGTTCATGCCACTGTTTGAACTGTATTTCACTACACGTAATGCCCTCTGTATTGTCATCCTGTCTGATTGCTTCTAAGAAATGTTTCAAAGCGAAAATACAAAGAAGCCGGGAAAGAGGGCAACTTTGACATGGACCTCTGAACAAGGGGAAGTATGGGAACATTTGTCCATTAATATAGACGGCTGTTTTAGCATTAGAGTATAAGACTCTAATCATGGAGAGAAAAGGGGTGGCAATACCATGCCATCCAAGGGCTTCAAACATGTAGTTCCATTCCGCCCTGTCGAATGCCTGTTCTGCGTCTAGGACTACAGCTGCACAGGGCTCTTTGGAATTGCAGATTATGTCAAAGATGTCTACAAATAGCCTAATATTAATACAGGACAATCTACCTTTGACATAAATAACCTGATCATTTTTCAGTAAATTAGGTAAGAAAGGAAGGAGTCTATTTGCTAGAATCATGGCAAAGATTTTACAATCTGAGATTATGAGGGAAATTGGCCAGGGGTGGGTGGCCAGGATCTTTATTGGGCTTGGGGACAACTCTGACTACTGATGTACATGTTCAAGGTAAAGTGGACTTTTTGACCTATGGGCTGATTTATTATATATCTTGCTGTAGCAATGACTTAATTGAATATTTCTGGTACTGCTTTCTGAGAGAACAAATGTTGGCCAGGAACTTCCAGACGATGATCCACTTTTCCCAAAAGGTGGTGGAATCCATAAAAATGTAGGGGAAGAGATCAATTGCCCATGTTATACTCAGATTGTATCGAGTGGGTGCTGTCTGTCATGAGACTTATAATTATTTGGCCACACTCAAACACTTTCACAACACTGCATTTCCACAGCATTGTGTATGTGCTATTCACCACTGGGGTAGCTGGGATAGAGCTTGGTGACACGCTCCCAACCACTGACACAGCTGCAATGTTTGCAGGTGTCCCTGTGTGGTCTGGTGGATGTACACTGCTTCTATGATGGCAAGTGCCAGGCATATATTTTGACTTATTTCCATGCCCGTGCATAGTGGAGAAACACATGGGACATTTTACATGTGTACTGAAGATGGTGCCCAAGTTGGTCTGCACATTCTCCCAACCCACCACTGTCTGACAGAGGACTAAAGGGACCATATTTGCTTGCTGTTTATTTTCAGTAGAGTGCTGGCACAGTTTTTATTAGCATATTGTGATTGCATACTGCCTGGGCTCATGTGGGCATGATAGAGCTGTTGGTGTTCTGGATGCCAGATTATGATGCAATATGCTTTCTGATCTGTACCAGAAAGCTTAATTCTCAAAGAAACTCGACACATGGGGTGAGCTTGTACTAATACTACAGCCTCTGCAACTTCTGTATAATTCTCATCTACCTCCTGAGAGCGGCACTGCTTATTCCTCTCAAGAGTCTGATGGATCATAATCGTTATCATCATTGTAATCATCATCCACCTCTTAATCAATATTACTGTCTGGCTATCTGTGGATAGGGGTTGCAGAAATAGAGACCTGTTATTTTCAGTCTCTTCTCACTGTTCAAGTACTTTGTGTGTTGTTTTTCCCTATTTTCCTGTAGATAAAATCTGCATGCCTCCCTTTTCTGCCCCTGAGTTATTACACCAAACGGAATGTGAAAACTCCTCTGGCAGGTTCGGTGGATGTTCTTCTTTTATGTACAATAGCCATGCATTTCTGTTGTGCCGGAGTACAGCTAAGTGACTTAAAACAGGGGTGTGACAAGTCAGTTGGATTGTGATGTACAGTTTAACACATGCAAGGATGTTAACAGTATACTGTGACAAGGCCGCCCTTTTATAAAGCATACATTCAGAAGAATGAAATGGGCAGATGGCTTTGGCAATTTGAAAATTAAATATTTTGATTATTTGAAATGCAACTTTTCAGAAAAGGCTTCTTATAGGACCCGTAATATGTTTGCATTGTGCAAAACACAAATGGAAAATTAGGCTAAGTGAGAGAATTGTAGTATGTTTCATTGACAGAGCAAAATGCACACACATGAGATAGGAAATGAAAAGCTTACAAGTAAAACAAAACATAGATAATCATTAAACATATTAAACATAAGCTACATTGATGTTATGGCTGTAATGGATAATCAGGAAATCCACAGAGATATAGCTCTATATTCTCATAATTTTAGACACACAATATCTATTCATAAGTGTGTTGTGCCTAGAGTGAATCTAGAATTTAGTCACTTCAGTGCCATGAGTTCTATGTTTGAACGTTTGTATTCCACAAGGAAAAAAATACAACCATGAAGGCTGTTTTGCCTCAATAATGTTTGTGTTCCTCCTTAGAACAACGTTAGAAGATATTTTTTTTGTAATTAAGATGTTATTTAGTTATACACCTTTACACATTTACACAGTTAATTCATACATCAACATACAAAATATAAAATATTTATTTCTAAAATTACAATTAAAAGTAAATCAATCATGTCATCGTCCAGATGATTTTACACATTGTTGCTGCCAGGGACAAGAATGTTTAATCCTTGGAAATCTTGAAATGAAATGCCACGAAGCAGCCTTTTTGAGAGCCGAGCACCATAAAATGTGTATCTCTGATTTCAGGTCAGTAAAAACACAAAGAACGACACCAAGAGTTAATTAATTATTTGCATTTTGATGTTTTTCTAGGCTGACAATAAAAACTGCCCATCACATCTGTCAGCATACCTCCAACCATCAATGCCCTTTAAGGAAGAATGTCCATTGTATAAAGTGTCCTGAAAATTCACGGCCAATTTACCCAGATACAGAATAGTCCATTAAAACACATGAAGAGTCCTGATGCCTGTTGATATGTGGCTACAAAAAGTGCATCAAATGGAATGAAGTATAGCTGAAGATTGTATTTCTAAATGTTCAAAAGAACAACGTCATTGCAATGAGTTTGGTTTAAAAATATTTGAAGACATGACTTATACAATCCACTATAACTGCTGTTCTGAAACTAAGATATCAGCCTGTTCAGGGCACGTAGCATGATTTAAATATACAATTTGTATTACACTTCGTCCTCATCTCAGATTATGAAAAGGTCAAACTACATCTACCTGTATAGGTCATGGGGTTGGAGCTTAGTGGAACTGTGGATCTCTGTGCTAGCTTGCGTAGCTTGGTTTGACCGTAAATTCAAGTTGGTGTTGTGTCTCCAGCTGCCTGTATGGGGGGTTCCAAAATGACAGAGCTCCTGCAATCCTAGCTCTGTGAATGTACTTTTTGTTGTGGGGATTGGAACCTTGTACGTTGGAGCTAGATCAGGTGTGTATGTGTTTTCATTAGGGGTACTCTGATTCATTCTTCAATAATCTTTGACACCATTTAGGCTTTGAGAAAGTGTTGTTTTTAATGTGCCAGTTGGTCAATTGTACTTCTTTGTTAGCAATAATTGTCACTTGTGTGACATATATCCAGGTGTACAATTTATTCAAACTATGGTAATAAGCTGCATGCTTAAGGTTTGAGTGGCAACAAGTGTTTCAACCAAAGGTTTTTCTCAAGGCAAGGTTTGTTTGTTTGTTTCAATTCCCGTCTAAAAAGTACAATTGACCAACTGGCACATTTAAAACAACCCTTTCTCAAAGCCTAAATGGTATCAAAGATTATTGAAGAATGAATCAGAGTACCCCTAATGAAAACATGTACAAACCTGATCTAGCTCCAACATACAAGGTTCCAATCCCCACAACAAAAAGTACATATATCTGTGATTTGACATTCTAAAAGACCCAGATAAATTGCATTTAGCAAACCAGATTCACAACATAATAATATATTATCTGTAGGTTTTTAAGAACATGGCAACCCAAATTTCTAGAGAACTTAATCATTTGATACCAGGTTAAAGCTGAATAATGTCACAAGATCGAGAGTGGTGGTAGAATGGAGAAATGTTTTTTAAACTCAGATTTGGGAACGGCCCTTGCCAGCCTTGTTAATCAAGCTTGCAATGGACACAAAGGTGGGGGGGGTGTTCCAATAGCTTTGACATCACTAGGATAGCAATGAACCTGGCAGCATGCACACTATGCCTGGCATATGAGGCAAAACCCGTTTATGGTGTGGTTTGCTGATTTTCTTTAAGTTCAAGCTCTTTGGAAAGAAAGGGAGACTCATGTCACAACTTGACTCATGTCACAACTGGGTAAGCTGCAGACAGCGTTTCTGTGTGTAATAGCAGATTGGGTTGCACCCAGGGCCTTATCCACTAGGACTGATTGCAGCCAGGCTTCCAGTGCAGAGCAGAGTGGCCAGACTGAGAGGACATTGGGAGGAATGTCCTGTGATAAGTGCTCAAAGAGCGAGCATATTACTTGGTGCCAGCTTGTAATCCCACACTGCCTGAATTTGAGAGAGACAAAACAACACATGAGAATAGAGGCTCAGAGAACTTGTACATATTTTCTATAGATTTGTAATAAATCACATATCCATGTATTTTTTTATTTTTAAAGGTGTATTGTGGGAATCCTAATTACATTTATTTCACTGGGAACCAGCATATAGTCTAAAGTTTGTGATTTGGTGAATTTGAATAAAGACAATAGAACAGTTTCAGTGCAAGAACTGAGGAGGCTCTCTGCCTGCAGTCTCTGATATCTGGAAGCTATGTGTCACGCAGATTGACAGTAGCACCTTTAGCCATTTGATGCGATTGCCATAGCCAATAAAATAATTGAATTCTATTTCCCTGAAAAACACATTCCTTTGAGGGTGCTGCTGTTAAAAGTGACCTGAGTCACTAAGTGTAAAGTGTGAGAAGGGTGTACTGTACCCAAATATCTGAGGAATAGATTTTGAGAATAACATGTATTTATTCGAACAGCCTGACATTTTAGAGAATATGTAGAAGAATTGAGTCATTGGGCCTCATTCCGACCCAGGCGGTAAGGGGTTTACGGCAGCGTAAACAGCGCCGACCCTTACCGCCTGAGTACGAGGTCCCTTAGCGCCATGGCGGATTTAACACCTGCTTTTAGCAGGTGTTAAAATCCATGGCGCTAAGGGACCATGGAGTTAATTACGCCACCGTAATTTACGGTGGCGTAATTAACGCCTTCCCCACTCCCATTATGCCCTATGGGGCAAAAATGGGAATGGGGAAGGGTAAATGGGGATTGGGGACTTACCGCCCCGCCAAGGTCAGAATGGGGCGGTAAGTCCGCCAACCACCATGGCGTAAACATAGTTTACGCCATGGTGGTAAAGTCACGGCCCAGGCGGTAACTTACCGACTGGGTCGTAATGAGGCCCATTGAATAGTAATACATAGTTGTCATGTACAACTATGTGCTTGGATTGTTTTGTATTCTGAAGGATAGAAGAAACACAAATGTAACACCCCTACCAAATAGTTAGTGATCAGTAGAGACCATTTTATTTTGATATTTCTTAGGCCCATGGTTTTAACAATTTTATACACATTATTTATTTTCAATCTATTTGAGTTTGTAAAAATTAATACACATTTCTCATTTGTATAATTATTGCATTTGTCCAAACAACCGTGTCAGTCTTAACAATCATGCAGCTATGGACTATAAGGGGTGCTTGGGATATGTTAAGGTAATTCATTAATATTGTTCATTCAAATAGTTGATAAGAAAATCCTTACTGACTGTCATATTCATTTGTATGTTGTGGTGAGCATATATTGCCAACAGTATTTCAGGCGTAAATCTTTTGCACTGTGTGAGTGGGTATCACCATTAAATGTCATCATTCTATATGTCAAATCAAATCAATTATTATTGCAAGCCAGCCTGATTTTGTCCCAGAGTGTGTGAGTGACATTGTTGTATAACAATGCCATTAAAATAGGGCCTCCCAAGTTTGGAAAAAGAACATGCTATAAAGGTTAATAATTGGCTTCAATGTAAGCTTTTGACCCCACTGGTTGCTCTGGGCCTGGTGGAAACGAAGGGACCCATTCCAAGATGGTGCCCACACCATACCAACTCGTTCTTACCACCATGGCATCCGTAACATCACGGCATACACACACATGAGATGCCATCTGGGAAGCAAGCCTGCAATGATTTGTCTCCTTGCATAATGACCCCTCACACCCACTAAGTAGCGCATCACAACTATTACCACATTGCCACAATGTCAGTTCCCATATACTCCGCCTCCTAACCTCTTCTTGCCAGTCCTGTGTTCTTACCATTCCGGATTCTTTGCATGATTGCTTGCTGTCTTTTCCTCTGTACTCACTCTGCCTTGTGCTTCCTACGGACCATCTTATCACGGCTCCTCCTATCCGCCTGTTCTTGCTTACTGCCTTCTGAACTTCTTTTGCAAAGTTGCAACTCTACAAGGGGCTTTTCTCCAACCATAGTTTTTCCCATAAGCAGGTTGGCCCATCGGGACAGATGCTCTCTTCCTCTGTACCTATGAGAGATCGAGGAGGTTGCCCATAAGGGCCACCCATTTCTCTTCCCAGACTGGACCGGATAGACACAGGTGAAGCACAAATCCCAGAACCCTGATAGATTGTGACACCCAAAAGGGGTAGATATGGCCCAACTACAAGAGCTTGTGGCCACCGTGCAAAATCTGACCACAGAAGTACAGACTCTCCAAAAAGAGAACATATATCTGAGATAGGCTCTCACCACTCGTGATGCCTTTCCTGTGGGGTCTGTGTCAGTGGGGGCCTCACATAGATAAATATCATAGACACCAAAAGAAATGATAGGAGTTTCGTGACATGTGTACTGTTACCTTTTCCGGTCAGCAAGTCATCTTCCGGACAGACAAAACAATTGTTGGCTCTCTGATAACCCACTTAGCTTCCAGTACACTTGCTGGGGCACTCCACTAGTTTTTTAAGAATGATCCCTTGTTAAAAGATTATAATGGTTTTCTCCTGGCATTTAGGACATATTTTGACCAAAATAATGTAACATGTACAACACATGAAAAACTTTTAGACTTCTAATAAGAAATTCTGGATGTCCTGGCTTACACTACTCGGTTTAAGCAATAGGCCTTAGAAGCAGAAGACATGTGCATTACATTATACAGAAGAGGGTTGCATGAAGACCTTAAAGATTAATTACCTATGGAATCTGGACCAGCTTCCTTTGAACAGTCAATACAGCTCATTTAAGTTAATTTCTGACTTTAGGAAAGAAAAAAGGAACGTAGGACCTCTCAGTCCCTTTCACTAGAAGTCTGCCGCCCCGGTATCAGGGATTCCTGCTACTTCTTCACAAGAAACTCATGAGCCTTTTGAGATCAGGGCTGCAAGTGGCCATCTATCTGAAGATGAGAGAAGCCAGAGACAAAGCAAGGGCTTATGTATGTACTGTGGCTACTGACTGCATTCATTACCATACAATAATGTACTTTGGCTCCCCCGAGGAGACAGGGAAATGCCAGCTTGCACTCCTGAATGGGACTAAGCTCAGAGAAAACACAGATAGTCAATCAACCCTTGTCTTCACCCTGCTCTGACCTGTACAATCCCACCATATGCCCCAATGAGCTATCAAAATCACCCTTTGGTCTTCCAACCAGCTAGTCTATGAGGTATCTGTGCTTTGGATTCCAGATCAGCATGGATCTTTATGGATTACTCTTGGGGCCACCATATCAGTGAGTAAATCTGAAAATACTGCAGCTCTACACCAGTAGGTTAAACAGACACCTGACAAAGTTCATGCGGTTCACAGAAAATTGTAGTAGTAAGAAATGCTGTCATATGTGTCCAAATATAATGAGAAAGGGCATTTGTCATACAGTGAGATTTCCATGTGTAAAAACCAGACCCAGCCCCCTGTCCAAGTTAGATGATGTATTGGGTCTGCTCCCCATGCTTCCCAAAACACTCCCACATTCTCTGGACCTATCGGCCCACAGATGGGAGGGAACACTTAAACACTGCCCAATCAATTCTGAGAGAACTATGACACATATGTGATGTCACTTACCTTATAAATAATTCACTCCACCTCAAATCAGGACTCTCCCTACTAAATCTCGAGGTGTGAAGCTGACAAAATCTGGAACCATACTAACAGAGTTAGGCCTAATACTTGGAGTGGAGCCAGGAGCTGTAGTAGCTGGATTGGGGCCCTTTTTGGAGGACAGAGAGAATCCTTGACTGACTGCTTGATTGTCCCAGCAGTGAGTCTCTGGTGCCCCCCTGATGCCCACCAAGCCCTCTCCTGTAAGTATAGACACCCCAGCCATAGATTAAATGAGCCCTCTCTTCTTCAGCATTGCCATAGAGATTCCCCCATGGAAAAATCCCATATCTTATTTGTTTGTGCAATTCAGTAATTTTCCTATTGAAAAATCCATTACTTGTCTGTGCATTGAAACACCTGTGTATGAGCGCAATATAAATAAAATATCATATCATATCATATCATTGTAGTCATCTTTCTATTGAAAAATCCTTTGTTTGCCTGTGATTTTCAGTGATTTTCCCTTGAAGATTCTCCAGTTGCTTGAGTATATCCTTAGTATCTTTTTCTCAGTAAATCAATTAATTTCCACATTTATTTCACAGGATTGGGAAAGTTGGATTTCAAAACCAACTATCTCTTCCCAGTGCATTGTGAGCCGTTACAGTCATAAAGTGTTCCCCCAAAGAATTCACCTCATTGTGAGCTGAAAAAAGAATTTGTCCAGGTGTTTAAATGGTGTCCCACGAAACGAATTTCTATTTGTATCTGTCATTATAAACGCAAACCGATTTTGCTTTTGTGTGCTATCCCTTTGCCCAGAACTTACTAGTTATCTGCCTGTGTCATTTTAGCTATAAATCAATTTTCCTATTGTGAGTTCCCCATTGCCTAGAGCTTTCCGGTCATATGCAGACTTAGTCAAAACAAATGTCATTTGCCTTTCTATTTGCCCATGTGTTGAATATTCTAGTATCGATTTATCTCTTGTGTGCTGGCTAGTATGTTCAAAAGCCCTAATTGTCCTCTAGGTAGCAGCAGCATGAAGTACCTTGTGTGCTGTCCCATAGCATTTGACCTAACTAGTTAAAAACCCATTTTTCCTGTTTCAGAAAAATGTATTGTCCCATTCATTGCTGGCTCCCCATATTGTTTCTGAAAGCCCCACGCAAAATCTGATTTTAACCTTGTGTTCCCATTCCTTGCCACTGCCTTCCATTCAAAGCTGACTAGCCTAGTGAAGGTCTGGAGCTGGGTGAAGGTTGCTGGGACTCAAGAATCCTTTGTGTGTGCATGCACTTTCCTGTGGGTTGCATTCATTTTCATGGTGTTTTGAACTGTTTTGATAGTAGTGATGAAAGAAGTAGAGTACATCTTTTTGCTTTGCATGTTTGAGTTATCTCAGTGTGCCGCTTGACCGAAAAGGACTCTGAAATGTGACTCGGTGGCTATTGTAACTGTTTTTTCAATGCTCCGATTAAATTATAAATTAATAGAAATATTCATTGATAACACAGCGTCCTGGTTCCTAGTCCTAGTCTACTGTGACACGGGGTGCTTGTGGGGGTTGGGTGCGAGACGGGTTGGAGGCCTCCTTAAAAGAATCTAGACTGTAAAAATAAAAAGCAATTTTATTGTGCGCCACATTCATTGAAGGGGAAAGAGATACCAGACTGGCTTGTGCTGTATAATATATTGTGACAATGGTCACGGTAGACACCTTCTCAAAGTTGGCATATTTTTGCCCTGTAAGAAACTTCCTTCTGCTTCTCATATATGACGCATCTTTCTTTGTGATGTTTTGAGGTTACATAGTTTTCCTGAGTGAATTATCTCAGATACTCAGTATGTCTCCACATTTTGGAGTGAAGCATTCAAGGCCTTACAAATCCCTAGAAACCTTTCTTCAAGGTACCATTCAGAAACAAACAGGCAGCCAGTAGTATTTGCATAGTTTTATATCAGCCACACAAGATGACTGGGTTTCTCTCTTGAAAATAGCCGAATAACGCTCTACACTCCACAGGAATTACTTCCTTTTTTGCTCTCATGGCTACCACGCCAAATTGACCCATTGATCTACCATCCCTGCCCACTGTACCTGCACTTAACTCTTTCCTTACCTACTTGCGAACCACACAAAAACAAGCAAATAAACATCTTCAAAAATCAAGAAAAGGGAAGAAAACATGTGCAGATCAGAAAAGAATGGAAAATAGGAGACAAGATTGGACTTTCTGCATAACACTTAGCTGCCCATTTGACACAAGGGATGTTTTAATTCAGGTATGCTGGTGCATTTGTTGTAGAAAGACTTGTCAACCTGGCGGCCTTCCATTTACGGTTGCCTTCCTCCTGGAGTCAAATTGATCTGGTTTTCAAACTTCCTTATTGAAACCCTACTGACAGCACATCATTCATAGAAGGCTACCTCCACCTATGGTATGACAACAACAGACTAAGTATGAAGTCCAAGAAATCTGCAACTGTCTGCAATACTTGATAGACTGGAAATGCTATGTAGTCTCCAAGAGAACATGGGAAGATGCTTCTCAGTTCCACGCTCCCATCTTGGTAAATAAATTCAATTCCAGTAATCCTTGGAAACCCAGGCTTCCCCTGGCTGGATGGGGCAAGATATAAGGATTCAACCCCACTGTCACTCTGGGCCCAGTGGAAAGCATATTCCAAGTTGGCACTGAAACCATACCAATTCAACCTTCCCAAAATGGCAGCTGTAATGTCACATCACACACGCATCAGATGTCACCCCGGCAGCAAGCCTGAAACGACTTATCTCCTCGCATAAAAGCTCCACGCAGCTGACATACAAAAAAGGGTCACCCAGTGGCATGGGCCTCATCCACTCACTTCACGTAATGGGCACTGACTGGTCTGTTACCCACCTCCCTGCCTCTATGAAAGCTGTTTGAAACTGAATTGAAGCTCCAACCACCAATCCCTATTTAAGCCATTGACTGATTTGTTCTCTTCCTTCCTGAATCTCTTCAGCTCTCTTTCAGGAAAAGCTGGTGAGTGTGTCTCTTTTTCAAGCTGCCCTCAGGCATTTATGGCTACTCATGCTCCCCCTCTCAATTGTCTCTGAATTGCAGGTGTCTCATTTACTCATTTCAAGAAACAGACACTGACTGATGTGGTGCCCATCTACCTGAATATCTACTGCTCCATAAAATGAGGATGACTCTGCCATGAGCTGCCATCAGGGAGTCCCTGTTTCATCTCCAAAGGGTCACCCAATGGCATGTGTCTTATCCAGACCCTACAATAGACAGACACTGGCTGGTGTGTCACCAACCTCTCATGCTACTCTGAAAACTGTCTGAAAATGACTGGGATATCCAACCATTTGTCCTTATTTAATCCACTGACTGATGTATCACCTTCCTCCCTGAACCTTTGCTTTTATCCCAGCAAAATAACAAGAGTGTGACTCTCACAAAAGCTGGCTTCGGGATTTACAAATTTACAGGCTTTCATGGCTCCTCTCATTCCGTCTCGCAGTTGTCCCCATATAACTCACCCACTTGTTTCAAGAGATGGGCACTTACTGGTATGTCAACCACCTCCACAAATCTCTAGCAATGTCAATAAATATTTAACACTAGCTGTCCACGGCCAAGCCTTGCTGTGGCTCTGTCTGGTTAAATGGAAAAGAAAGAAAAGAGAAGGCGCACATTTGTAATATGTTTAATTTCATAATGCTTGTGGGTATGAAATATTTCTTGGTGTTCCATTGTCTGTGCAGATATGCCAACTGTAGAACACGCAACATATAATTGTCCATGTGAGAAGCAATCTGTGTCTAGATCTAAATAGAACAATTCTAATGATTGGCCTTGAGCTTTGTTGATGGTGATTGCAAACGCAAGTTGGCATGAATTGAGCCGTTACAATTTCTACACCGAACAACGTCATGTGGAAGCATGAGTTGTATTTCCTGATGTTAGATAGGAAATGCTTTGATTTGGTGGTAAATCCAGCAAGCAAGGTTTTTAATGGCTCTGGCGGTTCTCCGAGTTGAGGCAGTTTAATTTTCCAGGCGGCGGAACATATTCCTTTCGTCTGTCCATTACATTTCAGAGCCTTGTAAAAAGGACACACTTAAGTCATGGTGCGGATGACAACATGCCGGCTCAAACTATAATCATCAGCTGGGTTGTACCGGAATGCAAGGCGGTTGTACTCGCGTGATTGCTGAACACAGAGTCGTGTTTGACGCTGATCTGCTGTTTCTCGTTGACGTCTTTCAGCCACTCTCCACCTGTCGCGTTCATTCTGTTGAGAATCAAACAGATCTGAAGCTGCTTTTTTCGTACAACAAATGGTGCTTTTTTCAGTAAAATATTGAGTATAGCATGTGTTGCTTTTATGTCCAACAGATGGCACTGTTTTTCAGAAAAAGCATGTTTTTACCTGTCACAAGTGTCACATATATGTATAGTAGGTATATAAAAATACGCGCCCATTCGAATGCAACGTTGTGTCAACATTTCAAAGCAATCGGTGAAGAACTTTCAGAGATTTAAGATTTTGAACAAACAAACATTTATATTTTTATTCATATAGAGAGTGCTACATAAGCAAAACCAACAATAAATATCACTCTTTTACAGGGACCCAGTCACTCACTACCTAACCTAACCTTCTTCCAACAACTATTTTAACTGCACTTCATTAATCCTTTCCTAAATATCATAAACCTGCCTCCATCAATGAACTCCTGACTCTATGAAAGCTCGCAGTGACTGAATACAAGCCCCAACTACAGGTCACCCCTTTATGTGATCAACCTTCTGACAAATGACTCAAAAAGATTGCCCAAAAGTCATTTCTAGAGAATAAATCAAAATATCAGTCTTCCTTTCCCGCCTTTCTCACTCATCCCAAATGTGCTCTTGCACACCCACAGGCAATAACCGTATATCATTATAGTTTCATTTTTTGGCCATCACAAGATTGGTACCTATTGACTCAGATGAGTATGGGTGTGCCCGTCCTGTTCCCTGCATATTAAAAACCTTTTTTTCTTATCCGAGATACAGGCCACCCAATGCAGTGTCCTAAGGGACTCTCCAGGTGATGGCCTGGATGATCTTAGTTTGATAGTACTCCACTTTTATTTAAGAGTTGCTGTGAGAATCATGATCTCTTGGAATCAGAATGATGAATCTACGTGGTGGGACTGGATTCAGTGTTGTCTTGCAAGGGAAACTTATCCCGATAGAACAGATGTCCTTTCATTGGCAAATTTTCTGAGCAGCATCATTTCTTTTCACTCTTATAGATCAGTAAACATGTAGAGTTCAGCCTTATGAGCACTTTGCACTTCATGATCACATAGAGACATACCGGGTGGCCAAACATCCACTAGTTAGAAGGATCCTTGGGGGTATTAGGATTAACTAAACACCCACATATAAATATGTATTGTTAATTTCCCAAATATTTCCACTGATGCAAATCAGAAGATTCCCTGAACATTTCAGATTTGCTCCTGCTACCTCAATCCTGATTCACAAAATCTAAACCTAGAGCAAAGTTGGAGTTTCCTAGAGCACCTCTGGGATCCCTTTGAGAAACCCATTTGTAGGCATTAAGAATGAGGTGTATGGTGGCAGGAACAAGTATATGGATCTCATGGCGACTCCTGATTTGCTCCATTGAACATCCTTGTGAATCAGGCCCTAATTGCTTTGGGGTGTGAAGTTAGTCATCTCCTTTACAAATGGGACTACAACCATAATGTGAAATTGAACACATGACCATCCAAATTTTATTAAATCTCATTTGGAACAGTTTATGACATGAGAGCCTTGTCTTTCTAAGATTGATGAATTCATCTTCAATGGTTCATTTTAGTCTTTCTCGAAGAACTAAGAGTAATTCCAGATATGTAGAGTACACAACTTTTTCAGAGTTTTCATTAATATGTGTGTTTCACTGATTAGCTCTTACGTGCAGCAGTTCATCTCTGTTAGGCATCATCACCATCCACTTTCTTCTCCCAGGCTGCCTAGATGAGTGACATGGGTCATGGCTAAGGAAGGGGTTGACACAGCAGTTGTGGGTCTTATTCAAATAGTGGCACAATTTCTTCTGAATCGTTCTATTGCAGGGCTCTCCTTGAAGGTAAGAAAAATCTAATTATAAATCAAAAAACACTTATGCAGAATTTTTACAAAAATCAGTGAACTTAAAACCATTCTTGCTATGAAGGATTAGTCCTTTGTAAAGTAATCATTAGCACTAAACACCACCAGTGGTCTAGGAGGAGTCGAATTAGTCATAGTCAGTCACTTTAATTTGGAAAAAAAGGAATAAAGGTAAGAACCTCACTTACCACTAAGCGTAAATGTCAAGGCTTAGGCAAATGGTTCAAGATTCCAAAAGGAAATAATTTCTGGGGATACCAGTCCAAGTAGTGGTAGAATACTGTGCTAAAAAGAATTGGTACCAAGAGTCAAACAAAGTATTGTGAAATGGTATGAAGTAAATAACATAAAAAGATATTTTACAATTTACATCGAAATCTTTTGGTGTTAAAGGAATATCATCTGCAGAGTTTCTCCCACCAGCGCTCAACTAAAAGAAAAATGAAAGCCCTAATATAGTTTCTGTTTGAAGAAAGACATAAGATAAACAATAGTGAATTAACCGAGAAGATTAGTCGTCAGATTGTCAAAAAATACTTTAAGCTCCATCTTCCGAATTAATTTGAAAAGAGTGACCTCTTCTTCAAACAAACTTGTGTTGTTAGTTGGTATAAAAGAAATACCTAAATTCAGAGTGTCAAGTTGGGATTGAGAAAGTGATTTAGAGGAAATGTTTACTATTATTTGTTCCTTTATTGTTTGTTCTTCTGGCAGGGTTTTCTTGTTCCCTCGCCTGGCTTTTCTCCTCCTCCTAAAAAACTTTCCAGTGTTGGTGTTGGTGTTGATATGGCTCCAGTTGGAGAAATAGAAACTTGGCTGTCAATAGCTCCAGGTGTAGTTAATGTGGTGCCACTAGTGGATGGAGTTTCCTCAATCTCTCTGCTGGTCACTTCACTACTATCCGTGTTATTAGTTGGTCTTGGTTTTGGTTGTCTTGATGCAAAGTTGGTCTGTTGGTCTACATTTCTTTACTTACAATTGAAGAACTATCAAAATCATTAGCACAATTCAACCAAGAAATCGAGGAGGTTTCTTCACAACTATCCAAACATAAAACTGCGATCGAACTACAAACCATTTTGGAAGACACAAACAACAAACTGGAAGACTACAAAAAGGAAATACAACAGCAAAAATGTAGGCATGATACCCTGGACTACGCCCGTGAAATCATCTACTCCTGGAATTTGGAAAGATAAAATCAAAAGTTGGTTTAGATACATTGACGATGTGTTTGGCGTATGGAATGGTACGGAATCAGAACTTCTGCTATTTTGGGATTATCTTAATAACTGCAATGACAGAATCAAGTTTTCTAATGACATAGGTAAACCATCAGTGAATTTTCTAGATGTCACCATCGAGATCACCAATGAGGGTCTGAAAACTCAGATATACAGGAAACCAACAGATGTCAATAGTAGTCTGCACTTTCAAAGTTTTCACCCTAAACACCTGAAGGAAAAGCCAACTCCTCAGAGCTAAAAGAATTACTTCAGAGGTAGACAAACTACAGGAGGAATACTCCATCATGAAATCCAGATTTAAAGACAGATGCTTCCCAGGCGATCTGATTGACAAAGACATACTCAGAACAAAACTACAGAACCGTTAATCAAATAAAGAGGCTTATTCATAAAAACTGGGATATCATCAAAACAGACCCCCAACTGAACCGCCTCTTTCCAGAACCACCGATGCTGGCTTACAAGAGAGGCAGAAACTTTCGCGATAAATTGATTAAAGCAGAAAAACTTAAAACCACAAATCAAAGTGTTTTAAACAAACCTAAAAATAGTACTTACACATGCCTCAATTGCCAGCATTGCTCCAATTTGATAAAAGGTGATCACATTCAACATATTATGTTGGCAAATCCACCAGAAAAGCTAAAGAAAGATGAACGGAGCACCACAAGTCCAACATCTGAACGAAAAATATAAAATCACCAGTGTACAGACACTTTAGAGACCACAAGCACACAGTGGCACAAATGAGAATAGGTAAAGCTTGAGGTTATACACCCACTCCTTAGAGGAGGTGACCTGCAGAAATTGCTATCCCAGAGAGAACTCTTCTGGATTCACTGCCTTGACTCACTCTTCCCTCTTGGTATGAACGAGGACTACTATCTGGGCCCTTTTTTATAAAGCACCCAATTTAGATTTTTTCCACGCTCTAATTGTTTCCAACCTGATGGTATGATCGGTTATAATTGTGTTAACCTCCTCTACTTTATGTTACATCAAGTTTAGCTTGTATTTATCGGATATACCTGTGTTGGGTTCCCTCTTTTTTATGTATGCACATTGGCATTTATTAGACTGTATTACTTCATTTCTGTTAACCTTATTTTCAGACATCACCGCACACTTACGTGTGTGGGGTCAGAACTATGGCGTTCTTGTTTTCAACATCAGGGGAATGCGCACACAGCTCTGGGCAGCTGCGCATGCACCCTTACACGTCATCATACCTTCTTGGTATTTAAGAAGGACCGCCATGATGGTATCAACATCCTCCATTTCCGGGATGTACTCCATCGTGGTTCTTTCGCGTTAGATCTTTTTCCCTCAAAATGTAAGTATTTTAGACTAACTATAGCTTCTCGGCTAATTCACTATTGTTTATCTTATGTCTTTCTTCAAACTGAAACTATATTCAGGCTCTTACTTTTCTTTTAGTTGAGCGCCGGTGGGAGAAACTCTGTAGATGATATTCCTTTAACACCAAAAGATTTTGTTGTAAATTGTAACAGATCTTTTTATGTTATTTACTTCATATCATTTCACAATACTTTTTTGACTCTTGGTACAATTCTTTTTAGCACAGTTTTCTACCACTACTTGGACTGGTATCCCCAGAAATTATTTCCTTTTGGAATCTTGAACCATTTGCCCAAGCCTTGACATTTAGGCTTAGTGGTAAGTGAGGTTCTTACCTTTATTCCTTTTTTTCAAATTAAAGTGACTGACTATGACTAATTCGACTCCTCCTAGACCACTGGTGGTTTTTAGTGCTAATGATTACTTTAGAAAGGACTAATTCTTCATAGCAAGAACGATTAGATTTTTCTATGTTTTCCGATGAATTGAGCCTAAATAATGCTTGTTATTTTGGTAGCTACAACTACAAACTAAGATGTACTCTTTTCTATTTTTTAGAAATTTGAAGAATTGATATTTTGCGCCTGAAGAAGAGTGTGAGCTCGAAACGTGTTGGGCTTTCCTTTGCACAATAAATTACTATGTATTTTTGATTTGAAAATTGAGAGATGGTATTTCTTCCAACTATGCCACAAATCGAATTGTTTATCACTAAAGAAACTATATCAAACTCTTTATATGAATCCCTTACAATTTCATCAAATGCTTGATCTAATTATTCAGATATTAGATAGTGTGCAGGGGACAGGAGTTCCTAAAAATCTTTTCGGAACAACCACCTTTGTCCTAGTTTAAGCAATTTGTCATGCTTCAGCTTTAGTACTATCCCAGCTTTGATCCTCCATGATGACAAGCCACTATGCAGTGCCATATATATTAAAACTGTGCTTGTTCTACAATGTAAAGACACCATTTTATTAAGGGCAGGCGATAATTATCAACCCACTTTGCTGCTGTGAATGGGGGGAGGTTAATGAAAATTAAGGACATTTCATGGCTTCTGCGTTTTATCCTTAATCGTCAAAACAAAACCTTGGGTAATACTTTCAAGTTGCTCTGCTACATTTTATAATATGCAATGAGGTGTCAAGGAAGAATTGGTGAATTGGATGGCATATGCATATGCCGACTAGACTTTGTTGTTTGCGCCTACTCATGCACATACTACAGTATGAACAATCTGGGGCCAGATTACAGAAACGGCACTGCTGAAAGTGCAAAGTTGCATGGTATAAGCACTACGGCAAAGTTTGCCCTATTTCTAAAAACACTGGGACAGATTAGAAAACCATTACACATTGACAAGTGCAGTTTAGCAATGCATAATCAATCGGCAAAAATGGTCTAAGAGCAAAAAATATACATTTTCAAAGCATTTCTGAACCGGGCCAAAGTTTGCCCTAGTGCTAATACCATTCCGTATAAGCACTGGGGCAAAGTTTGCCCAGGTGAAAAAATGCAGTGAAAATGTAATTTTTCTGCACCAGGGCAATTTTTGCCCTAGCCACTATAACATGCCGTACTTCCCTTGTCGTGGTGCAACGGTTTTCTAATATGCCCAGGGTTTTAAAACACAGGGCACATTTTGCCCTAGTGCTAGTACTATGCAAACATTGCACTTGCACCGGTGCAAAGTTTCTCTAAACTCACCCCCGGTGTCTTTGACCTGAACAAAGCATGCAGGCAAGAACAATATTACTGTTTTACAAAAATGTGTTTCCTTTAAAATCAAAGGCATTTCATTGTAACGCAAATCAATGTCAAATGGAAATATGTTTTAAAATTGAGATGGAAAATGTTATTGTCTAGCAAAACACTTTTCTTTTGGGTGTTTTCCCGCATTCACCTCTGCAACTGCAAATATGGGGATAACTGCAAGTGGAACCTGGAAGATACTGTCAACATTTGTGCAGGTAAATATTGTGCGCTGGCAGTACTCTGACCTCTGTTTGCAGTTCTATCGTCCATACAGTACTTCATCACTCAAACCGCAGGTCAAAGAGACCTCCACCTCTTCATAAGCCATGCCTTCACAGAGTAAACACTATTAATCCGGGAAGCTGAGCATTACACAAGCACAGCTGCAGTCATGCACTCCATGCAAGTGGATGCGAACCATTAACATTTGTTCCCAACAGGATTTACGACTTGAAATGTGAGGCACAATGTGTTATGTATCAAAAGAATAAAACTCAGTGAACGACTAGGATTTCAGATCTGAAAGCTAAAAGGTGTTCTAGATTTAAAGAGCACAACTTAGCGAACGATTAATTTGTCAGATCTGAAATGGAAAATGTGTTATATTTTAAAACCGCAAAACAGAGTGAACGAACGACTAGAAATTTAGATCTGAACTGTAAAATGTGTTATATATTACACGTGGAAAACACAGTGCGCGCTCTGAAACGAAATATGAGGAGACGTGCAATATGACATTCAGATTTCAACTGGGTCATTGGCTTTTTCCTTAGTATCGGCAAACACCTTCTCACGAAGCTATTTTTGTACACATTTTTCAGAATAAGAGATTGTGATCTCTGTGAGTGCACAATATTTGCAACGTGTCCAAAATTTAAAAAAAAACATGGACATACATAACTAGAGGTTGGCAGGAGGGGATTCAACACTGGTTACCCCCAACTTGCATATATACATTTAAAGGGCTCAAAGGATTGGCTGAGGGCAAAGAATAAAAACCAAGTTCACAACTGCATCTGGAGATAAGCCAACGAACCGCGTGGTGGTCACAAACAACAGAGTGACATCAATTGTTCCAGTATGCCCTGTTTTCCATGCGTTACTTACTGTTCCTACCAGCCAACATTATATTTGGGTCTGCAGTAATGTACAAGGACCTCGAATTTGTTGTGTGTGTTTTTATTTTTATTTTTTATTTTCAAAACGATTGCCTGAAAGTACAACAAGGACTCTAGTGTCATCACGTTTACTTTACTGTGCAATTGCAGGATTTTCACGTGGGCATTGGCTTTGTGTAAATTCACTGTAAGGGAAATAGACTGGAAGATTTAAATCTTGTTTGCGAATTCTAATTCTTTTCAGATGCAATGTGCAATATGCAGAAATTGTCCATTAGGTTTTCAGTGCATCACTACGCATGCTCAGTTAGTATGCATAAAACATGTAGCTTCAAAAAGTTGGCATTTGCAGCTATTTCAACATTTCTCTGGCAATTGGGCATACCATTTAAAACATGATAAACATAGCATTCATTGGCTCACCAGGCAGGCTGAACAGGTGTAACAGGAATTTAGAAGCATCAATTGCCGGGCATCTCAATGGGGTCTGGATGGCGCTCAATGTCTCCAAACTGCCTCGAGTGCTTCTTGATGAATTGCTGGGCAACATTAATGGCAGTTGTAATGTCTCTAGATTTTAAAGTGTGCCGGTTGCCTACCAAAATATAACTCTACAATGCACTTCCCACCCTACGGACAAATATAAAGTTACCTATGCTGACACTCCTCTGACCAGGATACTTGGGGTCTTTAAAAGCAGGCAATCTTCAAAGTTCCTTCAACTGCAGTTCTTCTATTCTTCGGTGACCCTTCCTCCTCTGATAGATGACCTCACCGCTAGAGGAGGACGCTGAGCCGTCAACTAATCAAACAAGAATCAAAAGAGTAGTAGGAGATATTTCAATGAACAGGATAATCCTAGTATTTTTAAGCCTTTTTTGCAGGATCCAATAAAGATGATTTCCTATAGAAGTATTCACCTTGTGCATTGACATTTCTGGAGTCCTTGCTCCCTAGGTAGACACTTAAAGAATTAGCAAAACATAAAAGGAGGAATTCAAGATGGTGGAGAGTATTTTAACTGAATCATAGCTCCCAGACTGTCTTTGCACCATCCGTGTCTTGCCACTAGGTCTCTTTAGTGATTGCCTTCCTCTTGCCTCACCCAAACCTTCTAGCAAGCTCCTATTGAGATGTCTATGGTTTAGCCATGCCTTTAGAGACTAGCCTCCCAACACGTGTCTGACGTATTACAATTTCACTTGAGGTTGGGCAGGGCTGCGCCACATACTTATCAGACTGGCAGAGAAAAATGCTTCTTAGTATATTTCACTGAGTGTGAGGTTAGGTTTTGGTAACTTCCAACAGTAAAAGCATTATTTTTCTGTACATCACAATACCGTCCTTTTGCACAACAATACATTGGGGGTCATTACGACCCAGGCAGTAAGTACGCCAACTTTACCACCATGGTGTAAACTATGTTTACACCATGGTGGATAGCGGATTTACCGCCCCATTCCAAGGCGAGTGGGGCAGTAAATCCCAATTTCCCATTTTACCCTTCCCAATTCCCATTTTTGCCCCATAGGGCATAATGGGAGTGGGGAAGGCGCTAATTACGCCACCGTAAAATTACGGTGGCGTGATTAGCACCAAGGCGGTTTAGCGCCATGGATTTTAACGGCTGCTAGAAGCAGCCGTTAAAATCGGAATCAGGCGTTAAGGGTTAACGACGGCGTTAACCCTTAACGCCTGAGTTGTAATGAGGCCCATTATCTTGAGCTCTGCTCATCCTCCAATATGTAGTATACCAGGACACTTACATCAGATATAAGTGAGCAATGGAAAAGCCAATGGAAGTTAACATGTTACAATATTAATTGGAATAAAAACAAAGCAAGAATAGCAGTTTGAATTAAAAGTGGATGATCCAGTGGCCCCAGATAAATCAACAACAATGTGTGTGCTTAATCTTACAGATTTAGACTGACGTTTTGTGCTCCCTGTTCAACAAATGGATACCCATAGTAAAGAACTAGGCTTACTAACATGTGGTTTGGCTTCTGTAGAATCCCCAAGAAATAAACACCAAGAGCATATGAAATAGGTTGGAAGACAATGATTGGCTTGACTTTCATAGTAGATCAGACAACATCTGCGTCCACGAATGGGCAGTGGACCTGGTCAATCTCAAGGGCTATAGTGCTTTCTGTATTCCTTTCATGGAGGGCCATATTGGGAAACGCAAAGGGGGCCTATGGATATGGGTTAGCACATCTCTGAATGCCATATGCCATCAGCTGGAAGACGTTTTCTCTGATGTAATGGCATTTAGATTAGAATTGCCCTGTAAACAAAGCTATTCGCATAGTAAATGTGTTACTGACACCTGAGCTTAGTGCAATCAATAAGCTGTAAAATATAGTTTCTTCAATGTATGATTTGAACTGTGCTAAGATCCCAGACTCTTTAGTTTTAGTGGGAAACAGAAGCCTTCAGGTGTAGCCCATATGTACATTAGAAAATAAGATCTATGCAATCCCTCCACGTTCTGCTTGCCCCTCACCACGACATATAGAAATGCAGAACGGCTTGCCTCACTTTGCTTTTCACTGGGTTTAAGAGCACGTAATGGTATGAAGGAGACATGCAGCGTGTCTGACGTATCGAACCCAAAACAAATCTCCCCATATAGACTATATATCTGTGTATCTGTGCTCTTGGAAGCATGTGGCAAGCTTCCCATTGTTGGACACAAAGGGCCTCATTACGACCCAGGCGGTAAGTTACCGCCTGGGCCGTGACTTTACCACCATGGCGTAAACTACGTTTACGCCATGGTGGTTGGTGGACTTACCGCCCCATTCCGACCTTGGCGGGGCGGTAAGTCCCCAATCCCCATTTACCCTTCCCCATTCCCATTTTTGCCCCATAGGGCATAATGGGAGTGGGGAAGGCGTTAATTACGCCACCGTAAATTACGGTGGCGTAATTAACTCCATGGTCCCTTAGCGCCATGGATTTTAACACCCGCTAAAAGCGGGTGTTAAAACCTCCATGGCGCTAAGGGACCTCGTAATTGGCGGTAAGGGGTCGGCGCAGCTAACGCTGGCGTAAACCCCTTACCGCCAGGGTCGTAATGAGGCCCAAAGAGAGCAAGCATGGTCCCCGTATTGCACTTTACCATCCCGAATAGGCCTATAAGTAGTTTGAGAGATAAGAAATAAAACAATCTTATAAGCTTACACCAGTTAAGCTAAATAAAGAACAGGAGGCTTCGGCTTTGTGAAAGAAAACGGTACCTATTTTAATATGTTATTCCCATGAAAACTTGCCTGTTAATCCCATGGACTTTTACGATAACATGTCCAACCATTTGTGACTTCTGAGATCATTAATAGCCCAGAAATTGTGTTTCACTAAACAAAATAGCTGGTTTGTTGCAGACATGCAAATAATCATATACCGCGGCAACTAACTAGTTCATCTTTTATAGTGCGCTTAATACTGGAGACCAGTCTCTAAGCACAGGATCTGAATTTAAAGGTGTGTTACTCTGTGTTGTCTTGATTCCAAGACAAACATGTTATACCAAGCTACCCTACTGGCACAAGTAAGAGATAAACAAGTGGTGACCAATTTGAGACTGGCCTATTAAGAATTGATAATGCAAAAACAGAGCATATTCGGAAGTCATGGGGCCTCATTACACGGACGGCGGTAAGGGTTTACCGGTACCGGTATTTTACCGGTACTAGTAAACCCTTACCGTCTTACTACGACGTTCCTTTGCGGGTTGGAGAATTTAATGCCTGCTTTTTGCAGGTGTTAAAAACCAACCCGCAAAGGGACCAGGGAGCTAATTACGGCACCGCAATTTGCGGTGCCGTAATTAGCACCTTCCCCATTCCCATTGTGCCCTATGGGGCAAACATGAGAATGGGGAAGGGCAATGGGGAAGGGGGAATTACCACCCCACCCACCTTGGAATAGGGCGGTAATTCCCCTTTCCACCAAGGCGGTGCCAGTATTTTACCGGCATGGACCAAGGTGCTAATAGCACCTTGGTCCACCGCCGTCCGTGTAATGAGGCCCATGGTCTCTCTTTTTAAAGGCCACTAAATCTGATAAGAAGAAAGCAGTGTGGCAGCTTGTATATAAAATAATTGATAATGGTCAAGATAATAACATAACTGAAAATATTATGAAAACGTGTATAATATTGTAACTGTAGGGGAAACATCTTCCAGTAGTACCCCATTGATGTATAATAATGTATGCATACATCTGGTTCCTTTTACATCTACAGAGGTCCTATGAGCATTATCCACACAAAGGTCAGGAGAAGCACCAGGACTGATGTCAAACCAGTGGATATGTTTTAAAAATAGCCAGAAATATGGATCCCTTTTAAATGAAATTTTATAATGACCTTCTTTTACATAAGATAATTACACCTAGTTGGCAGGCGGTAATTGTGGTCCCAATCTATAAAAAAGATGCATAAAACTTCCCTCACAATGATCACCCCATTTCTCTACTAGATACATTAAGCAAGGTTTTTATTAAGGTGATCAAGGATCAACTCAATGTATGGTTCGACGCACATAAATTGCTGCATCCCCTGCAGGCAGGTTTTAGAACAGATATTTCTACAATCAAGTATTCTGACTTTCATTTATCCTTTCCAATTTGTTTTACTCAAGATGCGGCCAACATATTTACTCATTTATACATTTTAAAACAGCATTTGCATTGGCTTCTTTGCCTAAGCGATGGTCTGTGTTGGAGGAGCTCTCAATTCCAAATGATATATATTTTTTTTATTAGATCATTATGCTCCTGAGAACTATGCAATACTAAGGAAGGGCAAATAAAAAGGATGTATTACCTCATTTGAGAGAAAAGCCTGTGTCAGAGAGGGTTACGTGTTGGTGCCTCACCTGTTTTTCCCTTTATATTAATGGGGGGGTAAACTAGCAGCCCTCTATTTTGCGGACGATGATATCTTAATATCAAAAACACTGATAGGCATCCAACGAAAGATATGACTTTTTTATGATTTAGCTAAAGATAGAAGATTAAAACTGAACAACACTAAAATAAAGGTCATGGTATGTCAACCGCAGCAGATGAAGAGAGGGACACAGCAAAGCATGTTAATGGCCTCACCATAGAGCCTGTTGAAGTACATTATTACTGATGTAGGGATACAAACTGATAGCTCAATTAACTGTGAAACTCAATTAGACAAAAACATTCATATTTTAGAACGAAGGGTTGAAGCATTTATGAAATGTTCGAAACAAAATGGGGACAGGTGCAATATCAAGTGAAGTGGGGGTATACATGATGCAGGCAATGTCCACTACTGTATACTGATTGGAATTGTGTGGCCCTAATGACAACAATGGATTGGAAATTAAAGAAAACAAATTCCCAAAGAGATTCTTGGGAATCCCATATAGTTCGCTGTCTCTTGCATCGAGAATGGAATTGGGACTGTATGGTATTTGATGTCCCTTGAGAGTAAAGCCTTTTATATACTGGGTGACGATCTGAACCTGTGTGAATCTCAGGGTCTATTGTGAATCACTTCAAGACCTACGGCCTACAACAGATGTTGGCAAATGACAGTAGCACCATTATGTCAAAACAATGCTATGTGCCATCCTTTTACAGGAATTGTGTGATCATCCATGCTACCATGGAGTGCGTGCTGAGGCTTCTGTTAAGGAGATGTACAAGGAGTTTAGTGGGCAATATATATTGCTTGGTCAAGCCGCATTGGCACTAGCCTAGCAAGAGATTACTTGAAACTTAAATGTACACCGGCTTGCGAGAATTACCTTGACATTCTGGAAATTACAGAATGCTCCTGAGTACTAAAGCTAAAGATAGCGACTCTCCCTCTACAAGTCTTTACTTCATGGTGGGGTAGAACCCAGACCGCAAAATGCCAATACTGTGTATCATATGACAACACTGTAGATCACACAAGTGATGGCTTAAACCATTATTCAGTTATCAATATAAGTAATGCATTATTATTATGCAAGGCTGTTAGGAATGATAAGTTATTGTGATAAGTTGTTATATGTCATTCATTTTCTTGCTTACCATTAACTACCACATTATACAAATATATGTATTTCTTATCTTGTAAATAGCTCTTATGATGATTAGTTCTTGCCAGTAGCCGTTGTTGTGATCCTGGTCACATGGCAACCATGGAACTACTGTAACATCATATGATTCTGTGAGGGAATGTGCAGGAGATGAGAAGCAGTTGCTGATGAGAAGAGAGCAGCTGATGCCTCTTAGCTGGGTGTCGTTTCTATACATATGATATTAATAAAGGATTAGATCATTCACAAGCAACGTGTCTGGAAACTCATTCTTAACAAGTGGTGACAAGGATTAAGAGGATTGTAGGAGACGACCCCCGGCTAGTAATAGAGTGTGTTCCCAGAGCAAGAGGCACTTTGGCACTTGGTATTTGATGCACCAAGAAGGCAGTCTTCTGTCTGAGGAAAGGATGTTCCTGCCCAGTGGTTGGAGAGTAGCAGAAAGAGGTAAAAGTTGGAACACAGATGTGGATGTCATTAAGGATATTGCGCCCTGCAACATTAGATGATTGGTGTTTGGGAACACCCATTGACTGGGCAGATGAGTGAATATTGAGCCAAACAACTATCTTTGAAGACATTCATGAACCTGGAGATTGTTTCCCGTGATCGGTGCTGGCTGCAGTAAGGAATTGGGATCACAACATGGGTGAAATTTCGGTTGGAGCAATGTTTATGCTCAACTAACTGTTGCCAGGAGAATTAGTGCATGAGGATCAGTTGGGGTACACCAAGCCCAAGTGCCTTACGTTGAGAAATCCAGCATTGGTGAGTTAGCAGAATATGGCTCAGCTTGTTTGTGGATGGAAAATATTTTCAGCATGCTATACTCACAATTTGTGACTGGGCAGTGAGTGGTAGCACATTAATTAATTTCATTAGTTTACTGTTAATACAATATACTTAGCAACAAGCAAAGACATGGCAAAAGTGCCAGCCTCAGTGTTTTTTCTTCTGAATCCAGGTGAGCCCAGAGTAAGATGGGCAGATTGGAAAGAGGGTTTTAGCAAATATGCCCTAGCGGTTTTCTGGGCCAACTTTTCAAATGAACGCAAAGAGGCATTGTTGTTCTATTGCTTGGGCACGGCAGGTCAGGAAGTTTTGAAGAAACTTCCAGAACCGACTGACATTCCAGATGCGGGTCCTTATGAAAAGACACTGGCAAAGCTTGTCAAACATTTCCAGATTGCGGAAAACATCATAATAGAGAGATATAAATGTGCCACTAGAAGCCAGAAAAGTGGTGAAACTATAGAGGAGTTTATAACTGCTTTAAGGGGCCTGGCAGTCAATTGTAGGTTCAGTCGTTGCCAAGCTGAACATCTTAGAGATCAATTGATGATCAAATGCTCCAATGATAATATTAGGAAAGAGTTATGGAAGGAGAGGAATACTTCATTAGACAGAGTGATTGAGATAGCCAAGACTGTAGAACATACCGATACGTGTATCAAAATGCTTTAAGCAGATGCATACAGTGAAAAAGTGATACCTGAGGAAAGTGAGGGGGCTGAACAAAAAGTGTCAAAAGTAGCCCCAAGACAATGAGCAAATGTTACTACAAGGCAGGCAGATTACTCTGGAACAAAGTTTGAGGCTCGTCATGAGAATAGACCTTCAGTTGGCAGAGGCTGGAGACGCCAATGGCAACCTTTGAAGGATACAAGGAACATATCTAAGGAGGCTAATTCATTCAGGGAGACTGGATTTACCAGGGAGAATAGAGGTCCTGGTGGAAGGAGATGTTACAGATGTGGGAGTTTTTCTCATTTGGCCTCTGATAAAGATTGTCTTGCAGTGCATATAATTTGTTATGATTGTGGTAGGAAGGGACATTTTGCTCGATGTTGTAAAAACATTAATACTGGCATGAGTCAAGTACATGAAGTTTCTGCAGAGTATGAGGATGAATGTGGCAGCGAAGTAGCCAGAGAGGTGGTGTATACAGTAAATGCTGTTGATGGAAAAGTGAAAAGGAAGAAACCTTATGCAATTGTATTTATTCTTGGTGCACCTGTCACCATGCTTATTGACAGTGGAGCAGATCATACTTTAATTAGTGTACACATCTAGAAAGATAAATTTGATTGTTGTACCCTTTGGGAAAATTCAGTTAGAGCAAACACATATGGAGAAGTTCCCATAGAAATGATAGGACGTTTTGAAGGTGAATTAGAGTTCAAGGATAGGAAATCTATTGGAATTATACATGTCGCAAAAAATGTTGGAGAGTTACTGTCATGGAGCGATCAGGCAGAATTAAAGATAAAACTTGAGGCAGCTCACCCAGAACAAGTACTTTCAGTGAAGAGCGTAGAGAATGAGAATGTACAGGTGGAGAGAGAATTGGGGTGTTTAAAAGAATTTGAACATAAAATCTGTTTGAGGAGACATGACATGCCTAAAATTGCGAAACTTTGCACCATTCCTTTGGCACTCAAAGAAGATGTGGAGAAAGAGTTGAAGAAAATGGAGTTCGATGGAGTGATTGAGAAGATCGATGCATCTGAATGGGTCAGACCAATAGTAGTAGTCAAAAAATCCAATGGGTCCTTAAGATTATGTATTGACCTTAGACACTTAAACAGCATGGTGGTAGCAGATACATTTCCGCTACCAAGAATAGATGATTTGTTGGTGGGGGTGGCTGGATCCAAAGTTTTCTCTATTCTAGACCGCAAATCAGCCTATCATCAAGTTGAATTACATCCAGAATCTAGAGATCTTACAGCTTTTATCACTCCCATTGTTTTATTTAGGTGTATATGCATGCCTTTTGGGCTAGTCTCAGCGGCAATTGTTTTTCAAAGCATCATGCATAACTTCTGGGAGGAGAGAATGGAGTAATGTATTATCAGGACGATGTGTTGGTGTGTGGAAACAATGATACTGAACATGATGAGCGTCTGAGTCAAACTGGTGTTCGGATGATGTGGCAGACATTTTTCAAGTCCATGAGATGCTGAAGAAGAATGACTGGGACATGGCTTGTGTGGAAGATAAGGTTTATAAAAAAATCTTGTCATTAGTGAGGAGTGGTAAAGTGAAAAGTTACAAAGATGATTTGTGTGGTTATGCCAAAGTAAAGGATGAACTGTGTGTCCAGAATAATGATCTGTATAGGGGGAATCAGATGGTAGTTCCAATGAAGATGAGGAAATCTGTGGTAGATTTAGCTCATGTTGGACATTTAGGTGTCGCAAGAACGAAAGGTTTGGTGAAAGCAGAATTTTGGTGGCCAGGAGTGGACAAATATACAGAAGAACAAGTCACAGGTTTCATGGAATGTATAGAGGGTGATAAAGGACTCCGAGTCCAGAAGGTACACATGGTTGTGCGTGAATGTCCCGAGGTTCCATGGGATGAAGTTGCGTTAGACTTGTTGGGTCCATTCAATGTTGGAGGAGGGAGAGACAACTACTTGTTGGTAGTTGTAGATTTGCTGTCAAAGTGGCCTGAGGTTTGTGTGATTAGAGGAATATCTAGCAGCAGTATTGTCAAATTCCTTGAGCAAGTATTTTGGAGGGAAGGATTTCCTAAAGAATGTCTGTCGGACAACAGATCACAACTTGTGTCTAAAGAGTTCAGAGAGTTTCTTGATAAGTGTGGAATAGAACAGTCAACCACATAATTATATCATCCCCAGAGCTACGGTCACATTGAAAGCTTTAATAGAATGCTCATGAAGGTGGTCAGAATTGCCGTAGCTACAGGTGGTGATTGGGTAAGGACAGTAATGGCTCCACACAGCGTGACAGGTGTATCTCCATTCAAGGTGTTGCAAGGAAGAAAGCCCAACTTGTATATCAACAAACAGTAAAGCTGAGGTGTGCCAGGTGAATGGAAGCGCTCGAGAATCCTTCCTTGAAGATACCGGACAGACTGCTGCACCCGGGGGGAACAAGTGGGTACCTCAAAGGCACTTAACAAAGCATGAAAACAGTACATGTTCCACCATTGGATGCGCTGCCATGGACATGTTTGGATTGTAACGGACGGGTGCAGACGTAGAGCATTGCTGTTTTGCCATTAAAGGCTGGCTGATGAGCGGAACAAGAAACATTCACTAGGACAGTTCTAGTAATCTAATTGTGCAGGTTTACTCTTTTGGAACATAGGACGTCAGCTTCACGAATATTGACATAATTGGATACATTACCAGTGAGATTTCATATTCAGGTTCTCTGGATGCTAATTCTTTATAAAGAAAACTTAACTCTTGCAACCTGTTCTCTTAGTCTCATTCCCCATTGGGGTGTTTCATATTCATTTGTATGTGCATGTGTAAGATGGGGAGAGAGCTTTCAGATGTTCAGAATTTGTTTGCAGTTTCTTTTGACAAATCACAATATGCATGGTCCAGGATCCCTTTTAGGTATGTCAATAGTGGGAGTGAGTTTGGGATATTCCTGAGTAAGGCACTCCCGGATGCAGCTGAAAGAGGGACAATAGTTTATGTTGATGATTTGCTAATCAAAAATGAAGATCTGAAAAGCCACTTCAATGAGATTGGACATGTGATCAGTCAGCTTCAGAAGACTGGGGAAAACATATCTCTACAGAAAGCGCAGTGGTGTAGAAAAAAGGTAAACATCCTAGGTCATGAAGTGACAGAACATGGATTGAACCCACAAAAGAAAAAGGTGGAGGCGATTCATAAACTAAAAGATCCAACTAATTTGAAAAGATTAAAGAGTTTGTTAAAAATGACAAGTTACAATGTGAATTGTATTGAGAATTATGCAAAGGTTACACAACCTTTAACGGAATGACTGAAGCAGGGTGTACCCTGGAAATGGAAAAAGGAACAAAATAAGGCAGTAGCCAGGCTAAAAGAGTGTTTTAATGCAATGAAAAATCAGGATTTCTTTGTAGAAATAGGATTTACAGATCAATTCATGTCAGCAGTGTTATATAAAAAAACATGATGCAAATAGCAAAACCATTGCATATGCTATCAAAGCCTTGCACAAGTGAAGAAGAAAAATACCAATTGAGAAAAATATTTATGGAATTCAAACAGGTTTTTTGTCATAGAAGCCTATGATTGTGGGCTGGCTGATTTGCATGTTGCCACACTACCAAAGGACATGGTAGGGATCCAGTATTTGTGCGACAATATAGGTTACCCCAGGCATGTTTGGAATCACTAGCGGAAAAAATCAAAAATCTCGAATCTAGAGGAATCCTTAGGCCTATTCATGGTACATCAAATAGCCCTATATTAGGTGTGATAAAACCTAATGGCCAATGGCGCTTTTGTGAAGATATACGAGAATTAAACAAAAAGGTACCTATTTCAAGGTAGCCCCTTGCATTTATTATTGTCACAGGTAGAGACCAAATTTAGTGAATGCGAAAAAAAGTGCTTCTGACCACTGTCTGTGCGTTACAACATTTTCGGCCCCATAATTCAAGGGGAGAAGGTGATTGTTTAAACAAATCACCAGCCTCTGCAATTTTTGCAAAGTAAGAGAATCGGATCACGGAATTTGGCCCAGTCAAGAATTACTTCCTGGACATTAGCACTTCAGGGAGTTCCTGTAGAAGTGAAATATGGATAAAATTAAAATAGCCCAGTTTCTCAAGGATTAGCAGAGCTGCATGATTGTGCAGCTGTATGTGTGCCTGATGACACAGAGCTAGAGGCAAGTTTGAATGAATTTGAGCATTCAACGAAGGAACATGTAATGATGTATTTGCATGTCGATGGATATGCATACCATGTAGAAAATGATACAGAAAAATAACTTGTGTCAGGAATAGGAAACATATGGTTTAAATGTGACAACATTCCAAGAGTGAGCATGAGGATAGGTCCCAAAAGTAGTCAAGTGGCAGAATTGGCTGCTGTGTATAATTCAATCTCTACAGCAGTAGAAAATGAACTAAAAGAAATAGTTCTAGGGACTGATTCTGATTATGCACAAAATAGGTTTGTGGACTATTTACCTGGCTGGAAAGTGAAAGTCATGCTCACCTATAACACAAGCCCACTAAAACATGGAAAGCTGATTCAAGCTATAGACAAGCTTGTGTCAGAAAATGATCTGATAATCCATTGGAGGAAAAAACCTGGTCATTTGAAAATGCCAGGTGAGCATAAGGAGGGAAATGATAAGGCAGATCAATAAGCCTAAATTGAAGCTGTAATAGGGGAGTTATTTCCTATTGAACATCTGCTTGGTGAAATAGATGTAGATGTGATAACATCCTCCAAAACTCCAAAAGCAGTTGAACAGCCTGTGGCACAATGGAGTTTTGATACTCCAGATCAAGACTTGATCAAAGTGCAAAAGGAATACCTTATTCTAGGCCTATTTTACAACCATTTACTAGATGTAGAATAAAATCATATAATTGAAGAAGACTGCAAAGGGAAAGAGGAATTGAGAGTGCTGCTAACAAACAAAAAGAGAACTAGATTACAAGAAGGACTGATGATTACAGAATCAGTAACATGCCAAATGCAATGGGTAGTGCCTTTGTCATTTCGGGGATTGATGGTACATCATGCCCATGTTGCCATAAGTGCAGGACACAGAGGTTCACAAAAAACCTTTGGACATTTTAAAAGAGTATGCCTATTGACCACACATGTCCCAAGATGTTGAGCTCTACACCAGAGGGTGTTTAGTGTGTGCACAGTTTCAACCTGTGTCACCGGCTCATAGAGCACTGTTGATGAAAAGGGGCTTGACACTCCCATGGTCTGGTTTACAAGTAGGCTATGCCGGGCCCGTAAGAAGATCAGCAAGGGGAAACAGGTACATGCTGATAGTAACTTGTCTAATGTACAAATGGGTGGAGTGTATTCCAGCTCCAGACTGCAGTGTGGAGACGGCGGACACTTTACTTGTAAATCATACTGTGGAACTGATTTCACTAGTACATTGATGACAAAAATATGGCAAATGTTAGGTCTGAAGAGAAAGCTACGCATTTCTTACTGAACCTCCTCTGTCCATCGAGCTCACACTCACCCCTTGCACTGCTGGCTTGGATAGGCCTCATGGGCCCTGTAGCGCTCCTTCTCTTTCCCGCTCTGTGCTGGAGGCTGCTGGGCCTGTTGGGGCATGGTTCAGCTCCTCCCCACTCTCCAGAGCCAGTGAGAAGTGAGGCTGCTTTATCTGGTAGCCAGTGCGTTGAGGCGTGCAGGCAACATGGTTTTCCCTTCCTTGTTGCCGTTGCGAGTTCCCAACCTTTGAACGGGCACACAGGGCAGGGCTCAAGCATAGGAACACACATCCACACATGCTTGAGGTGAACATGCAACTGCTTTATTCCCGCACCATCCATGCTCACATTAATGGGGGTCAGCTGACCCTGTACACACATCGTCGTGTCCCTCATCAGGTGACTGCTGGCGATGCTACACCAGCATCCATCAAACAGCAATTATATTGAGATTGTCCTTGATTTTCTTTGTTGCATTTCCACATTGGATACCATGATTAAGGGTCTTGTTCAATTAAACTCACGTTATCAGGATGCATGCAATATTAAAGCAGTGGACTGTGCAATTAGCTTTCAAAAACTAATATCAGTTTATCAGTTAAATTAGTGAATCACAAAAAAGATTAACTGTGGTATTTATGGATTAACATTTAATGTTGATGTTATGTTATGTTCCTTGGCATTTATATAGCACCTTATGTATCATTGGTATGACCTAAAAGCCCTGGTAGGTAGAACGCCCTCAGGAACCGCAGTTCAAGTCAGTAGAGAGAGAGAGTTTAGTATGGTGCATGGGTGCATCGGATATGTGTGAAGCTGGTGTGGTTGTTGCATGATAGCCGCTTACTAGAAGTAGGTGTGGTGCTAAGGAAATCAGTTGGATGTGTTCAGTCTGGAGGGTGGACACCCAGACTGAGTTCTGGCTGCGTTAGGCCTGAGGAGACGCCTAAGATAGCCGGTATGTGCTCAGCTAGCTGTGTTTTATTAGGATGATGAGGTGTTTGTGGGGTCATGTTAGTATGAAAACAGCTATGCCTATTGTGTCATAGCATAGCTGTGTTCTAGTTGAATGATGGTGTATAGGAGAGAGTAAGCATAGTAGTGTGATATGGTGGTTATCAGTAAAGCGCCTGCGACCAAGCACAAGAGCATGACCATGGGCATACATAGGGGCATACGTATATAAAGCGACAGGATGGATAGGGTAAACATGTGATACAGATAACATGGGGATACAGGTACATAGCATATACACAGCATAAATAGGAGATACAGAAATATATCCACTCCATCCACTAAACTTTAGCACAGTGATGATATTAAATTCAACTATACTACAGTGACGTTATTAGGCACACTTTCTAGAGTCAACTATACCACAGTGACGCTATTAGGCACACTTTTGAGATTCAACTTCAGCACAGTGACACTATTAGGCACACTTTCCAGATTTAACTATACCACAGTTACACTATTAGGCACACTTTCTAAGTTCAAACTTTGGCACAGAGACGCTATTAGGCACATTTTCTAGATTCAACCCTAGCACAGTGACGCTAATCAGGCACACTCTCTAAATTCAACTATACCACAAATACGCTATTAGGTACATGTTCTAGGTTAAAACTTTTGGCAAGTGACGCTATTAGGCACACTTTCTAGATTCAAACTTTAGCACAGTGTTGCTAATTAGGCACACTTTCTAAATTCAACTATACCACAATGACGCTATTAGGCAGACTTTCTAAATTCAATTATACCACAATGACGCTATTAGGCACACTTATAGATTCAGCTTTAGCACAGTGATGATATTAGGCACACTTTCTAAATTCAGTTTTAACGGTATTAGGCACACTCAATGATGTTGGGAACTTTTAACACAGTGATGCTATTAGACATGCTCAAAGATGTTGGGAATACCTTCTAAATTCAACTATAACACAGAGACGTTATTAGGAACACTTTTTAAATTAAACTTTAACACAGTGGTGCTATTAGGCAAACTTTCTAGATTCGACTATACCACAATGACGCTATTAGGCAGGCTTTCTAAATTCAATTATACCACAGTGACGCTATTAGGTACACTCAATGTTGTTAAGAGCACTTTCTAGATTCAACTTTAGCACAGTGACTATATAATGGGACACTTTCTAAGTTCAATTTGAACACAGCGACGCTGATTAGGGCACATTCACTGGTGTTGGGAGTACAGTCAAGAAGCAAAGTTTACTATAGCGGAGCTATTACGGAGTATGACCTTATTATGTGACTGAATGATGTAACATAATAAAATGTTTTCGACTTTTAAGTAAGGGTGGTAGTGCTTTCTGGCGTGAAGTAATTGCTTCTATCCCCACCCTTGCCACACTTGCGTTTTGGTTGGTGCTGGTTGATGGCAGGCTACTAGCTTCATGCTTTTCCTGGGGATTACCTGCCCTGGGAAGGTCGATAATGACCTGGGTAACACGGTCCTTGGGCCAATTCGGGCATGGTGGGTGGGTCGGGAGGCGGTGAAACCAGGAAGCGGGGAGGGAGTGAGGGCTGCAGGAGGGAAATCAGGGGCTGGGGTAAGCAATGAGTCAGGGTTTGGGACTAGGGTCACTGAGGATATTCCAAAATGGGCAGCAAACGAAGGACTACTCACAAGGCTGAACGGCAGCAGAGAGAGGGACTCGATGATGCTACGGGCCACCAGACCCAATGCACAAGGTCCTAGGGCCAATCAGGAAGCGGGAAACACGAGGAAAGTAGAATGCGCTTCAAGCGCAACAAATGTCCCAAATATTCTCAATCTAGCCCAAAATGGGGAGAGCCTAGCAGGCTCACCTTACCTTGCCCAAGAGATTTCCAAATTGATGCTGGATCTACGGCCTGCAAACCTGCAACACCGCTAGCACGGTGGATGCAGTCAGCCAATCATGCGAGAGGGGCAGGTTAGGCAGTCCCATGAAGTGGGAAACACCAGGAAAGTACAATGCGCTTCGAGCACAACAAATGTCACAAATATTCTCAAATCAGGACCAAAATGGGGAGAGCCTTGCAGGCACACCTTACCTTGCCCAAGAGATTGCCACAACTGATGCCGGATCTACGGCCTGCAAGCCTGCAACACCGCTAGCATGGTGGATGCAGTCAACCAATCACATGAGGGGGGTGGGTCAGGAAGTCCCATGAAGTGGGAAACACCAGGAAAGTACAATGCGCTTCGAGCGCAAAAAATGCCCCAAATATTCTCAATCTGCCCCAAAATGGGGAGAGCCTAGCAGGCACACCTTACCTTGCCCAAGAGATTGCCAAATTGATGTAAAAAAAACATATATTATGTAGAGATTACATTGGAAAAATCTCTGTAAATTAAAAAGTCAGAACATGGCTATTATTGATTACCATATGAAATGTAAAAAACTGAATCATTTATACAGAAGCTGGCGAAAAAGAAAAAAGGTTGAGAAGATTAATCTTAAGTGGCAACAGATGATAGGTGCGCTGCAAAACAATTACACTAATTCAGGGTGGAAATTGCTGAACAAAGTTAGAGGAAACACCCTTCCTCAAACTTTGAACTTGATAAGTCAGGAAAAATGGGCAATATACCTCTCAAATATGATGTATGAGGATCTCCTGGAAACTGCTATTAGAAATTCGATGAGAATATGGCCATTAACATTTTCAAAGCTCAGTATCAAAGGAATAATTAGTAATGCTAAAAACTCCAGAGCCCCCGGTCCTAACGGACTAGTGCCCATGGTTATTAAATACGATTCTATAATTTCCAGATTATATATGTTCTCTACACGAAAGTATACAGTGAAAAACATGTACCCGCATCTTGGAAAAGTTCCATTCTAATCCCGGTGTCCAAGGCTGGTATGAGGACTGCTCCTGAAAACTATCGCCTGTGGGATGTTCTAACCCACCAGTCCATGGCCTGCAACATCACTGTGCATTGCTTGCATCAGAAACATCAGAAATGGCCGCCGAAAGCATGGTGTTTGCTAAAAATCACTACTAGATATGATCCTTGTCTCAGCTACGTTAATTCCGCAAATAACCGGGGTAGAAATAGGGGTGGAATATCACTCAGACCATGCGCAAGAGATAGTGGGAGTAGTCTGGAGGGTGGGAGAACACAAGAGTAAACCACCCTGGAGACTAAATGAAATTCTATTGAGAGACATAGCACTTAGAGCACATATGAAGACCTCCATAAACAATTACTTTAAGGAAAATGATAATGGGGAAACTAGTTGGGGGACAATATGGGATGCAGGGAAGGTGGTGATCAGGGGTGAATTTATGCCACAGGCAGCGGCATACTACAGAGAAACAGCAATAGTGACACACCGGTTAGAAACGGAGGTGAAAAATGCAGAAATGCAACACAAAGCTTGCCGCTCAAGGAAATCCCTGCGGGCACTTTGGAAAATCAGAGCCCAGCTCGAGAACCATACAGCGGACCAGATGGCCCGGTCAATGCTCTGCATGAAACAGTCCTACTACATCCACGGGGGCAAGGCGAACCGATTTCTAGCTGCAAAACTGAGGAAACATAACGCCTGTAACTACATAATACAATTAAACGATGAACTTGGGAAACCACACACAGCAGAGCCAGATAAAATAAAGATAATAAAACGTTTCCATGAGGCATTCATAGGCAATGAAAAACTGGACCCCACACAGCAAATCTCTTATATAAACCCTCTACCCCTTCTCCAAATAACAGAACAAGACGGAATCAGCCTTGGAAGACCGATCCTGGCGCAAGAGGTCAGTGATGCTATCTCAGCTCTGCCCACAAATAAAACTCTGGGCCCAGATGGCCTCAGCAACGGTACTACAAAACATTCCGTACCCAATTACTCGGACCATTGACAACGCTATATAACACTATCAGAGAAGAGGGGAGGGTAACACCTGACATGGAAAGGTCCACAACAATACTGCCCTTGAAGCCCAGAAAAGATCCCTACAACTGTGAAAGCTACCGTCCCATAGCGCTATTGAACACTGATGCAAAGATTTATGCAAAGATATTGGCCACCGACTGATGAAAATCCTCCCATACATAATACATGATGATCAAGCAGGCTTCATCACGGACCACCACACACAGGATAATATAAGAAGGTCAATAGACGTTATGGACGCGGGGCGAAGGACACAACAAGAGTTTGCAGTGGCAGCCCTGGACGCCTCCCGGGCATTTGATAGTATGGATTGAAGATATCTGACTCTAATCTTGGAGTGCTTTGGTTGTGGCCCAGAGTTCACTAAGATGGTGCTAGCTAACTACCAAACCCCATCGACAACCCTCATGATCAATGGTCAGAAAATGGACCCGGTGAAGATCAGAAGAGGCACGAGACAGGGGTGCCCTCTCGCCCCACTAATATTTGCAATGGCGATGGAACCGTGTGCCACACTGTTCAGACAAGAAGCCAACATCAAAGGCGTGACCTTAGGTTCAGACACTCACAAAATCGCATTATATGCAGATGACATCATTCTTTATATGGGAGATCCAGGTGACACAATGCCCAGAGTGATGGCTCGGCTGGAGGAATTCAGGCAGGTTTCAGGATTCTCCATAAATTTCTCCAAATCAACGGTGATGAACATCACGGCGAAAAGGGAAACAATAGAAATGCTAGAGCAATCATACCCATTAACATGGGTGAAAGACTCCCTTGAATACCTCGGAATACGACTCACCAGCGAACCAAGCAAACTATTCCGGGCAAACATCACCCCCCTATGGAAGCAACTACAGGACGATATGCTCCAATGGTAGTCCCAGTAATTATCGTGGTTCGCCCGCATCACTGCAGTCAAGATGACCATTCTCCCACGTCTCCTCTATGTGCTAGGCTCAATCCCGGTGCCCATCCCGCCAACCAAGATCAGAGAGCTGCAAAATGCAATTCTTAAATTCATATGGCAAGGTAAAAAGCCTAGGATCCAGAAGGGTATCTTAATGCGACCCCCACTTCTGGGGGGCTTCGGAGTACCAGACGTGGATAGATACATATTAGCTGCAAGACTAGCTCCTATGCTGCGCTGGGCCAGATCCGAGAATCACAAAGGATGGTGCAGAATAGAACAATCAGTCACGTCGATCCCTCTGATCACACTCCTGAGTTTGAACGCTGAACACAGAGGAAGAGGTGGTATTCTCCTGGAATCCACAAAGGGGTCATTGCAGAGTTGGGATGTGGCCAGGAAACAGAAACGTATCCCACAAAGTCTGGGCCCATACTCACCTATACTGCATAACCTGGATTTCGCCCCGGGCCTCCAGGGAAAAGATTGGGAGGGCTGGAATGGAGCTGAGACCCCGACCCTGGCGGAGATGTACAAAGATGGTCCCCCACTACTTTTCACAGACTGCCAGCAGAAGTTCGGCATAGGGAAAAGGGAGCATTACAGGTATGTGCAAATAAGACATTGGATAACCCATCCGACGGTGAGAAGGGCGGGCACACAACCACCGTCCGGCCTATAGCTAACCTTGCAGGAGGGTCAGACAAAAAAAGGGGTCACCAGACTCTGCACACTTCTCTCAAGTTCCCAAACGACAGACCGCCTCCCATACCAAGTGAACTGGGAAAGAGAACTGCAAGAGTCCTTAACGGAAGAAGGATGGTGCAAAATATGGTCACTAGCGCATGGTGCCTCCAGATGCACCACGATAAAAGAATCCGCCTATAAACTGTGCCTCAGGTGGTATATGCCGTCTGCATAAGATCACCAAGACCTATTCGCCATTCTGTTGGAGAAACTGCAGAGAGAGAGGTGACTTAATTCACGTGTGGTGGACATGCCCCAAAGCGGTGGCCTATTGGAAGGAGATTCTGGGCCACATTAAAGACATCACTGGCGTCGAACTCCCGATGTCCCCGAAAACTATCTTGCTAGGTTTCCCGATAGATGGCAAATATGCAATGTCAGGGGCGACGGCAACTCTTGTCACTCACCTGCTATCGGCGGCAAGGATAACCTTAGCGCAAAACTGGAAAAACGTAGAGGACCCCATAGTAGCATGGAGGTGGGTCAAGGTCTGGGGAGTGATGGCCATGGAGAAAATATGCGCACTCACTGCGGGAAAATAACAAAAATTCCTGATGACCTGGACTCCATTCCACGAGTGCGTGAGCGACAGAGGCGCCCAATTCTTTAAACCCTGTCTTCTCAGGAGCATACATGTCATAAGTGCCATCAACAGCAAGAGGGATTCAACACAGACCAAATCCTACCCACGGACCTCACACATGTTGATCTCTGTATTGTATTATATTATTTTGAAGAGTTGGTTAAAGCAGGGAGGGGGTGGGAAAGGGGAGGGTGGACAGGAAAAGGGGTGGAGGGATTGAAAAATGAAAAATGAGAACATTCAAAGGCTAAGAGACCTCGATCATTGTTGGACAATATCAGAAAGAGAGGGAGGCTGAATAATGACGTTAACTTACTATTTCTGAACTGTTTAATATACCTGGATGCCTTTGATCCAAAAATAAAGTGTTTAAAAAAAAAACAGCTATTCCTTGCATTCAGACTATTATTTTGTGAAGCTCTCATAGAAAATATATAAATATATGTATATAAGCTCATGGAGATAAATTGTTTTAAAATATTTATATAGAATGAGTGAATGAATTTTGAAACAATTTTGATACGATTTTATGTAAAAATAAATGTAACAGTTGTAAAGGTTTCTAGGAATTAAAGGCAGCTATACCAATGAATATAAACATAAATATTATGTAGAAACATATACTTCCCTTAGTGTTTTATAGGAGGATAATCGTGCCCTAAATGGTTTGTAATTTCATTAGCAGAAAAAGAAAACAAAATTGCCACGGAACTGACAAAGGTAAACGTGAATACGGGTTAAGTATATTGGTGTCATGTGTGATACACTCACATCATTGTTGGGACAAGAACAAGATTTAATATGCAATCAAGTTTAACAACACATCAGAGCATACAGTTAATTTTGAATATACTCTCTTCAAATTGATACTTTGATGTTTGAATAATGGCGATCAGTTTGCAAAGAATCGGCAAATGAAATTAGCAATAATGTTATTTTCCAAAAGGAGAGATACATTATAAATGCAGGTATGTTAGGGATTTTTACAGCATACACCTAGCCATCAAACAATCATGCAAAATAGAGTGGGACACGATAGTAGGAGTGGGGGGATAAGGGACTGCTGAACACTGGCTTTTACAATCTGCGGATAGCTAAAAGTTGTTTGAAGAGAAATTTCTTCAATTGCTTCCTGAAACACATGAGTGATGTTTCTATAATGTCCTATAATATGATGTTTCATGCTACTGGTGCATAACTTGAGATGGATTGCTTTCTTATTGTCATCTTCTTGCACTTCTCCTTTTATTGTTGTTGTTACTTGTGTCCACTTGTCCTTTTGAGTTATTTGGCAAGATAGGAGGCTTACTATCTTGTTGGTGATATGCCTTCACAGCTCCTTCTAACCAACCAATCAGGGACACAGGAGGCAGGCCTCTCATCCAACAAAAAAAGGCCATAATTGCCTTCATCTCCGGAGACCACCGCAAATAACTACTAGAATTGGCATCAAACAACAACCTCTCCTCTCATGCCAGCAACACATATGAGCCACACAAAAAAAACAAGACACTGACTACAATTTCAACACCCCTACTTGTCCTAATTTGGAGAAATACATCACTATTAAGGTATACATTGATTAGACTTTACATCACAAAATAGCAACATCAGTGACCCCTCATTGGAATGAGGACACCCACTCAGACTCCACGAAAAACCGAATTAGCATGTTCAAGGAGTAAACCCAACAGTCAGAGCCCTTGGACAGTGCTAGTACAAACAAAGCACAAATCAACTCAGAGTCACTCATGGCTTCATGACACTAATTTGGTTGGTAGTAAATGTCCTCTCAATAACACCAATTCACTCAACAGGGATTCCTCTGATATCTTGTTAAAGACTCCAATCAAGCAGTCCCACTAAATCAGTGCCTTGTCGGGGATTGCTCAAGGGAAGCCCTTATTTATATATTTTTATGTCCAGTTTGTGTACTCTAGATGACCACCCTTATATGACACCCCTCTCTTAGAGGGGTGTCATATCTATTTCTGAAAATCAACCTTCCTTCCAGTTTAAGGTGGTATTCCACACTGGAAGGAAATACTCTGAAATTCTTTACCAATCCACAATCAGACACTCCCACTCCTATAGTCCAGAAAGATGTGAAATCAGCTCAGGGCCTGGCTGAAATTCAGCAGATTGGAGAGCAGTTGTTCATCCCTGTTCAGTTAAATGATGGGAATGACTCTGTTCTCACTCGAGTGTGTGTGAACAACGGTAAGAGCTTCATCAGCGAAGCCATGTTCTGCCAACTCCCAAAAGATCCAGCCATTCCCACATTCAAATTGATAGACAAATGGGAAATGGATCTGGAAACACCCAATTCGGAAAATCTCCTGCCAAGCAGGTGTATGCTCAAAATCTCCATTGGCAACAAGAGCATAGTACATAATTGTTGGGTCGTGCGAGATGTCACTGCCGCCTTTTACTTAGACAGTGACATTCTCAATCGCTTTGCCATTAGTTTGGACCTAATAAACTGCAAAGCTTGGTCCCGATTAGCGGATAATCCCATGGGCTTTGATGATCAAGAAAAGGCCTTTAGGTCAGCTCAATTGCTACCTTATGCAGTTGAAATTCAGATTAAAGAGGAAGTCACCATCCCAGAAAGGACCCGACAATTCTCCCTGGAAGTGAAAGTTAAAAGAGGACAAAAACTGAAAAACCCTGATGCTTATATTCATCTAAATGCTTTCCTTCAACAGCAAGGGTTAGGGGTAAACCCAACACCATTAGTCAACATAGAACTTGACACCATTCCAATAGAGGTGGATAACAGCGACTTAAAGAGTATTACTCTAGCCGCAGGCACCATTATTGGAATGGCGGTTGATGACCGACATTTCTCCGTTGATTTAGGAAATGAAATGTTAGGACCAATCCCCAAGGACTGTTTTGACAGTGACAGTGATGACAATACAACACCAGACAGGATCTTTACCCGGCATGGGGGGAACTTCCTGGTGTACACTTCTTGCCCTTATGGTAAGGAAGACATGACTTGTGACTTCAGAAGGGATGAGGTGATTTTCCAGGTCCATGAGGGCTGCCTTTCCCACCTGAAGCCTCCAGTCCAAATCAGCACTCTGACCAGGGACTTCTCCACCCAGCTGGAGGAGGCCGCTGAGATAGCAAAAGCAGAAGTCTTTCCAGGCTTCAGGCAGATGGTGGAAGAGAGAGTCAACCTAGCTGATGCCTGTGTGACTCTGGAACAGAAGAAAAAGTTGAAACAAGTTTTCTTGGATTTCCAAGATCTCTTTGCAGTAGACTCATATGACTGTGGTCGCACCGACATCCACACAACAACAATTCCCACGGACCCTGGAATGACTCCAGTGTTTGTGAAGAAATATCGTTTGCCTCTCGCATCCATGGAGTCCCTTACTGAAATAATTAAGAACCTTGAGTCCCGGGGAATAATCCGTCCAGTACACAGCACCTTCAATAATCCGGTGCTGGGAATATTGAAGCCAAATGGCCAGTGGAGACTCTGTGCCGACCTTAGGGAGCTCAACAAACGGGTCCATACTTCCTGATGGCCTCTGCCCTACATTGACCAAGGGCTGGCCCAGATTCAGGGGTCACAGGTATTCACTGCAATAGACCTGACCAATGGATACTGGACCGTGCCTGTCAGTAGGGAGGACCAATACAAACTGGCTTTTACCTTTGGGGGCCAGCAGTACACATGGACCCGAACTCCCTTCGGATACCTCAACTCCGGCAATTAATTCAACATTTTCCTACATAAGGCCATGCCCGACCTGGGTGCAAGGGGTAACCTGGCTTATGTAGATGATGTCCTCATCAAATGTTCATCTGTGGAGGAACATATAGCGGAGATCCGTTATGTTCTGACACAGTTGAGGGCTGCCAGAGCCAAACTTTCCTTTCAGAAAGCACAGTGGTGTAGAACCAGTGTTAATTTCTTGGGGCATGAGATTACTCCTCAGGGTCTCTGTCCCCAAGAAAAGAAAGTGGAAGCACTTCAGAAACTGAAGGATCCCACAACTCTGCGGGAACTAAGGAGCCTCCTTGGACTGACTAATTACAGCAGAAAGTTCATTGAGGGCTACGCAGAGATCACTAGACCCCTGATTCATCTTTTGAAGGGGGGGGTCAAGTGGGAATGGGGTCCAGAACAATCTGAGTCAGTAAGACAACTCAAAAGGAGCCTCTCACAAGCGCCTTGCCTAGCTTACCCTGTCAGAAACAAGGAGTTCTTCCTGGAGACAGGGTTCTCTAATACGTGCTTGACGGCAGTATTATACCAAAAGCATGACAAGGTCAATAAAGTAATCTCCTATGCGAGCAAAATGTTATCCTCTGTGGAGGAAAAATTCAACGATTGTGAGAAGGCACTCCTGGCAATGGTGTGGGCATTGAAGAATTACCGCCCGTTCATCCAGGGGGAACACATCATAGTGGAGACTCCACACCAGCCTCTGCAATACCTCCAAAGTGACAGAATCCGGGCCGGAAATGTGATTAATTCCCAAATTACTTCCTGGATTCTGTCAATGCAAGGCTTTCCTGTGGAGGTCAGATATGGCCAAAACAAGAAGAGTCCCCTCACGCAAGGTCTGGCTGACTGTCTCGAGGACGAAAGTCTAAAAATCAAGGACAACACAGAGGCATACCTTAATTCCCCGCACAAAGTCTTTGAAGAAGACAAGTGTGAGGGAATGCCCACTGTCTATGTGGATGGATGCTCTTACCATGTTGACAACAACGGGGAAAAAGAATTGGTGGCTGGCGTTGGGAATGCATGGGTGAATGAGTCCCCAGAACCCTCCGCTGGGTACAAAATTGGTCCCCGAAGTAGTCAGGTAGCAGAGTTGATGGCTGTGCATCAGGCCATTCTCACTGCTGTCCAACATCAACTCCACGAACTGGTCATAATAACGGATTCGGATTATGTACGGAACGGGTTCGTGGAGCACCTGGTTAATTGAAAAACCAGAGGCATGTAATGTGCTAATAACAAACCCCTGAAACATGGGAAGTTAATCCAAAATATTGATGGTCTGGTCACATCGAATTGGATGACCATCTACTGGAAAAAGATGAAGGGTCATTCCAGAGTAGAGGGACCAGACAAAACTGGAAATGACTTAGCTGATCAGCTGGCCAAAACCGGGCCATCCAAGGGGATCTAATAGAAATAGAGTCCCTGTTGGGGGAAATCCAGTTCACTGCTATCACTAGGTCCCAGACAAATGCTCACAATGATCTTTCAACTGCACAATGGAGTAAGGAGACCCCTGATGCTGATTTAATTACGGCTCAAAAGGGGGATCCAATAATTGGTAAGTTTTACCAACACATTGAGGACCCTGAGAACTTTCCCCTGACGGATACCGATTACATTGGGCAGGAGGACCTTAGAGTGTTGAGGAAATGTCCAAAGATTTTCCGAATCCAAGACGGTTTGTTGGTAAGGAAATCCCAAGCTGGCCATGATCAGTGGGTGGTCACTACCTCATTCCGAAGCCTGATGTTAAGTCACGCCCATGATGCGGCCACGGCCGGTCATAGGGGGTTTCACACAACACTGGAAATCTTAAGAGAGTTGCATACTGGCCAAACATGGGGCAGGACCTCGACCAATACTTGAAGGGGTGTCTTGTGTGTGCACAATTTCAGCCAACATCCCTCACACACCGGGCGCCTCTCCAAAAGAGGGGGATGACACTGCCATGGTCAGATTTGCAAATCGACTTTGTAGGCCCTGTGATTCGCTTGTCTAGAGGAAACAAGTACATGTTGACGGTTACATGCTTGTTTACCGAGTGGGTGGAATGTTTCCCGGCCCCAAACTGCAAGGCAGAAACAGCAGCTGCCCTGATGATTAACCACATCTTTTCCCGTTTTGGTCTACCAGAAAGGATTGAGTCAGACAGGGGTAGCCACTTCAGCAGTGTGGGAGATACTGGGGGTCAAAAGGAAGCTACACATTGCTTACCGGCCAGCTTCTTCTGGGGCAGTAGAACGCTACAACCGGACCATTGTGAGCATATTAAAAAAGTTTGTGGCAGATTCTGGGCCAAGTTGGGATATCCGATTACCTCTGGTCCTAATGGCCATCAGATCTACCCCTTCATCTGCAACTAAAATGTCACCGTTTGAGCTGATGACTGGATGCAAGATGGTGCTTCCCCAGCATTTGCTCTACAGGACCCAAGAGCAGATGTTGATAAATGCCTCCACAACTCATGACTATGTGGAGAATTTAAGGAAACACCTTCAACATGCTTTTGACTATGCTCAGCGGAATCTAGAAAGATCAGCTGATAGCATGAAGATCCACTACGACCTGAAGACCACCAGGAAGGAATATAATGTGGGAGACCGGGTTTATCTATACAATTTCCAAAGAAACCAGGCCAAACAGCAAATTTTCTTGCCTAAATGGAAGGGACCGTTTGAAATTATAGACAAGGTCTCCCCAGTAGCGTATAAGATCTGCATCCCCAAAGGTAGTCTGGCGGAAGGGGAAGACAAGTGGGTACATATAAATCAGCTAAAGTGTTGCCATCCCAGGCACACTCTGCAGCAACTGGAGGAGTCCTCTGCAATACCAGAGGGGACTGCTCCAGATTAATTCAGTTCCACCCTAAAATATTCCACATATAGCCTATAAAATTCTATGATTCGTGAATATGTTCTTGCCTCCTGATTTAAAAAAATGTATATGTTCATGTTTTTGACTATACAATGTATATGCCGCCCCACTAAATCAATAGTGGGGGAGAAATGTCTAGGAATGTGTATTGCCGCTTTGCTTTATCATCCTAGGAGAGATGAAACCCGGAGACTGACCACGGAAGACGACCTGGAGACGGCAGCAAAGATCCAAGGGGCATGGGGTACCGCCCAATATTCCCATCAGGACAGGCTAGGAGAACCGATCGATCCAACCGGATGCAGGAAAAGATGCTGAACTGTGCCATCTGCGAAATTAGAATCCCCCTGACCCCACTGAGCCGAGAAGTACGTTTGTTTTGCAAATTTAAAAGGTTTATTTGAGAATTAAACTATAGAAACATATATCGCACTTTTATAATAAATTAATAATTGATATCACACTTAGACAGATGACAGTGAGTGATCAACAATGGATGATGTGATACTAGCACGCTGGTTTAATTACTTAGGAGTAGTATAGAGGATAAAGTAGCTGAGAATGCTTTATATGGTACAAGGAAATGCAAGGTGGAAAAGAAGCAACACAGGAATAAACTTGATATGATTTCAGCAAAACATAATGTAATCACTTTTCCCCTTTTGGCAATTCACCCCACCTCTATGCAATGTAAGGAGGTGGAAGTAACACACACAGTCTTCAGGAATACGATCACAGTACAATCCGAATTCAGTTCCCCCCTAGCAAGCTTAGATCAACAGGGATGATTTTAAACACAGGCAAAGTACTTTAAATGTGGTATGCAATGAAGTGAAAAATATGCTAAAATGATTTTAATTCCCTCTAGAGGTTCAGGGTGGGTGATAGCTACTTTAAATTAGTTCAAGATCACTTTAGCAATGCTCTATGAATGATTATCAGGTTGCAAACAAATTTCAGCAAAGGAAAGCAAGGAGCTGCTATTTTGACACGTGACGAAATTGAGCCAAATTGCAAATCGCAGCAATTTTTCTGAGTGATTCGGGCACGATTACGGAATAACTATAAGGAGTAGCAAGTCAGTTTTAGGTTCGTTGGAAAGCCTAGAATCTTAGCTTTAAAATGACAGTTAAAAAACTATCTCCTAGCACCAACGGTTCAATAGATATGGACGATTTAGTGGAGGTATATTTTCAGAATTGAAATTACAGTTTCAGAATGACAGATGCGCTTTGGAAGGTTTTGAATCAACACGATGGGACACGATTTCTATGATGCAGTTCTCAATAGATTAAAATAGTTTGAATTAGATTATTTTAAACTAAGAGATTGGTTTTGCACAGTCCTGGCTGAGTACTCACACTATATGTTGGACAGGAATGCGACTTCGTCACGGATCGGGTCAGGATTGGCTGCAGTTCTCTGGTACTGGTTCCACGCACAGCGATCTCTGGTCTCTCTCGATAATTCTGCCTTCTGGGTCTGTCAGGCACCAGTCTCTGGAGATTGATGGATTTGAATTCTGGATCTCTGGATGTGAAGTCGTCTGTCAGCGTGCTCCGCAAGGAATTGGGAATTGAATGGCCCTCTCTGGCTTCCAGTGGCTCTTTTTATGTGTTTTGAAAATGGGTGGGTCGGCTAATTCTGCATGCCCAACCCTCTCAAGATTTCATAGGCCAAAGGATTCTTTGGTCCCTGATTTGAGAAAGGATAGTGTGTCAGAGTGAAGTCAGCCATTTACGATCTATTGAAGAAACGCCCCTTTGCTTTTACCTTAGAAATCATTTTTCATAACTACACATATTTCCCAGATACACAGTTGTTTGACATTACATGTACATATTACAGATTACTTAAGGTGCATTCTGGCCCAACTCTTATCTTCCTGGGGGCTTGCATTCAAAAATGACAACTTATTTTCGTTTTTAGGTGATTTACCAATATCGGACGTTTACCAAAAATGGCACACATGTACACCGCCTTTCTTCCCATATTCCATTAATTTACTAGGTCTCTAGAATAAACACAGTGTCTGTAGTATTAATAATTAGCGGTGTTTTGGCTCAGAACATCACAGAGCGACCAGTCTAGTTTTGAACTGGGAGTGAATGTGTCAATTTAAAGATCCCAAAGTTGTACATTTCTGTCATCTGGTTACAATTAGTTATCAGTGTTTTTATAAAACATATATTTGCCTTCAATTCAATTCACTTCAGTGTTTGGGTCCGCCCCCAGAACTGGGGGAGTCAGGGATCACATGTCTCTTCTTCCAGGCAGAGCTCTGTTTACAGTCAACACTCAAATCAGCATACTCCATTCAATTGAAAGAGTCTATTGTGTCGGCTGAGGTCAGCAGGCCAGGGGGCAACTCTGCATTTGGTTAGCATGTCCATGTGATCTCCTGGCTTCTTGTGTGTAGTTCTGAGGTGAGAAGGTTTCCCAGCCTCTTGCAATGCTAATTGAATCAGCCTGTCTTCAGGGAACAGCAGGTGTTTAAATTCTTAATTAACCAAAAAGGCGTTGAAGTTTCCAGCTGTCTCCGGAGGCTGGCAACTCCTGAAGTACAGTTCTACTGTCAGTGTTTAGACCGCTAGCGCTGGCTTGTGTCCAAAACTGGTACTGCAGCTATTTTGTTAGGAGTTGTCTTGAATTTGACAGGGGGATTTTGCTTGACAGCTCTAATCCTTGCTGCCATTGTTTTGATGGGCATCCTTACAGTAGAGTGGTGATGTGGAACCCCCCACAAGAAGTTTGGATCTTTAGAGTGGTCTTGTGCCCATGATTTTAGCAACTTGTTGACATCAATTAAAATGGATTTTGAACAAATTGAAGTGGACATTTTGAGCTTGCACTTCAGAGAAACAGCAGTGATTTCAAGGCGCTTTTGATCTAACAGGCACTGCTATTTTTCCTTTGACACCACCTTTCACCCCTGGCGCTTCCGGTCCATCACGCTTGCACTGGTGGGTGGCAGGTTAGGCGACCATTTTGGTGTGCGCAAAACTGCGCGGTTCTCCTGGTTCTGGGATAGAATGATGGGCGGCGACAGCTCAATCCCCACATCTACCCAATCTATTGATTTAGTTTTGTTCTGGGATAGAATGATGGGCGGTGACAGCTCATCCCCACATCTACCCCGTCTATTGATTTAGTTTTGTTCTGGGATAGAATGATGGGCAGCGACAGCTCATCCCCACATCTACCTAGTCTAATAATTCAACATGGGTCAAAACCCTTGACAATCTATGATCTTATACAGGAGAAAATTGACCCAATCTTTATCACGGAAGCCTGGCTCTCTGATGAACACTCAGCAGTCACTCACAAATACTTTTATGCAGAATTCAAAAGTACGTTTTATAGAAGGTTGACTAGAAGAGGGAGAGGAATTGCACTCATGCACAAGTAATTGCAGTCACAACTCAACACAATGATGACATGACAGAATCTGACACTCTGCTTTTGACCTGCTTGATCCCACACTCATCCACACTAATTTTCCTCCACATTTACAGACCACCAGGCTGCAACCCACCTACACCAACAACCTGTCAGGCATGGTCACCAAACTCTCCATAGACCACCAACACCTCAACATACTGGTAGATTTCAACATCTGGCTAGAAAATGAAGAACGTGTGTCTGTGATATCTCTCTCATCAAGCCTTTCCACTGGTCATTTCCATCAATTGGCTAAAGGACCAACACAGAAGCCTGAACATACCTTAGGCTGTAATTTCTGCAATGGTAACATGATAATTGTCTAACTGCCAGACCAACTACCATGCACATATTACCTCTTTATCCCATTTACCATCTTCACAGAAGCCCCTGCTAGATGAAAACCCCAGAAAGGATCTCCAATGTTAAGGAAACCTTGGACAAAAATTCTACTTCGTACCGGAAAATCCCAATCCTACTAAACCCCACATCCTCAGTCTTCTACACCCAATGTCGTTCTTATTGACATTTTCAATTTGATAAACACAAGACTGGATGCCATAGCTCCAAAACATGTTCACAACCTTGTGTAAAGCTTGAGAGGGGTGTTTGACAACTCCTTCCTAACCACGGAAGCCGAATGGAGAATGACCCTCCTAGCGTGGTTGACACGGGTGCCTGATATGATACTAACAGGACACCACACAACAGCCAATGGGAGTGTTAGGGAGAATTCTCATTCTATTTCCACCTGGTAAGAGTGTGAGCCTTTTTTCCACTCTTACATGTGTTTTTGCCATGTGTATTTCTATTGTTTGTGTGATAGTGGGCTCTGGAGGACACCACTCCATGAACCCCACTTGTTTTGTGTGTTACACAGCACCTTCAGTGCAGTGACACAGGGTTGTCTTTGAGACTTCCCTCTGACTCAATTTTTCTGGGGCTGACTACTGTCCCCCAGAAACAGGTAATGTTGCCATTTACTGTATGTAGTCATTTAAAACTACAGACCCAGTACACCCCATCTTACATGGAGTACTAGAAAGGGTTAATTCCTATCCCTTTTTGTCTGTACCTCTCTGAGCTTTGTTTTGCTCATTTAACATTTAGACTTGGCTGGTGGCAGTGGTATCTACCCTAACTTTTCTACCACAATTATATTATATAAACGTGGTAATGTTTTAGGCTATTACATTAGCCTCGAACATAAACCCGCTTGACCAAATACTGTTTCTTTTGGCTCTGGCGGGTTTATTCGCCATTTCTTTTTGTTAAAGTCCTTCTTGTGTTTTACTTTGCACGGCAAACTAGGTTTGCCTTCTTTGGCCCTCCTTTTGGTGACTGGGTGTCTAGGTGGGGTGAATGTGAGGCAGGGGTGTAGTCACCACCTGCACAGGGTATCCTTGGAAACCCAAGTCGCACTTTGTCATGATTGGCTGAGGTGGTTGTCTGGGCCGGACAACCCCACTGCTGGGTGATTGACAGCCAGGCTGTGTGAATTGGGGATTTTCACATAAAAGGCAGGACTCTTGGGCTGGAATTCAGAGTCGCCACTGCAACTGCAAGGAACTGGAGAGAAGCGGAGAAGAAGATGGCTGCTGCAACTACCGAGTCCCGGTGAAGCCCTGCTGCAGTCCTGAGCTATCGACCCTTCAACGACAAGTGAAGCTCAAGTCCAGAGTCTTCTTCCCTTGATCCTGGTGGGATCAACCAGCTCATCTTCCACAGGCAGAGGATCCTCTTATTGGTTGAAATCGTTGCACACTGCTATAGTGGTCCGGATAGCAACCTGAAGAGCCCCTCCTGTTTTAAAGGTGCATACCTTTTATTCACCGCTGCGGTTGCTGCTGCTGGCTTCATCCAGATCGCAGATCGCTCCAGACATCCTCCTTCTTGTCTCCCCGACTGAAGCACCAGGAACCATGAGTCTGCAGGAACTACCAGGAACAACTGCCATAGCACCAGCTCTTCTTCATTTTGAATACGGTACTGTGTCCAACCTCGAGGAACTAGGGTGAAACCTTTTTTTCCTCACCAAAGGCTTGTCCTTATCTTCCTTCCCTCTTATAACTTTTGCTTCCTCCTCTTGACAATATCCAAGTACTGCTGGCAATCTCGAATTGTGAACTGTACTAACCATGTGATCCTCGACAACAGGAGCCCTGTTCCACTTGAAATTGGCGCGGGCCTGTTGACTTTTATTCACTTGTAGGAAAGTGTCCTCTGATTCTAGCTGCCTTGACAAAAGTATTGCCAGTGATTTTTATCCCCAATTCTTTTGTGTTGATTCATGTGCTAAGTGTGTTTTAACTCCGGCAACATTTCTTCCCGTGGATACGTGCATCTTTAGTAAGACCGAACTGTCGTTACTGTCAAAAAGTAATTGCATCTGTACTCCCGGTAACGTTGTTGTTTCACAACACCAGTCTGTCAGAACCAAAGGTACTCACCTTTAATTGTACTGCACAAAGTGAATTGGTTGTGTGTGGTGTATTTGAAGTGTGGTTTTAAATTAATAGATGTGAAGTGTTTTGTGAACAGATGGTTTAAAATAAACATACTTTTACTTTTTAACCAAAAACCTTGATTCAGTGTTTGCTTGAGTCACAGTAATTGTAGTCCTTTGTGTAATCTCTACTACAGCTAATTTCCTCTTGAGATAAGTCTGGCTGCTCCGCTACCGCTACCACTTTAACAGTGTAGTACAGGCTTGTACCAAAGGTGAACTTGTATTACCACTTCTAGTCTTAATTGTGTGGAGTGGTCCCTAAGGGCACTGCACAGGATTCTGCCTAACAGGGAGGAAGAGGGTTAGGGAGAAGTTGTGGCTGGGTATGGGAGAGTTTAGGGAAACCCAGATGAGGTTGAGGGTATGTGATTGTACAGGTAAGGGGTACTTTAGGGAAGATACACACAACACATACATATATCTTCTATGTCCTATTCATACTCTTGAATCCCTATTACACCTGCCTAGTAAGGTAAACGCTCTATGCTGCCAAGTTCTCAAGCTAACTCATGACACTGATGAATTGAATAAGCACAATGCAGCACATGACATGAAAATGAAAACAATCGTAATCCAGCACATGAAATGGAAGCTTAAACAAACATAATGCAAAACATGAGATGGAAGCTTAAAGAAAACATAATGCAGCACATGAGATAGAAGCCTGAAAGATGGAAGTGCCCACTGACAAGCAACAACAGAAAAAGAAACCATAACACCATGGACTCAACAGCTGAACATGTTTTCCAAACTGCAGAAGTCTGCCCTAGTGTAACATCTCCTACTTACAACTTGAGTGGAAGAGTGACTGGCACCTAACACCCCTTATGTGTCAACACACAGCATGAATCGCAGTTCCACAAATGTTGCTCTGGTCCCTAGCAACCCTGGTACTTCACAGGGTAATGCCACTACAGGGAATCATAATTCACATTGCCAGAAAAGTCTTAAAGAAACACTTCTCATGAACTTCAGAATGGGAACTCAAATACTAGATTACTGATCTCATGCTCAGGGCACCCCTGGCAACCCTGAGAAGAAGAAATTCAGGCATAATCGGATTCAGGGTCATGGCGTCCATGGCGGCCCTTTTCCGTGTACCCAGCTGTTTCTCCAGAGACTCCCGTGGGGATTCCAAGTCCTGCAGGACTGCTGCACTGACCGCATATTTAGAACGCTAACTTGAACTAACTGCTGCAGCCCAGGATATGTTACATTGATGCCGCTGTCACCACTGCTGCGCATGAATAGTAAATGCCATGCAGAACACGCTGTTCGCCCGTGCCTCGTCAAAAAATGATCAGCACCTGGCCCGGGTGTGTGGCTTCCTCAAGAAGTCCCAGGCGCATGTGTGCGTGCATCTGCACGTAGCCAGAGGCCTCATGGGACTTAAAGTCTAAATAGAGAAAACGGTCCGGGGCCCCAGCGCAATGCACAACCTGAGTTTGGTGACTCTGGCCACAACAGGCCTTACAAAGGTGGGAAATGGCCCCCAGGCAGCCCTTATTCCTAACAACTTGCAAGCAAGGTAAGCACCCAGACGGTCCGCCAACAAACAGAATATTGTCAATATTATTTTCTTAAAAGTTTCTGAAATGTGCCATTGCATGTTTTTTAAGCACAAATGAACATTATGCATGCGGTTTTGTATCGAGCTATGAATGATGCATTGCATATTTTGTTGGTTTTTATGCTATACCTTCCTGAGTTCAAGCGAATGGCACATTAAGAAATCCCAGCATCCATCAAACGGCAATTACATTGAGATGGTCCTTGATTTTCTTTGTTGCATTTCCACATTGGATACCATGATTAAAGGGCTGGTTCAATTAAACTCACATTATCAGGATGCATGCAATATTAAAGCAATGCAATGTGCAATTAGCTTGCAAACACTAATACCAGTTTACCAGCTAAATCAGCGAATCACAAAAAAGATTAACTGTGGTATTTATGTATTAACATTTAATGTTGATGTAAAAAAGGTCATACATTATGTAGAAGCATATAATTCCCTCAGTATTTTCTAAGAGGATAATCATGGCATAAATGGCTTGTAATTTCATGTAATTTTATGAAAACAAGCAGAAAAAGAAAACAAGATTACCACGGAACTGTCAAAGGTAAACACGAATCCGGGTTAAGTATAACGGTGTCAAGTGTGATACACTCACATCAGTGTTGGGACAAGAACAACATTTAATATGCATTCAAGTTTAATAGCATGTAGTTCATTTGGAATATACTCCAACAAGCTTTTCAAATTGTTTCTTTGATGCGTGAAGAATGCCGATCAGTTTGCAAACAATTGGCAAATGAAATTGGCAATAATGTTATTTTCCAAAAGGACTGGTGGATTGTAAATGCACGCATGTTAGGGATTTTTGCAGCACACACCTAGCTATCAACCAATGCTGTAAAATAGAGTGGGACACAATAGTAGGAGTGGGGGGATAAGGGACTGTTGAACACTGGCTCTGGTTCTTGCAATCTGCGGCTAGCTAAATGTTGTTTGAAGAGCTATGTCTTCAATTGCGTCCTGAAACACATGAGTGATGTTTCGGTAATGTCCTTTAATATGATTCTTCATGCTAGAGGTGCATAGCTTGAGATGGATTGCTTTCTTATTGTCATCTTCTTGTACTTCTCCTGGTATTGTTAGTGTTACTTGTGTCCACTTGTCCTTTTGAATTATTTGGCAAAGTACTTGCCTTATTTGTTTCTATCTTGTTGGTGATTTGCCTTTAAGATTCCTTCTAACCATCCAATCAGAGACAGAGGAGGCAGACCTCTCATCCAACCTCAACGGTCATAATTGCCTTCATCTCCAGAGACCACCTCAAACAACCACTAGAATAGCCATCAAACAACCACATCTCCTCTCATGCCAGCAGCACATATGAACCACACCAAACAAAAAACAAGCACCCCACTGACTACAATTTCAACACCCCTACCTGTCCTAATTTGGAGAAATACATCACTATTAGGGTATACATTGATTAGACTTTACATCAGGAAATAGCAACATCAGTGACCCATCATAGGAATGAGGACACCCACTCAGGCTCCACGAACAAACGAATTAGCATGTTCAAGGAGTAAACTCAACAGTCAGAGCCCTTGGACAATGCTTGTGCAAACAAAGCACAAATCAACTCACAGTCACTCATGACACTAAATTGGTTGGTATAAGATGTCCTCTCAATAACACCCATTCAATTAACAAGCATTCCTCTGATATCTATGGTCTTCTTATACAGGAGAAAATAGACCCAATCTGTATCACGGAAGCCTGGCTCTCTGATGAACACTCAGTAGTCACTCACAAACTTTCATGTAGATTTCAAACGTAAGTTTGCTAGAAGGATGACTAGAAGAAGGAGAGGAATTGCATTCATGCACAAGTAATTGCAGTCAAAACTCAACACAATGATGACATGACAGACCTGACACTCTGCATTTGACCTGCTTGACCTCACACTCATCCACACAAATATTCCTCCACATTTACAGCCCACCAGGCTGCATCCCTCCTTCAACAACAAACTGTCAGGCATGGTCACCAAACTCTCCATACAGCACCAGCACCTCAATTTACTGGTAGATTTCAACATCTGGCTAGAGAAGGAAGACCTTGTATCTATGACATCTCTATCATCAATCCTGGCCACTTGTCATTTCCATCAATTGGCTAAACGACCCCAACACAGAAGCCTGAACATACCTTAGACTGTATCTTTTTGCAATGGCAACGTGATCATTGGCTACCTTCCAGACCAGCTGCATGGATTACCTCTTTATACCATTTACATGTCACACTTTGCCTGGAATCTCACCTGTTAATCTTTAGAAGTCTTGGTCCGGGGTTTTTCCTTCTTCCGGACAGCTCGGGTTTTGTAAAGACACGGTCGCTTGTCCTCCGTCGCCAGCGTGCAGGTGAATTCTGACCGTGGTCAGTATGCGTTCAACTCCAGGAAGGATGAGGAAGAATTTGCAGAGACTCGGGAGGAGGGAAGCCAGGAATGAACCAGGACATGTACTAAAGGCGGTAAAAGAGTAAGTGCTACGGGCGGCAAGGCCCGGGGAGGAGGAGTGCTAGTAAATAAGCAAAGGGAGTACCTGGAAGGGAGAAGGCGCTGTTAAGCACAAAGGGAAAGGTACGACCACACTTGCTGAAATTTGGAAAGTTAGCGTTTAGACGCGCAGCGCCGCGGGGCGTGTCTCATTTCAAGGAACTGGCGAACTCCTGGAAACACTAGAGCAGTAGCGGTGCACTAGCGCCGGCCATGTTGGACTCACTCTGGAAGGAATGTAGCAGTGCCGTATGGACCACTTAGTCCAAAAGGGACTGAAACGTCATATCATGGCATTACCATCTTACCAGAAGCCCCTGCTAGATGAAAATCCCAGAAAGGATCTCCAATGTCAAGGAAACCTTCGAGAAAAAATTCAAGTGTACCAATGCTACTAAACCCACATCCTCAGTCTTCTACACCAGCTGTCCTACGTATTGACATTTCCAATTTGATTAACACAAAACTGGATGCCACAGCTTAAAAAAAAAATCACAAATGTGTATCGAGCTTGAGAGGGAGGTTTGCCGACTCTTCCCTAACCATGGAAGCCGAATGTAGAATTACCCTCCCACCGTGGTTGGCAGGGGTTCCTGATGTGATACTAACAGGACACCACATGGCAGTCAATGGGAGGAAGAGCGTTAGGGAAAACTTGTGTCTGGGTATGGGGGAGGTTAGGGAAACCAGGAAGAGGTTGAGGGTACATTATTGGATAGGTAGAGGTACTGTAGGGAAGATACAAACAACACATACATATATCTTTTACGTCCTATTCATACTCTTGATTCCCTATTGCACCTGCCTAGTAAGGTAACCGCTCTATGCTGTCAAGTTCTGAACCTAACTCATGACACTAATGAATTGAACAAGCATAATACAGCACATTAAATGGAAACAACAACACACATAATGCAGCACATGAAATGGAAGCTTAAACAAACATAATGCAGCACATGAGATGGAAGCTTAAACAAAACATAATGCAGCACATGAGACGGAAGCATGAAGGGTGGAAGTGTCCACCGACATGAAACATCAGCAAAAGAAAACATAACACCATGGACTCAACAGATGAACATGTTTTCCAAACTGCATTAGTCTGCCCTAGTGTAACTTCTCCTATTTCCAACTCGAGTTGAAGGGTGACTGGCACCTACTACCCCTTATGTGCCAACACACAGCATCATACTTCACAGTTCAACAAATGTTGCACTGGTGCTTTACAACCCTGGTACTTCACAGGGTAACACCACTACCAGGATTCATAATTCACATTGCCAAAAAGCCTTAAATAAACTTCTCATGAACTTCAGAACGGAACTCAAACACTTAGATTACTTATCTCATGGCCAGGATACCCTTGGTACCCCTGAGCAGATGAAATTCAGGAAAAATCGGATTAAGGGTCGTAGCGTCCGTGGTGGCCCTTTGCAGTCTGCCCAGCTCTTCCTCCAAACACTCCTGTGGGGATGGCCTGCAGGAGTGCTGAACTGACCCCACATGCAGAACGCTGACTTGAACTCACCGCTGCAGCCAAAGATACCTTACAGTGATGCCGCTGTCAACGCTGCTGCACAGGAATAGTAAACACCTATTTAAATGATTCAGTATGGTTTTTAAATGTTTACATGAGTTGTTCCCACTCTATCTTTCTTCAAAAATACATTTATATTATCGGCCCTGCATTTTGTTTTCCAGTGGCCAACATGTTTTGATCACCCCAGTCAAGGTTCAGGTCTAGAGGTCACAGAACTTTCTCAGTTGCTGGACCAACTCTTTGGAATTCTCTCTCTCCTGAGCTCTGCTCAATTCAGACATTTTCTGTATTCCACTAAAGCTTGAAAGCCTTCTTTTCTTGACCCACAGAAATTAAAGATTGAGCATGAATTTGTATTTTGCCACATGCACCTAAATGCGGTTTCAGCCTGGAGCGTGTTATAAGTAATTCAATTAATTCAACTCAACAAGAGGAACAAAATGGATGCTCTGCGCATTTTGGGATAAGCTACAGCCTAACAAGAACATTGACAAAAATAGTATATTAATTATACCGGAGATCACAACGGCATCAACACCATCGGTCATAAAACCTACTAAAGAGATTAAACACTGTTGGAATGAATGGATACACCCTTCACTCTGTCATGCCCTTCCTGACAGGAGGAACAAAAGCAACACACATGTTCCCATTCAGATCATCCGGAGGATAGCTCAGGGTCAGCGGTATTGCCTTGGGATTTTGACAAAGCCATGCACATGGGTTAGATACCCTGCCCCATGCTTAGAAGCTCAAGGGGTCTGGAATTATGCAGAATATAAGTGACAAATAAATAAATCTCAGTACCTGACATGCAGAGTACCCTGCCCCTTTGATGCCACATATACCCCTTTTTGGAGCTCTGCAGTAACTATGACCATCAACTATGCAAATGACATCAAAATTGTCTACAAACTCATGAATGATGAAACAATAGACACCACTGACCTCAAAGGCTTTATCGCTTTGGAGGACTTCTGGATAACAATCAACAGACTTAAGATCAACTGATATAAAACACTCCTTATCAGTGATACAATGCCTTTGAACTCCACACCAATTGCCTGACCGGATGTTATGGGACCTTGCCCTCTTTCTTCACTTACAGTGAGAAATCTAGGAGTCACAATGGGCAGTGACCTCTGCAGTTTATGGTGCATTATTCCCTACCTTACCTTCCCAAAGAGGACAGTGGCAGTCATCATACTGTACTAGCAAGACTTCATTATGTCAACAGCTCTACATTAGTTTATCAGACAATTCACTCAACAGACTCCAAATAGTAAAAGAAACAGCAGCAAGATTACTGCTAAAAAGATACAAACGCATCTCCCTAACACTGCTTTGACTCCCAGTCAAAAAGAGGATCCACCTAAAAGGGCCTGTGTGTAGCTAACTGCTCCTAATATGGAAAATGCCCAGAATTCACCAAAAGTATTTCTTGCGCTGCATAGCTTCAAGAACAATAAGAACTGGCAACAATGCACTTGCAACAATACCTATGTTCAACCAGAAATGACAAAGGGGCTTCATCTTTCTTCTTCCTAGCAACCAAATCCTAGAATCTAATACCCAAAAAGGTTTATAAAAAGAAAGATCTTCTAACATTCAGAAAGCAGCTAAAACTTGTATCTTGGACACATCAGCCTAGAGGACGTCTCGCCGGAACTACAGATGAAAGCAATCGTAAGCGCCAGCTTCAACCAACTATGTGCCTTATGGCACATCATGTCCTATCTGGCCTGCCACAGAGTACAATAGCCGCCATTTTATTGGTACTATAAGGACTCGAATATGCCAACAGCCTTAAACTCATGGCTGCTGATCTATTTACTTAACAGACCCCAGAGAGTTTAAAATGCTGCAGAGAGATCACTTCTTACACTGAAAAGACAAAAACACATGCTCCCGGCACTGAACTGGCTCCCAGTTAAAAAGAGTCTCTGCCTTCTTCATGCTAGCAACCAAAATCTAAATTTTGATACCCCAAATCCTTTAATTAGAAGACCATCTGACCTTCAGAAAGCAGCTAAAAACTCGTCTCTTCAACGGATCAACACAGAAGAGGACCCATCTATTATATCCAATAGCCTCATGCTTTGCACCTGGATCTCATCTTTGTTAAAAACAGAGCGTGCTGTGAGCTCTCTCTCACCCCACCAACCAACTCATAACAATCAACCTACAAGGATAGGATAACCAAAAGAGAAACTTACAACTACCCCCGAAAACATAGACTAACAGCCTTCCTATCGATACCCAACTAGAAAATCAAAATACGCTTCTAAATCTCACCCATTCACCACACTCGAGCACACCCCACTGACATCAATCATAGGCCTTGTGAACACCAATGGAAGATCATAAAACTATGAGCACTAATCCTGTTTAGCTCCACCTCACTCCCCACATTAGTGAGCAACACAGCCCTAAATCATTCAGTCTCTGGGATCACCTTTTGGAATAACATACCCACAAAAGACTATGCCAACTACATAGAAAGCAAACCAGCACACAAGAACTGGATACTTCTGTCCCACACCCATCAACACCACAGATTTTGGATCTTACTGTCCAGATATCCCACTTTTCTTTCAGTGCCATGATCAGTGGGTCTAACAAAATGATGTAAAGACACTTTACAACACTTTGATATTAATATTGTTGTCTTAAAGGATATGAAGACCTTTGGAGAGGTGACGAGTGAAGCTCCATTAGGATGCCAGGGCCAATTAGTGATTAATAAAGGAGAATCATCTTTTAAAAATTACTTTCTGAATACATCCATCACTCACATTGTGTTAGTGAGACTCCTTTTCAACCAACAGCAAGGGAGCATTTTAGTAACATTTTATAAAAAAGGGAGATCAACTCAATGCAGCTAATTTGTAGCTGTTTGCCCGGTCTGAAGTAGGAGGTAAATGTTTAAAGGGAATTCTTGTTTAAGAGTTCTAAAATTAGTTTATGTTATGTTACATGTTATTATATTATGTTATGCTTTACAAATAAAGTGATAACAACTACTGGTAAGATTCTCTGCAGTCATTTTTGAGAACACTTCAATTTGCACAGTAACCTTTAAAATAAGTACGATGATCTTTCAATAAGAGGAACATATTTTCAAATGGATATTTCAGGATTCATGTATTTTTTTAAATCATTTTTTGCAAATATCACTGTGACAACTAATGGCTTTATTATTTATATTTATTTTATTAATATTCATGATATTGTCATTTTACCTTTCTTTAGCTTTATTTGGGGTTTGACTCTATAGAATCACGACATACAACAGAGCAATGAAATTTTTTTTAAATTATTTTATTTAAAAAAGGGGAAAAAAGCAATGATATTTGCAAATACATAAAAACCATTATGATATTAAAATGTGTAATCACCACAGAAACAGAGGCATCTCTTTCGATTCTCACAGTGTCCAAAAAGAGAGAGTCCATTAAGACAAAGGTTTATAGGCAGCACAAACATTAAAAATATAATTGATGCAACATTATCAGAAACCAGCGAGCAAGTATATGTTAGCTCTCCAGTGTTAAGATTTCTTTCTCTAAGAGACCATGCTCTCCAAATAAAATCTGATACAGAGTAAATTGAATCTTTGCAATGTGTTCCTTTGCAAAGGAACAGCCTATTCTTAAATGTTCTTACCCTGTAGTTCCTTAGGGAAACTTTCAAACTGTTTATTCTTATTTTCGCATATAAGGGGCAGAAGAACAAGAAATAGGTAAAAGTTTACTTCAAGGTCTAACAAAAAGGGCAATATTAATTTCCAGAATGATTAAAATTGCTTTTAAAAGATGCGATAGGTAGAATGCCCAGCAGGAATTTCAGGATTGTTCTCATGGCCTGGGCTGGTACGATCGGAGTCAGATAGACTTTGAGAAGAAGGTTAGTTTTATGCTTACAATACTCACCGCCCGTTTTATTTTTTCAGGTATTGTGCTATATTTGTTTCAATATTGTAATCTAATGTTTGACGTTTTACCAGGCCCCTGTTTTAGTGTTAATACATTCTGGTGATGACCAAGGTGTGACTGTGTCCAATGTGCTAGCCATATACCTAACATGGGCAAATCAGTATAGAGCATTATCTTTGTTGCATAGTAATAAGTCATCGATAGAGCTATGATATATTATGAGGGACAGGTTACACCATAATCCATTCCATTAGAGTAAGGACCTTAGACTAGTTTCCTACTCAATGATAATACCGCCTAGCTGTACATGCAGATTGGCTGCAGGAGCAATGTTAGGGATGTGGAGTATTTTTTTTAAGTGATTTTCCACCTCTTCCAAAGGTTTTACACAGGAGTGTCCTCAAATTTCTATCCTATTGAGGTCTGCTTGTCATTCTTTGAATCAGTATGTCTCCAGAGCAGGCCTAGTCTGTGGTATTCTTATTGGGCCAGTTTCGTTAAACACCAGATGACTTTGTCTTGCTATAGTGAGTGAGTGCACATTTTGGGATTTCATTGTACCAAGTGCCTCATTAATTAAAACTAATTCCTAGGTAATCAAAGGAATCAACCAACTCAATGTGTTCATCCTTCAACTATGAGTTATTTTTCGTATAATGCTTCTTCCTCATTTTCCCTATGCACATCATTGTTTTGGTTTTCTTCTGGTTAATTACCAGCCCGTGTGCAGAGGATGGTTCCTTGAATTTCATTTACTGAGTTTGTGAACCAGTAGGGGTTTTCGAGAGGTCAGCATTGTCTGCTACTAGAAGCATTCCTTCTTTTTCACCAGCCAAGGTGGAAACATCAGCAGACAGGGATGAGATCTGTTTAGCGATCCCATCAATGTTCACTGAAAAAAAGACATGGGGATAAAATGCATCCTTGCCAGACGCCTTTCTAATTGTCAGCATAGATTGTTTTTTCTCTGTTTATACCCCATCTCACGGTTGCCAAGTTCTCATTGTAGGGGATCATTATGCCTCGCAAAAGAGAGGGAAGTTCAAATTGAACAGGGGATACTACAATTCTCCTCTAGGATCCTACAGTCCTTATGTATGTTTAATCTAAAGCCTTGGTCGATTGTGGTGATGTTCTTTTTTGAATCCTGCCTGCAAATGGCTTATGATAGTCTATTCCTGAACCCACTCACCAAGCCAATTGAGAAGGTCTTTCCCGATGTCTGTTACTGGCATTGCTAATAGGGATATGTGTCTGTAATTCCCTGGATTTTTTCTTTTGCTTTTTTTATGAATAGGAATTATTTCTTTGTGAGTCCAATCAGGTAGTGTTTTATTTATAAAGCAAGCTGAATTTGCAATGTGAGTCAGGGTCTGCTTCATAGGCAGATTTCTTGCTAAATAATTCAGCCGGAGTGGCTTCTGGGACTGCTGCTTTGTTGTGTTTTTGAATACAAGTGGACTCTAAAGTGTTAATTAAGCATAAGTTGTATGCTCTCTTCCACCTCAATATTATGTACTCTCTCTTCGTTAAACATGTGGCTGAAGAGTGAAATTCGTAATCCATAATGTAAATGCCCATGGTTCTAGATACGCTGTAAAAGCTTCATGCAAAGGTCCTCCAAAAGGCACTTTTTGATTTAGTGAGTGTACCAGGGATAACCATTGGGCTTTTTAAAGATGTTTTCTTTTGGGTTTGAAGACTTTTATAGGAACGTCAAAGCATTCTAATGTCCCCTTTGTCTTTATCTCAACGTGTTTGATAGCTTTTAGCAACGAATGCTTAGCTTTAGAACAGTCAGTATCATTCTAATTTGAATTTGAGCAAACCAGCGGCCGTACATTCTTCTGTTATCTAATAGTCATCATTCCTAGTGTTGCACTAGATTAGATTCACCGGTCACTTGATTGCCTATAATCACTCCCAAAAAGACTAAGGGCCTCATCATACCTTGGGTGGTATCCCAGCACTTATTGGCGAAGGGTTTAGATAGAAGTGCACACCTATAGTAAGTAAGATTAGTAAAGAGATTCGAGGATTATGTTGTATAAACTTTTAGGTGCGGGGGGGAAAACTGAGGTCATGGCACAAGACCCCGACAAAAAACAGTAAACAGAAAGAGGATTCAACTTGGGAACCCTCCCGTCCCCTGCACACTTTCAAATGTTTGGATTAATCCAATACAGTTGTTTAAACTGCGTTATATGCATTGTACATACATTTGTTTCTAACACATATGGTCAGACACAGGAGTGTGAGATAAAAAAATATATATCTTTATAGTCAGGCTGTATTATTTTCAGCAAGAATTATAGTTCAGACAAAGATTATTTACAGTGCATAGAAACAGTATCGATAGATAAAGCTCAAATTGAAGAAAAATGGAGTCCAAATTGATTAGCGACGCGTTTCGAGGAAGTTCTCCTCTTCTTCATAAGGCCACACTTGGACTCTTAATGTAAAAGGAAAGCATAAATTCAGTAAAGAAAATTTTGTAAGCACAATGCATAGACTGTTCATGTCATATTAAATGTATACAGTTAAAAAATAAATGGCATTAATTGTATTTAGAACATTCATCTGTCCCTAAAAAATAGGGAATTGAAACAATGTAACATGTTCTAATATGCATTGTAATTCATGCAACATTATTAGATTAACTAGGTTGCCCCTGCTCGAGAGAGGGGCTGAAGGTCTACTGAAGCATCTTTTCCTGCAAAATTAACTGTATAACGTCCATCATACTGTAATTTAGTGGAGTACTACCTCTAATGGGATCTATCACGTGGATGGTGAAACATAAGCTAAAGAAAATTTAAATATGTAGGTAAAACAACACACAGATAGTTCTTAGGCTATATCAATCTAATATGGAAGAAATACAAAAATCGTTACCTCTGTGAGTAGAAAGTGCCGGAAACAGAGAACCGGACGGAGCGGTGAAAATAGATAGACAGTCTTCGTACATCAGTTAGTTCCTTAAAACATGGCTAATTCCCAAAAAGATACCAGAAATCTAAAGAAAACAAAGCCTGATCAATGCCAAGCTCAATGTTCAAACGTAACAGTTATAGGTGTGAGATAAAAAAATTGAGTAACATACCTAACCAAAATATGGAGGGCGGAAAATAATCAATACAGCGGCCCACATAAGGATGTAGAACTTAAGTATCCCGCCGTCGCTACAGAGGTGCCTCAGTATGTGGGAATTCTGTCATACGAATAGCAAAACTGAACAGGAATTAAGTCCTGATTAGTATAATATACCTAGCAATCTGATATGAAGTAATGGAAACATAATATGGTGTTAAATCAAGGCAAAAAATGTAAAGAATTACCGTGGTAAGAATGTGCAAATGGCATAATTCTCAAAGCTGATGTGCAACTGATGTCAAGATTGTGTGGCCGGTCAACAGCTGAAGAATCCGGCAGTAATAGGTCAGTTAGAGTATCAACTAAAGAAAGTGTAAGGAAAACAGAAAAAAAAGAATCATGAGACTAAGGAACTATTTCCCTGGTCCCTAGATGGATAAATGCACATGCATTCACGCTTACCTGGAGCATAGGGGAGCAATCCTGAACAGAGTCTGTTCAGCCGAGTGGCTTGTTGTTCACAAACCATGGAGACTACATGTGACCATGGAGATAAATAGAGGACTGAAGTAATAGGTAAAGAAAAAAGACTAAGAAGTAAATGGGCCTCAAGGTCGGCCATCTTGGAACGAGGTTATATTGTAATGAAGGTGTAGATCTCTAGGCATTCAATGACAAGAAGTAACTTAAATCGGGAAGCGTAAAGGTGCGTAACTAAATAAATTAAAAGGAAAAAATTCATACAGTACAGAAACCTATTGTGCGATGTAAATCGGACATTACAAATACTAGTCCGCACATCGTAGAACGGGGAGAGGAAAGTTGAGAAAAATAGTGTACCATGTGAAATAGAGTCGAAATTAGCAATGACAAAGGGTCTTAAATTGAACGAAACGCTCGGATCTTAAAAGGGAAAAAAATAGCACGGAAAAAATGAATATAATGTTCAGATTATCTGGCTAAGGTCATTTAATGACCATGTCTAACCTATCAATTCAAAATAGGTGAATCACATGGATTCACATTATGCAGGAAGAGGGAAAAAAAACCTTAAATCTCTCTCTCATTGCATGGACAACCTAGTGCAATATAGCAATCTCAATGGGGTAAATGCATTTATTTTACAAAAGATCAAAATTAAATGTGATAAGTATAACAGAATGACAAAAAATGAAGATTAAGAATAAGAATAATTTTTACACTGTGTTTACAGGCAATTATTTTTATGGCAACCATCTACTAGTCTCAACAAAGTAGTGCCTTAGATCACAGTCAGACACAGGAATAGCAATGTGACTCTCAATCTTATGTTGAAAATCAATCATTCCTTATTGTCAAATTCAAATCACAGAAAACAGTTCAATGTGAAATCTTCATTTAGACCCCAGGGCTGTAAAGAGCTTAACTTATCAATCCAATAAGCTTCTCTTTGTAGTAAGAGTGACTGATAGTCACCTCCTCTTGTAGGTCGTTTAACAACTTCTAGCACCTGGTATTTTAGTTGGGCAATTGTATGTTTTTGCATGTTGAAGTGACGAGCTACCGGTGAGTATTGATTATTACATCTTATGTTCGACTTGTGTTCAGACAGTCTTGATTTAACAGGTCTTTTGGTTTGTCCTACATACACTTTGCCACAAGGGCACTTCAACATATATATGACACCTGATGTCAGACACGTAGAATAGTCTCTTAATTTGATTTTTTGACCATTCCTGGGGTGAGTCACTACATTACCTTTGATTGTGTTATTACAGTGTATACATCCTAAGCAGGGGAAGGTGCCTAGTTTTTTGGTAGCTAGGAAAAGTTGTTTCTCCTTTGGTACTCTTTCAGCTTTCACCAGCTTGTCTCTTATATTTTTACCCCTTTTAAAACACATCATTGGTGGTGTGGGGAACAATTCCAATAGAGTTTGATCATTATGAAGAATATTCCAATGTTTCTTTATACTTTTTGTGATCTGAAAACTCTGTCTTGAGAATTTTGATATGTATAAAAGTGGGGTGTCTTTAACCTCCGATTTAGGTTTCAGTAAATCTGTACGGGGGATCTCTGAAGCTCTGTCTTTGGCAATTTCCAAAATTTCTGGTGGATAGCCTCTGTTCTGAAATTTACTAACAAGATTTGTGCATTCCTTATCCAGAACTTCTGGGTCAGAAATTATTCTTTTCAGACGTAATATTTGACTATATGGTAGACTTTGGAGCATCGCCCTCGGGTGGAAGCTGGAATAGTGAAGCAGATTGTTTACATCAGTCGGTTTGTGATATATAGACGTAGCTATCTTATTGTTAACAATGCTTAAGTTAACGTCAAGAAAATGTAAATAAGGGTTACCAATCTCAATAGTAAATTTAATCCTAGGATGCACTAAATTGAGGTATTCAAAAAACTGGTCCAAGTCATCTCGTGTGCCACACCAAATGCAGAAAATGTCATCAATAAACCTCTTCCAGGTTAAAATGTATGCTGCCCATGTGGGATGTTCCAGTACATGCTGACTTTCGAACTGAAACATAAAAGTATTAGCGTACACGGGCGCCATCGATGATCCCATCGAGGTACCCGATGTTTGTAAAAAGTATTTGCCCTGATGTCTAAAATAGCTATTGTAGAGGATTAAGTTAAGTAGCTCCAGAATGAATTGAGGATTACCTTTCACACCTGATTTGTTAAGTAACAACCATTCAACAGAATCTATACCTTCACTATGGGGTATTGAGGTATATAAGCTACATACGTCCAGGCTGAATAGTATGCAGTCTTCACTGATAGCTGAAAAATCTTTAAGTCCATTAAGGAAGTCTGTTGTATCCTTTAGGTATGTGGATGATGCCTGTATAAGCGGTTGTAGTAATCTGTCAATGTAGACTGCCAGTGGGTCGAAGATACTTTCTGTCCCAGCAACAATCGGTCTGAGGGGTGGGTTTTGTTTATCTTTGTGAATCTTAGGGAGCCCATAAAAGACTGGTGTAATCGGATGGGAATTAGTGAGATATTGATGTGTTTTATCATTAATCCATTCGTTTTCTTTGGCTTTTAACAGAGTATTGTTAATTAGTTCTCTGATTTCTGGTAGCGGGTCCCTATCTAGTATGGCATAGGTGTCTGTATCGCTAAGGAGTTCAATGCATCTTTTGACATAAAAGGATGTATCCATGATTACGATTGCTCCCCCTTTGTCAGCCGGTTTAATCGTAATGTCTTCACTTTTCGCCAATTTATCTATTAGATCTAGTTGGCGGTTTTTGATATTAATGGGTGTTTTTCTTCTATAGTCAATTCTGCTTAAATCTTGTAGGACACTCTTCTCAAATAAATTCAAAATTGAATTTTGTACCTGTGGGTCAAATGTACTCTTGGGACGTATTACCAGTAAATCACTTTCTGGTAGTCTAGATTCCTTTTCAGGTTGCGAGTCAAAGAAAATTTTAAGTCTTAATTTTCGCATCAATCTGTGTAGACAGATTTTTTCTTGAAATAATGAAGTATTACACGTAGGAACAAACGATAATCCTTTGTTCAAAATGTTAAGTTGTTCTATTGAAAGAATCTTGCTGGAGATATTCACCACTAGATTATTGTCCTTTATTTGTTTCTCTTTTTTGTTTGTGGCTTTCTTCCCTCTCCGGGTCTTTCTCTTATGCCTAAAAAAGCCCCCGTTGATGTATAAGGTTCAGCGTCTTTATTAGTTGGAGATGTGAACACCCCTGGTCTATTGGTGTCTTCTGTTTGTTCACGTTCACTAGTGCGGTCTGTGGAAGGCCTCTGGATGGGTTCACCAACACTGCTGTCGCTACTATTACCTGAGTTTGCGAAGTTAGAGTCTTGTTGGTTATTACGATTAAAATTTCGCTGTCGGTAATATTCTTGCCAATTGTATACTATATCATTGAGATATTCAAAGGTGTCTCTTTTAAATTTTCTCAATTTCCTCTGTTCAATTTCAGTCTTATAGTTTGCCAATTTCAGGTTGATATCCTCTAGTATCTCAGAGAGATCTTTTGCCGATTTAAATTTAAATATTTGGTCTTGGAGAGTTTTAATTTCAGAATCAATAGTTACAAGGGATTTTGACAGCTCCTCAATGGTTAGTAGTATAAGGTCCAAAGAACACTTATTCAAGATCTGGTCCCATTTTTGTACAAATATCTTATTTTCACTACAAAGTGTTGGTCTTAGGTAAACCCTCAGACCTCTAGGAATTTTCTTAGCTTTATAATATTCCACTAGTGTGCTAGCATGTAATTTTTGGGAGATCTCACGTCTAATGAGTTTTTCTAGTTTCTGAATAGTTTTTTCGGGGTTGTCTTCACTTTGTAAAGTTTTTTCAGTATCTTTGATGAGACCTAAGATACGGGTTGCTTCTTCTGCACTGAAAGCTAGTGTTGTGGCGTGCTTGTCGGTTAGCTCATTTAACCTTGAGAAGGACATTCTAAAGTTAAGTAGTTAGTTGAGTTAAATGTGGGTGCACCCTATGGTTTGTGCCACACTAGATGACTAGTGAACAAAATAGCGAAGGGTTTAGATAGAAGTGCACACCTATAGTAAGTAAGATTAGTAAAGAGATTCGAGGATTATGTTGTATAAACTTTTAGGTGCGGGGGGGAAAACTGAGGTCATGGCACAAGACCCCGACAATAAACAGTAAACAGAAAGAGGATTCAACTTGGGAACCCTCCCGTCCCCTGCACACTTTCAAATGTTTGGATTAATCCAATACAGTTGTTTAAACTGCGTTATATGCATTGTACATACATTTGTTTCTAACACATATGGTCAGACACAGGAGTGTGAGATAAAAAAATATATATCTTTATAGTCAGGCTGTATTATTTTCAGCAAGAATTATAGTTCAGACAAAGATTATTTACAGTGCATAGAAACAGTATCGATAGATAAAGCTCAAATTGAAGAAAAATGGAGTCCAAATTGATTAGCGACGCGTTTCGAGGAAGTTCTCCTCTTCTTCATAAGGCCACACTTGGACTCTTAATGTAAAAGGAAAGCATAAATTCAGTAAAGAAAATTTTGTAAGCACAATGCATAGACTGTTCATGTCATATTAAATGTATACAGTTAAAAAATAAATGGCATTAATTGTATTTAGAACATTCATCTGTCCCTAAAAAATAGGGAATTGAAACAATGTAACATGTTCTAATATGCATTGTAATTCATGCAACATTATTAGATTAACTAGGTTGCCCCTGCTCGAGAGAGGGGCTGAAGGTCTACTGAAGCATCTTTTCCTGCAAAATTAACTGTATAACGTCCATCATACTGTAATTTAGTGGAGTACTACCTCTAATGGGATCTATCACGTGGATGGTGAAACATAAGCTAAAGAAAATTTAAATATGTAGGTAAAACAACACACAGATAGTTCTTAGGCTATATCAATCTAATATGGAAGAAATACAAAAATCGTTACCTCTGTGAGTAGAAAGTGCCGGAAACAGAGAACCGGACGGAGCGGTGAAAATAGATAGACAGTCTTCGTACATCAGTTAGTTCCTTAAAACATGGCTAATTCCCAAAAAGATACCAGAAATCTAAAGAAAACAAAGCCTGATCAATGCCAAGCTCAATGTTCAAACGTAACAGTTATAGGTGTGAGATAAAAAAATTGAGTAACATACCTAACCAAAATATGGAGGGCGGAAAATAATCAATACAGCGGCCCACATAAGGATGTAGAACTTAAGTATCCCGCCGTCGCTACAGAGGTGCCTCAGTATGTGGGAATTCTGTCATACGAATAGCAAAACTGAACAGGAATGAAGTCCTGATTAGTATAATATACCTAGCAATCTGATATGAAGTAATGGAAACATAATATGGTGTTAAATCAAGGCAAAAAATGTAAAGAATTACCGTGGTAAGAATGTGCAAATGGCATAATTCTCAAAGCTGATGTGCAACTGATGTCAAGATTGTGTGGCCGGTCAACAGCTGAAGAATCCGGCAGTAATAGGTCAGTTAGAGTATCAACTAAAGAAAGTGTAAGGAAAACAGAAAAAAAAGAATCATGAGACTAAGGAACTATTTCCCTGGTCCCTAGATGGATAAATGCACATGCATTCACGCTTACCTGGAGCATAGGGGAGCAATCCTGAACAGAGTCTGTTCAGCCGAGTGGCTTGTTGTTCACAAACCATGGAGACTACATGTGACCATGGAGATAAATAGAGGACTGAAGTAATAGGTAAAGAAAAAAGACTAAGAAGTAAATGGGCCTCAAGGTCGGCCATCTTGGAACGAGGTTATATTGTAGTGAAGGTGTAGATCTCTAGGCATTCAATGACAAGAAGTAACTTAAATCGGGAAGCGTAAAGGTGCGTAACTAAATAAATTAAAAGGAAAAAATTCATACAGTACAGAAACCTATTGTGCGATGTAAATCGGACATTACAAATACTAGTCCGCACATCGTAGAACGGGGAGAGGAAAGTTGAGAAAAATAGTGTACCATGTGAAATAGAGTCGAAATTAGCAATGACAAAGGGTCTTAAATTGAACGAAACGCTCGGATCTTAAAAGGGAAAAAAATAGCACGGAAAAAATGAATATAATGTTCAGATTATCTGGCTAAGGTCATTTAATGACCATGTCTAACCTATCAATTCAAAATAGGTGAATCACATGGATTCACATTATGCAGGAAGAGGGAAAAAAAACCTTAAATCTCTCTCTCATTGCATGGACAACCTAGTGCAATATAGCAATCTCAATGGGGTAAATGCATTTATTTTACAAAAGATCAAAATTAAATGTGATAAGTATAACAGAATGACAAAAAATGAAGATTAAGAATAAGAACAATTTTTACACTGTGTTTACAGGCAATTATTTTTATGGCAACCATCTACTAGTCTCAACAAAGTAGTGCCTTAGATCACAGTCAGATCACAGTCAGACACATCCCTGCTTAGGATGTATACACTGTAATAACACAATCAAAGGTAATGTAGTGACTCACCCCAGGAATGGTCAAAAAATCAAATTAAGAGACTATTCTACGTGTCTGACATCAGGTGTCATATATATGTTGAAGTGCCCTTGTGGCAAAGTGTATGTAGGACAAACCAAAAGACCTGTTAAATCAAGACTGTCTGAACACAAGTCGAACATAAGATGTAATAATCAATACTCACCGGTAGCTCGTCACTTCAACATGCAAAAACATACAATTGCCCAACTAAAATACCAGGTGCTAGAAGTTGTTAAACGACCTACAAGAGGAGGTGACTATCAGTCACTCTTACTACAAAGAGAAGCTTATTGGATTGATAAGTTAAGCTCTTTACAGCCCTGGGGTCTAAATGAAGATTTCACATTGAACTGTTTTCTGTGATTTGAATTTGACAATAAGGAATGATTGATTTTCAACATAAGATTGAGAGTCACATTGCTATTCCTGTGTCTGACTGTGATCTAAGGCACTACTTTGTTGAGACTAGTAGATGGTTGCCATAAAAATAATTGCCTGTAAACACAGTGTAAAAATTGTTCTTATTCTTAATCTTCATTTTTTGTCATTCTGTTATACTTATCACATTTAATTTTGATCTTTTGTAAAATAAATGCATTTACCCCATTGAGATTGCTATATTGCACTAGGTTGTCCATGCAATGAGAGAGAGATTTAAGGTTTTTTTTCCCTCTTCCTGCATAATGTGAATCCATGTGATTCACCTATTTTGAATTGATAGGTTAGACATGGTCATTAAATGACCTTAGCCAGATAATCTGAACATTATATTCATTTTTTCCGTGCTATTTTTTTCCCTTTTAAGATCCGAGCGTTTCGTTCAATTTAAGACCCTTTGTCATTGCTAATTTCGACTCTATTTCACATGGTACACTATTTTTCTCAACTTTCCTCTCCCCGTTCTACGATGTGCGGACTAGTATTTGTAATGTCCGATTTACATCGCACAATAGGTTTCTGTACTGTATGAATTTTTTCCTTTTAATTTATTTAGTTACGCACCTTTACGCTTCCCGATTTAAGTTACTTCTTGTCATTGAATGCCTAGAGATCTACACCTTCATTACAATATAACCTCGTTCCAAGATGGCCGACCTTGAGGCCCATTTACTTCTTAGTCTTTTTTCTTTACCTATTACTTCAGTCCTCTATTTATCTCCATGGTCACATGTAGTCTCCATGGTTTGTGAACAACAAGCCACTCGGCTGAACAGACTCTGTTCAGGATTGCTCCCCTATGCTCCAGGTAAGCGTGAATGCATGTGCATTTATCCATCTAGGGACCAGGGAAATAGTTCCTTAGTCTCATGATTCTTTTTTTTCTGTTTTCCTTACACTTTCTTTAGTTGATACTCTAACTGACCTATTACTGCCGGATTCTTCAGCTGTTGACCGGCCACACAATCTTGACATCAGTTGCACATCAGCTTTGAGAATTATGCCATTTGCACATTCTTACCACGGTAATTCTTTACATTTTTTGCCTTGATTTAACACCATATTATGTTTCCATTACTTCATATCAGATTGCTAGGTATATTATACTAATCAGGACTTCATTCCTGTTCAGTTTTGCTATTCGTATGACAGAATTCCCACATACTGAGGCACCTCTGTAGCGACGGCGGGATACTTAAGTTCTACATCCTTATGTGGGCCGCTGTATTGATTATTTTCCGCCCTCCATATTTTGGTTAGGTATGTTACTCAATTTTTTTATCTCACACCTATAACTGTTACGTTTGAACATTGAGCTTGGCATTGATCAGGCTTTGTTTTCTTTAGATTTCTGGTATCTTTTTGGGAATTAGCCATGTTTTAAGGAACTAACTGATGTACGAAGACTGTCTATCTATTTTCACCGCTCCGTCCGGTTCTCTGTTTCCGGCACTTTCTACTCACAGAGGTAACGATTTTTGTATTTCTTCCATATTAGATTGATATAGCCTAAGAACTATCTGTGTGTTGTTTTACCTACATATTTAAATTTTCTTTAGCTTATGTTTCACCATCCACGTGATAGATCCCATTAGAGGTAGTACTCCACTAAATTACAGTATGATGGACGTTATACAGTTAATTTTGCAGGAAAAGATGCTTCAGTAGACCTTCAGCCCCTCTCTCGAGCAGGGGCAACCTAGTTAATCTAATAATGTTGCATGAATTACAATGCATATTAGAACATGTTACATTGTTTCAATTCCCTATTTTTTAGGGACAGATGAATGTTCTAAATACAATTAATGCCATTTATTTTTTAACTGTATACATTTAATATGACATGAACAGTCTATGCATTGTGCTTACAAAATTTTCTTTACTGAATGTATGCTTTCCTTTTACATTAAGAGTCCAAGTGTGGCCTTATGAAGAAGAGGAGAACTTCCTCGAAACGCGTCGCTAATCAATTTGGACTCCATTTTTCTTCAATGTGAGCTTTATCTATCGATACTGTTTCTATGCACTGTAAATAATCTTTGTCTGAACTATAATTCTTGCTGAAAATAATACAGCCTGACTATAAAGATATATATTTTTTTATCTCACACTCCTGTGTCTGACCATATGTGTTAGAAACAAATGTATGTACAATGCATATAACGCAGTTTAAACAACTGTATTGGATTAATCCAAACATTTGAAAGTGTGCAGGGGACGGGAGGGTTCCCAAGTTGAATCCTCTTTCTGTTTACTGTTTATTGTCGGGGTCTTGTGCCATGACCTCAGTTTTCCCCCCCGCACCTAAAAGTTTATACAACATAATCCTCGAATCTCTTTACTAATCTTACTTACTATAGGTGTGCACTTCTATCTAAACCCTTCGCTATTTTGTTCACTAGTCATCTAGTGTGGCACAAACCATAGGGTGCACCCACATTTAACTCAACTAACTACTTAACTTTAGAATGTCCTTCTCAAGGTTAAATGAGCTAACCGACAAGCACGCCACAACACTAGCTTTCAGTGCAGAAGAAGCAACCCGTATCTTAGGTCTCATCAAAGATACTGAAAAAACTTTACAAAGTGAAGACAACCCCGAAAAAACTATTCAGAAACTAGAAAAACTCATTAGACGTGAGATCTCCCAAAAATTACATGCTAGCACACTAGTGGAATATTATAAAGCTAAGAAAATTCCTAGAGGTCTGAGGGTTTACCTAAGACCAACACTTTGTAGTGAAAATAAGATATTTGTACAAAAATGGGACCAGATCTTGAATAAGTGTTCTTTGGACCTTATACTACTAACCATTGAGGAGCTGTCAAAATCCCTTGTAACTATTGATTCTGAAATTAAAACTCTCCAAGACCAAATATTTAAATTTAAATCGGCAAAAGATCTCTCTGAGATACTAGAGGATATCAACCTGAAATTGGCAAACTATAAGACTGAAATTGAACAGAGGAAATTGAGAAAATTTAAAAGAGACACCTTTGACTATCTCAATGATATAGTATACAATTGGCAAGAATATTACCGACAGCGAAATTTTAATCGTAATAACCAACAAGACTCTAACTTCGCAAACTCAGGTAACAGTAGCGACAGCAGTGTTGGTGAACCCATCCAGAGGCCTTCCACAGACCGCACTAGTGAACGTGAACAAACAGAAGACACCAATAGACCAGGGGTGTTCACATCTCCAACTAATAAAGACGCTGAACCTTATACATCAACGGGGGCTTTTTTAGGCATAAGAGAAAGACCCGGAGAGGGAAGAAAGCCACAAACAAAAAAGAGAAACAAATAAAGGACAATAATCTAGTGGTGAATATCTCCAGCAAGATTCTTTCAATAGAACAACTTAACATTTTGAACAAAGGATTATCGTTTGTTCCTACGTGTAATACTTCATTATTTCAAGAAAAAATCTGTCTACACAGATTGATGCGAAAATTAAGACTTAAAATTTTCTTTGACTCGCAACCTGAAAAGGAATCTAGACTACCAGAAAGTGATTTACTGGTAATACGTCCCAAGAGTACATTTGACCCACAGGTACAAAATTCAATTTTGAATTTATTTGAGAAGAGTGTCCTACAAGATTTAAGCAGAATTGACTATAGAAGAAAAACACCCATTAATATCAAAAACCGCCAACTAGATCTAATAGATAAATTGGCGAAAAGTGAAGACATTACGATTAAACCGGCTGACAAAGGGGGAGCAATCGTAATCATGGATACATCCTTTTATGTCAAAAGATGCATTGAACTCCTTAGCGATACAGACACCTATGCCATACTAGATAGGGACCCGCTACCAGAAATCAGAGAACTAATTAACAATACTCTGTTAAAAGCCAAAGAAAACGAATGGATTAATGATAAAACACATCAATATCTCACTAATTCCCATCCGATTACACCAGTCTTTTATGGGCTCCCTAAGATTCACAAAGATAAACAAAACCCACCCCTCAGACCGATTGTTGCTGGGACAGAAAGTATCTTCGACCCACTGGCAGTCTACATTGACAGATTACTACAACCGCTTATACAGGCATCATCCACATACCTAAAGGATACAACAGACTTCCTTAATGGACTTAAAGATTTTTCAGCTATCAGTGAAGACTGCATACTATTCAGCCTGGACGTATGTAGCTTATATACCTCAATACCCCATAGTGAAGGTATAGATTCTGTTGAATGGTTGTTACTTAACAATTCAGGTGTGAAAGGTAATCCTCAATTCATTCTGGAGCTACTAAACTTAATCCTCTACAATAGCTATTTTAGACATCAGGGCAAATACTTTTTACAAACATCGGGTACCTCGATGGGATCATCGATGGCGCCCGTGTACGCTAATACTTTTATGTTTCAGTTCGAAAGTCAGCATGTACTGGAACATCCCACATGGGCAGCATACATTTTAACCTGGAAGAGGTTTATTGATGACATTTTCTGCATTTGGTGTGGCACACGAGATGACTTGGACCAGTTTTTTGAATACCTCAATTTAGTGCATCCTAGGATTAAATTTACTATTGAGATTGGTAACCCTTATTTACATTTTCTTGACGTTAACTTAAGCATTGTTAACAATAAGATAGCTACGTCTATATATCACAAACCGACTGATGTAAACAATCTGCTTCACTATTCCAGCTTCCACCCGAGGGCGATGCTCCAAAGTCTACCATATAGTCAAATATTACGTCTGAAAAGAATAATTTCTGACCCAGAAGTTCTGGATAAGGAATGCACAAATCTTGTTAGTAAATTTCAGAACAGAGGCTATCCACCAGAAATTTTGGAAATTGCCAAAGACAGAGCTTCAGAGATCCCCCGTACAGATTTACTGAAACCTAAATCGGAGGTTAAAGACACCCCACTTTTATACATATCAAAATTCTCAAGACAGAGTTTTCAGATCACAAAAAGTATAAAGAAACATTGGAATATTCTTCATAATGATCAAACTCTATTGGAATTGTTCCCCACACCACCAATGATGTGTTTTAAAAGGGGTAAAAATATAAGAGACAAGCTGGTGAAAGCTGAAAGAGTACCAAAGGAGAAACAACTTTTCCTAGCTACCAAAAAACTAGGCACCTTCCCCTGCTTAGGATGTATACACTGTAATAACACAATCAAAGGTAATGTAGTGACTCACCCCAGGAATGGTCAAAAAATCAAATTAAGAGACTATTCTACGTGTCTGACATCAGGTGTCATATATATGTTGAAGTGCCCTTGTGGCAAAGTGTATGTAGGACAAACCAAAAGACCTGTTAAATCAAGACTGTCTGAACACAAGTCGAACATAAGATGTAATAATCAATACTCACCGGTAGCTCGTCACTTCAACATGCAAAAACATACAATTGCCCAACTAAAATACCAGGTGCTAGAAGTTGTTAAACGACCTACAAGAGGAGGTGACTATCAGTCACTCTTACTACAAAGAGAAGCTTATTGGATTGATAAGTTAAGCTCTTTACAGCCCTGGGGTCTAAATGAAGATTTCACATTGAACTGTTTTCTGTGATTTGAATTTGACAATAAGGAATGATTGATTTTCAACATAAGATTGAGAGTCACATTGCTATTCCTGTGTCTGACTGTGATCTAAGGCACTACTTTGTTGAGACTAGTAGATGGTTGCCATAAAAATAATTGCCTGTAAACACAGTGTAAAAATTGTTCTTATTCTTAATCTTCATTTTTTGTCATTCTGTTATACTTATCACATTTAATTTTGATCTTTTGTAAAATAAATGCATTTACCCCATTGAGATTGCTATATTGCACTAGGTTGTCCATGCAATGAGAGAGAGATTTAAGGTTTTTTTTCCCTCTTCCTGCATAATGTGAATCCATGTGATTCACCTATTTTGAATTGATAGGTTAGACATGGTCATTAAATGACCTTAGCCAGATAATCTGAACATTATATTCATTTTTTCCGTGCTATTTTTTTCCCTTTTAAGATCCGAGCGTTTCGTTCAATTTAAGACCCTTTGTCATTGCTAATTTCGACTCTATTTCACATGGTACACTATTTTTCTCAACTTTCCTCTCCCCGTTCTATGATGTGCGGACTAGTATTTGTAATGTCCGATTTACATCGCACAATAGGTTTCTGTACTGTATGAATTTTTTCCTTTTAATTTATTTAGTTACGCACCTTTACGCTTCCCGATTTAAGTTACTTCTTGTCATTGAATGCATAGAGATCTACACCTTCATTACAATATAACCTCGTTCCAAGATGGCCGACCTTGAGGCCCATTTACTTCTTAGTCTTTTTTCTTTACCTATTACTTCAGTCCTCTATTTATCTCCATGGTCACATGTAGTCTCCATGGTTTGTGAACAACAAGCCACTCGGCTGAACAGACTCTGTTCAGGATTGCTCCCCTATGCTCCAGGTAAGCGTGAATGCATGTGCATTTATCCATCTAGGGACCAGGGAAATAGTTCCTTAGTCTCATGATTCTTTTTTTTCTGTTTTCCTTACACTTTCTTTAGTTGATACTCTAACTGACCTATTACTGCCGGATTCTTCAGCTGTTGACCGGCCACACAATCTTGACATCAGTTGCACATCAGCTTTGAGAATTATGCCATTTGCACATTCTTACCACGGTAATTCTTTACATTTTTTGCCTTGATTTAACACCATATTATGTTTCCATTACTTCATATCAGATTGCTAGGTATATTATACTAATCAGGACTTCATTCCTGTTCAGTTTTGCTATTCGTATGACAGAATTCCCACATACTGAGGCACCTCTGTAGCGACGGCGGGATACTTAAGTTCTACATCCTTATGTGGGCCGCTGTATTGATTATTTTCCGCCCTCCATATTTTGGTTAGGTATGTTACTCAATTTTTTTATCTCACACCTATAACTGTTACGTTTGAACATTGAGCTTGGCATTGATCAGGCTTTGTTTTCTTTAGATTTCTGGTATCTTTTTGGGAATTAGCCATGTTTTAAGGAACTAACTGATGTACGAAGACTGTCTATCTATTTTCACCGCTCCGTCCGGTTCTCTGTTTCCGGCACTTTCTACTCACAGAGGTAACGATTTTTGTATTTCTTCCATATTAGATTGATATAGCCTAAGAACTATCTGTGTGTTGTTTTACCTACATATTTAAATTTTCTTTAGCTTATGTTTCACCATCCACGTGATAGATCCCATTAGAGGTAGTACTCCACTAAATTACAGTATGATGGACGTTATACAGTTAATTTTGCAGGAAAAGATGCTTCAGTAGACCTTCAGCCCCTCTCTCGAGCAGGGGCAACCTAGTTAATCTAATAATGTTGCATGAATTACAATGCATATTAGAACATGTTACATTGTTTCAATTCCCTATTTTTTAGGGACAGATGAATGTTCTAAATACAATTAATGCCATTTATTTTTTAACTGTATACATTTAATATGACATGAACAGTCTATGCATTGTGCTTACAAAATTTTCTTTACTGAATTTATGCTTTCCTTTTACATTAAGAGTCCAAGTGTGGCCTTATGAAGAAGAGGAGAACTTCCTCGAAACGCGTCGCTAATCAATTTGGACTCCATTTTTCTTCAATTTGAGCTTTATCTATCGATACTGTTTCTATGCACTGTAAATAATCTTTGTCTGAACTATAATTCTTGCTGAAAATAATACAGCCTGACTATAAAGATATATATTTTTTTATCTCACACTCCTGTGTCTGACCATATGTGTTAGAAACAAATGTATGTACAATGCATATAACGCAGTTTAAACAACTGTATTGGATTAATCCAAACATTTGAAAGTGTGCAGGGGACGGGAGGGTTCCCAAGTTGAATCCTCTTTCTGTTTACTATCCCAGCACTTATTGCCAGGGTATACTGCCCAATTCAATTAGCATTACTGCAATTTGGTCTGTTGCAATTTGTACCAGATCCCGAGTTGCGAGGGGGGTGGTAAATCCCCATTCCAATTGGGTCCATTGGAACCAATGGGGTTGGGGGTGATATTACTGCCGGCTGTAATAGAAGCAGCGGTAATAGCAACAGCGATAATAGTGCCAAAATTTGGCCTTGAAGCCGGAGCATTCAACAATATTGTTACTGCCGAATTTTACTGCTCTGCCCAACTCATGATGAGTCCCTATGGCTTCTTTTCCAGTAAATAGTAAGACAGACTCTTGCTGATATTATCAAATTCCTTGGCATAGTTGACAGTTGTGCGTTACCGTCCACTTGGTTTTTGAGACCGAATAGCACCAGCAATGGGGACAACATCCAATTCATACCATCTACACCTTTGATACGTGCCAGCACTTCTTTCCAATAACATTGTACCAAGGGCCACTCCCACCAAATGTGCCAAAATGCCCATGACATGCCACAATTCCTCCAGCAAACGGGGCTAACATTGGGATACATTTTGGCAAGTCTATATGGAGTTAGGTGCCATCAGAACAATAGACTGAAATTGTGCAATTTGTATTGCACAGCTATAGAGGAGGACCAGACTGCTTTGTAAATTATTTACTTAGTGTCTGGGTCTTCTTGTAGGTTAAGATAAGTATTCAACTCTTTTTTTAATGTTTGGTACGTCTATGTGACCCCTGGTTAGGAGCGTTTCATATACCCTTGAGATGCGACCCCTTGTGTTAACATGTGTGTTTAAAACTTGTTCAAACTGTGTCAATGGGCACCCAATGTTGGTCTGTTGTTGAACCTTTCAATTGTAGGTATGATGTGGTAGGAGGCCTACTCCTCAGTCTTCTTCTAACTCAGCTTTCTGTATAAAGTGGCCCGCTTTCCATACTTGCCCCTCTCTGATTAGGCATGCTTCATAATATGATTGGAATCTCAAGGGGTCTGTGATTTTATCCCTAATGGGGGAGACCTTATGTAGCTGAGAGGTGATGGCCAGGATGAGACATCTTCATCTCCTTGGAGTTTCTCCACAGATGCCAGAGAACCTGTAGCACAGGGTGTGTATGTATCCTATAAGACAGAAGTTTACAGGGGAGCCATAACCATTCCCCCAAAGTGAAAGGTGCAAATAAGCAATTTTCAAGGCTCTCCACTGTATCTCCTTATTTTGCCTTAAGTGATCCACCAGTATGCAGAGTTGGGCTGACCTATACTATTCGTAAAAGTCTGGTAATCCTGTTCCTCCCCCTTCTTTCGGTAAATTCAGTGTGTTATATGCTATTTGTTTTTGTGTTTAAAGATTTTTTTTTTTAATAAACTAGGATTACAAGGCCAGTGATACAATTATCATATATCCAGAAATTGTGGCAAATGTAAATCCAAATATGAGCAATAGAATAGAAGATGAATGCCAATGAGAGCCAAGTATCCTTATATCAAACTATATGCATGCACAATTTTTAAGTATAAAGGGGAATGACAATGCAGGGAACAAGATGAGACACCAACAGGACAGACATATACAAGAGGAGAGAAAAAGGAGGGGAGGGGATAACGGAGTGGGTACAACTATAACAGGTAATGTTATAGGTTGGTAACCCGCAGGTTACTACTGTGAATTCACTTCAGACAAGTAGTCATGAAAAGATTGCCATTTCAACTGGTACTTAGTTTTTAGGTCAGGGGTAGATGCATTACAGCTTTCCAATCTATGGATATTGCAAAAGGATTTCCACCAACATTTATAATGAATACAATTTAGGTTTTTCCAATTGGTTGTGATAGTTTGAATTGCCACCATCAAGCATAAATCAAACAGATATTGAGCATGTTTGTTAATGGAATTATTCTGTAACATGGAGCTCCCTGGGAGAAGAAAATCAAAACAAAAATGTAAAGAAAGATTGAAGATACGCTTGGTGGTGATCCACAAAGAGTTCCAAAATGATTGACATTCGATGAACATATGCTTGAAAGAACCTTGGGTTTGCAAGCAGCTCCAGCAATTATCATTCGGCAATAAACCACATTTGAAAAGGCATACAGTGGTAATAAAAGCTCTGTGATGAAAAAAGAAACCAGTTTGGATAAGACTAGCAGAGGCGGTAATTTTAGAAATGTGTTGGCATTGAGGGGGCCAGCATAACTGATGATACAGGAGTGAGCAATCACTTCTCCAGTCATTATGCAGACAATCAGTCTTCAGGTAGATGAAGTTATTTTTAGGATGTTGTTGTTGTAGCAAATAGAAGCTGTAGTGCTTGAGTTCCGCATATGAAGTAATCTCTGCGCATCAGGAACATTGGAACTGTACAATAGTAGTTCAAAATGTTCAACTATAGCAGCAATTATTGCAAGATATTGCTTTAAGGAGGAAATAGGCATATGAAATTTGGTGGCAAATTCATCAAACGTAATTGGAGTACCTCGCATAAAGAGTTGATTATAGAATTTGATACATTTAGAGAGCCACAGCGTCCAAAAAACAAATGTACCTTTTTAATTAGGGGATTATACAAAATGAATGGGGATATAAATGAGGATTGTTTAGATATGTGTGGGAACAAAAATAGCTTAAGGGTAAGGATGGAGTGATGAAAACAGGAGTATTTAGTGAATGTATGTTTCCCTTTAATAAGGTAAAGTTCAGCTAAGGAAATTGGGGAAGCCATAGCTCTTTGCAGGCATACCAACCAAGGCACCTGAAAACATCCTGAGAAAACCACCACTGTGTTTGCTTAACCGTAAGGCCAAGTGATATTTTCTAAAATTAGGGAAGCCTACCCCTCCCTGGGAGCAGGATTTTCTAAGTTTAAACACGAGATTCTATGTTTCATTTTTCCCATAAGAATGTATCTATAGATTTGAAAAAGAAAGGGGAGAGTGGGATAGGTAACATATAGAGAAGATAAAGTATAGTTGTGGAGATCATCATCTTAATAGATTCTAGTCGAACCCAACAGCAAAGCAAAAGGGGGCATGAGGAGGATACTAATTCGTTGACTCTAGCGAACGTACTATGTGAGTTATGTTTACTAATACTGTTGATAGAAGCAGAAATGTGGATACCTAAATATTTGATTCCTGGGCACCATTTCATGCATAAAGTACTATTGTGATGCGGGATGCAGTGAATATTAAGTGGCAGAATTTCCGATTTATCAATATTAATTTTATAGCCTGAAGCATTCTAAAATCTAGATATAATGTTTAGTAAATGTTGGGCGCCCTGCTGTTTTTATTTTAAAGAATAAAAGTACATCATCAGCATACGGCGCTGTTTTGATGTGTATCTTATTAAAGGAAGTTCCCAAAATATGATCCTCATGTCTTATGGCTTCTAGAAACGGTTCCTCTAGATAAGGGGAAGAAAGAGGATAGTTGATCATTTACAAAGACTGCAGTTTTGGGGTTGGAATAAAGGACCTTAATCATGGATAGAAAAGGGGGACAAAAACCATGCCACTTGAGCGCCTGAAACATAAAGTTCGATTCATCTATGTTGAACGCTTTTTCTGCGTTGAGAGCAATCGCAGCATAGGGAACACTTGATTTTTTTTAAATATCAATGATGTCTAGAACATGTCTAATATCGGAGGAGGACACTCTACCTTTTGCATATCTGACTTGGTCTTGCTTAAGGAGATTAGGAAGGAAAGGGAGGAGTCTATTGGCTAAAATCTTAGCATAAAATTTACAGTCAGTGTTAATAAGGGAAATAGGACGGTAGTTTTGGAGAAGTTCGGGATCTTTATTACGTTTGGGGAAAACAATTAGCATAGCTTCTAAAAAAGAACCATGAGCCTTGTTATTAGAAATGAAATGAGAGTAGAATTTGTTAAGCTTAGGGACTAAAAGATTAGAAAAATTCGCAACAATATCAACCTGAAAGACATCTGGTCCTGGGGCTTTACCTTTTTTTCAGGTTTTTAATAGCTAAATGTATTTCATTTGGAGAAACTGGAGTATTGAGTAATGAAAGGTCTGCTTGAGGGTAGGAATTATGGGGTATTTATGTAGAAAGTCATTAATAGCAGGATTATTAGGAGGGGCTTAAGAAGTATATCATTTGGAATAGAATTTCATAAAGGCATGTACAATTTCCTTATCAGAAAATGTCCTACTTCCCAAGTGATCTTTAATAGCAACAACTTTGGTTTTCTCCTTCTTACGTTTAAGGTAAGACGCCAAAGTTTTACTAGTTTTATTGGAGAATTGATATATTTTAGCTTTATATTTAATAGATTGGAACATGAATAGTGTGTAATAATGTTATTGTATTGAAATCTTTTAAAATGTTCTTGAGGATTACGAGAGAGTTAGTATGGGCAAATTAAGTTTCTAGGTGTTTAAGTAATTTGAGAATGGATTCAGATTATAATTTAAGGTTTTTCTTTTTGTTACAAAAGAAATAATATGACCTCTAAGAACTGCTTTATAGTAGCGCCAATTGTTGGTGATAGAAGTTTCTTGATCCATATTTTCAGAGAAAAAGTTCTGTTGTTGTGTAATGAATTGTGTAAAAGATTCATCATTTATTAGGCTGGTATTAAATCTCCATCTGCAAGAGTTGTACATTGTTGTTGGGGTAGCAATTTGAATGTGCACTGCAGCATGATCAAAGATTGTGATGGATTCTATCTGGGCATCGAGTAGGAGGCTAACCATAGAATTGGGGATAGAAATGTAACCAAGCCGTGAAAAGGAGTTGTGGAGTGTAGAATAAAAGGTAAATTCCGAGTCAGTAGGATGTAGGATGCGCCAAGCATCACTAATGCCTATTTCAGATATAAAGTTAATAAATTGTGAATGAGATGTAGTGTTAGTATACCGCACATCTGATTTCCTGTCAAGAAAGGGATCAATGACTTGGTTCCAATTTCCACATACAATCAAATTTCGGGGGTTGCAAAGTAGTATATGATTTCTAAGTTGTTTCCAGAAGGAGGGATCTGGGAAGGTTGGTCCACATACATTCAGAACTATATAGGTTGTAGATTCAATTAATATCTTGAGAGTAACCCCTCTTCCTGACTGGTCAGATTCTGTAGATATAATTTTACATTTGATGGTTTTATTAATAAGAGTGATAACACATTTTTTTCTTCATTAGCAGCTCTAGAACAAACATGACCCACCCAGTGTGACTTATATTTTGCTGCTTCATCATCTGGGAGATGTTATTGCTGTATACAGGCTATAGAGCGCTTTAATCTGTTGAGGTGTGAATGAATTTTTTGTCTCTTGACAGGATTATGTAATCCTTCAAGAAAACAGATGAACATATTTTGACATAAGTAGTAACTTGAATAAAACAGTATCTTTAAAGCAGTACATCCTATAAATATGCATACAAAACTAGTACCCAAGAGAACGAATGGAGAGAGACATAAGGAAGGGGGAAAGACAAACAATGAAGACATGAAAATCGGTAAAAGCAAATGGTATTAAAAAAAAAGTCAAGATGACAGTGGCTAACAGGAACCAGCCACACCAATCCATGTCAAAATGTGATGTGATGGGGGAGGAGAGCCGAGAAAAAGAAAAAAGGTTGGCCTACCATTCGTCGCTCCGGGGAAGGATGATCAATGTCAACATAAGAACGTACAAGGTTGTAGTATTTCTTCAAGTGATGGGATTGGAAGTATCCATATCAATCCTTTTGTGAGATTGGATTTATTGTCCCAGCTCCATTGTGTTTTGAAATGTTGAGGTCTGCCCATTTAAGGTGTCTTTTAGAATAGCAGGATGATTATGCCATACCTGGCATTTAATTGACTAAGTGTTCTGACTTGAGTGTCGTGTAGACCGATGAGACTTCCGTCCCCAAGTGACGCACAGGGGAACAAAATAGAAACCCGCTGTGCGACCCTTGAGGCCACAGGTGAGAGATGTCTTCCCAGATCCACGGAGCCTCTGGAACACCGATGCTGCTGTCAAGAAGGAATGAGGTTAAGCACCAGGCAATCACAATACAGGCAGGTAAACAAAAGAATCTAAAGTGTCTTACCTATCTGGTGTAAGGGAGACCCAGGTAACCTAGTAGGGAGGTTCGAGGCTCAAAAAGATACAGCGGTCCCTGGAGTGGTAGAACCGCAGGTAAGCGTGGATACAGGTAGGCCACCTGTAAGATAGGGCTTGGCTAGGGCGTAGAAGTACAGCAAGAAATTCAGGGATGATCCAAAGACAAGTCGATATGTAGTCCAAAAATCCGGCAACAGGTAAACAGTTCCGAGCAAAGGTACAAAGGGGTGTCCAAGAGAGTCCAAGATAGAGTTCCGTGGTCGAGGTAGCAAGGAGCAAGTATAAACGCCAAACAGGGTCCGAAGCCAGCTGAGAAGCAGTGATCGTCCTGCTTCTCAGTTCTTTATACTGTTTGTCCCTGGGTCATGTGACGTCTACCAAGATCACGTGAGGAACGCCACACTATATCACGTGACTGACGTGATGACGTATCGCCGTCCCTTCTGCGATACATCCTCCAAGGCAGTTGCCAATGCAGGAAAGGCTGTAAACGAGCCCGTACACCAAAGAAGGAACGGTGTTTCCGGTTCTGTGGGTTAACCGAATCCCTTGAGCCTCGAAGCTGGGGTGGAGGTGTTTGGGGAATGTGAGCAGTGTTCTGAAGTGGGGAGGCCTGATGTGCTGAGGATCGCCTAACATAGCCCCTCCCCAACGGCCCACGACCCCGTGGGCAGGATGGATGGTCAAAATGGAAACGGGCTACCAAGCGAGGGGCGTTCAGGTCAGAGGTGGAAACCCATGAACGTTCCTCCGGGCCGTAACCCTTCCAATCTACCAGATACTGGATCCCTCCCCTAAACCACCTGGAGCCCAAAATGGCCGACACCTCGAAAAAATCAGGAGAGGACAAGGACACCGGCGCAACAGGGTACGAAGACGGACAGAGTCGGGACAAGGTTTGAGGAGGGAGACATGAAACACAGGATGGATGCGCCAAGAGCTGGGAAGCACTAGACGGAAAGCCACCGGATTAACAACCTTTGAAATCACATAGGGACCGACAAAGCGAGGTAGCAACTTCCGACAACCCACTAGGCGAAGATGACGGGAAGACAACCAGACCCTGGAACCCACCACCAGAGGGGGAGCAGCCCGACGTTTGCCATCCACACGGGCCTTCATAGCAGCCTTTGCTTCAGTGAGATGAACCACTGTACTAGCGTGTAAGGCAGAAAGATCCCTAAGACATGTCGTGGCCGCAGGGTTCGCAGAATCAGAAGCATCAGGGACTGGCAAGACCTTGGGATGTTGGCCATAGAGGGCGTAAAAGGGAGAATAACCAGTGGCTGAATGAGCCGCATTATTATATGCGAACTCCGCAAGCCGCAAAGCGGCCAACCAAGAGGTCTGATGTTGCAACATAAGGCAACGAAGGTATTGTTCCATAGATTGGTTCGTCCTTTCGGTCTGTCCATCGGTCTCAGGATGGTAGGCCGAAGAATACCTGGTATCAATGCCCAATAGCTTCGTCAGGGATCTCCAAAACCGAGAGGTGAACTGCGACCCTCGATCAGATATAATGACCGAAGGAAGGCCGAATAGCATGAACACATGTTCAAAAAACAACTCCGCTAATACAGGAGCCGAAGGGATACCTTTGCAGGGAACAAAACGGGCCATTTTAGTGAACGTGTCCACCACCACCCAGATGGAATCGAAGCCCTTCGACTTGGGGAAATCAGTAACGAAATCCATCGTCAACGTATGCCAGGGCCTGGGAGGTACCGGAAGCGGAAGCAACAACCCAATTGGTCGACCCCTTTGATGTTTAGCCTGAGCACATACTGCGCATGATCTAACATAACATTCTACATCGCGCTTCATAGAAGGCCACCAACACCAACGCTTGAAAAGATCTAAAGTGCGCTCTTGTCCGGGGTGAGTGTTAAAGGGAGCGTCATGAGACCACTCAAGGGCCAGATTACGTGTGTCAGGTGTGGGAAGGAACAGGCGTTCATGTACGAACGGTAATCCATCAGAGAACACTGGGTCCCATTCTCGCAACTGGTCAGAATGATCGCTAGTCCAGGATCGAACCGAGTCTATCAGTGACAATGAGGGAGTACAGAGACAAATCACATGACTCTTTCCGAGAACAGTGTCGGGGAATGTAGGCAATTGGACCCCCCCGGGGAACGTGACAAGGCATCCGCCTTCCCATGTGCCGTTCCAGGACGGTGCATAATACGGAAGTCAAAGGAGGAAAAGAAAAGATGCCATCGGACCTGTCTGCTATTAATGCATTTCAGAGAGGCCAAATCCTGTAGATTCCGATGATCGGAGTATACTGTGATAGGATATTTAGCCCCCAGAAGATGATGACGCCAAACACGGAAAGCGTCCATGACAGCCAAGAGTTCTTTTTCCGTAACGGTATAATGAGACTCAGTACTGGAAAACTTACGGGAGTGGTATGCCACTGGATGTAATTTGCCTGTATTAGGACATGTTTGTGACAGTACCGCCCCGAGGGCAAAGGAAGAGGCATCTGCCTCGACTATGAACGGAAGATCAGGATTGGGATGTTGGAGTACCGGTGCGGTAGTAAAGGCGGTTTTCAAAGTCTCGAAAACCTCCTGCTGTTCTCCCTGCCACTGATATATTACCCGAGGACTAGTCAGGGCCGTGAGTGGGGATACAATCGTGGAAAAGGAAGAAATGAAACGCCTATAGAAGTTGGTGAATCCTAAAAAGGCCTGCAAGGACTTGAGTGTTTGAGGTACTGGCCAATCTAAGACTGCTTTGACCTTAGACTCGTTCATGGATAACGCCCCAGGGGTGATGTGGAAACCCAAAAACTCAACAGAGGTCTTATGGAACTGACATTTCTCAGGTTTGGCAAATAAGGAATGTTTGCTTAAACGAGTTAATACTTCTCGGACGTGTTTTACATGGTCATCCAGATCACGAGAGAAGATCAGGATGTCGTCCAAATACACAACCATGTACACATCCAGAATATCCCTGAAAATGTCATTCATGAATCGTTGGAACGTGGCCGGGGCGTTACATAAGCCAAAGGGCATGACAAGATATTCGTACAAGCCGTAACGAGTACAGAAAGCAGTTTTCCACTCGTCTCCCTCGCGAACGCGTACCAAATTGTATGCGCCGCGTAGATCGAGTTTGGTAAAAATGGAAGCGTGTGTTAAATGATCTAAGAGTGGAGTGATTAACGGGATGGGATATCTATCCTTCTTGGTGATCGCGTTAAGACGCCGATAATCCACACAAGGACGTAAATCCCCCTCCTTCTTGGGTACAAAGAAGATAGGACTTGCCGCTGGTGAAGTGGAGGGGCGGATGTGTCCTAAACGCAGGGCGTTCTGTACATATTCTTTTAACACCAGTTCCTCCGAAGGAGACAAAGAGTAGATCCTGCCCGAAGGAACAGTGGAATCAGGAAGCAATTCGATTGGGCAGTCATAAGTTCTATGTGGAGGAAGTACCTCAGACGAGCCACGATCGAAAACTGATTCGAAAGACCGATATTCTGGCGGAATCCCGGACACCAACCCCCCAACAGTATGGGACTGTATGACTTCTGGATCGTCAACTGTCAGTGTGAGTTGTGCTAAGGCTCCCAAGACCCGAGAGGGTGTGTCAGGGGCTTGATGGATCGGGAGACAATAATTCTGACAAATATCGGACTCAAAGAGTACAGTGCCTGCTTGCCAATTGATCAGTGGATTATGTTCACGTAACCAGGGAATCCCTAGTATGATACCGAATTGAGGTGCGGTGATCAAATCAAAACATAAGGTTTCTGTGTGTATGTCTTGTATGTTCAACAAGAGGGGTGCAGTTTGATGTCTAACAGGACCAGAAACCAATGCGGAGCCGTCTACGGCTTGGACATGTTCCGGTCGTGTTTTCACCACTAAGGGTAGATTGAGGGAATGGGCCAAATCAATATCTATGTAATTACCAGTGGCACCGGAATCAATAATGATATTGACTGCATGTAGAAGGCCAGTAGAGGGACATAGAGTAGCCTTTACGGAGATGGGTTGAACACAAGCAAAGGCAAGAGGGGTTCCCGGAGTAGATGATGGGACACTCGACCTGGTCTCCGGTTCTAAGGTCGAGCCATCCGAAAAACCTGACTCTTCTTGGGACGTCGAGGACACTCTTTCACGAAATGTCCAGTGGTGCCACAGTAAAAGCACGCATTATCTACCCTTCTTCGTTCCCTCTCAGATGTTGTAATAGGACTGCGTACCCCTCCCACTTGCATAGGTTCTTCAGTACCGGAAGCGGGAGTATTAACAAGAGTAGGAGAGGAGGAGGCCCCCAATTCAGCTCTACGCTCCGATCGGCGTGCATCTACCTGCAGGACGAGATCAACCAATTCCTGATACTGAGTAGGCATAGAAGGGATCACTACTAAAGCATCTTTCATGGTGTTACTCAACCCCCTATAAAAGACCACCGCCCGCTTGTTTTCTGGCCATGATGTTTCCGCAACTAGCTGATTGAACCGGGTGATGTAATCTATCAGAGTTCTTTTGCCCTGAGTCAATTCCAACAACTCCAAATCCCTAGACTGTGCCTTGTGTCGAGTGTCGAATACTCGGGACATTTCTAGGACCAACAAATCAAAGTCATAAAGAACCGGGCTATTGTTTTCTAACAGGGCATTAGCCCAAGCGGCAGCTGTTCCAGCTAAATGGGAAAGGGCGAAGGCGGCCTTAGCAGTGGACGTGGGAAAAGCCAAAGGCCTGCATAAGAAATGTAACTTGCACTGGTTAACAAAGGTTCTGAATTTCTTGGGATCACCCTGGTAACGTTCAGGAGCAGCCAGGGGGGAAGGAGTTGGGAGGATTATTGGAGTCGGGACTGGGGGTGTAGTGGAGGAGCTGCCATCTCCAAACTCCGGGTCTGCAGGAAGGGAATGCTGAACGCTCTGTATGGTATCCAACCTTTGATGGATCACTGTGTTCGCGGCGGCCATATCTGCCCTTAATATTGTAATTGCCTGAACTAGAGCAGTTATGGGTTCGTCCGTGGATCCCTGCATCGTCTAACACGACTATACGGCTTCTCAGTCTGTTCTGACTTGAGTGTCGTGTAGACCGATGAGACCTCCGTCCCCAAGTGACGCACAGGGGAACAAAATAGAAACCCGCTGTGCGACCCTTGAGGCCACAGGTGAGAGATGTCTTCCCAGATCCACAGAGCCTCTGGAACACCGATGCTGCTGTCAAGAAGGAATGAGGTTAAGCACCAGGCAATCACAATACAGGCAGGTAAACAAAAGAATCTAAAGTGTCTTACCTATCTGGTGTAAGGGAGACCCAGGTAACCTAGTAGGGAGGTTCGAGGCTCAAAAAGATACAGCGGTCCCTGGAGTGGTAGAACCGCAGGTAAGCGTGGATACAGGTAGGCCACCTGTAAAATAGGGCTTGGCTAGGGCGTAGAAGTACAGCAAGAAATTCAGGGATGATCCAAAGACAAGTCGATATGTAGTCCAAAAATCCGGCAACAGGTAAACAGTTCCGAGCAAAGGTACAAAGGGGTGTCCAAGAGAGTCCAAGATAGAGTTCCGTGGTCGAGGTAGCAAGGAGCAAGTATAAACGCCAAACAGGGTCCGAAGCCAGCTGAGAAGCAATGATCGTCCTGCTTCTCAGTTCTTTATACTGTGTGTCCCTGGGTCATGTGACGTCTACCAAGATCACGTGAGGAACGCCACACTATATCACGTGACCAACGTGATGACGTATCGCCGTCCCTTCTGCGATACATCCTCCAAGGCAGTTGCCAATGCAGGAAAGGCTGTAAACGAGCCCGTACACCAAAGAAGGAACGGTGTTTCCGGTTCTGTGGGTTCACCGAATCCCTTGAGCCTCGAAGCTGGGGTGGAGGTGTTTGGGGAATGTGAGCAGTGTTCTGAAGTGGGGAGGCCTGATGTGCTGAGGATCGCCTAACACTAAGAGCAGGTTGGAAAGTCAGAAGCTCTTTTCTTCTCGCAACCGTAATCTTGGATACTTCTTGTGTGATAAAAACTTTGTTTCCTTCCCATGTTAACTGTTTGAGTTGTCTAACTTTTTGCATAATGAAGGTGATGTGAGTAAAGTCTAGGAGGGCCAAAATAAGAGTTCTTGATGGATTGCGAGAGCTAGAGGATACCTTACGGGGGCCAATTCGATGAGCTCTCTGAATGTTGAATTGGAAAGGTGGCATTAGGTTAAGAATTCGAGGAAGAAACATATATAGGAAGGCAATAGGATCATCTTTTTCAATTCCTTCTGGAAGGCCTACAATGCACAGGTTATTTCTTCTGTTTCTTTTTTCAAGGGTCTCAGCATGCTGTTTTAGGGAGGTCACTTGAGTCTCTAAATTAGTAACCTTAACGTTACTAATTCGCTTTTCAACTTCATGTGCGAATCAAAAGCAGACCATTTATTGTCAAGTATTTGCAGTTTAGCATTAGTATCCTTCATAAAGGGTTTCAAGGCTCTAATTTCGGATAAAATGGTCTGCATGACAGGGTCTGTTTTATCTTCTTTGGGAGTCGGGGACTCACGCTTCTGTCTCTTTAGTGTAGTGGGAGACGACACACAAGCCTCTTTAGTTTGTCCCTTTTTTAGCAGCCATATTATATATATATATATGGGATGTAGGAACAAATCAGTTCAACAGAAAAACAGATTTCTCACTTCCAATACCTTGGGTCTCTTGTTTTCTTTTCCCCCTTTTCTCTTTCACCTCAGAACTCCATTATATAGTAGTAATTGGATGGCCTCAACAAGTACGGTTACTGTATTTAAGGGTTAAAACCCTAAAGGAGCGCAAACAGTATAAAGTGAGATGTGAGGCAAGAAAAATTAGCATGAATGATATGGTTTTGCTCTAGGATGCAGGTATTAGCTAAGAAAAACATCCATGTGAGGTAAAAGCAACAAACCCTACTATTGTAATGCAAGAAATATATTACTTGAGGTAAAGGCAGTCATAATACTCAATAAATATTAAAAATTGCACAAAAAACAAAGAAAAATAAGAAATAAATAGTTCATTATTGATAAAAGTGGTTGAAACGGTTAAAAAGAAAATGTGTGTTTTAAAGGAGACTGATGTTCCACTGCAGGGCGCGCTATCCCCGTCGCGGCAGCCGACCAGCTGGCAGGAAAAGTCAGCTGCCCACGTTACGGGATGATGTGGCTTACGATCCGGCCCTCCAGAGGTTCCAAAATCTCTGATATCTTCACCTTGTTGTGGAAGGTGTATGGTAAAATTATTGGGAGGGCCTGAAAATGAAAACAGTAGCCTCAGTAGTGTGTTCATTTTTATCGACACTAAACGAGCGGCACACAATAACATGAGCTTTGACCAATTATGCAGCATTCCCATTTTTAATGTTACGCTTACAGGATCCTGGCCATTTTCGGATCTTTTGCTTATGCAAAACTTTTCAGTCATACGTCAGTGTTCTATATTAACCATGGCATAGTCAATGCTGCTATGTACATCTCCTTTGTTATACATCGGTTTTGCTGGGCTGTCATCATAAAAACTGCCATTGCAAGCCAGAAACCCTAATTTCATTTGGCCGGTCTTCCTAGTTAATTTATAGGGTGTACTAGACCTATGCAGATTTAACTGAGGAATATTCCATATGACATATTCGTCATCAGTGCATCCACCTAACATTGTCAGTGGCTCGAATTGCAAATGAAAAACTTCCAATATTAGCTCAAAGACTTTCTTGAAGTTGTGTAAGCATGTGGATAAAAGATCATCCACAACCGTCATTGATTGCCTATCAGTTTTATTATCTCTGCGGTTGCATACATTTACTATTAGAATAGCTATCCCTGAGGGAAAACATAACTTTAATGTTTGGATAACTAATGTATTATTGGTAAATGGTGTCACTTTCAAATTCAAGTTCGCATTCATCCGGATGGATAACACACCACTATTTCTTCCTCTATCACCCTTCACTGCTAATCCATGAAAGGCTGTATACTCCTCAATTGATATCTCGTCAGTAGTCCTACGGGGAAATGTTCCAAGTCAGGCAGAGTGGAAAAAGTGTTGCTAAAAGCATTTATCGCAACTTTTCATCCGCTGTACGATTTGGCCAGTGAATTTGAAAAGCAGATTGGACTTGACAAGTTTGCCTGCTCTTACAGGATCCCCTACCAAATCTCATTGGTTTTTCATCATCATGTATTTATATGTTGGCGGAAAACCAATTGATTTCTATGGAATCTGCCTGACTTTTACACCCTGGTAAAAGCAAGTAGATTTCAAAGGAATCCATTGTGGATGGCTCCCACAATCATCAATTTTGGGACGGATGTACACTTTCCAGACATGTTGTGGAAAAATTGAGAGCAAAGGCATTATTTGATGATCTTTTTCCCTATATATATAGACCTACGCAAACAGTATCTTCATGGTCTTTTGAAGGATTCTGGGTTGCGACATTAGAGACCTGCTTTCATATTGCTACTATTAACAAGAGATGTAATCAGCACGTTTAAATTTGCTTGTTTTCTATACGCTGCTTGGAAAAGAAGGGATGTGCTTGATGGATTAACTCAATGATATTGCCATTTGGCTATTATGAAGAGTTTTGGGGTTTTTACACTGCTTTGGTGCATTTACTGCTTTTAAAAATGTGATTTTAATGAGGTTGCATTGTCTATCTTATTATATTTATATGTGTTTAATCGATTATTTCATATCAGAAATAAATAATCTGACCCATATGCTTTTGACTTTCCAGTAGTTGGTGGAAACAAATACAATTGCATAGAAAGACCCTTTTGCAAAGAAAATGAAAAAGGAGTATTCCATATGCATTATTTAGGATCAAAACAAAACAATCCCCTTATTGTTTTTCATCAATATTTTGCTACATTGATGTATTCATTGCCAGGTTGGTTTATCATGTGGCTTGTTCATTTTTAAAGTAACCTGTATACAATTGAGCATTATTTTAGGTATTTAGAAACAAACTTCAACACAATTTAGTACAAATTTGACCTCGGACGATGAGTGGTCAAGTATCTACATTTCAGGACAGGCTCAAATTCTGGTTTTACCGCTTAACCAAGGAGTGTGATCATTGGAAAATCATTTGATCTAACTGTGCCTTACCTGCCAAAATTAGGTGCTCCTAGAAGTGATTCATTTCTCAGTATAATTTATTCTGAAACAGTCTTGCTCATGGTTTAATTGATGGGCAGCGCAGGTATCAGAAGCCACCAAGAACACACACACACACACATCTTTCTTTGACAATATCAGCCACATTTATTGAACACAACTGTGAAATACAATAGCAGATCAGAGTAATAATAAAAAAAAAATGATTTGGCACTTATATAGCGCTATGAACCCTCAGGTATCTGAGCGCTGCTTATTATTACCCACGGTGTGTGGTGCTCATTTATCGACCTCGGAAGGATGAAAGGCTGAGTTTGGCCCCGCCGGGATTCGAACCTGCGTTAGCAGGCTCTGCACGGATGTCAAAGCGAGCGCTCTACTCGCTGTGCCACTTAACAAGTAAACACATCAACCAAAAAGTCATCCTGGACAATTGCATATTATATACAGTACGTAAACAGTATGTATCAGATAGTGAGGTACTGGGGCATGACAGGGTCACAGGGGGCTCGCCTCCCTGTCATGCCCTACTGGGAGCGATTCCAGGAGGCCTGAAACCCATCAACCAGCACTGCTTTCCTCCTGATCCTGCTCCCACACCCTGGCTCTCTCTCCTACATGCTAGCATGCCCTTGTGCCCTTAACTCAATTAAAATGTGCTGCAAAAATGTGACAAAATATAAAATGTTGTGCTTCAAATTGTCATTTTCTTAGAATCAAAATGTCCCATTCATTGCTTCAGTATCCTGGAAGGTGGGGTGGTCAGTCTTTCCCAACAGGGTGGTAGGCCCATAAGAACCTCCTCTGTGGCCTGCTCAGAGTAGCCACAGTGTTGTGGAAGGCATTGTTGGGCACTCTGCATCTGAGATGGAGTAAGTATCAGGGCCACATTGCTCAGCCCTCGCAGAGGAGGAGGAGGTGGGGTGATCATGGATTCTCCCCAGCAAGAAAAAGAAGACATGGTGTGGGTGCGTAGGAGTGGTGCTAAATGGGAATGCAGGTCAGCAGGACAGTAGGTGAAAGGTGAAGGAGTTGATATAAAATGCAAAGCGAGATTAGCTAGGAAGGGAAGATTGGTAGATTGATGTTACCACTCTATTTTCCTTGTTTCTTTTTCGCTCTGTACTGTTTTTTTAGAGGAGTGTTTGTTTGAAGATCTGGGAAGACATTTATTGCTGGATCACAGATCGGGGAAATCTGGATCAATGCCAGCACTTTGTTTAGGGTACTCATACACCCACACCAAAAATTGGGCTACCTGACCACAAACCTTGCCCACCCAGATAACAATTCCTGGAGCCAGGTCTGTTCTCACACCATTTGTGCTGGATTGGCATAGAGGTCACAAAATATCAAAAAGTATAATTTGATTGCATGTTTGACTCATTTCAGTCAGGCTACATTATCTGAGTTAGGGTATGTTCTTGAACATTCAGTTACTGCAGTCCCAGCCTTTTCATAAATGTATCTCCAATGGGTTCCCAAACCCACACTCTTCTTCTCTCCATACTTCACGTTCTTGGCAGATATGTTTCACTATGAATTATGGGATCACATCATTCACATTTTCCTTGCTCCACAGTTTCCAAAATAAGTGTTGTGTCTTTTCATATTTCTTAAGAGTCGCACAGAGACAAACACATTGAAGCACAGGAAATGTTGTCTCCACTTTCAGACTAGCTTCACACCTCTCAGTGTTAGTCTTTTACACAGTGTGTTTGGGTTCCATAACTTCCAAGACAGATTGTCTTGCTTACTTCTTTCTGTATTTATAGATATAGTGCTTAAGCGTATATAAATACAACCCTTCAACACTTCTAAATACTAAAATGTTCCTTTCTAATGTTCAACAGTTCTCATACTATATTTAAACACTTCTGAGTATCAAGTGCTCTCAAGGTATCTTAATCCCTTCCCTTACGTTCATATTCCTTTTAATCATATGCGTCATGGTTTCACACATCTCTGGTGTTAGTGTTCTTGCATGTAACACGTGTCAAATATAGCTGGAGTCTTTAAGCTGTGAAAAACAGATGCTATGTTCCAAGGTCTCTTGATAACAATGTTTTGAACTGCAACGCTAAAAGAAGGGTGTTTGAAGCCTGTAATGAGAAAAAGCTATTTACCACTGTGGGGAACTTTACTAATGAAACCTGTGCATGACTTGGTTTATTTTCATTTTGTATCACAAGGGATGTCACGCAAAAACCCAATGCATTGCATATTCTTTTCTGTATATGTATAAAGAAGAGATAGGGATAGCATGTTAAATATTTCCAGTGACTCTCATACTCTTTCCTATCACCCAATCCTGATAAAATTGACCTAGCAGCACGAATACATACAAAATTAATCAACAATTTTATTACACATATATTTAAAAACAATTTTATTACATGTATTACAAATCTAAAACAATTCTCTAAAGGTATTTCATCTCTGACCAACAGTTTGTAGAAAAAAAATTACAATAATCAAAACTTTAGACACATATACACATTAATCACAAAAAACTCTGTGGTAAAACCACATATAAAGACCCAATAGGATACACAGGTAAATGGATTTTTATCCAGTTTGGGTGTACCACATTCATTGGCCCGATATGTTTCTGTCCCTAAAACTGCTTAGGTCGGATATTCATCAGGGGCTGTCCTCTTTCAATAGTTCACCAAGTTTCTAATTCGTGTATCTTGTATGTTCCAATTCACTTACAAAGCTTACTAGTATTCCAAAACCCAACAATTAAGAAAACATTTAAGGAGACAAACAGGAGAAAGAAAACAGCGCAGGGTCACCATCAATTTCATGAAGAATATTAATTCATCTTTTTATACCAGGCAAACAATATATGTTTCATCTGATGATAGTTTGTGAGAACATAAAACCAATAAGTTAAAAGGGTAACTGCTTGTTATGCATGGCAGTTCCCACATATATGCAATAATAAATCGACCAACCTATTCAATAGGCAACAATAGGCAACATATTTCATCATGGCATTCAAATGGCCCAGATGTAAGACTGCAAAAATACACAATACACATAGGAACATTGATCAATGTTTTAAAACATGTGTTTCCTTTCTGGATAAAACAGCCTTTGAAACTGATATATTTTATATGTACCATTTATTTATTCATGTATGTATGTATGTATTTATTGTGCATTTGTAAGGTGCCTATACATCAAGTAAATTGTGTTTCAAAGCACCCACATGGCAACATGGAGGGACCATGGGAGTGAAATACAAATATAACAATGAAGAGAAGAAAGAAGTGGTCCTACTAGGCATTGTGAGCATTCAGAATGTGGTACTGCAGAGAGAGAGGAGGGACGAGGGAGGGGGGTACGTGCTAGGAGTTCAACGGAGGGAAGGGCTAGGGTGTAAGTTTTCAAGCAGCTGTTAAGAGATAAGTTGGTAAGAGTGGTCAACTGCCAATACAATGAGCGCAGGCCTGTGAGACAGCACAGGTCAGTGAGCGCCCAAAGGCAAGTGCTCGGAGTGGGTGGAGGCTGATGGCGATTGGGGGAGCAGGACCCAAAAGGCCACATAAGGGCCCCGGTCACCAATCTCAGCGACTGTGGGGTTTAGCAAGGGAGAGAGAGGGGGGAGGGGGAAGGAGTAGGTGAAAAGGAATGTCTTGAGGAGCTTCTGGAATTTGAGGAGATCCGGCTCAAGACAGAGAGGAGGGGGGAGGCTATTCCAGAGGAGGGAGCCTGCTGAGGAAAGAGATCAGCCAACAGCTTGCTGTTTAGAAAAGCATTTGACACACAGAGAGTTGGCACTGGATGAGCGTAAAGATCTGGAGGAAGAGTATTTGGTGAGAGCCAGTTGTAGATAGTGTGGTCCCTGGTCTCAGAAAGCCTTATGGATGATGCAGAGGGATTTGAATTTGATACTTGCAGCAACCGGGAGCCAGTTGAGAGATTTTAGTGCTGGGAAGATGTGGTCCCTGGGCTTGAGGCCACAGATAAGTCTTGCAGCCTTATTTGGGATAAGCTGGAGGGGACGTATAGAGAGGAAGAGGCTAGATTAATGAAGAAGCTGTTGCAGTAGTCCAGCCTAGAGAGTACCAGAGCTCTAGAGACATTGAGCCTTTGGGGGAAAGTGAGGAAAGGAAGGATTCCATTGAGGAGGTGGAGTTGAAAATGGGCCTTCTTGGCAAGGTCCTGGATATTAGGGAGGAAGGAAAGAGAGAGGAGGCAAACAAGACTCTGAGGTTTCTGGCTTTAGACAAAGAAGAAGGGGGAGAGCCCAAAGAGGGTGGCCGGGGTGAAGGGAAGAAAGAGGGCGCAGGAGCCCCAATGGGGAGGATCTCATTATTGCTGGCATTGAGGCAGAGATCATTGGAGGCACACCAGGACTGGATGGCAGATAGGCAGTCAGGAATGATGTAGGAAGTAAGGAGTGGTTCAGAGCGATGTTTCAAACAAGAGTTGTGTGTCATCTGCAAAACACTGAAAGAAAGGTGAGAAAGTGGAATTTAAGTATACAAGTGGAGAAAGATAGATAAAGAGCCAGGGTGAAAGGTTGGAGCCCTGGGGAACACCACAGGTGAAGATAGAGGTGGGAGAGAACTTTATGAAGGGATTTTATAATTTGTAAAAATGTATAAAGCACAAGAAAAAGGAAAAACACCAGTCTCAGTCTACTTATTATGTGTCCTAGTCATAGGTGATAGTATACAGACAAATGTGAAGCATGTGGTAATTGCATTTTACTGCAGGAGGTATTTTCTTTTACTGCATGTGGAATACAATGCAAGACCTAACTAGTCACTGTGAACTGTGTCAATTTCAGGGGCTTATTATATCAATAAGAGTATCCAGATGTCCTGGTAAATATATTCTGGGTTACCAGAAATGGTGTGTTTTAGATAAAATACCACATGATGATGAAATTGTGATTCAGGGCGCACTGGGTCCGGTTTTGGCTTACTGCTTATGATCCCCATATAATAGCAGGTAGTCATATTTTTTCGGGGGTCACCAAAATACCATGAAGTACCCTATCAGGCTCACCAAAACTACCACACAAAACTCCTAACATATTTATGGTGCGTTGGCCGGGAATCAGTAAAGCAATTACTGGGTGTAGCTTTGCATAGTATAGCATAGCCATATTGTGTGCTCATTCTCTGATCTAGAGCTGTGAGGGAAGTGGTGGTAACTGTGCTGTGTTCACAATGATTTTTGTTATTGTGTTATTGGCACTAAAAACCACATTGTTAGAGATAGAAGCAGTATTTGATGATTTATCTAGTTATCTGGAGATGAAATTCCATGCTTTTGGTGCATGGTCATCTGATAATCTGATCATTTGGAAGGACAGGATTAGTTCTGAAGTAGAAAAAGAAGTGTTACGCTCACCTTGTCTCTGCGGGAGCGTCCGGGCATCTTCACAGTGGGAGTTGCACTCTGAATGGAATGGCTTCACTCGGGACTGCTCCTAGAATGCGGGTATAAGGGTTACTGTTATTGCTTGCCAGTATCTGCCAAACTCCTCCTCCTCCCGCCTTCCCTGTATTTCCCGGACCCTCGCTGGAACTTCTGCTCACCTTATAAGTTTTGAAGGCAAGCTCTCCGTCCTGCTTCTTGTTTAGCAGGGGTGCAATGCCTGTTCTTCTGTATTTATAATACCAGTAACGTCACTGGTTGTAGTTCCAATGCCCAGGCCTGCTGCAGCATTGGTTTTGGTAGATTCTGCAAGGTAGCGTAGTCTTTATTGTCCCTTTAGGTGATGGTGCCTCTTTAGCATGTGTGCGAGTGAGGGACAGTCTTGGTGTCTATTTGACTATGGGATTTACCTCCCCTGGTTGGCCACCACAAATGCGGCCACTGTGTCACATGCCCTTTGACTCTACAGAAACAATCTTTTGAGCACCTACAAGTGAAATGGACCATGAAAGACTTCACAAATTGCAATACAAAGGGAGTCATTTATGTGATACAATGCCCCTGCAACCTCATTTATGTAGGCAAGACCATACGGGCTATTAAGATGCGGATATCAGAACATCGTTCTTGTATCAGGAATAAAGTAGCCGACAAGCCTCTGGTAGAGCATTTTTCCAACAAGGGCCACAAAGATACAGATCTAAGATGGTTCATTCTGCAGAAGGTATCACCTACGAAGCGAGGGAGTGACATGAATAAAAGTCTGACACAACTAGAACAGCGCTGGGTTCATAGATTAAACACTGTACAATCTGGTTTGAATATCTCAGTTGAATGGAAGTCTTTTATATAAAGTGTACCTGTGGTAGAACCCAATTTCTGCTTGCACATGAAATAGGTCACGTTTTTGATCCGTGCCGAATAACTTGTTTGTGTACAAGAGCTGTTGGTCATGAATTAGGATTGCCCAAAAAAATCTTCTTATTCATGTGCCTTACACAAAATTTTGTTTGTCAAAATACATATTATGAATGACTGCACTATAAATATGTATTTTCCTCTCAGGACATTGTTGGCTATGTGATGTCATGACATAACAGTTGTTCTCGCATGTTTTCATTTATTAATGTGGATGTCAACAACTGTTAATTCAGAATATATGTAAATTCGACATCGTTGAGATGTGTGCATACATGCACGGTCTCTTTTTGAAACCAATGTGTAGCGAGTTTGTGCACCTTAACCAACAGAATTTCGCTCTGTCATCATTTTAGGCATTCACCCGGCCTGTCTCATTCTAAGTGCCACAGCAGCTGGTGGACGCGTCATTCCCCTCGTGATTCCTAAGGTTACCATGGTAACCATTTTTTATACTTTTACCTCTAAATTACTTTTTTGGATTCCTTACACTAGGGGGTACACTGTAAATTGATTACATCTTACGTTGGACCAAGGGACGCATTGTATTCCAACCGTTCCTGTCCAAACGACTCAAAATGGCCACCATATAAATAATCTGGGTCCGTAGCAACAGCATTACCAACGCTATGCTGCTAGACCCCCACCAGGCCGCGGAGTGACTCAGCACCTCTTGAGCAAGGAACACACCCATCCAGCTCACATTTGTGCGAACATCCACACAGTTATGCTCACACCAGGCTCATGCGTGCAGTCAGAGATTTCTTGATGACCCATATGCGTTGCTACAACTCTGATATGCCGTCCATTCCCCTCTCTCTTTTTTAGATTACATCTTGAAATTGTAAACATCAGTAACCTCAGGTTTACAAGCCTTGACCACGGAGGTAAGATTCTACCGCCGTGCAAATCTTGGATGGTATATTCTCTGTAACTGTGATTTGATCCTTTTTATATGCATTTAAAGGACTCCATTAATCAATATTTAGTGCCCTTTCCCTGCTTTTTGTAACAGGACCACATTTCTAGCAGTTTCTAGAAAATAGTGCCCGTGGAAATAATTACCCACAGGTAAGCTGTGCTCTATTATGCAAAATGTAGAGACCACACAGTACATGATTAAATCTTCCTATATTTATACGTGCTCCCGCACTCTCCTGATAAGACTCTCCCTTTTGCCCTGCAGAACGCACTACATAACGTACAGCATTTCATCCTGATGAAGACCGTGTACAAGGTTGGGCTAAATAGGCTCTCCTAAACGGTTGAAACACCCCGGTGTAAACGCACCCTTAACCACAGTGCATTGCCACTGCTTACCACCAAATAGAATGATTGCTTTCCACAACCTTTGTTTTGTTGTTACTATGTGAAAGTGTTTTTTTGTTATATATTGTATTATGTGAATTGTTGTGACAAACAACAACTGTGACAAAGTTTGTCTTACACACAAAAATTGACAGTTATGCCAGAAAACATCTGGCTATATGTGTTGTAAATCCTTTAGTCTGTACGTTTTTGTTGAGACATTCTGTGATGTCATATTATTGAAAGAAATGTTCATTTTATACCAATTCATAAAAATTGAAAAAGATTAACAAACAATATTTTCTCAGAAGTAGACTGAGTCAGTTTTTCTTTTCTGTATGGAGAGGGTTTATGAGTGTTTTCTTTAGCACATCTTTATCCGGACCTATTCAATTGTAATTTTGTTTAACTAGTAACCCTCCTGGGTAGAATAGGCTCCCAACCAGGAGCCCATTTTTTGAATTTGGTGTTGGTGCCTACTTAACACATGTCCCGAATGCGGGCGGTAATGGTAAGCGACCGCTGTATTTGTAAGCTACACTCTTTGGCCGAGCTTGCAGCGTGGTTGTCGATAAGTTGCTGTGCTTGCGCTGCATTTCGTGCTGTTTGTAAGTTGCTGTACTTGCGCTGTGATTCGTGCGTGCTCTGCGTTGCTATTTGGCAGTTGCTGTACTTACGCTGCATTTCGTGCGCGCTCTGCATGGCTATTTGTAAGTTGTTGTATGATTTGTCCGATGTTTGTCTTACTGTTCTCTTTGTCTTTCTTTCTCATTGTGCAGGTGTGGGCAGATCCAGGAATAGTGGTTGCAGCCGGGAGATGGTGCGGTGAATGACAGGAATAGTGCCGTGGAAATAGGAGTTCAAGAAGAAACCTCAGGTAAGTTTTGTGATGCTGCGCCGAGGTCGCGAGTGTAGATCGTAGCACTAACTGTCTGTTCTTCCCCTGTTGCAGGTGCTGATCACAGTGAGTGTTACGCTGCCTTTGGCAGAATAACGCGAAGCAGGATTGCATGCCTGGGTGTGGCTTATGTAGCCAGCCACAGCCAGAAACATGCCCACAGATAATGAATCATCACTATGGTCCAACCCTCCTCCATGTTGGACATACAGAAAGTAACCCAAATTATCCTGCTTTAGCACGAGCAATGAACTTGGCGCCAGGTTCACCAAGACAGAGTCCAGTTGGTCCTTTTCCTCGTCCTGCTTGGGTTGGTCGTACTGGCCCCCTGAGTGTATTTTTTGAGTGATGGTCTATTCTCCACATGAATGTAGCCGTGGGCGAATGAATGAGTGTGTGTTTGCAGGTCAGGGCTAAGGGTTGTGACAAGAAGCCCCTGTAAAGATCTTTGAAGAAGGAAGTGTTGTAGAAACATGTCTTTTTCGATTATTTCAAGCCAAAGAATGTAAACAGGAGGAAAACTGTATTACTAGATTGTGTGCAAAGTTGAGGTTTTCTCTACATACCTTTATAAAGCTGCAGGGAAAATATACTGAGGTCATTAGCAGGTTGCAGTGTTGTTTAGATGCAGAATGTGAATGGGTGGAATAGATGAAGGCAGATTTAAAACATAGAGTACGTGACTCAGAGCTCCCGTCCAAATGTAGCAATCTTGATGCACTGTTGACTCAGAGGAAAAAACAATTTTCAGAGAGTGAAGAAGAATGAATTCATTTCAAAACTGTGTTAGACAGTGTATGGAAAGATAGAGATGTGGCAATGTCAGAAATTCAGACACACAGAAACAATAGCAGTGAAATGTTTATGATATTAGAGGAAAATGAAGGAAAAAGCAAAACAGTTGACCATTACCTGACACAGATTAATGAATTACAAGGAATAATCACTGAAGTGAGGAATGAGAATTCTGCTCTTTGCCATGAAGCACAGCAGCTCCATCCACAGTTCAGAGAAATCACAACAGCAAATCTCAAGTTTTGAATCTCAGAAAAAGCGGCAGTGCATCACGTTCACTGAAGCTGAATTTAATCATGTTCCTAGCCAGGGAAGCTTACCAGCATCTGTCCACCCAAAAAGATCTGGCTATATTCTGGTGTTCAAGGCTAGACCGCCCACAAATGCTCACACGAACGTTCACTCACAAGAGCACAGGAGTGGGAACAAATTGACACATCCCAAAATGCACAATGTAGTGCCTTAAAGATTATTAAATATATCAAGGCCTTGATCAAACCATTCATAAAGGGAGGAGATAACTGTATAGAAGATCATCTTGAGGTTGTATACAATATCTTTAAGACCCTCCAGATTCCTAGGGAACAATATCGGTGGTACTTTACCTCACTTTAGACACTGCTTCTGCCAGTGTTATCCGTGGCTTGAATGAACAGAAAAATGTGTCATAGGAAGACTTTGAAAAGGAAATTAGATAGTAATTCTCACCATACCACTCTATACAACAAGCAAAAAGGCTGCTTATAGCATGTCTGCACAGCCAAATAAATTCCCTTGCCAATTCTTTCAAAATTTCAAAAGAGCTTTCTCATGTTTTGATGTTACCTTTAACCCTCACTAAGTAGAGTTCAAAGCTGCATATTTCGATAGGCTTCAATGTGATATCGTGGCTCAGCTGGTCTGTGTGTTTGACAGGAAAATATCATTATATTAGATCATTGAACAGGCAAACAATGTCATTGAGATCACATTTAATGCAAAATAAGAGGGAACAGAAAATAAAGAAACTAAATCAAAAACTAAAAAATCCACACCAGCAATTCTAGAGGTAAAGTCTGTAAAGATGCTGCTAGAAACAGCACAAACTCAGGCAAAGAATGACACAGCACACAATGAAAGGGGTGTGGCTCCACATAGAACACCACCGCAACCTACTGTGTTCCAATCCATAGATCCCAATGACAGATGTTCTTACATTAATCCTCAGTATCTTCATAATTCCTCCAAGGTGGAGTTTTCCTATGATATGCCAGGACTAAATAACAACCAAAATCAGATGTAAAAAGCTCCATACCAGATGTTAGGGGCCCAGAGTAGATTTGACCCTAACACAATGGTATATGGTCATCAGGAAAGACCAAGATATGTGAATTGATTCATTGAAAATGGAAATCAGCATAGGGAACAATTCCCACCACATGAAAGACAAAATGTGAATTATGCACCTCATCAATATAGTCAATCCCCACCACAGGTTAACCATGGTCAGAGGATAGTCACCACACGTTCCCCACCTCCTGTGTCACGGGAATTCAGGGGAAACCCAAACAGAAATCAGTCTCCTGAAAGGTACCAAAACTAGCAGTGAAACCCCACCTGTCATCAAAAAACTGCCTCAACATTGCTAGAGCTACCATTGGCGCAAAGTTGGACTATTGTTACATCCTACTCCTAGGCACTTCCGCCAATAATATTAACAAACTGAGCAAAGCAATGCCCTTAGAGCTGCCCTAAGTATCTCTAGGAAAGAGCACATCTGTCAGGCGAGAAAAGATGCCCACTGGCTCCCGATCGAAGACTGCATAACATTCAAGGCCCTCACGATCACACACAGATGCCTCTCTCAGACCACCCCAGCCTACCTAGTGGAAAGAATACACCAGGTACCCGTCCACAGACCAAAACGTAACCAATACTCTCACCTACTCTCAGTTCCAGCATTCAACAGAGCCAAAGCTGGCGGCACCAGCTTTGAAGTACTAGCCTCAAAAGCTTGGAACGCCCTCCCACTCAGCCTAAGAAATGAAGACTCTCTCACAGCATTCAGAAAGGTGCTAAAAACCAAGTTTTTCAACTAGACTGTTCCAGATTTTTTCCAACACTTTTCCTCTGTAACCTCGGAACACCCCCTCAACTCTGCCATTGAATTTGTATTACTGCCTCTGAAGTATCTATCCTAAGCTGTATTTAAGTGAATATACTGTAACAGCACCACAATGCCTCCATGCCACTGTGCGCTTTATAAATCTAAATAAATGAATAAATAAATGAATAATCAGGGTGAATTCAGTCATTACCGACCTAGACCACAAAGGGATGCGTTTAGGCATATTGACAGTTTCCAATGCTTAGAGGCACAGGTTAAAGTGTTGTCTGAGCAGATTGGGAAACTATGTGCAGTGCAATAACAGCAACCAAATGAAAGCGCAGAAGGTCATAAAAGTGATCTTGCGTGCAGCGACAATAAGTGACTAGTTAGCCATTTTTGCTATGATGAGAACAGACATGCCAAGGAATTACCTTTGAATGAAAACACTGAGGGGGCGATTCATGGAACAAACGTGCGCCGAAAATCTTCGCGCAAGCAGGCGCAAGCGGAAAAAAACAGGCGCACGCACACGCGTGCGATTCATGGAAGTCCCTGCGCGTGTTTACCACGGGATGTGCGCCAAACCCGTGCATGGCGCACACGTCACTGCAACATCCCAAAAGACGTGCGTGATGCGCACAGTAAAAGCGCACAACCTCGGCGCATACACCAGAAAGTGGGCGGAACACGGGGCGTAACGCGCGGAATGGGGAACAACTCGCGAAAACAAGGGCGTAACTGGGGATGTACTGCAGGGAAGCAGACGAAACGCCCACACGCACCCGAACCACACGTATTCATGGAATCGAATAGGGCAAAGCCACGCACAGCGAAAGACACGCACAAGCCGATACACGTCCGCCACACGAAGGCAGGGGGTAGCGTCCCTGCGCATCACAAAAGTGGCAACATACAGCAATTGTGCGAGCGGGGCACGTGTATTTCGGTGTTGCGCGGGAAGTTACACACGCGATTGAGCGGGCTACGTGTATTTCAGGGGTTCGCGTGAAGTTTCTCACGCGATCGGGCCTGGGGGAGCGGGCTACGTGTATTTCAGGGGTTCGCGTGAACTTTCTCACGCGATCGGGCCTGGGGGAGCGGGCTACGTGTATTTCAGGGGTTCGCGTGAACTTTCTCACGCGATCGGGCCTGGGGGAGCGGGCTACGTGTATTTCAGGGGTTCGCGTGAACTTTCTCACGCGATCGGGCCTGGGGGAGCGGGCTACGTGTATTTCAGGGGTTTGCGTGAAGTTCCTCACGCGATCGGGCCTGGGGGAGCGGGCTACGTGTATTCCAGGGGTTCGCGTGAACTTTCTCATGCGATCGGGTCTGGGGGAGCGGGGTACGTGTATTTCAGGGGTTCGCGTGAAGTTCCTCACGCGATCGGGCCTGGGGGAGCGGGCTACGTGTATTTCAGGGGTTCGCGTGAACTTTCTCACGCGATCGGGCCTGGGGGAGCGGGGTACGTGTATTTCAGGGGTTCGCGTGAAGTTCCTCACGCGATCGGGCCTGGGGGAGGGGGCTACGTGTATTTCAGGGGTTCGCGTGAACTTTCTCACGCGATCGGGCCTGGGGGAGCGGGCTACGTGTATTTCAGGGGTTCGCGTGAAGTTTCTCACGCGATCGGGCCTGGGGGAGCGGGCTACGTGTATTTCAGGGGTTCGCGTGAACTTTCTCACGCGATCGGGCCTGGGGGAGCGGGCTACGTGTATTTCAGGGGTTCGCGTGAACTTTCTCACGCGATCGGGCCTGGGGGAGCGGGGTACCACTCACCGTCTGCCTTGCGTGTAGAAGAACGCGTAGCCAACACCCGCTGTGAAGTAATAGCGTGTGAACCCCAACGGATGGAAAACACACGCACCGCACGAAAAGCACGTACAGAACATAAATGCACGCGGGATCACCAAGCCCTGCCAGGGCAACGCCTGTGCGCAAAACGTCACAGAAGCGCTTACGCTGCAAGGGCCTTTGGTCCAATGAAATCGCATACGCGTGCTGACGCGCTTACGCGCTAAGGGCCTTTCCTCGATTTTCACGCTGACGTGCAGGATTTTCACGTGCCAAATCACTCCGTATCAAGCTGGCCACGCGAAAACACACGGAAGACCACGCTCCTGCCCAGAAGGCCGAATCACTGCCCCCCAGTGCCCCGAGCAGCCTCCCACGTGCCATCTGCTGCTGCCTGCCTGCTGCCACTGTGCCCTGCCATTTGGTGCCTGCACATCAGCCATCTGCAGGGGTCCAGTTGCTGTGTCCACCCCTGCTGGAACAGAAGACTACTGACTCGGATAACATCGCTCCACAGCCCAGCCCCAGGACCCAGTTGCCCACCCACTCCTGCCCCTGGGGTTGCCATGTCGGGCACATCCACATCTGGCACCAGTGGCAACCCCCGGCCAGAGGGGCAGAGGGGCACCAGCTTCACTGCCACCGAAGTTGGTGTCCTGGTGGAGCAAGTCCTGGGGCAGTATGATGCCCTCTTCGGATCGTCCCGCGCCAACAGGGAAGGACGGGAGGGGATCTGGGCCGACTGTGTGGTTGCCATCAACGCGGAGGGGGTGGCAACCCGCACCATCCAGAAGGTCAAGAAGCGCTGGGAGGACTTGAGGTCCAGGACCCTCATGAAGGCCCGGCGCCTCGTGGAGGGGGGCCGGGGCCGCATGAGTTCCATCCAGTTGAGGGTCCTGGAACGCGCACACCCAGCGCTCCACGCCCAGGTCCTTGAGAGGGAGACCCGTCTGGAGTTGAGCGGTAAGTGGCCAAGCATTGCTGTGTGAGACAGGGCATGTTGCAGTGTGCTGGTTGTCTGATACTTGCCTGCATGTGTGACATAGGCCATGTACGCATGTATGTGTGCAGGGACATAATGGGAATTCATGTGCGACCTGTAATGTGTGAACCGCACGGTTGTTGCATGTGTTTGAATGCGACATGGGGAGCCCTGTGCAGATTGCACACATGAGAGCATGGCTCTGTTCCTGGACATGGGTGGGGGCGAGGGATGGGTGCTGATGCCAGATACATATGTGGTATCCATGTCTGTGTGCCCGACCTGCGTGTCTGTGACTTGTGAGTGGCATGGATGCATGACACATGTCTGTGACAATGTACAGATTCACTGATGCAGCCCAGTCATCCTTGTATGCACTGTGATTGGGGTGTACGGGGCCAGATGGATGTGACTGGGGTGAAGTGTGTGCATGTGATAGGCATGACCCATGATGCATGTGAGTCCCATTACATTGTATGATTCGAGAGTCCATTGGACATGCATTGAAATGTCCATGGCACGCACCAGGACTGTCACTGTGTGTGTTTTGCCTGGACTGACACATGTGTTGTGGTGTGACATGATGGAAGTGTACTTTGACAGTGGCATTCATCTGCTATTGCTTCCTGTCTAGGGGACCATTGTACAGTACCCTGATGCTTGTGTTCTATGTCTCCCTCTACGCAGCGGCTAGTGAAGGAGAGGGCGGAGACGGCGCTGTGGAGCAAGGCGGCGGGGATGCCCCCACGGCTGCAGCGGAAGGGGTGGGTGTGCCCCCACAGGGGCCTGCTACGGCGGTAGACGGCGAGGAGCCATCCAGGTTGGTGGTTTCCACAGAGGAGGAGGAGGCCGCCACTGAGGCGCACATGGGGCCTGGTGGGGGCATCCCTGCTGGTGGAAGTGGTGCAGTCCAGGGGCAGGGGCAGGAGGCAGCACAGGTCACCGTGGAGGGACCTGTGCATGTCGCTGTCCCTGAACCTGTGGGTGCACCATCTTGCACCAGCAGGGATGCCCCGTCCCAGGCCCGTCCGCAGGTAGAGGGGATGTCCATGTCATCTGACTCCCCTCCACCTGCGGACGAGGGGACCCCTGGCCGTGTGGAGAAGGTCCTGATTGGGGTCGCGATGCGCACGGCTGTGATTCGTGATGCCGTGCGTGCTTCCCAGGAGGAGCATGCACGTCATCACGAAGAGCACCGTGCCGACGTGGCCCAATTGGGATCGGCCATGTTCGGGGGTTTCCTGCATGTGTCGGCCAATCTGGCGGCCCTCTCCTCCTCTGTGGAGACTATACGCCAGTCGTTCTCCTTGCCGTCTTCCGGCCCAGATGCCACCAGGGCCCCCTGTGGACCTGCCCTGACCAATGCAGCCAGCTCGGTGGGGATCCCATCCCTGCCACAGTCGGGAGTCAGAGGTCCAGCAGGGGTGGACAACACAGCAACTGGACCCCAGCAGATGGAGGATGTGACGGCATCATCGGGCAGGGCACGTGCACGACGGCGTTGGTGGTTTCCATCATCCTGGATGCCGTCGTGCTGGCAGAGGCAGTGGCGTCGGAGGCAGCAGCAGGCTCGACGTGGGAGGCATCATGGCTCGGGGCCATCAAGATCAGAGGGGCAGGCATCGGCCGGAGGGCAGGAGAACCCTGGGATGGTAGTGTCTTCCGTGTGGGAGCAGTTGGTCCAGCGGATAGGTGCGGAGCGGCAGCGGGCGGAAGAGGAGCGGCTCACCATGGTCAGGGCGGAGTTCTCCATGCGTCGGGCGTTGAGGCGGGCTGAGTGCCTCGAGGAAGCTCGCAGGGAGTTTGAGGTGAACATGGGGTTATCCCTGCGAGACCTCGGGGCCAGGACAGAGTCCCGCCTCCAGGACATCGACATGGAGTTCGATGATGCCCTGGCCGGCAACATCACAGAGTGAGCCGCAGTACTTGCCCGCTGCCATTGTATATAGTTATATAGTTAGTGGTAGGTTTCCTTTAAATTATTTTTTTTTTATTTGGTTGCGATTGGACAATGCGCCACTTTTTTCTATATAGTTCAGTTTTTAGTTAGTTGACATAGTTAGGTTTCATTTGGTTGGGCTCATGGACCCGGGATTGTCTTGTAAATAGTTCTTCTATGGATTTTTTGATTTTTTGGATTTTTTTCATGGACATTCATCTTCTTTTTGTTGTTTTGCTTTGTGGTTTTTCTCATTTCATTTCCATTCTAGTTGATTTTCAATACATTTTTATTTTCATCCTTCAATGTGTCGTATCATCTCATTACTTTCATGCATGTCATGTTGGGTGTTTTGACATTCACTTGCAGCCATTGTGTGTGACAGACATGTGTTCATTTGCATTATTTACATTGGGTGTGTAACATGTAATTGCCTTTGATATGTGGGTGGATGTGATAGTTGGTTGGGCCTTTTGGCAGGGGAGGATGGCCATTACGGACATGATTGGGGATTGTTGGGACCCAGGTGCAGGGGGGCATGGATGGGACATGGGTGGGGGCCTGCTGGCAGGTGCCCCACAGTGCTGGGGGGTGGGGGTGGTGGGGGACATGAGTTGGACATGGGTGGGGGCCTGCTGGCAGGTGCCCCACAGTGCTGGGGGGTGGGGGGGGTGGGGGACATGAGTTGGACATGGGTGGGGGCCTGCTGGCAGGTGCCCCACAGTGCTGGGGGGTGGGGGTGGTGGGGGACATGAGTTGGACATGGGTGGGGGCCTGCTGGCAGGTGCCCCACAGTGCTGGGGGGTGGGGGGGGGGGTGGGGTACATGAGTTGGACATGGGTGGGGGCCTGCTGGCAGGTGCCCCACAGTGCTGGGGGGTGGGGGTGGTGGGGGACATGAGTTGGACATGGGTGGGGGCCTGCTGGCAGGTGCCCCACAGTGCTGGGGGGTGTGGGTGGTGGGGGACATGAGTTGGACATGGGTGGGGGCCTGCTGGCAGGTGCCCCACAGTGCTGGGGGGTGGGGGTGGTGGGGGACATGAGTTGGACATGGGTGGGGGTCTGCAGGCAGGTGCCCCACAGTGCTGGGGGGTGGGGGTGGTGGGGGACATGAGTTGGACATGGGTGGGGGCCTGCTGGCAGGTGCCCCACAGTGCTGGGGGGTGGGGGGGTGGGGGACATGAGTTGGTGTTCATTAGTTCAAGGAGACATGTGCCTTTGCTGGGGGGCATGCCCATGTTGGGTGGGCTGCCTGCGGGACATGACCAGGGATGCAGGGTAGTCCCCTGTGGTGTGGGCTGCCTGCAGGGGCCGTGGAGGGTGTACAGGGAACACCTGGGAGGACCCACACTGTCAAATCACATGTAGGACTCCCCGGCACCCCTGAAATGCACGTACCCTGCTGAAATCGCGTGTAAAACTTCCCGCGCACCCCTGAAATACACGCGCCCAGGCTATTCGCGTGTAAAACTTCCCACGCACCCCTGAAATACACGCGCCAAGGCTATTCGTGTGTGGAACTTCCCGCGCACCCCTGAAATACACGTACCCTGCTGAAATCGCGTGTTATACTTCCCGCGCACCCCTGAAATACACGCGCCCAGGCTATTCGCGTGTGGAACTTCCCGCGCACCCCTGAAATACACGCGCCCAGGCTATTCGCGTGTGGAACTTCCCGCGCACCCCTGAAATACACGCGCCCAAGCCAATCGCGTGTGGAACTTCACGCGAACCCCTGAAATACACGTAGCCCGCTCCCCCAGGCCCGATCGCGTGAAAAAGTTCACGCGAACCCCTGAAATACACGTAGCCCGCTCCCCCAGGCCCGATCGCGTGAAAAAGTTCACGCGAACCCCTGAAATACACGTAGCCCGCTCCCCCAGGCCCGATCGCGTGAAAAAGTTCACGCGAACCCCTGAAATACACGTAGCCCGCTCCCCCAGGCCCTATCGCGTGAGATACTTCACGCGAACCCCTGAAATACACGTAGCCCGCTCCCCCAGGCCCGATCGCGTGAGAAACTTGACGCGAACCCCTGAAATACACGTAGCCCGCTCCCCCAGGCCCGGTCGCGTGAGAAACTTCACGCGAACCCCTGAAATACACGTAGCCCGCTCCCCCAGGCCCGATCGCGTGAGAAACTCCACGTGAACCCCTGAAATACACGTAGCCCGCTTGCCGTGCTGTTACAGGGTTAGCGCAGCCCTTTGCGCTGGATTGGGGATTTTGATGGCTTTTCCCTGCGCGGAAGGCGTTCTTGGGGGCGTAACTGGCGCTGCTGCAAGGTCGCTGCGCCACTGTGCGCCACGGCTGGTTTTGGTGGCTGGAATCCATGAATACGCTGTGCGCGGAAATGGGTTTTGGCGCACGCGGCTGGCGCAGGGATTCGCACGCGCTCACTGTGCGCCAGCCGCGTGCGCCACTTGTGCGCTGAATTCTATGAATTACCCCCTGAATTGCTACAAATGAAAAACAAGAAAACAAATGAAAGAAGCGAGACAGGGAACAATAACACATACACAAAGGGAGTTTAGTTTAACTTAGATTTGAACCAGACCACTCATCTGTGTGAAAATGAGGAACAGAGAATAAGAACTTAACAACCCAAGGAGCAACGTGATAGATGGCAATTTATGCAACAGGAAAATGAAACACAAAAAAAAAATGTCAGGACCTACTGATAGTCTATCCTTACTTGATAACCAGCCAGAACATTGTTCATATCTCCACAGAAATGAAAATGACCCAAGTGACAGGTTCAGGTCAGTCACCTGAAGAATATTTTGAGCCCCAGATATTCCAAGAGACAGAAATGACAAGTACCGTGCAAAATGCAGGGAAGTGTCACACACCAAAAACGGACATTCTATGACATGATACTTGTGAAAATACACAGTCAGTAGGTTCCAGAGTGGAGGTAAGTGGAAAGGACACAGGCAGGGGGGGAGAACACTATAGGAATGGGGAGTGAGCATTTAGTGGTCCCAAATCAGAGGAGCAGTTGGTAACTACCCTGAACACAGGAGAATAGGCAAAGACATTAAAAAAGAAATGGTCAACAAGGGGGGTAAAATGTCATTTCATGGGCCCCTTTGCCGAGCAAAAAAGCCAGGCTGGCCTAAGAAAAGTAAGCCCTGGGATCAGTAACAATTCACATTTTCTAGGCATTCTAGAAGAATGTGAGGACAGGTATTATGCTCCTATCACTATTGAAGACACATGTATATGCACTTGCAATGATTGACACAGGTGCCCCAGCAACAATAATGTCTCACTAACTAATGCAAAGCATACATGAGGGGAGATCCTCACAAAACTGTTTAAAGTTGAGACAGAGTGAAGACCCTGTGCACGATTTCAATGGGGAATAAATACCTAATATTGAGGCTGTGATGGGGGAGTTGCTTTCTATTGAACACCTACTGGGTGAAATCCAGGTGAATGCGATAACACATTAACACACTCAGAAAACATTTGAACAGCATGTGGCACAGTGGAGTGTTGAAACTCCTGATCAAGTATTCACTTGTGAACATGGATAGAAAGAGGTTTAGTGATTTTGGTGATTTCAATGGTCATTATTTTGATCTGGTTGATAGTACTTACACTCAAAATACATAAGATGATGTTTGTTTATTGGCAATGGGGAAAGGGAAAACCCAACTGAGTGAAGCACATGTATTTTAAATATTGTCAAGAGTTATGTTGCTGCAATGACTCGTCAGTCAGGCCCCAGCAGAAACAAAGGAGGAAGTACGCAGGGAGAAAGGAGGCTCTGAGTTTTAGTCAGGTCAGCATTTCACCAAATCTGATCCCATGTGCGAACAGGAGTGCGAAGAGAATACATATGCAGAATGAAAGCTGCTTTCTTGCAAGGAAGAGCTGAAAAGTATCCCCCAATGTTCATGTTTGCTCTGCAGGAAACCAGTGCAAAGATATTAAACATTTTCTTGCATCTGTTTTCTGCTGCCTGAATCACGAGGCAGAGGTGACAAGCTAAACACATGATCTTTGGAATCTTCTGAATACTTGACAAAGGTAGGTTGTTTTGATGGGCACATTACATCACGGTAGTAGGCAGGCATGTTTATATTTTATTTAAGAAAACATATGTTTCATGGGCAGGTCCCAGAGAGGATTTAAAAAGGGCTGTTAGTCAAAGGGAGGAGATTCTGTCATTCTCTCTATTGGGCTCTCTCACTCTCTGGCTGGCTCTGGGTCAGAGTGTGCTGTATTTGCTGGCAGGCAGGCATGCTGGCTTGGGAGGCTTTGCTGAGTTCATTCATGCCAAGAGGGAAGAAAACCGGATAAAGAAAGGACCTGGTGTGGTCTGTATCCAGGCAGACGGAGGAGGATCCTCAGCTGTGTGGAGAGGGTCCTGACTTTGCTGTACCGAGGGCTCACAGAATCAAGCATTATTTTTGGTGAGATACTTGTGAAAATTGAGGTGCGTGTTGATTTTCCTTGTGAGTGAATTCTGCAGACAGTTGCAGCCAGGAAAGTTATGGTTATGCTTATAAACATAGGCAGATATGTTGATGTGTTATTCATTCTATGTAACAAGTGTCAAATATAGCTCAAGCCTTTAAGCTGCGAAAAAGCAGATGCTATGCTCCAAGGTCTCTTGATAACAATGTTTTGAACTCCAACACTAAAAGAAGGGTATTTGAAGCCTGTTATGAGAAAAAGCTATTTACCACTTTGGAGTAACTTTACTAATGAAACATGTGCGTGACTTTGTTTATTTTAATTTTTTATCATAAGGGATGTCATACAAAACCCCAATGCATTGCACATTTTATTCAGTCCCTTTTATACATTATAAAACCTTAAAAAAGCACAAAAAAGGGAAATAAGCCAGTCTCAGTCTACTTGTTATGTATCCTAGTCATTAATGATAGTATATAGACAAAGTGAAGCTGGTGGTATTTTAATTTTACCACATGTACTAAAAACGCAAGACCAAACTAGTCACTGTGAACTGGTTCAATTTCAGGGGCTGAATATATGAATAACAGTATAAAGTTGTGCTGGTAAGTATATTCTGAGGTACCACCAAAGTGGTATTGTAGATAAAATACAACATGATGATGACATTGTGATTCTGGGTGCACCCGGTCCCGTTTTGGCTTACGGTTTACGATCCAGATATAAACAATTCATCAGGTAGTCTTACATATTTAGAGCTCACCAAAATACCACGAGATACCCCAACAGGCTCACCAAAACTACCAGAAAAATCCCCCTAACACACCTCATAAATATGAAATGGCCTGCTCCTTTGCTCTGCAAGTAATCATGCCATACCAGCATGTCATCCCCATGCATGTGATCATGTGTTTATCACAAGAATCTCAGATCTAATACATCTGCGCACCAAAACCGTGTATTTGAACAGATAATGATTAATGTACTACGTGTCCATATCCGAGACATGTCATCACCCATGCACGGCCCTTCCCCATTAATAAGAAGGCCTGTCAATTACAATACTTGCCATACAATATATCTGTGCAATTAAAGAAAAGTAAGCTGCACTGCATAAATGATTATACCCAACTAGGTATCTATACAATTGACTAATGCCTTTATTAATTATTGACACCTAATTCATGTTATTTCCCAACCCTGTCAATGCACACCAGTTAGCCCCAACCTGCTTCTGTGCGCTTACATTTCAGGCACTTCATGCTACCTTCACCAATGTTGCTACACAGCCAGATCCGAGTAAAAAAGTAATATGAAACATATATATATATATTGTTTTATTTTATAAAAAATATAATGATTTAAATTATCATTGATGCTGCACCGATTTTAACAAATCAACACAATTCAGAAAATATGTACTTAGCATTATAAAACTTTAAAATAATGTATTTGGATTGCTCACAATGATTAAAGCTATCCTCTGCTTTAACTTCTATGGCTTCTTTGGTCGCAATCACCACCTTTACCAATGAAAAACATTACATGTAACCAATTCCAACATGGAAGCCATGTTGGAACTGGACCTCCAGTCAGAGCATTTAGTACCTGGGAATAATCTTCCCAGCAACACCCTCCAGGTTCACGTGATCTAACTGATCACATGACTGTTCTGGGTATAATTTATACTGAGCCAGCATTCAGTTGAAAGATGGAAGAACAATCAGCTGGCAGAGCGTGGAGAACCAGCTCCGATAAAATTAATTGGTCAGCCTGACTTGGGATTAAAAGGCGTGGAAATGCCTCGTTGAGCTCGGCTAGCATTATTAGTGTACCATAAATACATTCATACTGAGTTGAAACTGCAACCTGTTACCCTGTTAGCAAATGTAGCACCTTGCCACCTGTTTTACATTTATCATAATAACAGTAACGTTGGGCAGAAACTCACGCTGCTTGCACATTTAATAAATGAAGGATGTTGCCCCTTGTTTTATATTTATAGACACCAGTCTGTTTAACACACAAATGGACATGGATCATTAAGAAATGCAGTAACCAAAAAAGTCAGGCTGCACCTGTAGAAACCTCCAGTTGATAACAAAGACATGTGCAGACTTCTAATTACTAACCGGTTAGTAATGAAATTGCTAAGAAAACTTGTTTCTTCATCTTCTGTTTTATTCAAACTTCTGCCATCACCAGACACCAGGGCAGGTCACTGACCCTCTGGTAGACCCAGATCACGTTACCTGCAACAATAAGTCAGATTTATAAGAACACCATGTCCATTTAGTATTCTCCAAAAAACATGTTCTCATTCTATCATAGATCTTCATGGATCATCAATATCCTATGTTATTCGTGGGCCCCTGACACCTGAGGCCATCTCAAAACAGTGGCCCCCACAAGCCTCACCCTCTTGGTAAGAAAGGACAAGATCCCATCTCCACACTTACTCTCACCACCTAAGAACTCCACCATGGAAATAACGTATCTAAAACCAAAACAATGCACCATACAAAGCACGCTGTGACCAGAACACATGTTGCCTCCTATAACCATTGTTTGCTTGGTACCACGTGTCTCCCATTCTACGTTATCCTCATGCCGGGACCCCACGTTCCTCTGCTTTGTGTCAATCACTTAACAGCATTAGCATTTTTCCACCCACAGTTGGCAGAATGCAGACGCAAAGCTATACCCTTCTCAACACGTTTTCACACCTTTTATCCCTCTTTCCCCTCTCCTTTCTCTAAACTCCTCTGTCACCTGTTCATAACCAATGTATCGTGAATGAATATATGTCAATGACTCGTGGAATTCAATAACACTTATTTCTTATTAAGTTGAACCATGCTATATACTAAGCAATGTATCCCGTCACTCATAATATTGGCACCCTACAAAACTAACTTCTCACTCACTGTCACAGCCTTGACAAAGCCCCTTTCGTTCGAAACAAGTGATGGCTGTTCTGTCCTTTAAATATGACTTCATTTCTTGGAAGATTGTAAATTCAACCTGTCCCAAGTGCAGGCCTGACCTGCCAAAGGCATTACACGATTGTAAATATGACATAAAGAATTCACATTATTGATGAATAAAGCACTTTAGACATTTCTTTGACAAACACTGCATGTGCAAAGTTGCCTTTGCTCCTTCTTTATCTAATGTGACCCCCTTTGGGCACTTCAAGTGTGGCACACGCAGTATGAATAGCAAGCACCATATCATTAGACTTAACACAAGCCCAGCAAAGATGATAATACGGTTCATCACCCGCCCCTACTGTGTCATTGTGAAATTGTATTGCTCATCCAATAGTATATAAGGAGCCCTTTGGAGAGGCATCCTTGTATGGGGCACTTCATGAAAAACAGGAGGCACTCACTGCATTGCCAAATGGTGGATTGCATTGCCAAAGACATTCATTGGACATCGGCTTCCAGAATGAAAATGCTGGGAGTGTCATATACCATTAGTGTCTGGCAAGTTATGACGATTTTACTTGTGTAAGAATGAATGAAACTAGCTGGACAAGAATAGGTATTTGTGATCCAACTTGGGATGTTATTTACATTGGTTTGCTATTGGCTAGAAGAAAGCTGGCATGGGAACCAGTGCATTTTCCACCAGTTTCCTCCAGGCTGCAAATCTGAAATAGAGTAATTTCCACAGGTGGAAATCTGGTGGATTTTAATCTGCCAGGCTCTAAATAATGCCCCGTCTGCTGTTTGTGTATTTATCCAGGAGTAAGCCATATACAATCTTGTTATTGCAACAGGAAGAGTAACCTGCTTTTTAATGGACATTGGCAAACATTTTAGCATGCATACGCTAAGAGGAATATGTATGACATACAACTGTGCATATACACATTGTGCATCATACTAAATTAATTGCTGTTCCATTTGTATAGTATTGGTTTCTCTGTTGTTAAGAAAACAGAAGAAAACAAAGTCATAAGGTTGGTCCCCTAACATTGTCCCGATGATTGAAGTTGAAGAAAATGTTACATATATATATATAAAAACACATGTTGTTTTTTTATGTTCAAAACTTGCTGTAGGTTGAGTCAACTTTTTCAGTATTTTTCAGGATCAAAATGTCACTCACTCTTTTCTTGCCATACATACAAGTCAAAAGTTGTGTGTGGGTTTGTGGGTTTGTGGCGCAAAGTGTTGTTCCTTATACAATTCCACACATTTTCACCAATCTGCACCACATTTTGCATGGTTACCTGTTAGGACATTAGTGGCCAGTGGCTACATGACATTTGGACATTTGGACACCCCACGTCTTTCACCAAATTTGTTTGTGGGTTTGCGTCCTGCTCACAAAGTTATAAACCACGTTCACCGGGAAGGCAAACGAAAAACGTATGGGAGATGAATGGACCTGAGAGGTGAAGGAAAAGGCAGATAGCATTCCAGAAGTTTCCAAATGTGTGTTGCATCAGGTGAAATTACTTTTTCAGAGGATTTCTGTGAGATGGTGCCTGTCGACAAAGCCATAAACCATGTTCACCAGGAATGGAAACAAAACATGGTGTTTCTAAAGAAGGTTTCCAATGCTGAAAACCATATTCACTGGGAATGGAAAATAAATGTTTGCCGCATCAGGTGAAATTACTTTTGCAGATGATTTTTGCGAGATGGTGCCTGCTGTCGAAGCCATAATCCATGTTCACTGGGATAGGAAAAAGAAAAAATGATGTTCCTCAACCGGTCCAGACACGAGGAACACAACTTTAGGGACCTCTAAAATCATGTTTCAAGGCCCTATGATGCACGATTTCTGAGATATTTGCAACGTAATGCACTGCAACAAACTGCACCACGCCAGGGTAAGGTGGAACAGTGATCTACAGGATCATTCATTTTCAACAATTAATGAGAGTGTTATCATGTCGGTCTACAGAACCCGTTTGGGGAATAGGTACTTTTGCTAGTGTTCTATAAAGTGGTGCTGCTACGTTATGTCTCTTTCACTCTGAGCTAAGTCAACTACAAAATATTTTTTGACTGATGGCATGGGGGCTTCCTTGATGGGTGTTCCATGATCACAACTAAACTGCTCTTGACAAGATTCTGGATTGAACTGGAAAAGTGTTTGAATCTCAAAGATGAACATTGAGTGTGGAAGCCCCTCTACTGAGAATAAACATTGGTCAAATATCATGTTCTATGGAATTTCCTCGACTCAGACAGGTCTACAACCACGTTTTAGTTTACAGCACCCTTCACAGAGGAGAAATATCCATTGGCATATCAGTCTTTGTCCCATCCACAGGGGCAGTCAAGCTCTGAAATGCTAGTCAATGCTCCTCTGAACAATATTACCATCTCAAAGATGCTCTGGATTATTTAACTAATTACTTTAAGTGGCCCTCTCTTGTATTCCTGGAGTCCTTGGATTGCAGCGTGCATTAAATATTGTGTCTCTGGTACACTTGGCTTTCATAGAGCATCTGTGCTTATTCTTAGGAATGTTGGCACTACAAATCCCATAAAACGTTTCCTTTCTCTTTGGCTTCATTTTCTCAGTACATGGTTCATTTGACTTTCTCAATACTTGTCTCTCTTTACTTGGTTAAATCTGTAATACTTAGACTCCTTGGGCCTCATTACGACCTCGGCAGTAGCCATGCCGCTATTGGCGGTATGGCTGCTGCCGAAATTGCCTCCGGGTCCGGGTTCCCAGAATGAGGAATTACCGGGCCATTCTGAGTTTGGAGGGCCCGGTAATTCCTCCCTCCAAGGACCCGGACCTTCCTCATTCCCATTTCAGCCCCCATAGGGTTAAATGGGAATGGGAGAGGGAGCAAACAAAGGGCCGATTACGAGTTGGCCCGTTGTTTGCTCCCTCTTCCCCTTGTGGGAACCGGTAAGCACACCTGGTTTGACCAGGCGTGCTTACCGTGTCCCGCGAGGGGACCTCTTAATGTGGTGGAACGGGCTTAACGGGTCCGCATCCTTTTGCAGCACCCGTTAACCCGTTCCGCCAGGGTCGTAATGAGGCCCCTTGACTTTGTTGGCATTCCAGCACTTCAATTACTTAGCATTGTGGACAAATCATCACTTGATTCATTTGGCTTTTTTTTAGCAATGACTCACTTGATTGTCTTGGCTCTATTAACATTTCTTGGTCCACTTGACATGTAAGCACTTCTTTAATTGGCCTATTTGATTCAACACAGCCAAACTCAGTAGAGTACTTGAATCACAAATCTCTTGAACAACTATTTTAGTGCATTACTTGGCTTCTTAGTGACTGTATACTTTTTTGAGTTGTTGGGCTGTAACTCACCCAAATATGCCTTCTTTCTTGTTCCACTGTGTTTGTCAGTGCTGCACCCTCCTTTAATAGCTTGAACCAAAGCTTCCATACAGTAATTCTTTCTATTTTGATTATAAGCACCACAAAGCTCCATAGATTGCTTGGACCACAGCACCCATAAAACTATTCACCTTTCTCGATGACCTTGCTTAATCAGGGCCACTGCACTCAATTACATGTTTTCACCACACCTCCAAAAGAGTGCATTTCCCTAGTTGTTTCACTTGGTTTTCTATGTGCCACAGTGCTTCTTGGAGTGGCTGAACCACAAATCCCATAACACATTTCTTCATCCTTGAAGAATTCCATGTTTCTTTGTCTCAAATCTCTGTCCTCCCTAGTGTCCCATCTCTTAAATTCCTCTCCAACATCATATTTAATCTTTGCCCTTACTTATTGACTCTTCCCAATAAGCATGTTAAGTAATGCAGGAATTTAACATCATTACACATTGTAAGCATGGTCATTGGTGGGTAGTAAGCTGCATAGAAAGTTGTATCACATCTGCTGTTTTAAGGGAAATGTGCAAATGCTCTAGCATGTATTTGATGCATAGATTAACATGTTTTCAATTGTGTGTATTCACATCATAGCATCTTCCTAAATACATTGAGGTACCAAGTGTATGCAAATCTCGTTATGTGGTTAGCAAACCAAAGGAAAGACAAAAACAGGTTAATCAACATTGTAGTAGCCAGGGTAGTAGCCAGAGTCGGACTGGGGCAACAAATAGGCCTGGCATCCCCCAGAAAAGAGTCCCTCTTCGTGAATCTCTGCAATTTACAATCTTACATAATACGCTACTTATGGAGGTTGTGAAGGGTTGATGCTGTTTGTTGGTTTGAATGTTTTGGGCAAACACCTTGTAAAAAATCAGATAACATTCCTTTTGTTCTCTGTAAAAACAAAAGAAAGGCAGTAACATCACCACACAACCTTGCACTTAATTTGGAGAACCAGACTGAAGGCATATCTACTAGTTGCCACTGGTAATGATTATAGATTTGCATTTATTAAGCAATACTGCCAAATGATGAATTAGGAAAAGTAACTTGCCTGTTGTATATAGGCTCAAACTTTGCAACTCAAGCAATACATTCAATAACTTTGCATACTTACAGTTCTGTGAAGAGATGTAGTTGTGCTCACAATCTGATTCACAAAATGGAAAGCTGAATGGATCATATATTGTGCCTGGTGACAACAGTCTTGACGAAGGTAGCATCATCTCAGAAATAGGAAACATTTTTTTTTAATGTCTGTCTCATGCTTCCCTATTTTATTGGACACATCTTGGTGTTGGAGTTCATATATTTCTCTGTTCAACTGAACAAAGTCTTTGAGGTGATAAGTCTTAAATATATGATGGTCAACTGTGAATCTTGCAAGTACCATATCTTTGGTTTTCAAGGTGTTAGTTGATGACTTATTTAAGGCCATTTGCTGCTTTACTTCAAAGGACAAAATTAGGCTGTTTGCCCTTCAGAAATGTGGTTTGTTGCAGTGTAGGAACATGGTTGCTTGCATAGATAAAATGGCACAAAATTGTACCTGGAATCCGAAATTATTATTCAATAAAGAGTTCCTTCAAAAATGCGCTTTTTGTGCAACCCGGTCAATTATGTCTGCATTTTGTAAATGGTCACGAATATTTCGTTCCACAAACATGAGCATAAAGGCTTTGACATTGTCCTCGCTGAGGTGGTTTCTTAGGTGACTTTTAATATTCATCAATTTTTAAAAGAAACTTCTTTCACATGATACTTGTGTACAAGATAAGGTCAAGGTGAACTGGTATGGCAAATACAATTGCTGGTAAGCACTACTGAAAAGTGTATACTTTTTTTTAGTAGCACCATACTGCACAGTTACGGCATGTATTGCATTTCTGTATTAAATCTTTTTATTCATTTTTTGTTCTTTTTTATTGTGCAATTGTTTATATAGGCAGTAAAAGCTTTCACAAAAATACGAAATATTTAGGTTGGTCTCCAAATTCTTCTTGTAGCGCTGGATCTTCACTATGGTAGGACTTCTTCTCTTAATCCCTGTACAGTTATGGATTCATTCAGTCTTCAAGCAAGGAGCAAATATTACTAAGATCATTGTCGGGTAGACATTCATTGACATTTTTTGGATTGGGAATGATGTATCTGCAGCAACAAATAAGTGGGTTTTAAAATGACTAGTTAGGCTATGAATAATGTTGTCAATAACACCATTATGTACACTAACTGTAAACCGGTCTTTAGCGAAGGTGATCGGCTCATCCTATCCACTCAGTCCAGGCATCCTCTTTTTGTGGGACACTCGCACCTAGGTTGCATTGTTTCCACTTCCTCATCACAGCGTATAAGAGGTTTTGTCTTTGGGGCTATTACCTAATTTGGCAGTAATTTTGCATTGTGGTATTTTGGGTGGTAAATTGGCATTACCTCATTTTGGTGGTAAAATAGTGGTGAGCAAATTCAGAATCCTGCCCCATATGATAAGACAAACGTCCCCCTTTTATAGCTATAACATACTTCGGGCTGACTGTAAGCTAGACTTAGCACATTAGAATAGAACACAGCTTGATAAAAATCACATATGAATTGCCAATGACTTATCTACATCAGATGCCTATGCCGTTGGAGAGCTTTGTTTCCCCTTTAGCATGCAGGGTGATACACATTCATACACCACACCAGCTTTCTATCTTGTATATATACATTTTCCCCTTTTTCTCTGACTTTACCTCTGGTGGTAAATAATTTACCACTATTGTAGACACCAGAGAGCCTTCTAGTTACTTTTCCCCACTGAAGTATTGACCATCAGACATATGAAATGAAAAATAAAACACTAAACCAACTTTGCTTCTGCTAATGCAGTTGTTATGTTTAAATACATCAATATGAAAAGAAACAAAACATTGCATTTCATCATTACACAATTATAATCTTTTACCAACAGGCTGGCACAGCTGCGATTCTCTGAGAAACAAAATACAAATGCATTTCAAAAACGTTTTCTTTTCTTTTTGTTAGTTCCCGTGTGCGAAGTAACCCAAATCAACTATTTGAAAATAATGGCCTGTTCTTGTCTAAATATTCACTGAGATAATTGGCAGTCACCCAACGCTCTCCTCAATTCCACAAAAATACTTACATAAGAACTTGAAGTAGCTGTTTTATCTGTGCGACCCCTCGTTGATGCTGCCTGCGCTGAAGCCTTCCCCAGCCACACAACCCCTTTACACTCACAAGAGATGGCCTTGAGCTTCCAGGCAGATAGGACTGCAACCCCTCTGCAGCCGGAAGTGAAAAATCCAGCACCCAGCGGTGGTGCAGGAAAATCAGAAGAAGCCCAACCTTTCGGTTCCACTCTCTATTTAATCATTCTTCCTGTCAATCAAGAGTAGTACTACATCCCCCTTGACGTATCTGACAACTCCTAGACTTCTGACTCCACTGTCCAATAACATCTGAGAGCATGTATGTATCTATTTATTTCCTGTGCAATCAAAAGAGATTTCAGAAAGACACCTATTCATTTCTTATTGTTTTTTTTTGTTTTTCTGGTTCACATTTCTTTTCCAGGGAGAAATACTAAGACAGAATTTCCATCCTTGTTTACTGAAATTGCATTGCAATGTTAATCAGGAGAACCAATTAGTTACGGGGGTTTTGTTAATAGGGCAGTTTGTTTGTTATATATGCTAATTTCCAATGCAGTTCTTCACAGATGGGAATGCTCATCATTTTGTGTACTGTGCATTGAATACACTGTCTTTATCTACATTCTGCTTTTTCATGTAAGGCCTAATGTGGTATTTCACCTGCTTCATGTAATTTCCCATCTATTCTCTGCATGTAGGTCAATCCCACTAAAATAACCTTTATCCCTAATCTGCTAAAGATTTTGCACCCATTTTTCAGGCTGCATTTGCACACATTTTGTTGGGTGCTTTTAAAAAACGCTCATATATCGCTACAAGCCTCTTTCTCTCCAGCCAATATTGGTCCACTCTGCAAATGCTTCTGCTGCACAGTATATAGAATCAATATTTATTGACTCTAATTAGCTAATGGGGTTGTAAAATTAAATACTTTAAGATTTAACTGGGCTGTGGGCACTGTTTGGAATTTGCACAAAGCTCTAGCTTAGTTTATAGATTGGTAACAGATGTTTGAAGTGAATTTATCTGTATTTGAACTGATATTGTTGAGTGCTATGACCAGATCAATGAACAAGAATTTTTGTGGATTATTTAAGGAGCCAAATCCTTTCCATAGTGCTGCATCCTTTGGTCACCACCTTCTTTTTCCTATTATTTGGACTGTGCAGCCTTCCATAGACAGCTCACAGAACACATCCATCCTTTCGCAGGGCTCACGAAAAGAAACGGCACAGGAGTTTAACAGGACAAAGATTTTGATTCATTTGATGCGTGTGTACCTTCTACAAGTCTACAATTTAATACATGTGTATAGCACCAAACATGCATTTGACCAAGGGATTCCTTGTTGAGCCAGGATGTCAGACCATTCTACTGGCCCTGCATATTGGATGCACCATCTGCTGAATGTTCAATGCACTTGCTTAGGTCAATACCATTATCTTTGATACCACTCTGAAACAGACCCTTTCCCAGTAGACAAACTGCAGTTGGTTACTCCTATCAGGCGTTCATGTACAGTGGCTGTAACATATCTCATCATTATAGAGCACTGATCAGTAACACTCACATTTTGGGTTGAGTCTATCTGAATTGAACATTTCTGGCTTCCTGTGTTTCTTGACTAATTTTCTTTTTTATCAGTTTGCAAAAGTCTTTAATCACATACCCAACAGTGGTCTTTGACATGAAGGCCATAGAAGCACCCCATCCTTGTCCAGTTTTCTTTTTGGATTTGGACTGAAGGGCCTCAATATGTTCCTTTAGAGGTTGATCATATTTACTTAGGAGCAGAAGGATTTCAAGGAAGTTGCCATAATCCAGCCCTTCATTATACAGCTTAAACATGGACTCTGACTTCACATGAAAGCTGAGCCCCTTTTCCCAATGGCTTTTACAACATTAATAAAACACTCCGATTTGTCTCTCATGTTTTTTTATTTGCTCACTTCATGCTAATTTCTGTCAGTGGAAGAGCAGACTGCTTATGCCGACCCCTTAAATGGTCATCATATAGGAATCCATGCTCCTCTGATGACCTTGGCTTGCCTCATGTTCTATAATGTGCTGTTAAATATGTCTCCAGCTTTTAATCCCAGGCATGAAAGGACCACTCTCTCCACATTTAGTAAATGACAAACAAACCTTGCAAATTGCTATCACCAGTTCCCTTTCCCTCTGGGGGGTTGTCCTAATGTCTTTGTAGCAGTCTAGTTTCTGCCACTACCTCTGTGGTGGGGGCATCTTCCAATATTTCTGACATGCTAGTAACAATACATGCCACTTCCTCTGATGGAAAATTCTTGTTTTTTTTCTATGGGGGAGCCTTCAGTTATTTCTGACAGTTTAGTTGCTGCTGCGTCTGCCTCTGTTGAGATGTCCCCATTAGCTCCAGAGACTCTGTCTTCAGTCACTTGTTCTCTTCCCACATCTTGAGCTCTTGTTGATGACTCCAGTAAGGAACAGGTTTAACACTTGTGCTTGAAGACGATGCCTGGCCACCCTACACTTTTCCCCCAGCACTGAGATGTGACATTTTAATGGTATGATCTGTAAATAGATCTTCCATTTTTTTTCCACTAGTTCTTCTGTCATATTTATTCTGCTCCTCACTTGCTTTTTTAAAAAAATCCATTTCTCTTCTAAAAAATAAAACTACCTTAAATGGGCATTGAATTCCTGCCTTTGTCACAGTCAGTCTAACCTGGCTGCCAACCTCCCAACTAGCATGACATTAAGAAGAAACAAGTGCCTGCCATTAGATCAATGTCAGCATTTTAAGATTTGACTGATACAAGTCTTCGCCATAACCTCCCTCCCCATAAAGAGAACAACAATCAGTTGGGTCTATAAAATGCTGAGGGTTAAAGTAATCCATGCATATCATTTCTCCTGACCTAGGAATTGCATTATATGGTCTGACGTCTCAGGAAAAATAGTAACCAAATAGGAAGATCTGCTTTTTTATTACATAAACATAAAAGGGGCATGCAGCATTACATATATAGCAAGGGAATTCCAGCTGCATGCACACAAAGGAGACATTTGTGTGATCATTCTAGCCCCCAATCCCCAGTGTATACTCTGCGACAGGGCCTTTGAGAGAGGTGTAATGCAGGTTTTTCTTTTGTGAAAGATGAGAGCGATTGATTCTCGAACACCAATTTGGGTGTGGAGGAATAAGATAGGAATTCTACATGGTTATTGCTGCTCATACACTGGTCTGGAGCCTAGGGTGGCCCATAGGGGGACAATGGTGTGCATAACAAAGGCTGCCAAAGTGGCCGAAGTGTGCTATACAGGACCACCTTACATTACACTGCATGGAAGGTATGCAATTACTAGTGGTTACTTACCCACAGTGCTGGGCTTGGTGTCCGGACATTTCATTGAAAAAAATTTGTCGACAGAACATCTGGTCGACGTAATTTCGTCGAAAACCAAATGGTCGAATTTTTTTTTTATTTATATATATTTTTTTAAGGTTGTAGTTTAGGGAAAAAAAGGTATTTTAGAACAAAAACAAGGGTTGGGCCCCCCCCCAAAAAAGGGGTAAAAATAAAAAAAATTGTCAAGTCGACCATTTTTTTCAATCAAATGTCTGCTAACTGCTGGGCTTGTCTGGCTGGCTATTGTTAACTATGCTAAAGCGTGGCTGGAGTGGATACTAGAACAGTGGCCTGCCTGCAAAAACAAAGTAAATATGACAAAAACCCAATAAACCCAGTACATATTATATAAATACAATGCAGAGATGATAACAAAGATATGATGAGCACCCTTTGGATATCAAGCATCACCCAATAACTAGGGGCTATTCATGTGGCTCCAGACTGAATAACTAATAGAGCACAGCATGCTGGAAATCTAACTTCCAGACAAGATGTAAACTGTAACATTTGAACTTTTAAAAGTTTCAATTCTGCAACATTCCTACAGGGCCAGGAGAAAACAAATATAGCTAGCACAATTCATACATCTGCCCATACCAGAGATGCTGCAATCAGGGTCCCACTTTCACCCACCAAATGATTTCTGATTTTATATATGATTTTATATATTATTTTTTGCTGATTCCTGCTGCTTTTAAGTGCAGACTGTGCTGTAATAACAGGGTTTATTATTCCAGTTAATGGTGGTCAAGGTATCAACCTCAGATAGATGAAAGGCCGAGTAGGCCCAGCTGGAGGATTCGAACTTGCAAAGCACAGGCTGGTGTGAGAGGTAAGCACTTAACCCATAAGCGACCCTCCAATAATGCACGCCTCATTTTGTTCAAATCCGCATGCAATTGTTCTGTGTGTGCGCAGCTGCATAGGCCTGCAGTCTTTTTCAGTGTAAACAATACATACACAGTGGGCAGCTGAGCTGGACAGAAACTAATCATGCTGGAGGCATGGGGCAATCCTCTTATTGGCATAAAGACTTGCTTTTTTGTTGTGTGCAGACGCCTCACATTTCCCTCTGTCTCTTAGCCCCAGTCATCACAGAATCAGATTGTTTGATTATGTGAAAAATCCTACGGATCGCACAGTGCAACCCCTGCCTTAAGTCTCCTCCCAGGTGGCATGGGGAAGGCAGACGCTTCCTGATCCCAACCCTGGGGCTTGTGTACTGCGGGAGGATCACCTGGGTGGAGATAGGGCACAGGGTGTGTGCCTAATTTTGATTCCAAAAGGAAATCAGAACTCTATTCTTTGTCATTACACCAGAATACTATTCTCTATTCATCTTTCAACCTTGAAATCTACTTTATAGAAAGGTTGCATGTGCCTAATTGTTTTTTCAGCTGAAGGACTAAATCTTATATTGTATCTAGAAGTGAATTTTTTTTCATTTTTACAAAGTGAAGAGTCTAAACTATTGAAGAGAAGAACAAACATTACCAAAGCCAAGAGCCACCCACTTTTTTTATAGTGAAAGCAATCTTTCCAAGAATGAAAGAGCCATCCAGCTGCACTGTGATGTTGTTAACACTCAAGTGGCATAAGATACAAGTATTGCTGTTGGAGGAAGGTGGGCACAACATAAATAGTTCAAATCTCATTAATGTATTTCCTTTATGTAATGGCTGCCAATCTTTGGACATATATTTTGAGGAGCAGACTGGTTGTAAGATCCCAGGACACCTGGATCAGAAAATCAGAAAATCAGAAATGTGCAAAAGAAACTGTGTGGAAACTTTTGTTTTCCATAGTTGGCGCATATGCTAATCTCCTTGTTGCCATGGGGCCGACACGTCCCGGCTACACCACTAACATGGAGGACTCGGGATGCGAGGTGCCGTGGGTGTGGCGTTCCGGCATCTCACTGGCCATCCTGGCGATACTCAGTCACAAATGGAGGAACACGCTTGCGCTCGGCTTAGATGCCATGTCCACAGTTGCAGAAGCAGCAGGTGAGCTTTTACACTAGACGCCTTGGCGTAACTTCAACATACAGAAAAATTAGGTCACTTTAACACTTACATGCCCATACATACAGTTTCAGAGCCTGCTAGTCCCAAAGAGAATAGCACTCGGTTATTTACAGGAGGTAATTGAATTATATTTTGTTAAGATGTGGTTATCCACTACGATTCTGTTAATACTACAATGTGTATTTTCTTTGGGATGTGCAGCTCTCGCACAGATATTGACCCGTAGGTCTTGCAATTAAGGTATCTCCATCTACCTTTCTTTCTTCTTAATTGAGTTAGTTTACTGTATTTTTGACACCCTGCATCATCTACACTTTTTTACATTCTCTCCACATTGAATTATTCACTTTGATCATGTTCACTGCTGGTACATTTTTTATAACAATTGAAATATTGTATATTGAAATCATTGACTGTATCTTATAGGTCTCTGCCCTGATGAAGGAGATATTCTCTGAAATGCATTGGCACATGAGCCCTTACTGATGAGGCAACAGCTGACCTCACCTGCTATTCTTGCATTCAAGTTCAATTTTTTTAATTGTTTCATCTAAAGTTCTTTATCATTTTCAATTGATCTTGAACATCAACTATTAAAGAGAGACTTACCGTTGTCTGAACTGTTTTCCACATACCGGTAACCCTGTTAGGGGAACAAAGTGAGAGCGACTGACTAACTCTGTGGTTTCCACACAGTTTCTTTTGCACATTTCTAAGATACAAGCATGCCAGTATAACCTGAAGCTGCGAGAGTGGCACCAATTCTTCTGTGTAATTACTTTGGCTGATAACTTGCATAAAGGTGTGAGTAAAGCTGGGCATGGGGAACTACTTGCGTGTGAAGAATATTCTGAAGTAGACAAAACCTGTGGTACCACGGACTGCGGAAATCAGAGAGAAGTGAGTGTGATGGGCAGAACCAAGTTGTTATTGTGGCATACAGACAGGAGGGGCAAATATGCTACCCCTCGTCAGAAAGTCATTTAAAGGAAGAGTGCCTTGCCTACCAGAAGAGGTTGACATGTATCTTGTTGAAATCTGTCTGACAAATAAAAATACTGAGCTGTGGTAATAGTACTTAAACTGTGGTGGTATACTAAGTTGTCAGCAGATGTAACATTGGGACAAAGGTGACCGTTCTCATAGTACCAACAGTAGAAGTATGGTTCTTAAAGTGGAAGAAGCAGCACAAAGATACTGACAAATATACCAATGTAAATTTGTAACTAAACAACTCCCAAAGAATTGTGTATTATTGACATTGGGGAATATCACACCTTCTTTTGAACTGTGGCAAACTATATGGAAGAAAAAACAATTTATCATAACCAGGATTACCATTGGTGTTGTTTCTTTTCTGAAATTTGGAAGGGGATCTTTCATCCAGGAACAAAGATGTGTTACCAGTGGATTTTTGTTTAACTTTTTCTTTTCCTAAACATTTTGAGTTCACTTTGATTCTTGGGGGAAGGGACCTTACACAGGACAGGAGAAGGTCATTCAGATAGTGTGTTAATACTATTTATTATATTGTGTTGCCACATATTTTCTTGCTATGTTGATAGTTTAGTGTGAGGGCAGTTATCCCATGCTAAAGAATGTCTAGCATGAATGTCCCCTTAGCTTAAAGACTACACAGGGAATTCCTCAGTAGAGTAAGGCAAGCAAGGCTTTGTTTTCATATATTTTCTTTAATACAATGGCATATTGTGATAAACCCACAAGCAGTTGTCTGCCTCGCATTACTGACCTCTCATAATTCACTTACAGACAGGTGTGAACTTGCATTTTTTAGAGAAATAGGACACCATGTACCTGTCTTGTGTTGTAGGGGCTGGAGAAGCAGAAGGCATTGTATGGGGCATTTATTGTGGTAGGTTCAGTTGCAGGAAGCCAAGATATGGGTGTTTTCCTTGAAAATCTGGTGGATAGCTTCTAGAGCCAAGCTAGATTCCCAGTGGCTCGGGCTCGGCTCTGGCTGCACTATAACCATACATTCTCTGATATAGCTCCATTAGCTCTACAAATAAAGACATATGAGACTTATCCTGTCTGAGAAGAATTGCAAAATTAAAGAAAAGTGTTTGGAATGGGGTTGGAGGGTAAGGCTGGCTATAGTGGATACACCTCACAAAAAACATTTTCAAAGAATGAGAAATGGGGTTGGAGGGAAAAATCTGATGGAAGAAATGGCGAGCGCACAAGCTTAGGTGGTTAAAGGTTTTCAAAAAGCAGAAAAAACTGAGGACGACTAAAACAGTGTATGCAGAAATAAAAGAATGAGAGTGTACACACATGGCAAACTAAAACAATATTGGGGCAAATATTATGGGAAATACACCAAACTGTGCATATAAGGGATATTGCAAGGGTTCTACCCAGGGGAGGAATCGAATTGGCCCTGAATAAGACAGATCTGCGCTCTGGCAAAAACTACCAAGACGGGGGGGTTTACGGTGCTCATTGCATATCACTTCTCAGCTGCACACAGAGGGGGTCATTACAACCCTGCCGGTCCGGAAACAACGGAGCCGGTTAGGCTTACCGACACCATTGTTACCAGGCCATCAGAGTACAAGTTTGTGGGCCGGATGCCCTCCCGCCCGCCAGGTCTGACCTGGTGGGAGGAACGGCATCTGCTCGCAGACTTTGATGGTAGCACTGGCACCATTATATATGGTTCCGGTGCTACTGTCCTCCCCATTCCCATGCACATTGTTTCTATATGTGCAGCTGAGCCGCGATATGCAACCACTTCACAGACTGTGACACAAAGCCGCAGGTTGGAGCTTATGAAAGTGTGTGACTGTCATGGGCAGCATGGAAGGCATGATTTGTGGGATACAGTAAAACAGCAAGGATAGTGGCTGAAAAGAAATAGGCCACTAACGCACTGATTTTCAGGGTTGCCTAAATATCCAACAAAGCTTAGGGTGATTTGGACAGTTTTATCAGATCAGCAAATTGGGCATTTTTGGGTGATAACACTTTGGGGTGTAGCAGCATTTCAAACATTCCCAAGTGCACAAAACACATACAGCACAGGCAGCAGCACTTTAAACTTCCCAAACACACAGTACAGGCAGCAGCACTTTAACCTCCCCTGACACACAGCAAAGGCAGCAGCATTTCAAGCCTCACTGACACAAAGCATAAAAACAGACAACAACACTCCAAGCTACACGACAGACAGTGCAGGCAGCAGCACTTCATGATCCCCTGGCAGGTAGCAAAGAACCTGCACAAGAAGCATCTCATCAACTTTCCCTAGCACACATCACTGGCAGTAGCACTTTAACAACTTTGTGATAAGAGGTTAAAAGAAGTCCATGATTCAAGTGTTGTATCTGCTCAAGAGATTGGTTTGATGGTTGTAGGCACTCTAGTAGAACAATTCAAGGAGTGTGTCAGTAAAATAATAAAATATTCTATGCAGCCGATGTGGGACTTCTTAAAAAAGTTTAAAGCAACACGATTTACCTTCCTAAATGTGATGGGCGACATGACCAGGCAAACAAAAAATGAGGTCTGTGGTTTGAAAATGACCTTGGGGAATTGTAAGAGGATTCAATTCAGCACTACAGCTAAGTCAACGCCTAGTCTAGAATACTGAATGAAAACCCTTATTGATATATCTTTATGTCCAGTTCATGCGTTCTGGATGACTACCCCTATATAACACCCCTCTCTTGGAATCCTCCTGACCCCACTGAGCCAAGAAGTAGTTCTGTTTTGCAAGTTAAAAGGTTTATTTGATAATTTAAACAATAGATATATATATCACACTTTATAATAAATTAATAATTGAATATCACACTTAATCTGATATGATAAAGATTAACAACGGAGAATCTGGCACTAGCACACTTCTTTATAATCACTAAGGAGTTGACATGAAATGGATAAGATAGCACACTGGTAAATAGGGACAGAAGAATAATGTGGAAGAGAATGCTTTATAGGGTTCAAGGAAATGCAAGGTTGAATGAATGAAATGCAGTATAGAAAATACTCAATATGATTTCAACAAAACAATGTAATCACTTTTCTCTGGCAGTCCCCTCCCCCCCTTGATGCAATGCAAGGAAATGGAAGGAAAGCACACAATTCTCAGAAATGCAATTCAAATGTAATTCAGTTCACCCAGCAACTTAGACTACAGAAGTTGAAAACACAGGCCCAAATGCTTTTAAATATGCTGGCAATGAAGAAAAAAATATGCTAAAATGCTTTTAATTCCCTCTAGAGGTTTAGGGTGAGTGGTATCTAGTTAATATTAGCTCAGGCTCACTCTAGCAGTGATGCAGGGATAGTTTTTATGAGGCAAACGATTTTTTTCAGAGGAAAACAAAAGCAGCTATCTTTTTGCAAGTGGAGAAATTTTCAAATCACGGCAAAATTCCCGAATGCGTCTGGCGCGATTACAGAGGAACTACAAGGGCTAGCAATATATTGGGGTCCTAGGAAAGCCTAGGATCTCAGCTTCCAGATGAAAGTTACTGCAAGTCTCTAGCACAAACGGTCACGGAGATATGAGCGATTAAATAAAGGTCGTTTTTCAGATTGAAATTTTAAAGTTCAAAAAGACAAGTGACAGCTAGCAACTAGAAAATCACAGGTGACAGCTTTACAAATGACAGGTGACAGTTAGGAGGCAGTTCTACTTAGATTAAAATAGAATTGAATTATATTATTTTAACTAAGAGATTGGTTCTGCACAGTTCTACTATGTACTGACACTATATTTAGACATATGCCTCGCCACGGATCTGGTCAGGTTTTGGACTGGACTCCGGTTCCGCTCTTTGGTTCTGCTAACATTGGCCTGGGTCAGCTCTGCTCTCTCTCTGGGTACAGCACTGCTTCTGGATTCTGGAGATTGAGGGATTTGAAGTCTGGATCTCTGGATGTTGATGGAGGTAAAGTATGGAATTTTGGCAGAGCTTCCAGCTGCAAGTGGAAAATGAATCTCTATTTGGCTTGCACTATCTGCTTTTATCTGTTTAGAATGTGGGTGTGTGTGCAGCATCACTAGACCCTACCCCTCTCCACTTGCCATTGGTCAAATTTCCATTTCTCACTTGATTGGGGAAAGAACTGTGAGTCAGAGCGATGTCATTTTATGGCTTGCAGAGAGGACACTCCCCTGTCAAATTGCACACAATCTATATTTGATATAAAAAGACATATTTGCACAGGTAAACATTTGTTTAAAATTACATGCACCCCTCACATATCACAGGAGGTATCCCCTGTTCAAATTTTGCTCTTCCTGGGGGCTTGCATTCAGAAATGGCAATATTTGCACCTTTTTAGTGGTTTTGCAACATCAGATCTTTCTCCAGATTTGTACACATGTACACGGCCTGTCCATACATACTCCAGTAAATTTTCATTTGTCTAACTTAAACACAGTGTCTGTAATATTAACAATTAGCAGGGTTTTGCCCCAGAACATCACACCAATTGGAGTTTGGGCTTGAATTGAAGGTACATTTTCTAAATTAAGGCTCTCAAGGTTATACATTTCTGTCATTTGATTACAAAGAGTTATCAGTGTTTTTGTAAAATATATATTTTGCTTTCAAGTCAGTTCTCAGAGTGTTGGAGTCCGCCTCCAAGACTTGGGTGGGTCAGTCACATATGTCCTCTGGGCAGGCAGGCCTTTGTTGACAGGAAACAGTAAAAATCAACATATTCCTTTCAGAGGAGAGGGGCCATTGTGTGGTCTCTGGGAAGCTGAGATCAGGAGGCCAGGGAGCCACTTTGCATTTAATTAACAGAACCCTGTGATTTCCTGGCTTCTTGTGTTGAGTTCTGAAGTGTCAAGAGTTCTCAGGACAGGCAACCCCTTTGAACTTTTAATGAAATAAGACCCCTTTCTTTGCATATTCTTTGTTATGGGCTTGCTTTTGGCAATCAGCATTGCCTCTCTGAGCTCACAATATAGGCGAAATGGGATTTTCCTGTGCATTTTCTGGGGAGCTCTGGCTATTATGATGTTTTCAATGCCAGTAATGCACAGTTTTGGTGGTAGGGCTTGGATGCATGGATAAAAACATCCCACAGAATATAACAACTTAGGTGGAAAAAAGGCTATGAATAGTGGGGAAAACGAAGGGCTAAAGTGTAATCCAGTCCAAAGCAAGGCCATTGAGAAGATACCCACAAATGGACAGCAGATAGTAACCCCAATGCTGTGTACAGGGTTAAATGAGATCAAAACTGGTGAATGGGAAACAATATTTATATGAAATTCTGTGAAATGTATAATTATTGGGAAAATATTAATACAGCCGAAAGCTCACAAGAAAAGTGGTTTGATAACTCTAGGGATGGAAAAGTGACCCTAAATCTTTCACTAGTTGCAGCACCATTGGTGGCTATAATAGTAGGGGTTGACCCCTTATCCAATGAATCATATGAAACTACAACTGGATTGATGAATAACATCGCCCAATGAATAAATATGTACTTATATGTGCCGCAAATTAATCCAGGATCTATATTAATGGCCAGAAGGGTGGGGTGGGCTGGAGGTACAAATAAATCTATTGAGGGTGATTGTATTATTGTTTCTTTTGATTCCCTGAATATGACATCATATGTACTAGGCTCAAACTTAACCCATGCCTTATGAAGTTTCTCATATAGGATGGTTCCTCTGGCATATTTTTATTCTGTCCGGCCTTGGCTTCCCGACTTAGGAGGGATTCGTCAAATAACTATTTGAATAGGAAGATACTGGCTAGAGTGCGTGAGAGGCAAACCATAAAGAGGAGGGATGCTAAAGAGCAAGTTGCGCAAAATAATACTGCTGTATCCAATAGATTGTACCGTATATCGACCATTGAATTCCCCTGCAATGGCCGAACATAACATTCGAGTTGCGTTCCCAAAATTTCAGGAGGTTGAATCAATAGCATCAGGGCCGGTAATATCAGGGCTTTCTTTACCAAAATCCACTACATACCAGCAGCCAGGGTGTGTGAGATTGATTGAATGTGTAGAAATTGTGTCAATACTGTCATGGAATATAGCAGGTTCCAAAGGTACATTAACTGACAATGCTATGAAAGAAAAAACTGAATCAGTTTGTGATTATTTTTCTGCAAAGACATGGGAAGAAGAGGAAATGGTCTTTGATGGGTATTTGGTCTATCAGGTGAAGGCAAAAAATGGGCCATGAGGGATGTATTATAGAGGTCTGGCGACCTTGGTTAAGGGCTCAGTTGCTTGTGAGATCATTGGAGTAAAAGTGAAAAGGGAAGCGCTAATCCAAGTTCTTAAACTGATTCCAGTGGAGGGGCTCCAGGGTATTTTATCAACACCTATAATAGCTCCTCGGAGACAGATGGCTTGGACCTATTGAAGGCCTGAAAGAGGTGATTGACAGTTTATGACAACAAACAAGAGATAAAGATGTAATGATTGTGTGTGGAGGTGGCCTTAATTTGAAAATGAATAACGGCCCGACTGAAGGTCTTTTTGACCAGGATGAAGCTAGGGGACTAGGAGTCCCTCCACTACAAATGATGGACAAGGAGATGTGTGATGCTTGGATTCAATTTTGGCATTGGTTGATGAAGGCAGGACATTACTGGTGCGATCACCTTCAGAATTATGAGGAAGGTCAAATATAGACTATTTTCTGTCTGTCAATATATGGGGACTGGTGAAGAGGTATATAATTAAGCAATAGAACCCGAGCGGCGGGGGCATTACCGAAGGCCCCGGGGCATTCTCAGAGTCGGTAATGCCCCCGCCACGAGGGTTCTATTGCTATTAGTATCCCGGCCCGCAAAATTTGCGTGACCGGGGTACTAAAGGCAAATTTTTCTGTCCCGAAATGCTGCAGGAAAATAAAAATGACCAAGAAAATGGCCGCCGCCATGGAAAGGGAAAACAGAGTCCGTTTTCCCTTTCCATGCCGGCCATCGGGAGCGGACGCGCTGGGGCCCCGGGGCCTTAACGAAGGCCCCGGGGTTATTACCTGAGTCGGTAATGCCCCCGCCGCGAGGGTCATATTGCTACTAGTACCCCGGCCCGCATTATGTGCGTGACCGGGGTACTAAAAGTATTTTTTCTTTCCCGAAAAGTCGCAGCATTTCGGGACAGGAAAAAAAAAACAAACAAGAAAATGGCCGCCTGGGAAAGGGGAAACGGGAGTCCGTTTTCCCTTTCCATGGTGGCCATCGGGAGCGGATGCGCTGGGAACACAAGTGTTCCCAGCGCATCCGCTCCCGAAAAAAAAAAGAAACAGAAGGTAAGTAGGGTTGGGAGGGCGGGAGGCAGTGGAAGGTTTAAAAAAAAAAAAAAAAAAACGTACCTGGGTCCCTGCTAGGGGACGATGCAAGCCTCCAGCCATGTGTCTCCACACTGCTGGAGCCTGCTATCATTCCCCAGCAGGGACGCAGCAAAAAGGTAAGTGGGGCGGGGAGGGCAGGAAAAAAAAAAAGAAAAAGCTTACCAGAGTGCCCGGCGGGGGTGAAGGCAGCCTCTCAGCCGCGGGGAGGCTCGGAGCGGGGATGGCCCCGTTTCGGGCCTCCTCATTGGCTGATGGGCTGCCACACCCCCCACCGGGGACAAAGGCCGTGGAATCCCGACAGAGGGATTCCCGGCCTGGTAATGACTCGGCGAGGGCCAATCAGCATGGCTCTTGCATTCTGATTGCGCCCTCGCTGGGTACTAATGATCATTATGCTTTAGACCTAGCCATAAAATGGTTGGGCACTAAGCTAAGAGGTAATACATTTGACCATATCATAGATATAACCTGTAAAAGATTGAGATGGAACAATTCAACAAAAGGGGGAAAAGGATTGTGAAGACCAATATGGCTCTCATTGAGGTATTCTTGAACCCGGATACTAATCCTGTGGTAATAGTACAAACCTTCATGCACCTGATGGGAAACATCGAAGAGGGATGTATGGGGAGATGTTCATCTAAAGTGAATAAGGGGCCTATGGCGGGATGGTTTGATAAAGAGTGTAGATTGGCAAAGGCAAATCTGCTAAGCCAACTTAAAAATCTAGAGCCCTCCAAGAGGTAGATTGTTTGGGCAAGGCCTCCTCTCCAGCGCGGCCGCTTCAGCACCAGGCACTGCATGGATCCCATGCAGGCACCAGGTGTCCCATGCCCACCAGCAGCACGGGCCCGGGGCCACCCGCAGAGCCACCCCTTCATTTTTAGGGCCCCTCCAGGTCACCGGAGCGGGCCACCCTGACGTCGGGATCACCCGACGTGCTCACCAGGGCTGCGTTCACACGGCCAACCCTTGGCAGGGATGTCCCTGCAGTCTCCTGATCACCGGAGTTACAGACAGGGGCTGAGGGCACCCAGCATAATGCTACCCCGGCTCTGGGGGCACCCAGGATGGGGTTGCCCTTTGAACCATGTTCACATGGTCCAGGCATCCACAGGGGAACGGTGTTGCCCAGCAGGGTCGCCGTCCGAGGTAAGGGCCACACAATTAGGCCCTAGGCATACTGTGCAGCACTAGCATGGTGCACGAACAAAGACACAGGAGTCAGGACTGGAATCGACTGGCGAGCTGTACAAGGGTTTACTGTAGCTCATTGTAGCTCATTGAGGCTAGTAGATTGTGAGATTTTGCCTATCCAAAAACCAAATCTGTCTCCAAGATTAAGTGAAGCCACATCAAAATAAAAGGGGCTGTGGGCTGATGGAAAAACAAGGTGTTATGCAGTTTAACATGCAATTTGCATCAATAGGATTGAAGCTTTCTACTATAAATTACATGTCGAGTCCACTAAACCTGTGTACAAACCTTGGATAAAGAATATTGATAACCACATGCTACTGAATGGCAAAGGGCAGAGCTGGTTTCCTCACTAACACCCAGTGGAGCCCCTTGTTTTCTATTGTACCCCAGTAGCATACCTGCCTTGGAGCCCTAAGTGCGGTTAGTCATTTTGCTTTCCTGGTATTATTGTGCCTGGTGATTTTGACGTCCTGAGGGCAAGAGGCACTAAAAAGCCTGCAGTAAACTCCTTGAAACCGAAGAGCAATTAGAACCTGAGCAGACCATTGTTTGCAGAGAGATTTATAACCCTGGGTCTGCTCATGAGAAGGATTGCATTTCAGGATTAACCTGCAGTGGTCCCTTGAATGCTTTCAGGCAACTTGCTCTTGGAAGCTCTTTTGTATTCCCACTTACGAGGCTGCAGAACCTTCTCGAGCCACAAACATATGACAATCACTACGCTCTACAACACATATACAATGCATACAGTCAGTCAGACGCACACATGCACAAGCATTTCAAATACATCTTAAACAAGCAGTTAACACTTTTCTTGTTTTAATAAGTTACTGTAGTAAACTCTTGCACAGATGACAGGAGGCGTGATTACTGGCTGGATGTCTTTTATTGTATAAGGGACATCTGCCGGGAACATGTAAGTAATAAAGAGCCAGGCGGCTAGGCAAACGTGCCTAATAACTTCTGCAGGGCTGTGGGACTGAAATGTCTCGTGATGCAAGCCCCCAGGCCCCAATCTCGGAGGAGCCGGCAGGTCGCGTCTTGCCGCGTCCTCTGATGCTCCCGTAATGCGCACGAAGCGCGCGGGGGCGGTCCTCGCTGCCGTGGCGAGATCTCGCGAGAGTTGGTAACTCTCGCGATATCTCTACACACCTCCCTTTGGTGAGGAAAAGGAAGTTCATTGCAAAACATAGTCACTGTATCTCACCGGTCTTCTGTGCTCTCTTCTAGGTCGGTCACCCTTTCCAGTGCGATCTTCCTGTTGCTCCTGTTCTGGTTCTGGCATGGGTGATTCCGGTTCCATCTCTGTTTCTTCCCTTTCTTTGTCGTTTCTCTCGGGCTCCCCTTCTTCCCTTCGCTCATTGTCTATTCCTTCTTCAGCATGTGGTCTCTCCGGGGTTCTTGCTCTTTCTTGTCTCTTCTGATATAGGGCTACTCTTTCCAGATTCCATGTGCGCCCGTCCTCGGTGCGGACATGGTTTGTTCCCCTGTGAATCACTTTGGTGGGTCTGCTGAACCGAGAGCCCGTGATTTGGTCTTTTTTCGGTAGTCTTATTTTGACCCAATCTCCCCCTCCAATGTCTGACGCTTGCTTGGTTCTTCTTCTTTGGTCACTCCACGTTTTCATGCGTGCCTTGCTGTTTTCAATTCTCCACACCACTTCTGACATGTCCACTGCTTCATCTTCTCTTACTTTGGATAACCATGGTGGTATGAGCGTGGAGGCTGCACTCCTCCCTCTCAACATTCGAAACGGGGATATTTGCGTGATTCCGTTTGGAGTGAGTCTGTGGGCCGCTATGGCCTCCTTAGTGGTTTTTAGGGGGTCCATTCCAGAAGCCGTGGCTAGTTGGATTGCTCCCTTAATGAACCTGTTGGCCCTTTCAACAAGCCCATTGGCTTGGGGATGATACAAGGCCGCCTTCTTTTGGCCTATATTGTGCTTTCTCAGGAATTGTTCCATGTCCCGTGAGACCAGTTGTACCCCATTGTCCGTTACTTCTTCCTTGGGGAGGCCTTCTCTTTGAAAAATTTCAGTGAGAACTTCACTTACCGTCGCTGTGGTAATGTTTGGGACGAACTCAGCCTCGACCCACTTGGATAGGTAATCAACCAGCACTATGCCGTACCGATGTTCTTTTGCCATCGCTTCCAGGGGTCCTATAAAGTCTATGCCCACTTTTGACCACACCGCTTCTGGTACTTCTGTGGGAATTAGGGGTGCCTGTCTGAGTTTCAATCTTTTGTCGCTATTGAGGCACTCATGACACCGCTCTATCATGGTGCAAATCTCTTGGTCCATGGACGGCCACCAGTAGGCCTCCCAGACTCTGCGCTGGGTCATTGTGTTTCCCAGGTGACCAGCGTGGGCTCTGCATAGAATGGTGCTCCTCATGCCTACGGGTGGGATTATCTGGTCCGTCTTCATTATTATTCCGTCCGTTTCAGATATCTCTTCGGCCACCTTCCAATAGGGTCTCATACCTTCTGGCATTGTTTTTTGACCTGGCCACCCTTCCTTGATCCACTCACGGATTTTCGCCATGGCCGGGTCTTTTCCGTCTTCTTCCAGCCAATGTTTCTCGCTGAGTTCCATATAATCAGGTGCTTTTATATCGGTGATGGATGCCACGATGCATTCTCCTTGTAGAAACGTGGTGGCCTTGTCTTTACCTTCTGGCAATCTTGACATGCAGTCTGCCCGCAAATTCTTCCATCCTGAGATGTGCTGCACTTCAAACGTGTACTCCTGCAGTTTTGCTGCAATGCGTGCCAATCTGGGTGTGGACACTTTAGTACCTCCCGGGCTGAGCATGTGGATGAGGGGTTTGTGGTCTGTCCCCACTTTGAATTTCGTGCCCCACACATATGTTCTAAAATTTTCTACCGCCCATGCACATGCCAACATTTCCTTTTCTATGGTAGAGTAGTTCTGTTCTGCCGAGGACAAGGCCTTCGAGGCAAAGGCTACCACATGCTCCGTGTCCCCCTTCTTCTGCGTAAGAACTGCTCCTAGTCCGTATGCACTGGCATCCGTGGTGATGACTGTATCCCACTCTGGGTTAAATGGCTGTAAACACGGCGCTTCCATGACGTGCCGTTTTATACTTTCAACCGCCTTCTTCTGGGGTTCTTGCCACAAAAATACCGAACTTTTTTTGAGTAGGTCACGGAGTGGTGCTGAGGTTTCGGAGAACTTGGGGATAAATTTTGCGTAATACTCCGCCAGTCCAAAAAATGATCTTACTTCGTCTTTGCTGGTGGGTTGCGGTGCTTTTATGATTGCCTGCATCAAATTTTGTTTGGGACTGATCCCTTTTTCTGAGATTTTGTACCCCAAGTATTCGACTTCTTTCGCTTTGAATATGCATTTTTCATGGCGTAGCCTCACCCCTGCTTCTTGCAGCTTGATCAGGACAGTTTTCAATGTGGCATCATGCGTTTGTTCATCCCCTGCGTACACAAGGATGTCGTCCTGGAAATACGCGACATTTTTGACCTTTCGTAGCAAGACATCCATCATGCGTTGAAAAGCTGATGCTGCCGACGATAAGCCGAATGGCATCTTGGTGAACTGATAGGTGCCAAATGGTGTGATGAATGCTGTGAGGGGTTTCGACTCTTCATGCAATTGTATTTGGTGATATGCGTTTCTCATATCCAGTTTTGAGAAAATTTTGGCTTCCTTCATCAATAGAATGAGTTCATTTATGCTCGGTAGTGGGTAGTTGTCGGTGATGACCTCTAAGTTTAAACTGCGAAGGTCGATGCACACCCTTAGCTCTTGTGAGTTCGGTTTCTTTATAAGCACTACTGGGCTCAGCCATTCTGACACTTCAACTTCTTCAATGACATCCTCCGCTCTCATTTTGTCTAATTGATTCCTGAGAGTGTCTCTTGCGGTTGCTGGCACGGGCCTCACTCGATTTTTGACTGGGACGGCATTCTTTTTGAGCATTATTTTATGGAAAAAGCCCTTGATGTGACCCGGCTCCTCCGAGAAAAGTTTTGGGTAGTCACTCTTGACAATGGGACCATTCCTCGCGCAGACAGACAGTACCTGGTCTTCTGTGCTGGGGTCCAGTTTGATTTTTAGCTTGTCTTGGTCGTCCCATCCCAGTACTGCTGGGCCTTTGTGGCTGAAATAAACTCTGGTGGTGGTTTCTCTTCCTTTAAACTCCACCTTCCCTTTGATATATCCCAGTAGTTCAACTGACGCCCCACCAAAAACTGTGGGTTTGTGTCATGTGGTGAGAACGTGGACCTTTTCTTTTCCCACCATTTCCTTGTATGTCCGTAGGGGTATTATGGTGAGGTCCGAACCTGAGTCCGCCATAACTCTTGTTTCTCGACCGTCAATTTTGATTGTGCAATGGGGCTTTTCTCTTCTTGCCCTTGTGCTGTTTACCATAATGACTGTGGCTCTCCCCTCATCTTCTGAGGACGATTCTCTCTCCCTGTTGTGATCCGTATTTACACTGGTAACTTTCTTGTTTCTCCACCGACACACCAACGAGAAATGGCCAATGCGTTTGCAGATGGAGCACTCTTTGTCTCTGGCTGGGCACTCCCTATCGAACGCCAGGTGTTTCGTGCTGGTGCACCTGTGGCATTTCAGAGGTTCTTTCTTACCTCCTTTCCCCTCTCTCATGTCTGGTGTCTGTCTTTCTTTCTTTGAGTGAAATGTGACTGCTTGGATTTCAGCAGAACTCTGGGTTCCCATGAGTTCTTTTCGTCTTCCCGCTGTTTCTTCAACCGCTCTCGCAATTTCGATCGCCTTCTCTAGTTGTAATTCTTTCTCCACAATGAATTTATCTTGTACTTTTCTGCTGTTGGTGTGGACTGTCAACATATCGCAGATGAGGCTCTCAGCATTGTTGCCGAAACTGCACAGCGCCGCCAGTTCCCGCAGCTTGGTGACGTAGTCGTCGACTGGTTCAGATATTTCTTGTCTGCGGGTGTAAAAGCGTATTCTATGCAACACCGTGTTTTCTTTACTTGCAAATCTCTTCACTATTCTCCTAACTGCCTCCTTAAAGACGTCATCGTTGTCCCCTGCCACCGGGATCGGGGTGAGACTCTCAAACACCCTCTGCCCTTCCACTCCTAGGGCATTAAGTTACATAGCCCTACGCCGTGCCGCTGAAAATCCTGCCCCTCCTAGCGCCTCTACATACGTCGTGAAAAGGGGTTGCCATTGCGGCCACGGGATGGCAGGTCTACCTGGAGTTTGCAGGAAGGGGGTTGGCGGCGTCGCTCCTTGCATGTTCCCACGTGGGTTGCAGTGGTGATCCTCGTCGCCAATTTATGTAGTAAACTCTTGCACAGATGACAGGAGGCGTGATTACTGGCTGGATGTCTTTTATTGTATAAGGGACATCTGCCGGGAACATGTAAGTAATAGAGAGCCAGGGGGCTAGGCAAACGTACCTAATAACTGCTGCAGGGCTGTGGGACTGAAATGTCTCGTGAGGCAAGCCCCCAGGCCCCAACCTCGGAGGAGCCGGCAGGACGCGTCTTGCCGCGTCCTCTGATGCTCCCGTAATGCGCGCGAAGCGCGCGGGGGCGGTCCTCGCTGCCGTGGCGAGATCTCGCGAGAGTTGGTAACTCTCGCGATATCTCTACAGTTACCTTTTAGTTGCTTCACATGTCGTGCAGCTGTATTGGTGGCCTTGATATTCGTTCGGGGAGGAGGGTGGGTGTGGGGGCAGGGCAATTAGAGATTTAGCTTCCTGGCGGGTTCCTGCGACTCCGGAAACAATCAGGCTTGTTTCAAAACAATACTTGAAGGTATGCAGAGTCAATTACGGGGCCAGTGTGTGACAAGTGCTTTTTGTTATAGCAGATTTTTTTTTTTGTAATTGTGATTAAGTAACAGTTCTGACCTGAGTGATCGATGCTCCCTCCTGGACAAAGAACCAAGAAGGCCCCCTCACTCCAGGGGCTGCAGGGCCCCCAACTACGCCAGTGCCCAGTATCAACAGGAACATCATTGGCACTGGTTTCCCACTTCAAAGTTCTTTTTTGCCAACTGGACTTCTCTCAAGTCATTTTCAAGACGCTGCATGACCCACGAGTGAATCATTGACATTCTATGCTGTCAAATCACTTCAAGCCGTTTCAAGCAGTCAACTCGACCATCACCTGCTTGTTTTCCAGCATCTTCAAGCCGATTGCTGGTGCAGAACTGCATTACACTTTTGGATCCAGTCCAACTGGCTCGCTGCTACAATTGAATCAATGCATCAAGATGTTTTTGAGCCAATGATGCACAAGGTCCTGCACATTACCTGTTTCCAAACTTCCTTCGAGTCTTAAACCAATTACTGCTTGTTGAAGAGCATTCAGTTTGCCTTCTATTGAACTGAATTGGCCTTCATGATGTTGACTCAACCAATGATCACCCGGCAGCCAGAAGTCCAGCTTGATGCTGTTGAGCCAAAAGAAGAAGCTTTAAAGGTAAACATAGTGGTTCCACCCCCTTGACTTATTTTAAGGTCTCTTTGAAAATTAAGACCCTACTTTTTACCGTTATAAAAGACACATTGTCTAACTACCTTTGTCTTCATAACCATAGTTGAATCAAATGATTGCATTTTATTACAGAGTTGTTAGTGGTTTCATTAGTTTGCCAATCCTATTGTATTTTATAGAACATTCATTGGAGAATTTTTTGCTTTTGGTCCCATAGTACTATTGTTGTTTTGTTTGCTTAATTTCTGGCTCGCACACCTCTTGAAGAGTTTAGCCAGCCTTCAGCCCATGGTACCTTAATGAGGTGAAAGACCATTTCGGTTGTACTCGTTTCACCTTTGCAATTGAGATCTCTGCTGGTTGAGTTATATTTTGGGGATGAGCAGGAGTTTAGAAACCACAGCACATCAATGTACTCCGGCAATGCAGTGGTGGTTTCATCATAGTAAAACACTTTGGGCCTCATTGCAAGTTTGCCAGTATTCTGGTGGTAAATCCACCGGAATACCGCCAAATGGAATTGCTGTTATAGCTACTCCGTCCCATGGGTTTACCATGGGATTACAAGTGTTGGGAGGCAGTCTAAATCCCCTTTTTAGGCAGTCCATAGGACTCCATTGGGGATTTTTGGCAGAATTACCACTGGTTGAATTACCGATTGGTAATTCCACTGATTTCTGGAGGTAAAGTAGAGGATCTACCTCATCTGGAGGTGGATCCTCTACTTTACCTCTAAAAATTGTCAGAATAACCACTCATTAATTCCTCTGATGGTAAATATGCCAAACTTGTGTTGAGGCCCATTAGCCATGCATGTGCAGTACCAAATAGTTTTATTAGGGATTGTTGCTACTTCTTGAATTATAAATATGCTTCCAGACTTATACAGGTTTGGTTTATTCAGAAAGTATTGGAGAGTAAAGAAAAGATTAACTACATCTTGCTAGATCTGTAGCCAGATGTATAAGAATCCAGAAAAGCAGGACAAATAAGATAGAGGGAGAGGAAGTTGCTGGCGCGAACCACAGATGCTTGATGATCCTCTTCTGTGGGTGCACTTTGACGCTAACATGGTAATGTCAGTGTATGTGAGTGAGGGAAATCCAAAGAGTGACATACCATCACTGAATGTTCCTAATGGGAAAGCCAGCCATTAAGCTTGCACGCAGGTAATACAGAGACAACAAATGGAAAAATAACAGGAACAGCTCCTGCAGTACCTTACAATTGGTAATCATCATTGAATAATTGTAAGATTATCACCAGAACATGCTCCTTTAAAAGGGGTAGAGAGGTAGGAGAAAGGGTACTGTGCCAGGTACAGCCATAAAGACATGGGGACTTAATTGCATTTGAAATGTTTCAGCTTAGGCAGACAGGCATTACCCATGTCAAAAGGTGTGAACACCCTGCAAGCAAAATATTGCGGATCGGAAGAACAGTTTATGCCTAAAGCCTCAAACCGTGAAAGGAATGGAGAGTTGCAATCACCTTCTCTTCAGGCTTTCACCCAATAAGAGAAGGGGTCTCGCATTTGAGCAAAGTCCCCAATTATTGTAGGCTGATATTTCAGTTAATGAGGATAGGTACTGTATGTAGGTACAGAAATTTAGCCACACCACCTAACTCTGTAGATTAAATGCTTTGCATGTGACCATCTAAGTCGTAAATAGGCCAACTTTCAGCCAGATCTGGATTCTACACCAACAACTCTTTGCATTATGGCGCTTGTAGTCATTTGCCCTGATTATAAGTAGTATGTGCCTTTATTGGTTGATTACATCTGCTGCAGAGATCCGTGTTTACCCAGAGGTCCTGCCTTCAATTTCCTTTTGAACTTGCAAGCATTGGATACAGTAAATTTGATAGGATTGAATAATGGTAACACATGCACAATTGGGCAACATAACATGTTGGGGAAAACAGTGTTTGCAGGTATCACATTGTTGAGCTGTACCGGGCTACATTTTGCATGCCATAATATGTTTGTGCTCGCATCGTTTTCTTGCAATGAATCTCTGTTAAAGAATGAGCATTGTCAAAGTCAAAACGTTTGGCTCACGTGAAGGCATAAGGGAGGCATTTTCTGGGCACCACTATCACATACGTTGGTATTACACAATGAACCTGCTTTTACCCTCATATGGACAGCCAGTTTCATTATTACCGTGCCGGCCGAGCACCTATCCCATGCTTACACAAAAGCCAAAACTGCTGACTTTGTAGATGCTCGATTACATGCGCCTTTGACACTAAGATCCTGCTTGGGCTGGATGCAAATCTGAGAGTTGTGGCCAAAAATTGTAAAGCATGCCCGATGGCATTAGACAGCTGGACATGTCACAATTGATTGACATTGAGATGCAGCAAATCCAATATCTGGCCACTCTGAAAGCCGTCGGGCAGATGAGCCAAGCTTTCAGCCTGCTGTTTATGGGAAATTGTCTGCATGTTAGAACTGTAGCAAAAAGCATGGTTGAGAATACTGCTACTGAATTACACTGGAAATCTTAGGTTCCTTTGTTTTAGAGATAGGTTATCACCTATGTTAGTGAACTAGTTAATATCTTCACATTGTAATACTAAATCCCTCTGATTAACTGTTTTATTTGGTTCCATGTAATAATGTCCCCATAAAAATGTCACTTGGCAAAAAAGTCGCCCAAAAAAAAAATGGCCTTTTCCCCGTGACATTGTATATGGTGACCACAGTTCCAGGAGGGTTCATGCACAACACCCCGGCTGCCCCAACATTTGCGGAGTTCAGCAGTGTATATTTATTATTTCCATGATTTATTTATCCTCACCCCAGGGATCATTTGTAGAGAGGATTGTCCAGTCCCGCTAGTACGGCTCAGCGGGAGGCCGGTCCTCTCCAACTTCCAAGACGTAGCACCAAGCTGCCACTCGGCACCAGGAATGAGTGTGCAGCCTTTTATTTCACCAGGCAGTGGTACGTGCAGCCTTTTCCATGTTGTGCAGCTATCAGCTGCCATGAACACGTCCTATTGGCCTACAGCAGCACACCTTCCAGTAGGCGGCATGGCTAGTTCTCCATTGGGCTGGCTGAGTCACACTCAGACACGTGGAAACCAAACATTTTCCGTTGCTCAGCAACATCAGCTTCCACTACGGGTCTCAATGGCAATGTGCACGCCATGCCCTGTAACAGAAATAATTTCTTTATGAAGGCAGAGTGACTACAAAAAGAAAATGTATTTTGAAGTATGAGGGCTCCACCCTCCCCACGGCATGGAAGACGCTAGGCTCGAGGCCCCCATGTCATGGACTGGGGGGAGCCCTATGACTTCAAAAATAAATTGTTTATTTTTGAAGTCACTCTGCCTTCACAAAGAAATGATTTCCGTTATGGTTTGGTCCTTAACGGAAATCATTTCTTTATGAAGTCAGAGGGCCCCATTACGGGTTTGGCGGTAACCGTGCCGGTGCCACCGGCAGGTTGCCGCTGGACCCGTAATGATTTACTGGTGCCCAACTTCCCAGTAACACCAGGGGATTAGAACCCCAGCGGTCCGGGAAGTCAGGTGCCGGCAAATGGTAAGTCCCAATTCCCATCGAGTCCTATGGGGACCACGGAAGCACCGGCACCAGTCTGACCTGCCGGGTGGGATGGCAACCGCCCGAGAGATGTAATATGCCTGTCCGGAAACAACTGTGCCGGTAAGTTTACCGGCATCGTTGTTTCCAGACAGGCATATTTCTAAAGAGGCCCAATTTCATTTTGAAGTATTAGGGCTCCCCTTAACCCCATGATGTGTGCGTGTGTGAGTGTATGGTGAACGGGTGCACACTTAAAAGTATAGGTGGCTGCCTGTGTGAGTGTATGGTGAAAGGGTGCACACTTAAAAGTATGGGTGGGTGCCTGGGTGTGTGTGCCTGTATGGTGAAAGGGTGCACACTTAAATGTACGGATGGCTACCTGGGTGTGAATGTATGGTGAAAGGGTGCACACTTAAATGTATGGATGGCTGCCTGGGTGTGCCGGTATGGTGAAATAATGCACACTTAAATGTATGGATGGCTGGGTGTGCGTGTGTGTATATGGTGATTGGTGTGTGTGTTTGCGTTCAGGGGTGCAACAAAAACTACATTTCGGGGTGGCTAACCCTTCAAATGTTGGGAGAGGCGCTAACTTCATAGGCGGTGGGGGAGGGGCAAACTTATTTGTTTGGGGGCATCTCATTTCTTTACTCATTTTAATGAGACTATTCTAGTGTATCTTCAATGTTACAAGCAGTTAACTCTCTCCTTTAAGGTTGAAAGCATCCACTTATGGACTGCTGTGAGAATGAGTGGTCTCCTGTTCCCTCTCTACCCTTCCAATAACTCCCCTGGCATGCAAGTATTAAACCCACATCACAATTTCAATTGCATAAAACATTTGGCATTTGAACGCATGTACTAACTGTGAAATGCTTTATGTTAGCTGGGCTCTTGTTAACAGGGAAACCCAGGTGTTATTTAACATCTGTGCCCTGTTCTGTCTGGCAACTACTTTAAAGGTCAGCCAGGTCGAATCAACAAACATAGCCCAAAGTTTCAGGGGGAGTTCTGAATCCCAGTCAACTCAATGGTGTTGCACCAATACTTGTGTTTAATGTCTTGATTGTTCATTACTCCTAACCCCATTCTTCCTCGTCCCAGTGGTGTGTATGAGAAAGTACTTGTGTATAAGGCACTCTGCCTCATACACAAGTACTGGGATGAGGTAGAGGTACATGGAGGTAATGCCTGACTTAGCCACCTGCACTCTTCATTACTCCTAGTCCCACTCTTCCTCATCCCAGTACTTACCTATGAGGCAAAGAGCCTCATACGTAAGCTCTGGGACAAGGAAGAGTGACATGGAGGTAATTCTGGGCCAAAGAGCTGATTTTGGAGGTTGGGGTAGGGGTGGTAGCGAGAGCCGATGTGTGGGGGGGGGCAGGATTGTGCAACAAATCATAATGCTGTCCATGTCCAGGTTAAGCAGGCATGATATGTGGTATTAGTGGCTAGAGAGGCATGTTGGTGCAGCCAGTCTAGTCATTCCTCAGTTTGTTATGACTTTTTTTTTAACTGGGCATTTCTGATAAAGCAGTCCTGCTAAGTGAATTACCTGGCTAGACTGCCATTTGGGTGCTGCCAGTGTAGCCGTTTCTTATTGCGGCATTGTATATTTTTCTGGGCATCTGTGATCAAATGATATGATATAAGTCATTTATAACGTGACGGTACACAAGTGTTTCTAGGCGTGACAAGAAAAGGGATATGGAAGATAGAGGGAAGACAAGACAAACGATCTTACTAAGCCTTGTGTCATTCAGATCATGCAAGTGCGAGAACGAGAAGTGCAAAGGGAAAGGGAGGAGGGAAGTGCAAGGGAGAGGGGAGGGAAAAACATGGCAGCAATACTCGGAGTAAGTGCAGCCAGGGCAGCGTGGCTCTGGGTATTGCAAGCCAAACACAGGACTGTAGGGTTACAGTTACAGCCCCTAAGTGCTTGGTAGGCCCAGAGGAGTGCAAGGGTGACTGATCAAGAAAGAGTCTGGACTCAGTGAGACTCTGAGGGTAGCCAAGCAACTAGTCAGTACAGCGGACAGGTAGGTCAGGTAAGCCAGCAGGGGAGGGAGAGAGAGAAAGCAGAGGTGAAGAGGAAAGTTTTGAGCTGCTTCCGGAACTTCATGTGGTCCAGCTCAAGTTTGAGAGGGGCAGGGAGGCTATTCCAGAGGCAGGCACCTGCAAAGGGGCGAGATCTACGCCCACTCTCTGCCTGGAGAAGTGTCTAACCCTGAGAAAGTTGTAGGTAGCTGAGCGAAAGGCTTGAGAAGGAAGATATTTTGGAAGAGAGCCTTGGATGTAGTGCGGACCCCAGGCCCAGAAAGCCTTGTGGAGAATGGAAAGGGTGTTGAACTTGATCCTTGCAGCAACTGGGAGCCAGTGGAGAGATTTCAGGGCTGAAGAGATACAATCACTGGGCTTGAGGCGAAGGATAAGTCTTGCAGGCCTGTTCTGGATTAGTTGCAGAGGGTGGAGAGCAGAGGAAGGCAGATTGAGAAAGAGGCTGTTGCACTAGGCCAGCCTGGAGAGAACCAGGGCTCTGGAGACCGTGAGTTTCTGGGGGAAGTGAGAAAGGGAAGAGTTCCTTTGAGGACCAGCAGCTGGTAGTGGGACTTCTCAGCGACGTCTGAGATGTGAGGAGAGAAAGAGAGAGAGTGGATTCAAAGATGACACCAAGGTTGTTTGCCTCACAGGAAGGGCCCAAGGCGGGCAGCCAGAGAGAGAGGGAAATCAGGGGCAGGAGTCCAAATGAGAAGGATCGCCATCTTACTGACATTAAGGCAGAGATCGTTGGAGGCACACCAATCCTGAATCGTGGATAGACAGTCAGGAATGAGCAAGAGAGTAGAGGAGTCTGAGGGGAGCCTGAAGGAAAGCAGAGTGTCAGCTGCATAGCACTGAAAATTAGAGGAGAAGGTAGAGTTCAGGAGGGCCAAAGGGGCCAAGCAGAGGTTGAAAAACCATGGTGACAGGATGGAGCGGAGGGAAAGGGACCAAGTTGGTCCAGGGAGGGGCTGTCCAAGAGGAAGGAGGTCAGCCACTCAAGGGCCTGATCCATGATGTCCAGGTTCTCATGGAGTTGATTGATCAGGATTGATCAGCAGGATGGCGTGGTTGACCGTGTCAAAAGCAGAGGAAAGAGCAAGGAGGATAAGGACAGAAGGAATGCTGGAATCAAGGTTAGAGAGCAGATCTTTACAGGTGTTCAGGAGAGCAGTTTCCGTGCCTCTGGCAGCTCTGAAGCCAGACTGAAGGTCATGGAGACAACCACCAGATTCTGTGTGGAGAGTAAGCTGGGAGATGGCCAGCTTTTCCAACAGTTTGGCCAGGAAAGGGGTGACAGAGATTGGGCGCTAGTTTGCCGGGCAGGCAGGATCAGCAGATGGCTTCTTGAGGAGTGGGTGCATAAGAGAGTGGTTAAGGGGAGAGGGGAACGTTCCACTGGCAAAAGAGTAATTACAGAAATCTGCCAAGGCTAGAACGAGGGTGTCAATGTGGTCCTTGATGGTTTTGGAGGAGCAGGGGAGCACCTGTTTGGATGACACTTTCATAGATCGGACTTGTCTAGAAACCTCTCTCAGGTGTTGTCAGAGAAAAAGAGGAGAAAGGAGGAAGAGAGGTAGAGATGGCCAAAGGAGGGGACTGAGAGAGGAAGAGGGAGAGGAGAGGAGACAAAGGACAGGAGTTTTAGCAGAGAAGTGAGATCACAGAGGGTCTGGGAGGGAACAGGAGAGGTAAAGACAGCAACAGGATTGATCAGTTCCTTGCAGATTTTAAAGAGTTTGGCCGTGTTGTTAGAGGCCACAAGCTTGAATGTGTGTTCTCTTCTTGATGAGTGTTAATGCTTCCACTGACATTTTGGTGCAACCAGTCTAGGTATGTCTAAATGTGGCCTGGCATGCTTCACCGTAACAATATTACGTGTCTACACTGGTTTACATTGTGTAGCCAGTTGGACATGTTTTCATTGTGGCATGGCATTTTTAATAGCAAAGTATTCATGTTCCTGTGCACTGTTGGTGACTTGCATCTATTGGATTGGTGTTACCCTACAAAACAATTGCAAACACTCTGGCTTTGTAGGCAATTTTTCTCAGAAAGTGTGCTGTATACTGCATTAAAACACATATGTATATCTTTCTCCTAGTGCAGTGTGTGGCATATCCCTTCAGCAGCAGGTTTGTACGTATTTCGCAAGTGTGGTAATCTAGGCCGGCCCAGAGTTTGGCGAGACCAGTGATTTGTTGCTGAGTTGGGTTCGCAGGGGGGCCCCCACATTTTGTGTTATGCCACTGCCGCGTATGAGTTTTGACGTGCAGGGGTTGACCCAAGACTTCCAGGACTGAGAACTGTATTTATGTTTTTTTTGCATTTTTTGTCCAATGCAATAGTACTATGATTGCATGGGAAAGCACAAGAACAACTAGACAGGTACAGCACGGCCTTATCGCTGATTCACCCATGCTCCATGTTTCAGCAAGGTTACCTAGCACCAGCATGAGTGTTTCAGTCTATGACACTATGCTTTTCTCCTTTTCTTTTTACGTGACACAAATTCCCGGCACGCACAGCCTGCATTACAGATTCAGTGCGGACTGCATGATCTCTTATCAGGATGCCAGCTCATTGCATCCCAAATAATTTTGATGTGACACAGCACGGAACCAAGCCAGGTAAGCCCCATCATACTTGGGTTTATCCTGACTTGAACCTTTCAACTCTTGTTTTTTGATGCATAGGGATGAACAATTGAGTGACTCAGGCCTCTGCTTTCTCTGCACCCCCCTCTTTTTAGCACAACGTCAGCACTTGCAAGCAACACAGTTTAAAATAGGAGCCCCCTATTACCTACCAGGAGCACATATCTCCAGTTTTATCTTTTCTATCGAAGCCTTGCAGCACCGGCAGAGCTCCCCTGGGGTCTAGCAGTGAAGAAAGGGAACCCCAGAATCCTATGGTAAGCCCCTTACCTCAGGCAGTTCTGACCTTTACCAGCCACTTCATGAACAACGTTTAATTGTGATGTTATTTGGCAGTCTGCCGGAATACACATACAGTCCTCTAATTATATTTATTTGTGCACATCCAACAGGGTCCTCCAGTTACACCCTGATGAAGACAGCCTCAACAACTCATCTTACCACCAAAATGTGACTCAACCAGGGGTTGTCATGTGGTCCACCTGCATGACCATCCCTACAACTACTGGACATTAGTTTCCTTCTCTTCTGTCCACCCCTGGCCGCGTAGGCAGACCCTTCTGGTGGTCACTTTCGAGGCTGATGGAACAATACTTTAACCACAGCTAAAGAAGGAGTGTATTGTCTGTACTTAATAACAACTCTCTAGACTTTGCTTTAAGTGTGACTATAATAGTGATGAATATACAGATGTGACTTACTGGTGACTCTGCAGAGTTGTGATACATTATCACTTCTGCAGGTTCTTTGTCCCTGAACAGACAGTATCCATTGATTTATTTTGTTAAACTAGATACAACCACGGTCTCAAGTGGCAGGATTTAGGACACTACCTATTCAAGTTGTGATGCTGTCTGAGGAAGACCGTAGACATTTCATTTTTTTCATTTTTTGATTAGGTTCAAGGATGTTTTGGCAATTGTATTTCTTTGTAAATATGTCTATCTGTCTCTTACACCCCTTGCCCTCTCAGTTTTGGTCTTTCACACAGTTCCAGCACTGCATCTCTTTTTATCAACCACCATCTATCACCATAGTACAGCAGTGGGGGGTGTTTTGGAATATCAACCATCAGTGTCCTGCGCTAGATAAGCAGAGGTGGCAGCTGAACAGTGGAGTGACGAAGTGATAGACCCCCTACTCCGGTAAGTATAAGTAAGTATATAGGGCTCAGAAAGAACCCTGCTCCACTTTAGGTCAAGCGCCATACAATAAAGAAAGTACAAGGGGTTGTCAGATTTTCATGAAGTATATTTAAACAGACAGTTGCCCTATAGAGACACGTGTTTCGGCGTATCACTCGCCTTTTTCAATCAGGGCTAATTGGTGAGAGATATAGTTCACTTATTCAAATAGGGTGGTGAATTTCATGGGATCAATCCCGCCTCACAAGAGGTGGTCTCCTTCACAAGCGTCGGCGTTGTTCATGACTATAGTGCACCCTTACACTATAGCGATATAGCTACTACATAAAGATATGCATATTGTATTGAGATTTTCCTGTGGTTGTATGCAGAAACATGTACAAAAAAATGTGCTTTTACTCTCTGTGAAAACAAACCTCATGTTTTAGGAATATATTTGAGCGGTTTGTTTGGTTTTCCAGCATACATTTATTCTGTTTTGATTTAATCATTGTTCAAATGATGTGTTGATACGAAAGGGTTTTGAATTATTAACCACTCTGATATCAATTTATGGCAGCAGTCCCTTCTTTTTTGGTTTAAGTACTACTATTGCCCACCCCGCTGCCCACCCACCTAGGCACCCAACTCTTCTGCTTTGACCATATGTATGGGGACAATATTACCTGATAACCTGTCTTTGGTCCGTCTGAATTACTGCAATCCCTTTTATCCTCTCCTTCCAAAAATAATTTAACAGACTCTAGGATCTAGATGATGCAGTGGATTGTTGCATACTGAAAACGTAAGAGGTATGAGCATCAATCTACAGTTATAGAGGCTATACTTTGGCTGACAATCGAAAAACCTATAAGCTAATGCCCACTTTACACTATATTTCTGATATATTAACTAATTCAACACATCCCTGGTCAGATCCACTTGTTCCTTTTTTGAAAAAAAAAAAAACATCATTTAAAGGATTATCATTAGAGATACATAATTCTTCTTGCGGGCTGCCGAACTCAGGAATAGCTGTCCAACAAACATCCACAGCCTCCAAAATGTGTTATCCTTTAGAGAAGAAATCAAGATTTGTATTTTACCTGTCTAAACTCAGTTATCTTGTCATCAGTAAATACTTCAGCAGCACTAAGGAGCCTTTCATGTGATAGCCGTGCTTTTTAAATGTAAATTAATACATATATAGAAACACGGAGGACCAATCCAACCACTGAACACACATGGAGCATGGAGAAGTGAATATGTTACCTGCTGATAAGAATACCAGTCTAGAATGACCACAAACTATTTCAAAAAGCATTCTGGAAACAACAACAATGCATTGAATTACACTGAGGCAGATACAAATGTTATATGGTGAAATGTTGGAGGAGGAGGCGAATAAAAAGGTGAGGCAAAGATTGAACAAGCAGAGGTGCATGGCCCACGGGTTTCTCCTACTGTCACACAGGCTAAACATAATTTTGTGAAACAAATAAAGGTTAATTTTCTGATCTGCTACAACATTTGCAATAATATAAAAAGTAAGGCTCTCTCGATGTTTTGCTACTTCGCCTCCACTTTCAACAACTCCTCATCTCTTTCCATTTAATTTGCCATTTCACCTCTCCTGGGTTAATACCACTTTCATCTTCCTCACCTCCAACAACCAGTTTCTCTCAATCTCTCTCTTTTTAAGCCTCTGGGTCTTTGTCTTCCTCTCCAAAACTGTCTCCAGTTACTCTTCTTTCCTTGCCTTTTGTGATCCTCTACTCTCAGTCTTCTGGGCCTCTCTCATCTCAAGATTCTGCAACCTTTTATCCCACTTCCTTCTCTGTTCTTCCCAGACATCTAGGTCTCCCAATTCCCCACATGGAGGGACTGTCCCCGGTCAAGCTCATGTGCCTCTCCACTGACACCATGTCTCCTGCTTTCCTAAAGTGACTCAGGTTCTCCTTCAGCTTCCTCTCTCCTGCTCTTGCTCCAGCTACTACTATACCAGCCCCTTCTACAGTTCGCTTACCTCACGAGCTGGATCCGAATGAGCTCTTCCTCCAAACTCCTGCTCACGTTTGGCAAAGGCCCTCTATTTCTTATGGCCTTAACCCACCTTCCAGACCTTTCCTGACCTAAGGGAAGTCATGTGTGTGGGTTTGATATGATGAGCTAGGCATGCAGATCAATCCCTGTTTACTATAACCTGTTTTTTGTACTTCCCCTATAACCACTCTCATACATAGTGAAAACTGCTCTATATTCAGCTTATCTCTTTTCACAGATTGCTCATGCGGTCTGCTCAGGTGGATGGCTTTAGATTGCAACAGTGTGGGCAGACGTGTGCCGAGTGTTGAGCTGGGTCTGTAATGGGAATGGTTGCCATCTTTGATTTAGGATTGCCGTTTGTGGATAGGTCAGGTGAAATGCTCATGCCAGTCTCCCCCATGTCCAGCATGACTGTGCTGCCTCTGCTTCTCAAGGTATTTTTCTTCAATGCACAAGCATTCTGTGACACTCACTTTGAGGTATTTCTGAATCTATGTGGCAACTTCATGTTTGTTCAGGTTTGTTGAGGACTATGGAAGGTTGTGGTATGTGCCAGAGTTGTACTAAGGGGCCTGCAGATATTTTCAAGTTAATGCGCTGTTGAGACAGGCATGGCAGAGTATGTCTGAAGGGGGCAACTGGACTGGAAAGCAGGTGGAAAGCCGCTGCAGGTTGCATCATTGACGTAGCCAGAGGATCCTTCATGCACCGTCCCAGGCATTATGTGACTTGGCAACACTGCCATTCAGCAGTAAGGTCAGGAAGGGGATTTCAGCACACTACTCCAGATTGACACCGACCTACATGTTTGTCAAACAAATCTTAGATATGTACAGGCTGCATATGGACCAACATTAACATCATGTCTGCCAACCTTCCTCTTTTGCATTTAAGTTAATTTAATTTTCAGAATTCTCTATTATGCTTCGCAAAAACATTACAATATTGTCACCTAATGAAACACATGAGTAATTTCTAGAATCAGAAGAAGGAATAAGGATCCACCCCCTCCCCCTCCCCGAAGCCCTGCGTTACACAGTTGGAATCAGATTTGCATCTAACGTATACTCACACTTGACAGATGGTAGCACCACTCCTAACCTCTCCTTACATCAATGCCCATTTATAGTGGGGTATGCCGGCAAACAAGATATATAGTAGGTAGCTTCTACAGTTACAAAATATAACAAAATATTCTTATATTGCTTTTCTAGGAAAGGAGAGGTTTGTTTAGCTCGAATCTCTCATGAGTATAACACGAAGCATTTAACACAATTCTTCCTGCCAATTCTACAGTCACTGTTTGACGTAGTCACAAACCAAGTGCTAGTGTAAAAAGTAGGAGTACTCAATTGGAATCCACAGAATTTGTGACAGCATAAAAATCAGTAAATGTGTGGCGGAGAGGAAGGGGTCAGCGGAATCATAAGTTACGATCCACCTCGCCGTCATACAAACACTTGAAAATGAGGCACTAAATATAATCACCAGTTTCAAACTATTTCTCTTCACTAGAAGTCTGTCTTCTCATTAAAAGATGACACATTCAATTATAGCTACTAAAACTAATTTGTTATTCTTTCTTGTCTCAAAATGATGGCATTTTCATTTGCAACCACTGAATGTACGCTCCTGACACCAAACAATTTCATGATTTTCATCTTTCATAGTCAGTTCAAACAAATGGATGTTTTCCACTGCCTTCAAAATGTCAACCAAACATGGCCTATCCCATTTCAATGTCCACTATTGTACTAATGTACTATATAGTCAACCGTATCCGATTTACATTTTTTAACCTCAACCACATCCAATATCATTTGTCTTCCTTTCCTTAAGTGTGCAAACGTGCATTTGTCATAAAGTTACACGTATTTCATCTAGACAACAACAAAGTTTATAATAGTTGAGACATCAATCACTGTATTCTACAGACTAATTTAGAAACCAGAAATACAATGTTCCTGCACAAATCAGCTCCAAACTCTGCACAAGTAAGTCATTACCGAAAAACTTTAGCTTTAAGATAACATCATGTTCAACCAATGTGATACAAACAGAGTTGAAGCCTGTCTCCAGAATGTGGTGTTTAGCAGCCTAGCAATCACAAATGCAGAATATACACTGACAATGTCAGCAACTGGCGAACATCCGATGCAACTTCAACAATATTCTATTTCCCAACCCCTCCCAAACTCGCCAGCATTCTCCCTAAACTCTCAAAACATCCTCCAAAATCTCTGCAAAGCATACCAAAGGGCACCGATTCGAAAGGCGGCAATTTTCTAAAAATCCTAACTACATGCAGGTGACCACCAAAACGTACACATCCCTGTTGCTGGTCCCCTGCGTGCAGCTGTAAAGACTCCCAAAGTGGGGTGGAAAAAGAAAGAGTTAAATGAAGGTGAAATCGCCTATATTGCTCTCTTTTACTCACTGCTTTGGGAGAAATAAATCACTGCCTGCAGATATGCTTTTCAGGCAGCGTTTTATATTGGAGGATGTCAATGGAATCTTCTCCTCATGAGCAGGTGCTAATGAGAGGTGCATTCAACCGGAATCTTTTCATTTTGCACCTGAATGAAAATCTCATGCAGGCGTAAAACCAAATGCTCTCCCGAGGGAAAGGAGGAAAGCAAAGCAAAAGTGCTATCTCTGCTCTGCTGCTCTCTGAAACCTTGGAACGGAAAGCATTTTACGCTTAACTTTCACGCTCCGGCACTACATTGTAAAATGGCCCCCAGTGTGTTACTTTAGCACTCACCTCATTACAAACAGCGGTGAGGGAAGAAATTACAGTAATGCTAGGGTAATTCCTTCAAAGCTGCATTGCTGCGGCATTACTGCATCAATATACAAGAGGTCTGGTGTTAAGTTGGATGATTTACCTCCATCAAAAAGGTGGCAGTAAATCCTCCACCTTACTTCAAAAATTGACGAAAATCAGTGAAACTACCACCGACTGAATTACCGCGGACAGTAATTTAGCTGAAATCCCCATGGAGTCATACGGACTCCAAAAATTGGGATTAACACAAACCTATCACCACTTGTAATCCCATGGTAAATCCGTAGCACTAAGCATCGGTAACAGTGATCGAGTTTTTACCACCAAATTACCACCACACTCATAATAAGACCCTTTTTCTTGTGGCTCTCCATGAACAATGTGTATGCAGTAATATACTTGTCATTTATTACACTATTTAGTTCAAGCAAATGGGCCAAGATACCAGCCCTTTATTCCCCATATCATTTGATATCATTATATAGCTAGATATATTTAAGGAGTGAATAGATGTGTATCATTAATGAACAGTTGATTATATAAGTCACCCGCTGGTATTGTTTGGTGCCCCCTGACATGGTCAAATAAGATGATGTATTTGCTAGCAGAGATGATTGTCATAACATCACCATATCCAGTCTTGTGGGCAATTTCCCCAAATGGATGTTTGCTGTTTATTTTCATATGCATTCATTCAATTTGGTTGAATGTATTTCTTGATTTTCTCTGGTCAAGCGCACAAAGGACAGAATTGAGACCATCCAAAATGATTTCAAAAGTCACCCTAAAACTCTTCAAACTCGGTTACGAAAGCGTTCTTGCTTGCTTGGAATAATTCAAATATATTGTGCAATCATAGACTTTGCAATGCTTACGGAGCTTGTTGTTGGTAGCAGATATCATGCTAAATCTTGCTTCCTTACCTGGATTTCTCTGTGTCTCCTTTTTCTTTGTTTAATATTTGGATGTGTATTCTTTTTTATTTGTATTTATTGAGGAAATGGTTCTTCAATTAGAAACAGCAACAGGATAACGTAGGGTAGACTGGACATGAACAATGAACCATGAGCACAAAGCCAAGTGATGAATGGGAAGGGCAAAACAAAACAGATGAAATACCACGAAGGAGACATACATACAGTGATACTAATGATGGTGCTTTTAAAGATGGTAATTTATATTTAAGAAGGGGGGTGCCCCTTCAAAGTACAGGAGATGTTGCCTTGGGGTGACTTCAATTAATGAATGTCGGTGGTGTTTTTGTGGTCAGGGGTGAGGAGGAACACGGTGTGTAAATAAGAATAATGGGATGGTGGGTGCAGTGTGGATAGAATAGGGAGGGTGTAAGAGCATAGGGTTGAATGAGGAGAATAGTTGGGGACAGAGGTAGTCAGAGAGAATGGGGCAGTCTATGAATGGACTTAAATACAAGTTGATGAAACTTGCAGATGGACTAGCTGAGAGGTGGAAGAGAAGAGGGGCATATTGTAAAGAGAGCAGATGGAACATTTGAGAATGTTATCAAGAGGGGAGAAAAGTAGAGAGGGAGGCCCAAAATGAGTCTCAAACAATAATAAGGATGATTGAGAACCAAGGAAAATATAACAGATTTTGAGAAATGACTGGCAAGGGAGGAGTGGATTCTAAGCAGGTTTATCCAAGAAGTAGTAGGTATAGAGGAGATTTACATAGCTGTTGGTCAGAACCCCAAATACAGTGTGCCTTGTGATGAGATGGTCAGTCAAACATAATTTGGGGTGAAAAAAAGGGATGGGCATTAAAGGCCAAATGGTATCTGAATTTGGTCTAAAAAGAGTTGGTAATAAGACATAAAAGTACCACATAGAATTGGATGGCTAAGAGGTAGTCAGATATCCTTGCAGAGATGTCTGGGGTGAAGGAAGGGGTGGATGATTTGGGTATCAGTGTAAAAAATATGATCAGGGAACTCAATAGAGCAGCTAGGTTTTCTTTGGAAGGAAGTGTAGAGGGGTTGACAGTAGTTTGACGATTACAAGACTTTGAGGAACTCACACTAGTAGAAGGGTAAGATTCCGTTGTGTTAGGACATGTAAAAGATACAACCAGAAGGGTACGAAAAGATCCAGGTGATGACAGTGAATATTGCTATGAGTTTGGCAGTGCAGTATCTAAAAATATTTCCACTGTTCTCACGTCTTTACTATATAACCCTCCATACCCTAGCAATTCCATTCCGGGAGACTACAGACATAAAGTTATTGAGTTTACAAAAATAGGATTATAAACTCCAGGTGTACACAGATGGAATGATGCTATATGACACCAATCCTGGCTCATTGAGTTTGAGAGTTAGGCACAACATTGAAGAATTCAGGTCCATTTCATAAGCAAATGTCAAATGAACCACACTCTGACTCCTGCCAATATCACAGAGGCCTGAGAAGCATATGCTTGCCTTGAGGTGTGAAGGACACCTACAGATAACAATACAAGTGGCCTAAAAAAGAAAGAGACTTACACTCAGTTACTCACATGGATAACATTTTTTGCCTGAATATATTTTGTGTTTTCATTGTTTTCATTTCTCTATGTATGTATCTTTGTTGAATCACTAATGGATCAGAGATTAAAATTGTATGTTTGAAATATACATAAGGTTTTTGAAAAAATGCTTTTTGAAATATTGGGTTACAATTGTGTCCACAAACAGTGCTAAATTTCACAATGAACGTTTCTTTTTTTGCTTGTAGGTATTGAACCCAAACCTGAAACGGATAAACATCAACACGTCAATGGACACATTGGCCAGCATATGGAACAACACAAAGACGCCTTTAAACATATCAAGCACTTTCTGGATAAAGTCACAGAGGAAAATAATAATTCAGATTGATCAGGTGTGAGATGCATACAACTGTCATACATCCGACCAACTGGTAGTTACTACCGCATGGCGATGGTTCCACCATTGAATGTTCCATCACGTTGTTTTGGAACGTTAAGCCACACTCTAGTTGTTTTCCAGTATGGCCGCCGCTGGGAAGTGCATAGCCTTTGTGCTCCCAGCGGTCGGCGCGTTGCAACCATTCCAGATAGCTTTTCCTTGTTTGGTTAATACGCTCAGTGCTTTCCTTTTCGCTTCACACCAAAGCACTTTCTCTTTTCCTCTCTTCCCCGACCCTTGCCTGCTGCATGCTTTCCTTTCTCTTAGCGCCACAGCCATTCTTTTCCTCTTTCCCTTTTATTCTTTCCTCTGCTGGCGTCCTCCCGGGCAACGGCTGCTTTCTGCTTTGCTTTATCCCTCTGCCCGTTCACATTTTGGTCTGTCTTGTCAGACTGAGTCTCCCTTCCGGTGTCTGTGCTGCTCGGCTCCGTCCTCTGTGGATTTCTGGTCACAACCACTGTTTACCTTCTTTTTCCTTACCTCAGACAGCTCGTCGGATCTGTTCATTTTCTGACAGCCCTACTGGTACACTACTCCTTCTTCTACGTCTACAACAGCTCGAGATTTATATGTACCTGTTTTCTGGAAGGGTTTTTTTCTGCCTTTGGGCTTTTTCCCCTTTTGTACAGCCTGTCCCCAGGATAGGGGCCGCCGAGTCGCCATTTACTGGCGTCATGGTGGCTTCTACCCGAGGTAAGCGCATTCGTCTAAAGAAAGAGAAGGATTACCTGGCACATCATCATCTAGAACCAGACGACGCTGAGGCAAGCGATTCAGGAGAGGAGTATGGTGAAGGGAGCGGGTTGGAGAAGAAGCAGGGTGACAGGAGTTTGGAGGAGGATAAGGACAACAACATTTGGAAATGTCATACAATGAAAGAGACATTTGATATTTCTCTAGGTGAACATTGGGGCTATCTTCATCTAATACAATGCATACAATCAGAAACTCCTTCACAACTCAGTAATGGAGTGAATTATCATTTTTTAAAAAAATACTATTGGAGTCTAACGTGAAACCTCTGAAAGCTTTGCAAATGTTCAAGGATTTAATCGTGTCCACAATATATCTAAAACCACAAATACTAGGATTAGAGCTAAACTGATGCAGTGTCTTGGAAAGGTTAATCAGAGTTGGTAGGACCTTTGAGTCTGGTTTTGAGCATACATGCATTCCACCAAAACATTGTATTTCAACTTTATTGCCACCTTGGTAGAACAGTGAAACTGTACTGGCTTCAGAACTGGAGTGAACATTCGATTGTGTAACTGTCAATTATAGCCAGATGTTCTTAGATTGTCTCTCTGTAAAATGAATGGTAGACAACAAATTCTCAAATTCAGTATGGGGTTCATTCCTGGTACATTCTGCATAGCATCTATGAGAATGTGTCACAATTATATTCATAGCAACCAAATGAATTGACACAAAGTAATAGGTATAATTAGGAATTTTACAGTTGTAATTCCAATTTACTGTTTCTTGTTTCCTCCTGGTTCAAATTCAGATGTGTCGAACTGAGCTCTCTTACACTTTATGTGTAGTTTATTTACTGATGATCCTTGTTTAATATCTGAGAAAGTAGAATGAAATACGAAGTAGTAAAGGCTTAGGAGCATACATCTGATAGCCTGATCTTGAAAATGTGTTGTACAACTATATTTTAAATTGAGAATTGTAAATGCCCCTCTCTTGTCTAGATTGGATTATGGGAAACTACCATGACCAGAGCTAGTAGAAAGTGCCCACTGTCCGTGGGACACTTGCGTCTCCCACACACCTTTTGCTACTGGGTACCAACCAATTATTAAATTAGAAGAAAGGATTTTTCAGTAAAGATCCACACACTGGGACCTATGTTTCACCAAAAGGGTTTCAATTAATTTGAAATGATCACTTCCACTCTTTCATCATAAGAGAATCTATATATTCTTTTCTTTCTTTTTTGTTATAACCTAAGGACAAAAAACACAAAAGAACTTGTATCTCATCTGACGGGGTTGTTTGTATGGTGGCAATTTTGCTAGCCAACACTGTTTTTTATTTGACGAGTATTTAAGCCCCGAGGAACACAGAGTCCTCTGGGTCTCTTCGATAGACATAGATGGGCATCCATTGCAAAAAACAAAATAAGTTCTATCTTTTAACAGTTGAATCACTGTTATCAACTGCTTCATTTACAGCACTGGCTCATTGTCTGAAACCTACTAGTTGAAGGCCACATCCAAGAAAGACAGCTTTTTTTGGCTAATTTATAGCATCCACCAATGGGAAGGAAAATCCAGTTTCCATATTTACCCCCCTGACCGCCCCTTGGAGCATCTAGACCCCTGTCTTCTCCTCCACTGGCAGGATTTTGTTTGCATTTGGGATGTTTTACCCCCTGAACCTCTCTTTTACTCACCCGCCAACTCCTCAAACACACCCACCCCCAGAAAAACACACACATACAGACGCAGCTTTCTGCTCTTCATCTTTCCGGTTGCTGGGAAAGGGCCTGCCAGGTCCTATGTGCACTCATGTGCAGTGTAGGGCAGGACTCTACTTCAGAGGGCCTGTGGAGTTCTGTATACAGTCTCTTTTGCACTCAACCAATAGATCACAGGCAATAAACAGTGTACAACAGCATAACTACAATTTCTATAATACCTACCCACAGGACGTGAGATATTATATTTTCTTCTACCATATATATATATTGAAGAGGGAAAATCGAGACCAAACCCATGCCCCCTCACCCCAGGCGCATATACAGAAGAACAGCAGGAAGAACAAGGAGCGCACTTATCATTTGAACCAGGCCCCAGCGCACCCATGGGTGACAAATATGCTGAAACACACCCACTCCACCAACAGTGCAACTTCCATGCTACATTAGAATCAATGCTGCAATATCAGAACCTACAAACACAAAAATCCCTGTTTAAAGGCTTGCAAATGCCTATATGAATTAACATGGTCTAAATGCACAGTGTAAAGCCATGTTTCAGGAAAATTACAGCCAAGTTCATTTCTCTCACTGAACACTGGCTGCGGGAGCCTTCAGCAATGTTCCTCGCAAAACATCCGACCTGCCAAGGCCGCACATTCGAGATAAGATTGCTTTCTGCAGACAGACATTTTTTAATTATCCACACATGCGGATAAATCACGGCAACCCAGTGTGCTTTTTTTCTTTCTGGGAAAGAAAGACACTCTCTCAAGGACTCGCACAACATTTGAAACATAAATTGTAACAAGAATGGCGCAGCCCAGCGCCCAGAGCCCAGGTGCGAACTGCTTGTTCAGCTAAAAAGTTATGGGAACAAGGTCATATTGCAACAAGTTAGAATTAGGTAAGGGGGGCTGGCACAGCTAAATCAACCCACTGACGCAAAAAGGTTAATATCCAATTGTCAGGCTCTCTATAAGGGCTACATAGGTAACCTATCACTTAGCAGCCAATAGCAGGAGGAGATAGGTTTCTGGGAGCTGATCCAATTCTGTGAGGTCAGCCTGCAGTGTGATCATAAAGCTGGCTTGCAAGCCAGCCCCGGGGGAGACGGCGCCTGAACTCTCGATGTGCACGATGCTCTGCGTGTTTTTTTCTTTTTTTGCTGCCCAGAAATAAACGCAGTTTGGAACATGCTGCTGCCTGCTTGGGACTCTGTTGCATTTCTGGGGGCCATATGGGAGGTGTTGGGGTCTCCCATAGATGGTGAGGGTATGGCTGCTGGCCCCCACTGCCCTGGTGGGGGTCCAGCTTCTCCCCAACAAGTTGGTGCCCTCTGTGAGGCTCATTGCTCATTGTAACATGGGTGAATGAGCACTGCCTGCGCAAGCCCTGCGTTGAACTGAACTCCCTGCCGCCGACTCAAGGAAGCTGTGGGACCCTCGCCTGCACCTGAAGACCACCGGAAAATGCGTAACCGGCTAAAGGCTTCGGGGGCCACTTGGAAATACCCCGCTTGAGGGCAGGTGAGAGCCCTGCAGGAGAAGGGGTCCGGTGAAGCGCCTTGAGGGGGTGTCCAGCAGCGGAGCAACTGCCAGTGCAGCATAGGAAAATGTTAGTCAACTAGCAACATTGTCTTTGAGGGGGGGAAATGTTTAAAGTATTATGATGCATTGTTGATCAGTATGTTGCAGAAATGTTAAGTTCTTTTGTTTGGGTAGAAACTGAGGGAGGGATTGTAAATTGGGTGGTGGGTGATTGTACATTGTCGCAAAATTCAGCGCATTGGTGGTGATCGGCACGTGAATTGTAGTTGGGACTGGGGCGGTGACAGTGGTCCCTTCTTGTGTTTTTGAGCATATTGGGTGGGGTAGTGCCTCCCTACATATAGAACAGGAGTGCCGCGCTGATTGGTCTGGATGGTGATTTCATGTACGGGGTCTGGATTTCCTATGAATTGACGTTATAGATCAATGAGTAGATAAGGTTCCCTGCTAATTGAGCGTTTTAGTTCAGTGAGTGGATGATAGTTGGCTGGTTAAGGTCCCCTGGTGAGGAGCGTATCACACGTTAGGCGACGCAGCGTGTGCAGTCCAATTATAAGAGTTTTATTGTGGTTTACCTTGTTCCAGTTGAGACAGGAAGACAGCTGTGGGGATTGTGGGGTTTTATTTTGGGATTTTTGTGGGGTTGGGAGAAATGAGTTATTGTTCTGTGTATGCACATTTGTCTGTTCATTTGCACTGTGTTTTTAGTTTGGTGACGTCACCTTCAGATTGATGCATAGGACACAGAGTTTTGATGGTGAGGAGATAGTGGTGTGGTTTTGGATTTGGAGAATAGGTGACCCAGAGGCGGTGTGTGGAAGACACATGCGCAAGATTGTGGGGGTGGGCCGGAGAAGGCAATGGTTTTGGTGAAGATGGGCTGCACGTGGAGTGCACTGGCTAAGGTGCGGAGCCAAGAAGGCTCACAGAAGTTGAAAAATGTTCAATTATCTTTTAACTTTTGCTCCCTGAACAGCGGACTATCGAAATTTTCGAATTGAATAGAGGTAAAATGTATCACACAATACAGAAACGATTCCCCTTCACCTGTTGTGTAGCACAGAGCTTCCATGCCGAAATAAGTCAGTAAAACATAGTATGCAAAGATTGAAAAGTACTGAAGGTAAATTAAAAAAAGACCATGGCTGCTCATAGGTGGCTTCTCCAGAAGCGTGCAGCAATCGCTAAGGACACACATACACAGCACTTACGCGGGAATAGCTTTAAAAGCACATGGCTACAGTTGAACTGTGTGCACGAAGGAAAGGGAAGATGCGAGGGGTCAGCTGATTCTGAACCAGCGCGAGCAGAGGGAAGAGGGGACTCACCCTTCTGAACCTCCGGGAGTGTAATATTTGATGACACAGGGGCAGAGAAAGGCAGATGAGGACAAGTAGGCACAAAATAAATTATTAAAGTATGCAATGGGAGGGGCAGTTAAAAACAGCCTCAACACACACGCACAAGAATAACAATAGCAGTGTCAACAGTCACCACAATATGCACCGCCCATGTGGGGAGGATACATGGGGCAGGATGGGATCATTTCAGCAGACACCACAAGCACCAACGCAGGTACTGTCACCACTACATGTACAGACACAACAAATGACAGCACCACTACCCCAGGACTGACTAGAATCACAACACAGGGGCACTGCACAGCAGCCAGCACCCATACAGAACACTGACACAATAGCAATGGTACCGGTTACATGACTGGGTGGGGTCTTCCTGATGGGGAACAAACCTTTCAAAGGACATAGATTGACATTATACCGCTAATAGGACAGCCCAAGACAAACTTGATTTGACTCACTCTGCCACACACACTCATGCTCCACCTCCCCGACAGAGCAGGCGAGACGCGCGCCGACACACACACTCACGCACACTCAATAATGCAGAGGACAATTGCATAGGGGTGGTGATAGGTATCAAAACATTTTCTTTTCTGGGTGACAGTGGGGCGACTAGGCCATGCATTAGGGAAGAGACATTTGTGACATCATGAGCGATGTGGATATGACCACCTTATTAACAAAGAAATCCATAACTTGTTAAACACCAGGCATACACATGTTGAAAGTAAGGAAGATTGTTTAAGGATAATGGGGGTACACGGTACAGAGGGGGGTGCATAATGATAGCGCATCACAAGAGAGTACATTTAGCTACATTTTGAGCACACATCTTTCAGTGAGGAGACTGGGCTCATGAATACACGATTAATACAGAACAATTAAATGAGACACACAAGGTGGAAGAAGGTGCACTTGAGGGGGGAGGCCTACATTTCATTGACAGTTCACCACAGGAGGAGAGAAATAGGGGTAAAGGGTGGATGATCCATGTTCCCAACAGAATTAATTTGGCGACAAAATAACAGTGCAAGTGGTGATGCCACTAGCGCTTTTGAAAATAGCACTGGCACAAATGCATTAGCCAACACACATAGGGAAAGAGGTCATTGCTGCACGAACTGGAGAATAATGGTTGTATTAAAATTTGAGAGCAGATATTGGGGGGAGAAATATATTGTTTAAATGTAACAGTAATTACAGTAGTGGAGTAATAAAATACTAGACTAAATGAGTAATTAACAGAGTAGGTAGGGTTTAAAAAGTGGACATGGGGTGGGATAGAGAGAATGGGAGTAAATTGTGAGGGTTGGGTTTGAAAGAAAAGAGGAAATAAATAAATAAATAAATAAATAAATAAATAAATAAATAAATACAAAGAGGGGGGAGAGACAGGTAGCGAATAATTGGTAGCGAATTTCATTAGTACCAGCTTAAAGTGCTTGCAGTTCACTGCGAGGCACGCCCTGAGAAGTTGAGAGAGGAGCCATAGAAAAAAAAAAAAGGGATTTAAAAACCCTGCGATTATCTTAACTAAGTAACATGGTGCACTTAATTTAGAAACACAGCCACCCTATATGACAAATTTACCACCCTGATGTTTCCCTATTTAGCTTGTCAGTGCCTGATGCCCCACGGGACAAAGGCACGCACTATAAATAGCTTACAACAAAAGCACAGTAAATATAAAGATCCAAAGGCCCATTTGTACACTAGCACCCAAATTGCATATATATGATCCAAGTGTGTAATGAGTATCTTCACATAAATTAAGTGCCTACCCATTTTCTGGGTACATTCCGAATTGTGTAATAATTTACAGTCAGACCGCCATTGAACGCCACAAGGTGGTGACAGGATGGTGCATAGGTGTACCATTGGCTCCTCCCACTAGGACACTGAATAGTGTGAGAGTAGTGAAGAGAGGTTAGATCAAGAAATTGAAGAATATGTAAATTCTCAGGTCTCAAGCGCTTCCATTTCATTTCTTGCCAGATATAAAGGACCCAGGGCAGGCCTGAAGACAACGGACAACCAACACCCAATGGCTATGGACTACAGTGGGACATTTTCCCCTCCTGACAGACTTTGTTAGATGTGTGAGGCGTCAAGCCCTACAAAGCGGTGGCCACCCTGGCAACGAGGGAGCAACGATCAACAGGGCCAACGCAAGAGATTTTCATGAACTGCAAAATAGCACGAACACGCCCGAGTTAGGGAAACATGGCCATCCTATGGTCCAACGCACACTAGCAACTAGAATAGGGACCGACACACGCATTTCCAAAGTTTAATTGGGTTTCATATTACATTTTGTGCACCTACAGCTGTAACACTGTTTTGTTTCTTCTCTTTTCCCCGCACATGCAGGTTGTTGCGTATGTATGCTGTTAGAAATGTGTAGGAAATTTCCTTAATGTTATCTTCCATTAGAAATTGTGAGGCCTACTGATTAAAACATCGTGAAGCATTCCCCACTCAATTGCCCACCCTATCAAGAACCTCAGACCCCTTAAAGCATGTTTCCCTGAAGTATATTTCCTTGCTTCCATTGAATAAACAGCCCAAGATTTTCCCTACCCATATTGAGAAATTTTGAAAACACGAAATGTCCAGGGGGAGGTTTGATTTTTGGCCTTAGTGATTGTTTAGTTCGCGGAGCTTGAGGTTACTAACAAGTACTAACTATTAACGCCTTTCTTGCGATTTTCAGGTGGGCACCTTTATCATCTCATCAGCTGCAAGGACCCAGCAGCGTAAGTGGTTATGGGCAAGCAAATAAGGACTTTTACCTTCACGATGGGACTATTAATGATGAACGAAATAATGGGGGTGGTAATTTGAAAATTATTTGTAATAGTGAGCATTACCGCTGTATCCCCTGCTAACATTCCCTAACCTAAGCAGGAAGAGTTACGGCGTTAGTGGGTGAGGAAAAGCTGCTGCTAAAGTAAGGAGAGTTAAGGGCAGACACAAAGGGAGTAAAACATACACATAACACACATATCAGAAGTGACCAACAACATGCACACATGTACAAAATTGGTAGGGACACCGCTGGAGAGAGCTGTCCTGACTGTTCTTTAACATATGCCGGAAGATAATTGATTACAACAGAAATTACTACAGCAGAGCACGACGCCCATGTACGCCAAGGTGCGAAGAAGATTGCAAGTGAAGACAGCAACATTGAGATTGAAAAAAAAAAAAGGGGGGTAATCCCCTATGGAAGATGACTACATAAAGCAGCTAATTGGAGAACAACTGTATGTGGAAAGTGACCAGAGAGGGAAGAAACAACGAGCAAATGCACAAGTGAGCAAGCTGAAAGAAAAAAAAAAAAGAAAGAAAAAATAAATAAATAAATAATAAAAGAAGAAAGAAAAACAAAAAGAGAAGAAAAAATAAAATAAAAGAGACAAAAATTTGATAAGTGCCTAACGGAGTGAGACAAAAGAGCAAAGATGGTCACTTGGGTGGAGAATGAAGAAGGACGTATACTGTTAAGGTACCAACGTTATGTTACCAGCACAACAGTGACAAGAAGTGGACAATCATTCTGGATGCAAGAAGGTTGAGAAAAGTTGCGAGATGAAAGCAGGAACATCACTGCTTATGGACTACTATTGAGCACATGCATCCAAAGATCAAGAGAAACTACCACTGAATTGGGGAGGAGAGTGTTCATTGGTGCGCATCAGCATGCCCTTGTTGGTGATGACCAAGGAAGATGTGAAGAGTGACACATTCACCAAGATGGAAAACAACGGAAGAAGAGAAACAGACAGAGAAGTAAAAAGAGGGGGGAATTACTTCTCGAGCGAGACAGAAGAATAATTGGGTGAAGTACCAGCATACTAAAGAATGATCAGCAAAACTGAATCTGAAAAGAGAAAGCAAAGAACTAGCTAGTGCTTGCATGGTAATGGAGGACATCATGACTGCCTGGTTAATAGAAGGTGATAACGGAAGGACTAGTACCGAGCACAGCATCATTGTGCAAGATAGAGATACATTGCAAGAGAACAACAGAAGAAGTTATCGGAATGCAAATAAGAGACATGGTGAAAGGAGGAGCCGGACTAAGATAGCGGTGTGCAACATGGTTCCAGCAGTAATAAAGGTGGCCACTCCCTGTGATCAGAGGAAGTACAAAGGGAAGTGAGTGTGGTGGAACACAGAAGGAGAACACTCCTATATGTACTGTTCATCAACAACAATGCAAAAATTATGGACACTTCAAGGAATTGACAAAGATATGCAGACCGGAAGGAGGTGAATGTTGCTTGGTGGTGTGGTCGACAAAGTCGACCAGAGGGGGGACTGAAGTGGGAAAATCGAGACCAAACCCATGCCCCCTCACCCCAGGCGCATATACAGAAGAACAGCAGGAAGAACAAGGAGCGCACTTATCATTTGAACCAGGCCCCAGCGCACCCATGGGTGACAAATATGCTGAAACACACCCACTCCACCAACAGTGCAACTTCCATGCTACATTAGAATCAATGCTGCAATATCAGAACCTACAAACACAAAAATCCCTGTTTAAAGGCTTGCAAATGCCTATATGAATTAACATGGTCTAAATGCACAGTGTAAAGCCATGTTTCAGGAAAATTACAGCCAAGTTCATTTCTCTCACTGAACACTGGCTGCGGGAGCCTTCAGCAATGTTCCTCGCAAAACATCCGACCTGCCAAGGCCGCACATTCAAGATAAGATTGCTTTCTGCAGACAGACATTTTTTAATTATCCACAAATGCGAATAAATCACGGCAACCCAGTGTGCTTTTTTTCTTTCTGGGAAAGAAAGACACTCTCTCAAGGACTCGCACAACATTTGAAACATAAATTGTAACAAGAATGGTGCAGCCCAGCGCCCAGAGCCCAGGTGCGAACTGCTTGTTCAGCTAAAAAGTTATGGGAACAAGGTCATATTGCAACAAGTTAGAATTAGGTAAGGGGGGCTGGCACAGCTAAATCAACCCACTGACGCAAAAAGGTTAATATCCAATTGTCAGGCTCTCTATAAGGGCTACATAGGTAACCTATCACTTAGCAGCCAATAGCAGGAGGAGATAGGTTTCTGGGAGCTGATCCAATTCTGTGAGGTCAGCCTGCAGTGTGATCATAAAGCTGGCTTGCAAGCCAGCCCCGGGGGAGACGGCGCTTGAACTCTCGATGTGCACGATGCTCTGCGTGTTTTTTTCTTTTTTTGCTGCCGAGAAATAAACGCAGTTTGGAACATGCTGCTGCCTGCTTGGGACTCTGTTGCATTTCTGGGGGCCATATGGGAGGTGTTGGGGTCTCCCATAGATGGTGAGGGTATGGCTGCTGGCCCCCACTGCCCTGGTGGGGGTCCAGCTTCTCCCCAACTATATATATATATATATATATATATATATATATATATATATATATATATATATATATATATATTGTATATATATTTTATATAGAAATATATATTTATATATAAATCTTGTACCATTTTAGAGCTCTTTTGGGAACGTTCAAGAAAGCTTAGCCAACTAGGAGTGAAGAATGATGGTGACTTTTTTCCTGCAATTTCCCGGAAGTCCTGTTTCTGTGTGGCTGTGCCATGTAAATGCCCTCTCTGCTTGCTCGCCTCCTCTACAAATCGTTAGGTAACGTATAGTCCCTGCTCTCCCTTTTGGGCTCACTCTCCTTGCTCCTTCGTTGTCTGCACACATTGAGGTTTTCCAGACACTTAAACACTGACATTGCCCACGTCGAGCCTGCTGCTGCCTCCGACGCCACTGCCTCTGCCAGCACGACGGCATCCAGGATGATGGAAACCACCGACGCCGTCGTGCACGTGCCCTGCCCGATGATGCCGTCACATCCTCCATCTGCTGGGGTCCAGTTGCTGTGTTGTCCACCCCTGCTGGACCTCTGACTCCCGACTGTGGCAGGGATGGGATCCCCACCGAGCTGGCTGCATTGGTCAGGGCAGGTCCACAGGGGGCCCTGGTGGCATCTGGGCCGGAAGACGGCAAGGAGAACGACTGGCGTATGGTCTCCACAGAGGAGGAGAGGGCCGCCAGATTGGCCGACACATGCAGGAAACCCCTGAACATGGCCGATCCCAATTGGGCCACGTCGGCACGGTGCTCTTCGTGATGACGTGCGTGCTCCTCCTAAGAAGCACGCACGGCATCACGAATCACAGCCGTGCGCATCGTGACCCCAATCAGGACCTTCTCCACACGGCCAGGGGTCCCCTCGTCCGCAGGTGGAGGGGAGTCAGATGACATGGACATCCCCTCTACCTGCGGACGGGCCTGGGACGGGGCATCCCTGCTGGTGCAAGGTGGTGCACCCACAGGTTCAGGGACAGCGACATGCACAGGCCCCTCCACAGTGACCTGTGCTGCCTCCTGCCCCTGCCCCTGGACTGCACCACTTGCACCAGCAGGGATGCCCCCACCAGGCCCCATGTGCGCCTCAGTGGCGGCCTCCTCCTCCTCTGTGGAAACCACCAACCTGGATGGCTCCTCGCCGTCTACCGCCGTAGCAGGCCCCTGTGGGGGCTCACCCACCCCTTCCACTGCAGCCGTGGGGGCATCCCCGCCGCCTTGCTCCACAGCGCCGTCTCCGCCCTCTCCTTCACTAGCCGCTGCGTAGAGGGAGACATAGAACACAAGCATCAGGGTACTGTACAATGGTCCCCTAGACAGGAAGCAATAGCAGATGAGTGCCACTGTCAAAGTACACTTCCATCATGTCACACCACAACACATGTGTCAGTCCAGGCAAAACACACACAGTGACAGTCATGGTGCGTGCCATGGACATTTCAATGCATGTCCAATGGACTCTCGAATCATACAATGTAATGGGACTCACATGCATCATGGGTCATGCCTATCACATGCACACACTTCACCTCAGTCACATCCATCTGGCCCCGTACACCCCAATCACAGTGCATACAAGGATGACTAGGCTGCATCAGTGAATCTGTACATTGTCACAGACATGTGTCATGCATCCATGGCACTCACAAGTCACAGACACGCAGGTCAGGCACACACACATGGATACCACATATGTATCTGGCATCAGCACCCATCCCTCGCCCCCACCCATGTCCAGGAACAGAGACTGCCATGCTCTCATGTGTGCAATCTGCACAGGGCTCCCCATGTCGCATTCAAACACATGCAACAACCGTGCGGTTCACACATTACAGGTCGCACATGCATTCCCATGATGTCCCTGCACACATACATGCGTACATGGCCTATGTCACACATGCAGGCAAGTATCAGACAACCAGCACACTGCGACATGCCCTGTCTCACACAGCAATGCTTGGCCACTTACTGCTCAACTCCAGACGGGTCTCCCTCTCAAGGACCTGGGCGTGGAGCGCTGGGTGTGCGCGTTCCAGGACCCTCAACTGGATGGAACTCATTGGGCCCCGGCCCCCCTCCACGAGGCGCCAGGCCTTCATGAGGGTCCTGGACCTCAAGTCTTCCCAGCGCTTCTTGACCTTCTGGATGGTGCGGGTTGCCACCCCCTCCGCGTTGATGGCAACCACACAGTCGGCCCAGATCCTCTCCCGTCCTTCCTTGTTGGCGTGGGACGATCCGAAGAGGGCATCATACTGCCCCAGGACTTGCTCCACCAGGACACCAACTTCGGTGGCAGTGAAGCTGGTGCCCCTCTGCCCCTCTGGCCGGGGGTTGCCACTGGGGTCAGATGTGGATGTGCCCGACATGGCAACCCCAGGGGCAGGAGTGGGTGGGCAACTGGGTCCTGGGGCTGGGCTGTGGAGCGATGTTATTCGAGTCGGGAGTCTTCTGTACCTGCAGGGGTGGACACAGCAACTGGACCCCTGCAGATGGCTGATGTGCAGGCACCAAATGGCAGGGCACGGTGGCAGCAGGCAGGCAGGCAGGCAGCAGCAGATGGCACGTGGGAGGCTGCTCGGGGCACTGGGGGGCAGTGATTCGGCCTTCTGGGCAGGAGTGTGGTCTTCCGTGTGTTTTCGCGTAGCCAGCTTGATACGGAGTGATTTGGCATGTGAAAATCCTGCACGTCAGCGTGAAAATCGAGGAAAGGCCCTTAGCGCGTAAGCGCGTCAACACGCGTACGCGATTTCATTGGACCCAAGGCCCTTGCAGCGTAAGCGCGTCTGTGACGTTTTGCGCTCGGGCGTTGCCCTGGCAGGGCTTGGTGATCCCGCGTGCATTTATGTTCTGTACGTGCTTTTCGTGCGGTGCGTGTGTTTTCCATCCGTTGGGGTTCACACGCTATTACTTCACAGCGGGTGTTGGCTACGCGTTCTTCTACACGCAAGGCAGACGGTGAGTGGTACCCCGCTCCCCCAGGCCCGATCGCGTGAGAAAGTTCACGCGAACCCCTGAAATACACGTAGCCCGCTCCCCCAGGCCCGATCGCGTGAGAAAGTTCACGCGAACCCCTGAAATACACGTAGCCCGCTCCCCCAGGCCCGATCGCGTGAGAAAGTTCACGCGAACCCCTGAAATACACGTAGCACGCTCCCCCAGGCCAGATCGCGTGAGAAAGTTCACGCGAACCCCTGAAATACACGTAGCCCGCTCCCCCAGGCCAGATCGCGTGAGAAAGTTCACGCGAACCCCTGAAATACACGTAGCCCGCTCCCCCAGGCCAGATCGCGTGAGAAAGTTCACGCGAACCCCTGAAATACACGTAGCCCGCTCCCCCAGGCCCGATCGCGTGAGAAAGTTCACGCGAACCCCTGAAATACACGTAGCCCGCTCCCCCAGGCCCGATCGCGTGAGAAAGTTCACGCGAACCCCTGAAATACACGTGGCCCGCTCCCCCAGGCCCGATCGCGTGAGAAAGTTCACGCAAACCCCTGAAATACAAGTAGCCCGCTCCCCCAGGCCCGATCGCGTGAGAACTTCACGCGAACCCCTGAAATACACGTAGCCCGCTCCCCCAGGCCCGATCGCGTGAGAAACTTCACGCAAACCCCTGAAATACACGTAGCACGCTCCCCCAGGCCAGATCGCATGTGTGACTTCCCGCGAACCCCCGGAATACACGTATCCCGCTCAATCGCGTGTGTAACTTCCCGCGCAACCCCAAAATACACGTGCCCCGCTCGCACAATTGCTGTATGTTGCCACTTTTGTAATGCGCAGGGACGCTACCGCCTGCCTTCGTGTGGCGGACGTGTATCGGCTTGTGCGTGTCTTTCGCTGTGCGTGGCTTTGCCCTATTCGATTCCATGAATACGTGTGGTTCGGGTGCGTGTGGGCATTCCGTCTGCTTCCCTGCAGTACATCCCCAGTTACGCCCTTGTTTTCGCGAGTTGTTCCCCATTCCGCGCGTTACGCCCCGTGTTCCGCCCACTTTCTGGTGTATGCGCCGAGGTTGTGCGCTTTCACTGTGCGCATCGCGCACGTCTTTTGGGATGTTGCAGTGACGTGTGCGCCATGCACGGGTTTGGCGCACATCCCGTGGTAAACACGCGTAGGGACTTCCATGAATCGCACGCGTGCGCGTGCACCTGTTTTTTTCCGCTTGCGCCTCCTTGCGCCTGCTTGCGCGAAGATTTTCGGCGCACGTTTGTTCCATGAATCGGCCCCCAAATGTTTTTGAAAAAAAAATAAGCTAAAGATTCTCAAATCACTGTTGTCATGATGAAATTAAATATCAAATCAAACAAGAGTTAGCAAACTAAGTCTAATTTAGGAAAAACACACATACCATATTTACTGCATTACATAAAGTAAAATAAATATTGGCCAAAATACCAACTAATCAGGAATAAGAAAGACAGGGGCTAAGAAGACAGATTTCAATATATCTCAATTGAATACATATCAAAAGTGTACATTCAATGTTATCTCTATGAGTTTGGTTGTAAGTGATGGATATGTTCTTGACAACTTGAAATCAGCATCAATACTGGACTAACAAAGGATAGTGCAATAAGTAAGATGTTCAAACAGATACAAAACATTTCATACAAACATAAATGGAAACGGATTTGGTGGAATTATAAGTGGGTATGAGTAAATGGTGGTGTTCAAATGGAGTAATAACATCACATATTCAGCTGGAGCATTATTAAGCTCAATGCCATCTCTATTATACACCAAAGAAAAGTATTTTATAAATAAATGATTATAGTTAATTTTACTTTCAACACACATAAAACCATTACACATAATAACATAATGCATATTCAAGTCATTAAGACGATATATTAAACAACTCTTAGCAACAACACAATAATAGTGCACATAAGCAAGGTGCACGATACAGACAAATACTTTTTGAGGCACGTAAATTGCAAAGTGCAAAATCATAACTAGTATCTGTAACTAGATCCTCCTAATACCAAATCCATTTTTGTAACCAAAAGCAACAGCAATAGGCCCATTAGGAATAGGTCCATTAGGATGTATTAGTTTATAACTGCTAACACCTTTGTATGATGACCGATTTCAATTAGGTTTATTGTATAGTACTTCAATATTTAATAGGAAATCAAATATGTAGATGTGCATAATAGAACAACTCATAAAGAACGATGGAGATTAAACATTTTTTTCTAGCAAGAATACTTTGAGAACCAAATAGTGCTTAGACCTTGTCTAATGAAAGTAACTGCAATGGGTGGAGATAAAAGGTCAAGACTGTGCTCACGTCCAATTAATGATCCACAACAAAATTCCCAATATTTCTCTTTAAGCAATTCCTTCTCTTGCATTAGTTTTGGCTGAAACCGGATATTGGATAAGGCATTTTGAAGCAGCACCATCTTAATTTGGGATTACCATGGGATATTCTGAGTGCCATCTTTTCCTCAAATCTCCTGAAGTAGCAATCAATAAGCATCTTCCTTGCTTTGCAAACAGGTTCTGGGCCACAATCCTTCAGGTATGTAAGCTAAGTACTTGTCAATACTCTTGAGAACCAATTCCATATGAGAGGGGACCTTTGCTGTGGGTTGTGGAAGGACTGGAAGCTGCTTCGGGAATTTATGTTCAGCTCTCACCAAAGGGGTCATTTGGTCCAATCCCCATACCTCTCCACCATAGGATGCTGCTTTGACCTCATAAACCGTCAGGACAGGACTTATTGAGCATTCACCAAGCTCTATATTACAAATGGCTTTTGAATCAACATATAATGTCACTGTGGCGTCCTTAACCTGAGGGGTCCATGAGCCATTTGCAGTGAATCACACTACCAGGTAGTCATATGTAATGAATATCTCTAATGGAACAACTGCTATGTCAACCTTTGTGGGGTTTTGATACCCACAACCCACAAGCAATATTTTAATATTTTTTGTGTTCATTGTAAGGTCAAATTGATTATAATAATAATTGATATTTCTGTCAAAAGATGAAAAGTCAAAGGAAGGTCATGGGTGATGGCACTGAGCAAAGATAATTTTATATGTGTGCCATTGAAGCTCCTTTGTGATATAACCAAAACAAAATATCTCATGTATTAGTGTATCTGCAGATACTGTCTAGTAAATCTGTGGCTGGCTAAAGTTTGTCCCTGGCCCTTAGGCTAGATTGAAAGAGTATTTTGGGGTCGAATATAATATGGATTATATGAGGAGACATGTACTTGACAATGCTTGGTGAGGCGAAGAAGTGAGCTGCATCACACTTTGGTGCAGTGAAGATGCATGTCTCTTATCATAAGGGGTGAAGCAACTGCAGATCCACGTATGTGCCATGTAGTCAAAGAGATAACAGAGACATGCTCAGATCCCAGAAAGAAACATTGCCTCACACAGAAATGGAGCAATCTTTATTCCTCGCAGTATGATGGAACTCTTTGAATAACAGCATACATTCTGAAGTGCAAAGGTATCTACAGCTATGCTTTTCCTGTTGAAGTGTTAGGGAAGCACTGTTGATCTCAGGTCTGCTGCTGAAGCATTGGAGTTAATGAGGTGATATAATCTGAGGGTGTGAGAGGACCCTGCCAGTAACGGAACACTGCCCAAGTTAAAAGCCAGAGCAAAGCAAGGGTCCTTTAACACATGTGTGGCTGGTTGTTACCAGTGGCAGTCGGCCTGCCCCTGAGGGTAATATTGCTAATAGCACCCAGGTAGTTTATTCGCATGTGCTAAGGGTATTTAACATCAACAGATACATTTCTTAGTGGTGACGTCCTGCATGGTACTTCTGAAGTTCATTTTCTATGTTGATGAGCGCCATGTTCCAGTTTCTAAACTTACAGGTATGTTGGGAAGTATTTATTTTCCACTCTGGACAGGCAAATAATACTGGATTGCTGCCTGCCTTTCTTTGGCTTTGTTGGCTTGCAAGGAAAACACAGACTGTGCCATTTCCGTGCTCATTAGTAAACCTCAAAATGGCACCACTATAATCTTGCCAGCGTAACCTTTTCCTAATCCATGTGCATATTCCAAGTGCAGGATGACATTACTCTCGCCCCCACGTAATCATATAAATCGACCTGCTATATGGGACCCTCGTCCAGTTCTAACCTTAAGTTTCCTCCTTCTTGTCACACAAAAAAAAACATTGATTTTGTCTTCAAGACATTGAGAGCCAGGCCATTTATCTTACAAAAAAATGCAAATGTCCCAAATTGTTTGCCGATTGTGTTAGCGACAATAAAACAGCATCATCTGCAAACGTTAAAACTGGGATCTTATCTCCTGTCAGAATTAGGGCATCTGAATGGGATGAGATCAGCCCCTTGATTATACCATGAATACAAATGCAAAATTGCTTGGGAGCCAATATGCACCCCTGGTGGAGGTTCTTCTCAATCTAGAAGGGTCCTCTTCACGGTATCAATGCTGCCTGGAGATAGAGTAAGATGGCATACACGTTTGTCTTTCTGAGGACAGCATACTTGCCACATACCAATCTCAGTCAGAGACTTTGATAGACAGTGCTCAGACTTTCACAATACCTAGCCTGACGATGATCAATCATATGATTCCCAGAAATCCAGGATTCCAGGTGTGATAAGATCACTCTAGCATACATTTTGTCCCCTGCCTCCAAAAACCAAATTGGACGGTAGTTAGCTGGCGAGTCTCTGGAACCCTTTTTGTGAATCAGAACTATGTCAAGCCTGGGTCGATGATGTCAGAACGGCACCGCGCTAAAGGACTGTATAATTTAGTTTGGTGATATATTTGAGCCATATGCCTGGTTCTGTGGCATCTAGATCTATTATTAGCCTATCTGGGCAGGGGTCTTCCCCAGCTTTTGACAGACAAAAGCTTTGCCAACTTCCTCACTGGTAAGAACAATGGGGGGGTTGATCATGATCCATGGTGCTCCATGCGAGAACATCTTCCCCTGCAAATCCCTGTGTGAAAGTTCTGTCCTCCTTATAGAGACTGAAGAAGTGATCGACCCAAGTGGCTTCAACAATACGGCCCTGCTGAGTTTTGCTACCAGACTGTTGCCCCGCACCCATGATTCCCCCGAATCCCCTAGAGTCGCCCTTGCCTATAACTGACACAAGTACCCGCCAGATCTCCTCCCCATTCCTTTTTCTTTTTTTTTCTCAAGAAGATTGCAGTACTGCTTCCTAGCTTCCCGTAATACTGATGTGCCAACTGCCTGTTGCATTATGCCCTGGCTAACCAGCATGCCCTTGACCCGTCTCCATTCTACGTCATAGGAGGGGGTCCTGGATTCCATCACTCTCCGCACCACCTTCTGGGGTTCAGAAAACATTGGATCTAAAATCTCAGTAATTTCTTCATGAAGTTCTATTATGGCCTTATGATCCTCAACACCCAGAGTAGAAAATCCTTCAAAAAATTGAATCATATCATTATATGCCTTGGGCAGAATTTTATCCAGATCTAAATGCGTCCCCTAATATTGCATCTAGCAATGAAACTGAAAGTCAGCAGACCATTTGTCATAGATATCCAAGCTGTCACAGTGTCAGTCAGGCCTAGGAACGACTCATTAATATTCACTTTCAGGCCTACACTCGATGCCAACTCAGTGTATGTGCATCCAAGCTTCCACATTTACAAAGATATAATTTATTTTACTTTGGGCCACCTCATTATCATAGGTCAGCCTCACCAGCTTGTCCCTGGGATATTAGCCATTGCAAGCCCGGACGCTAGCTGCAAGCAAAAGAATTGTCACCTCCACGGCATACCTATATTGCCTTCTCGGTTTGTCTGAATCAGGAGAATCTATGCTGTCGTTGCTATCTTCCTCATCCATTCAGCATTTAATTAAATGTGTCGATGGTGCCAACAGTGTAATTTATTCTCCAACCAATAAATGGCTTATGTCGGGAATCTTGAAAACATAAATAGATAATCTTCAGTGGATTAGGTCATCAAGAAATTAAAACTATAAATGAATTCCTTTATCCACAAAATTGGTAACACAATAATATTTTTCACACTTGATGCGATCATCAAAATAGAACGAAATCTTTCTTCGACTGTATTCAAACCACATTCACATGATGTGCCAAATTTTAGAAACGTTCCTTTAGCGTAAGTATATTTAGCACTGGGGTAAACATTAGCCTAGTGCAAGAAACACATTTCTTTCAATGCATTATTTGCACTAGAGCACATTCTGCATTAATGCTAATACTAGGGAAAACAACATCGTGCAAAAATGCATTGAAGGAAAATATGTTTTGACATAACACAAATTTGCACTAGGTCTAATTATACTTGCACAATGGGTCACCGTTTCTTGCTCCATTTCCTCATGGTGCCGGTTAACCCATGTGATGATAATAATTCTCTTTAGCCTGCTAGTTCCTATGTCTAAATATGTTTCACACAGGTTTGAAAGTATTATTTATAACTATGACATCACAGAAGGTCAGACTAGGTGTTGCGTGTGGTGATTTTGATGAGCTCTCGTAGTGATTTCTGTGATGAAATTATCAACACTTTGCCCTTGCGAAAAAAACTGAAACACATGATTATTGCACTCATTTTGCTTCTGAGGAAAAAATGGAATAGAACAATCAGGTTTATCACGAATCCGTAGGATCTAAACATGTTGTCAGATGTCAAGAAATGTAGCAGGCTCTTTTGTTTACTAGGTTTGCTGCATGACGTGAAAAGAAATTTAGTAAAGATATATTTTTTTTATGTTGTGTAGTAAACATAAAGCGCAAGACAATTAATGCTTGTTTTGCCATAGTGCAAGGGTTTTTACATAGTCTGGATTTCGACAAATCCTCTTTGATCCACTCTGTATTATTGAATTATGTGCTCAATCACTGGTGCAAATCTTTGATAATCAGGCACCTGATGACTGAGGGCATCCTTTGCAATTGCTCTTCTATACAGAAACCCAGTATTCAAAAGAAGATAATAGAATTTGTTTAATATATTTAATCCTTGGGATTGTATGACCAAGAGAACATGGCAATGTGTGCTCATGGATCAAGGTGGTCGGTTCAAGAGTTATTGATTAAAACTGTTTTACCTAGTGTAAAGTAAATACATTCTATACCGATCCTAACTGCAATGAAAGGATTCACAAGGTCCCCATGTAACGTTTCAGCCAGTGGAGTGTGAAGCACCTAATAGTCTTCTTAAACCTATAGTTACCCCCCAACCCCGAAAACATGTATTCAGCAGAATTGGAAATGCTATAGTGCTGCTGCGTTTGCAGTGTTTGTACATATTTAGCATCTTTGTCCAATAAACGTGCCTGAATCTCAAGGATAAAAAGACGGATGGCAAATGAGATCAGAGCCCCATTTGTCTCATTGGTGGATTTTCTAACATTATCTATATGTGTGTGTGTGTGTGTTTGTGAGAGAGAGAGAGAGAGATAATTAATTTTGCCTCATTACAAGCCTGCCGGTCCGGAAACAACGGTGGCAGTAAACCCGCCGCCACTGTTGTCTCTGGACCAGCAGACTACGACTCCTGCAGGCGGGTGGTGTCACTCCCACCAGGTCTGACCAGGTGGGAGTAATGCCACCCACCTGCAGACGGAAATGGAAACACCAGCACCGTTATTTACGGAGCCGGTGTTTCTATTGTCCCTATCCCCATGGATGGGAATGGGGATTAACGGAATTACGCCTCCGGAATTAACGTGTCACAAGGGTTGTAATGCACCGATGATTTTGGCAATCACAGAGCCGGTAATTAATTCCGGGTCCAGCGGCAGCCTGCCGGTTTTTCCGGCACGGCTACCGCCTGACTCGTAATGAGGCCCATTATCTCTGAATCTTACCCTGAGATGATCACAGTAATGAAATACCTCCCAACTACTATTGGTGGTTGTCAGGCGCCATATCAAAGGTGTCTATATTCTGACCACCATTGTTGTGTATTTATTTTTATTAATGGCAAGTTCCTGATTGAGCCAAAATGCCAAAGGTGCCAGTGAATACATTTAGAGCATTTGTATGTGTTAGTAAGTAGTACCTTATTGCCTGCATAAAGTTGGATAGGTATTATAAATAGCTTCTAAGTTCAGAACATCTGTAGCTGCTTTTTTTAAAACCTTAATGATTTTATTTAGAAAAAGCAAAAATAGGGGAGGTGGTGGTGCAAGAAACAGCCCTGATATAAATTTTCATTTGTAAAGCATTGTGCTAGGTTGTCATTACAACCAATGTCATGAAGCATTTAAGAAGCCTGCATCCATAGGGTCTATCAAAAGTCAAAGCCGATTAATCGGCAACATTTTAATCGAAGAAAGCTAGGAATGAAGCCGCCTCAGACATGTACTTTTGCTTATCTGCTTAGCTAATGTTAATGACATATTAAAATTATTTCATGAGCAGAAGATCTGCAATGTTGATCTCTGACTTCTTCATCCTTGTGAGTTGGACAGATTGTTAAGCATTGTATGTTGCAGTTTTAATCACAGCCTATTTGTGAGTATTTTTTGTGGGAAATGTTTTCTGTTGTAGTTAATTTATTTGTGAGTATTTATTCAAAATTGTATAGGCATTTTTCGAATAAATGCGATGTGTTGATGTTGATGATATTAAAGCGTTGGTCCAGGGCAGTTTCCTGCAACTGATTTGCAGGGAGTTGAAACATCTTAATCACAAGTAGTTCATTAGTTAATCAACAATAATTTTAATGGAAAGCTTTACAGTTCGTAACTAATCAAGATATAGCCGCAGTGAAGTAACTCTGTTGAAAATGCTGGGGGGGGGGACATGACAGCTAAAGGAAAGTGGCCCCTGCCAAATGATGGGGACAAAATGCTGTGCCATGAATATTAGGGGTGTGGGGGGCAAACACCCTTGTATCCACCCTAAAATGATGCACATGGCTAGCCCCATAGCTTGCCGGGCAGAATATGTACCCTTCCTAAAATGTGTTATAATAATGGCCTGGCAGCAATATAAAATATTCGGGTGAACAGATCTACAAATCATGATTACAGATATAGCAAGAATAAAAACAGGCTCAGTCGATGTATTATTATCCTTGTCTGAGTTTAGACACTATAATAGATTCTTAGAGGTGATATACCACATTTTAACTAACTGTTGTTTTTGGGTCATCCTCTAAATCCTAGTTTTACAAAGGATCCTGGAACTTGGACCCCATCACATCCCTCTCAAGTGCTGCTCCTCGTTTTGAAATGGCTATACACTAAAGGAAAGGGAAGACAGTTCTTAATTTGAGCTCCAGCAAAACCCATGACTATCTTCAAAGCATTTCTCACAAGACTGGTAACATAGGTGGTGGTATTACAGAAAAAGTGCACCGGTGCAAGTGCAATTAATACTAGGGCAAAAATTGCTCTAGTGCAAGAAGCATATCCTGTCAATGGATTTCTGCACCAGGACGTTGGACTTCAGCTATAGCAAACATTACATTTTTTGCAAAAATGCATTTAAACAATATGTTTTTGCACTAAGGAAATGTTTGCCTTACTGCTAATAGCCAGCCCATTGGTGCATATATTCAGACTGTAGCGTAATACTGCCCCCATAGTATGGAATGATCACGGAAATCTGACAAGCTTGGGCTGTACTTTCAAGAAGTTTTGATTTGCCCCTATGGCTGAAATTGGATCCTTTGCTACATTTTACTTTACTCTTGCACACACATATAGATCTTCATAGGACACAATTGGCTATTTGGAGTACTATGATGAGTGTCAATTTTCCAGCATATAAATCATCCATTTTGTTGGCAATAATGCGCAAGAGACGCCTCCAACACTTATGTAGCAAAGTGCCGATGGTTACATTAAACGTGAAGTAATAGTAAGAGATTTTATTGCAGTGCTTAGAAGCTGAAGGAATCTGGTAGTAAGAAGCCCTGTATAAGAACACAACCTGACCGGATACACATTTCTCCCAACACAAAAGAGAAGGTAGTGTTCTACACCAGAAAGGCCATTAGTTCAGGGAAAAGATAAGTTCAATTGGCTCTGGTAAGATTTTGAAGAGGGAAAATGGTATGATGAAAGCTTGCTTATCAAATCTGCTGATAAAGGAGGAGCTATAGTTGTAATCAAGTTTTATCATACCAGCTGTTTAGGTCTCTTGTCAGATGAAAGTGTATGCTTGAGAATAGATAGGGATCTCCTAATAGACAGTGTTAGTTTCATTAAGAACAGTCTGGAAGTTTCGAAGGAGTGTGGTTGAATTACATCTAAAACTAAGGAATTTCTCACAAATAACTTTCCAATAATTCCAGTTTTCCACTCATTGCCAAAGATCCATAAACACACAATTAAACCACCTTTCAGACGAATTGTGGCTGGCACTGAGAGGGTTTTTTATCCTCTAGCTATCTACATTGATAAAGTATTACAAGATCTAGTCCAATCCACTGAAACATACTTGAGGGACACAACACACTTTCTCAATCATCTTGAAAGTCTGGAGTCTATTTCAACCACTTACACACTGTTTGAACTAGATGTGGGCAGTCTGTACACATCTATACCACACCAAGATGGCTTGGAAGCAGTTGAATGGCTTATCCTGAGAGACGACACTGTGAGGGCTAACAGACAGTTCATCATTGAACTACTATATGTAATCCTACATAACAGCTACTTCAGGTACGATAATAAACATTATGCACACATCTCAGGCACATCGATGGGCTCAGCTATGGCACCTGGGTATGCCAATATCTTTGTGTACTACTTTGAAAAAAGATGCATTCTGGAAAATGCCAATTGGTCTAAAAATGTGATTATCTGGAAGAGATACATTGATGATATTTGTGGTATGGGACAGGTACCAAATCCCAATGGACTGACTTATTTAACTATATTAATGAGATTCATCCTCACATCAAATTCACCAAGGAGATAGGGGAGCACTACTTACATTTTCTGGATGGACAGTTGAACGTAACTGAGGCAGGTATACAAACAAACATATATCAGAAGCCTACAGATGTCAAAAATGTTCTAAATTTTGCAAGTTTTCACCCTAGACAGATGATACAAAATCTCCCATGAAACCAATTTGTATGTATCAAGAGAAATATTACAGGCACAGAATCTCTTGAAAAGGAATATACAAACCAGAGAGAAACATTTATATCAAGATGGTATCCTTCTGACATGGTGGAACTAACTAAACAGAAAGCTAATACAGTTGACAGAGCATCATTACTACATCCCGCACCAAAGAACAGGGTGATCCCTCTCCTTTACATCTCAGAGTTCTTGAGACAAAGCAAGCCTCTATGAAGGATCCTTTACAACAATTGAAAATATCTACACCATGGTCCAATTCTTCAGAATGTGTTCCCACAACCTCCAATTATGGAATATAGAAGGGGGAGTAATTTCAGAGATAGACTGGTGCGAGCAGAAAGAACTCACCCAGATACACAAAGAACATTGACCACACAGAAGAAAGGCATGTTCCCATGCTTGGGGTGTACTACTTGTAACAATATCATAACAACAACATACTCATACAGGCCAGAAGATCACACTTAGGGAATTTGCAACTTGTAACAGCACTGGAGTTGTATATGCAATAAAATGCTCATGTGGACACATATATGTGGGGAAGACTAGTAGGTCTACAAAAGAAAGGTGACTAGAACCTAAATCTAACATTAGCACTCACAGCTTAAAATCCCCAGTGGCAAGACACTTTAAGCAACATAGACATACTTTAGCCCAAATAAGTATGATTGTCTTAGAAGTAGTCCACACATCAGCCAGAGGAGGTGACAAATCCATGAAATTGAAGCAGCGAGAAACGCACTGGACCAACTTGTTTGATATGTACATCCCAAAGGACTCAATGAGTAGTTTAATTTACATTGTTTTCTCTAAATACCTTTGATGTTTATTGTATATGCCCTTTGAATTCCCTTTGTATATTACACTGCCACGATAGTGGCAGTGTAGTTATGGTTAAGTTGGTGTTTCCATAGGAAGAGCACTTTTTGGGTGGCTTATAACTTCGCCCCCTCTGGACGAATCCTCCCCAAGCTTATCAAAAAATGTATATGGCCCACTCTGAATTCTTTTGCAAAGTTTGGTGAGGATTCGTCCAGGGGGGGAAAAGTTATAGGGGGGGTCTGAAAATTTCTGTTTTTTCCCATAGACTGAATGGGAAACAAATTTTGCTCGCGCCCACAGCCCAAACCGCTGGACGGATTTTCACCAAATTTGGACCAGGAGCAGCGGCTTGGTCCCAAAAGCGTGCTTTTGCAAATTTGGTGACAATCCATCCAGTAGTTTCTTTAAAAATGACCAAAAAGTAGGTCAAACAAAATTAGTGATATCTGTGTTCGCTTCGCGGACACACTTCCCTGTTCGCTCTGCGGACAGGACAGTGATTGGGCAAGCAGCTTGCGTGATGTCCGCGGACATCTGATGTGCTCTCTCATTGGATGCGGTGAAAGCATGCAGTGCGTCTGGCTTCAGAGACGGCCGCCATCTTTCTTTCCCGCATGAGAGGCTTTGTCAGGTCAGCAGGAGCGTGTCTGTCTCCTGTTCCTTCCACCCCCCGCTCATGCACTGTGTCTGCCCCACCCCTCGCTCATGCCCCGTGTGTCCTTTCTGTCCCCCCCACACCTGCTCATGCTCCATGTGTCCTTCCTGTTGCTCCCACCCCCGCTCCTGCTCCGTGTCTCCCCTGTTCCTCCAGCCCCCCACTCACGCCATCGCACACGGTGGCCAGCCGAGGGCCGAGGAGCAGGATCTGCCGCACAAACTCATGTCCGTGTTTTTGTTTGTCTCCTGACATACAACCCCCCCACCCCCTGCTCATGCCCCGTGTGTCTCTCTCCCTCCCCACACCCCCCGCTCATGCCCCGTGTGTCTCTTCCCTCCCACCCACCCCCGCTCATGCCCCGTGTGTCTCTTTCCTCCCTCCCAACCCCCGCTCATGCCCCGTGTGTCTCTCTCCTTCCCCCACCCCCTGCTCATGCCCCGTGTGTCTCTCTCCTTCCCCGCCACCCCCGCTCATGCCCTGTGTGTCTCCCCCTCCCCTCCACCCCCCGCTCATGCTCCGTGTGTCTCTTCCCTCCCCCCAACCCCCGCTCATGCCCCATGTGTCTCTCTCTTTCCCCCCACCCCCTGCTCATGCCCCGTGTGTCTCTCTCCTTCCCCGCCACCCCCGCTCATGCCCCGTGTGTCTCTCCCCCCACCCCCCGCTCATGCCCCATGTGTCTCTCCCCTCCCCCCCACCCCCGCTCATGCCCCGTGTGTCTCTCTCCCTCCCCCCACCCCCCGCTCATGCCCCGTGTGTCTCTCTCCCTCCCCATCCCCCGCTCATGCCCTGTGTGTCTCTGCACTCCCCCCCACCCCCGCTCATGCCCCGTGTGTCTCTACCCTCCCCTCCACCCCCTGCTCATGCCCCGTGTGTCTCTCCCCTCCCCCCCAACCCCCGCTCATGCCCCGTGTATCTCTCCCCTCCCCCCACCCCCGCTCATGCCCCGTGTGTCTCTCCCCTCCCCCCACCCTCGCTCATGCCCCGTGTGTCTCTCCCCTCCCCATCCCCCACTCATGCCCTGTGTGTCTCTCCCCTTCCCCACCACCCCCGCTCATGCCCCGTGTGTCTTTCCCCTTCCTCCCCACCCCCCGCTCATGCCCTGTGGGTCTCTCCCCACCCTCCGCTCATGCCCCATGGGTCTCTCCCCTTCCCCCCCACCCTCTGCTCATGCCCCGTGTGTCTCACCCCCTCCCCCCACCCCCCGCTCATGCCCCGCGTCTGTTTCCTGTTGCCCCCCACCCCCCGCTCATGCCCCGTGTCTGTCTCTGTTGTTCCCCCCACCCCCGCTCATGCCCCGTGTCTGTCTCCTGTTCCCCGCAACCCCCCGCTCATGCCCCGTGTCTGTCTCCTGTTCCCCCCACCCCCCACTGATGCCCTGCGTCTCTCCTGTTGCCCCCTGCTCATGCCCCGTGTCTGTCTCCTGTTGCCCCCCACCCCTAACTCATGCCCTGTGTCTGTCTCCCCCCACCCCCGCTCATGCCCTGTGTCTGTCTTCTGTTCCCCCCCGCTCATGCCCCGTGTCTGTCTCCTGTTCTCCCCACCCCCCGCTCATGCCCTGTATCTGTCTCATGTTCCCCCGACCTGCTCATGCCACGTGTCTGTCTCCTGTTCCCCCCACCCCCCGCTCATGCTCCGTGTCTCTCTCTTGTTGCCCCCCACCCCCCGCTCATGCCCCGTGTCTGTCTCCTGTTCTCCCCACCCCCCGCTCATGCCCTGTGTCTGTCTCCTGTTCCCCCCACCCCCGCTCATGCCCTGTGTCTGTCTCCTGTTCCCCCCACCCCCTACTCATGCCCCGTGTCTCTCTCCTGTTGCCCCCCACCTCCCGCTCATGCCCCGTGTCTGTCTCCTGTACCCCCCACCCCCTGCTCATGCCCCGTGTCTCTCTCTTGTTGCCCCCCACCACCGCTCATGCCCCGTGTCTTTCTCCTGTCCCCCCACTCCTTGCTGATGCCCTGTGTCTTCCTCCTGTTCCCTCCCACCCCCTACTCATGCCCCGTGTCTTCCTCTTGTCCCCCCTCCTATGATGCCCCTTGTTGACCTCTTGTTCCACCCACCCCCGCTCATGCCCCGTGTCTCCCTTCTTTAACCCCCCACCCCCCGCTCATGCCCCGTGTCTTCCTTTCTCCCCCACTCCCCGCTCATGCCCCGTGTCTCCCTACTTTCTCTCCCCAACCCCCGCTCATGCCCCGTGTCTGCACTGTTGGAACAGGGCAGACACGGGGCATGAGCGGAGGTGGGGGCCCCACCTTGCCCTACCCCGCTCATGCCCCGTGTCTCTCCTGTTCAGCCCCACCCCCGCTCATGCTCCGTGTCTGTCTCCCTCCTTTTCCCCCCGCTCATGGCCCGTGTCTCCCCTGTTCACCCCCACCCCCCGCTCATACCCCGTGTCTCCCTTCTCCCCCCGCGCATGCCCCGTGTCTCCCTTCTTTCCCGCTCATGTCCCGTATCTCCCTTCTTACCCCCTGCTCATGCCCTGTGTCTCTCTCCTGGTCTTCCCGACCCCCCGCCAATGCCCTGTTGTGTTCTCTTTATTCACCCTGCCTTCCCTTTCCCTGGTGTCCATCTTGGTAAAAGATTTTCCTTCCTACACTGGGACGCCTGCCTGCGGCGTCCCGGTTTGGGAAGAAAAATCTTTTTTTTACCATCCCGGGTTCCCACTTTGAGAACCTAGGATGATAGTGGTATTCCTCCATTGAAATGGACGTTATGGTTACGTTGCACTAATAAAAAACTATGAAATTCAATTAAAAAAATGTGTTAAAGTGACTTTATGGTTAGGTTGCACTAATAAAAACCTATGAAATTCAGTAAAAAAACTTTGCTAAAGGGACGGTATGGTTAAGTTTTGCTACTAAATACCTATGAAATTCAATAAAAAAACTTTGTTAAACGGACGTTATGATTAAGTTGCGCTACTAAAAACCTATGAAATTCAGTGAAAAAACTTTGTTAAAAGGACGTTATAGTAAAACTGAAAAACCCTTGAAATTCGCCAGTTATGGTAAGCTAAGCAACCACAACCCGCGCCACCACCGTGCACTGTTAAGACTAACACCCACGACATCAAAGATGACATCACAAATGTCATTGATGACATCACTGATGACATCACATGTGTATGTACTTTTCATGAAATATGTGTACAGGGGATTCTTATTATAATGTTGTGAAAAAAGTGTCAAGGATCATTGCAATAAATATCATACCCTAATTAGTGCAGTGAACGATGCATTGATATCAATAGGATTCTGTTATGGGGTTCTATCTAGTATACTAAGCTACTAATGCATAAACATAGCATTGTGTGCAGCGTACAAGATGAAGGTAATATATTCGTAATTTTAATATGTTAAATAATGAAATGATAATTGTTTTCTTAATAGATTTTTGTGTACCTTGAAATATGTAATAAGTAGCTAATAAAACCCATATATTACATAATTGCATTACTATAGACAAAACACAAAGAGATAAGAACACATACCAATTGACATATACATAGGGTAAATAGCAGCTTTGAAACAGAGCAATCATTTATTTGCATGAAAATAATGCTGTCTTTAAATCTTGTGTCTTCCCCTATTTATATGTTTCATATGATGTGACTGGACTCTAAGGGAATTACTATAAGAACCTACTTGTAGGATACGTCTAAAAATAACATACAAATTTGATGTCGTGGGTGTTAGTCTTAGCAGTGCACGGTGGTGGCGCGAGTTATGGTTGCTTAGCTTACCATAACTGGCGAATTTCAAGGGTTTTTCGGTTTTACTTGGAACCATAACGTCCCTTTAACAAAGTTTTTTTACTGAATATATATATATATATACATTGATTGAATCAATCATAAAGAAAGCCGGTAAGACAGCTATGCTGCTGTATTCAATTATACTTTTAAATGTATACCTAGAAGAGATATTCATGTGAAGGCACCACCCGCTCTTTTTTTGCCAGCATTTGGACTTTCGCCATATACAAGTTTTCAGAATACATGGAACGTTAAGGTAATTATGTTCCAATTGCTCATTTATGCTCTGACACATCATTTTAGATGTAGATTTCTTTTAAATTCCTTATTTTTAAAAAAAATTCCAACACTTTTTCGTTTTTCTTTCCAATTACTTCCAGCTTAATACTTATCGGCATGATCCCATAGCATCTTATGATTCACCAAAAAAGGAATATCACGAGTTTGAGGTAGTTTGTATCACTACTTTTCTATTTAACAATTGCATGTTTCACAGTACTGGACATTATCTAGGCATGTGGACTCGGCACAGGATTATCTTCTTTACTAGGGGACCTTTGAGATAAAGTATATATAATACACTTTTTCCACAAGGGTGTTTCGGTAACGAAAGGTTTTGCAGATATATCACCACATCTCACCACTATAATTGCTTAATACCAGTCATTCTAAACAGTTCTTCATAACATGGATATTTGATGTTTCAAATAGTACACATTGTTGTTGATTTGTAAAGAAGAAAACTTTTACATCTTCTGCTGACAGACTGTCATATTACATTGTAGACTGCTGAATTGCACCTGATGAAGGGGGCCTGAATCCCGAAATGCCTTGTGCTGATGACACCGCATATAAAGAAAATGTTGCCTTTTGAACTACTGTGGAATTGAATGATTTCTTTCTGATTTCTTTTGCATTTAGGAGTGTAGGGTACAGGAGTATCCACTACTTTTGGAAACTTTTCTGTAGAAACTGGTATGGTTGTCACAATAGCTACAAGATTCCATATATTGTGTAGAAGGGATTTCACTAACATTTCCATTGGTATTAAGGTATGCTGGAGGTATTTTGCAATATTTTGCTGAGCTTGTTGGGGTATTTCATTGTATGGCGGTGAGCCCTAAATGCAGAATTGCCTTGTATTTCTTTTTATACAGTGATCAAAAACAGTAAGCCAAGACCGGGCCCAATGCGCTCTAACTCATATTTTTATCTTCCTGTGGTATTTTATTTAAAATACCATGTTATGCCCTTTTGGTGGTATCTAAGAACACAATTATCATGTAAAGAGTCGATGCAAGCACCATGTGCTGCTACTGCTGATATTAGAATAGGGGTGGACCTATGAAGGCTAGGTTGTGAACCTTTCTGTTGGGCCATGCCATGCAATATTTGTTTTGTAGAACAGGGTACCCAGATGGATAAGGAGCCATTAAGTTTAATTTTGAACATTTATTTTGGCCTCATTTTTAAAGCTAGTCTAGGTTTATTAGCTCATGTTATCTTAAAACGAGACAACAACTGGTATAAGCATGTGGGCCCTGATCCTCACAGATATTGAAAAGCATGAGGTGCAGTGCACTTTAAGTAAACCCAACTTTACGTTCTTTATGTTGAAACATATTTCATACCCTACCAGAAATAATTGATGAAAAACATTTAAGCACCTTGAGTATAATTTCTTTAATTTCGTGGCCTGCCACAGAGTCAAAACATTGATTAGAAATGTGGAGGAAAATGCAATAAATATGCTAATTCATTTTGGAAACAATAAAGAATGGCAGCAACTGTGACATACCTAGGACACAGCCTCCTGTATATTTATGTTGTTTTTAACACCATCAGAAAATAAATACTACAAAAAATACTTGAAGATAAAGCAATGGAGGAAACAACATTATGATGGATATTGGCTTTCCTCTCTAACAGAATAGAGGTTAGATGCATACACCCCTTCAAAACACACTTCTACACCAGCACTTTCAGGCAACCACAAGGTTCCAACTTATCATCACTACATGTCCCCCTTCTTATAAATTATCAGCAGCTCAGGTGATTTTTACCTCAGTTACCTGATTGATACTCTAATTCCATTGAAACTAAAACAGTCTCAACCAAAAGTCCACCGGATGTTTATAATTGCTTGGTCAACGGTAAATACTTGGATGACAGCCAAGCAATTGAACCTCAACCCAACTAAAAGTGAATTCAAAAACTGCAGCACCAAAAGGGCAAACAAGAAGATATTGTAATTTGTCACCCATTGAGCTCAACAGTGAAACCCCAACTACTCTCAACACTTGAGCGTACCAAAAGCCTTTACCTACGCATCCTATACTGCCAGCTCAACTATCATCAATGAGTAAAATCTTCAGCAGTAAGACTTATCCTGAGGCTAGAAATATGCTACCAGATTGTCCAGGGACAGGGATTGGTGGTTAAACCATGTGCATGGCAAGGCTAGCCTGTTCTCTTCCGAACAGGATTACCAACAGTAACACCAGACACACCTTTCTGTCTCATTGGGTGTCATCAACGATGTCAAGCTGTGTCTCTGTAGGAACAGAAAACAAGCGACTAACATCTGAATTACCCTTCCTAATTTAGGGAGAAAATATCCAGTGTTTCAAAATTTGCCAAATATTTGAGAACCCTTCTATGTGGCTTAAATCGCCTGTTCTGTAGAGAGACACCCACTCTGGAGAGTTGACAATCATGCTTTAGTTCACTCTGCCTCAAAAGAGGTGAAATGTTCATTTTTATATCAGTATGTTCCCACCATACAGGAGTGTAAAACACCAAAATGCTAGGCAATTCTACTCCGAAGAAGAGTAATAACTGCAACTCAAGACACATCTGTCTGCCTTTTTGTGCTATATGCCTCAGGTGAAGCTGTCACTCTCTAGGCACACAGACAATTGGGTCTATCTATTACCTTTCATAATTTAGGGTAAATAAACACAAGGGCATATAATGAGAATTTTGAAGTCAAAACATACTAATGTTTAAATAATATGTGCTGGAGATTTTAAGTTCAAATTTGAGAATGGAAGTTTGGATGTTGTTATTGATCAAGATGAGGAACATATATTTGATATCCCATAGCGAACATTTTAAGACTTCAGACCGACCAGCCATCAAAGGGAATGGCATTTTACTTACATTTATGTTCTAGACATTTGCTGTGTTAAATTCAAGCCAATAATTGGCATGGGATATTTGATACAAAGGTAATTATATATGAAAAACGTGACCATCTCCTATTACCTATGAAAATGGCATGGGAAGAAATTAATCATATCCCAATGTGTTATAATCTGACTACATTTGATGTCACCCCAAACAAAGGGGGTCCTGGGTGGTTGACACTTGACTATGACATGATACAAACATATATCATGTGTTTCATGTCTCTGAGGTAGCTTTTCTTTTGGATTCGGACTCTACCCCTGGTAAAAGATTAGAACCCTATCAGAAAATAAAATAGAAGTCCTTTTCGGTATTAATCTCTATTAGAAAAGTCTTCCTTGATCAAATAAAATAGTGATTCAATAAAGGAAGTGAGCTTATCAGGAAAAACATTATCACTGCCCTGACAACCTCACCATGTAACTCGTCCTACATTATGCTGCTAACAATCTCTCCACTGGCTCCTGGTGACTGCAAGGATCACTTTCAAGACCTTCTGGGTCCTGGGACCGTGCTATATCCAACTTTCTCTCCCTTAATACCTCCTTGCTAGAGCGCTTCAGTCCTCTTGCTCCAACTCTCTGGAGGTCAAAAATGTCTCTAACCAGAGTGGGGGGGGGTAAATCTCTATCCTCGGCAGGAGACTCCCTCTTGAATGGCCTCCCTGCCCCTCTCAGACTTGAGCCTGATCTCCTTAAGTTCCTTTAACTCCTCAAGACTTTCCTCTACTACTCCTCCTTCCCTCTCCCACTCCCCTGCTAATGCCCTCCCTCTACTGCTACGACTGTCTGTCTGGTCCCTTCTGAGCCCTACAGGGGTCAGGCCCTCCTCCTACCAGCCTTCCGTAGTACCCCATTACCAGCACTTGCCCTCGAGTACCGTTCCTTGATCATCTTACTAAGTGTGGACCACCCCTTCCCTTGTACTTTTCCCTTTCCCCTGTCTCCCTGCGCACATGCTCTCCTTGGGCTCTTCTAGCACTTTTCTGGCCTCAGCCCTGGGGTCTCCCCCTAGCACACTGCACTTTGGCTTACTTGCACAATCCGAATGTCACAAGGCATAGTAGGACCGTTTCTTGTAGTTTATCTTCCCCTGTTCCGGCCCCCCTTTTCTGTCTTGTGGCACCTGGAAACACTTTCTGCTATATAGATGCCAAACAAATGTCCAGTACATAAATAAATAAAACACAACGTTGTATTGTCCAGTGGAAAAAAAAAAGAAAATATTAAAATAAGTCACTGATTAGTTAATTCAGGCCACTAAAGCTATCAATCCCATCCATTTTTCAGCTACAGTAGCTAATGGCTTATGTTCCAAAGAACATCTATTATGTTGGATTTGCAATAACGGTTCAAATAGATGGTTTTGATAATTTGATGTTAATAATCAGTCACTAAATAATAGTGTTTGGGACCTTTACAGTTACTCAAAAGGCTACTCAGCGTTGCCTACTTTAAAGCTAAAGGAAGATATCAGGGTATTAGTGGTTTTTCAATTGAGAGGACACTCGGCCCTGACCAATTTGAGTTTGAGCTATGTAGGCATAAACTTAATATTGTATAGTATTTTCAAAGTAATAGTAGAGGAAGATAAAGTCCCAATGAATTGATGTTGGCTTCTATAATTACCATATTCAGAAAGGTGATAGATGTGAATAAGATCTATTAATTCAATCACCCTCTAGGATGCAGCAGCTACATTCTTTGGAAGAGTTATCTGCTTGAGGGTGTCATCCTGGTTGTAGGCGTATAATATCTTGACAGGCACACAATATGGCATCCAAAAAAAGTTTGGGATATGAAGAGCAGGTCCTTAAGCTATGATTAATAATAAATACATATGTGGTTGAAATGAACTGTCTTTTATTGTTCAGCTTTTTACATTTCAGCATTGTTTTCACTGGGTTAACAGAAATTAACTTTGGTGCATTTTAAAGGAGATTTATTGAAGAACTGTCTGAAGCTATAAAGACTTTCAAGATGTTTTTTTTTTATTTGTGAAATTGCTCTAAACTGAATTCCTAGGATAAGCATCAAAACCATTTGAGCCCAAAGGTAGACCTGAATGATTGAAATTGTGTAACATTAAAACCTTGAACAGAAATATTCTTTTTGAACAGGAAGATTTAAGAATTAAGATAATTTTTCTTTTTGAAAATAGTTTTGTCTTAATATTTTGGGAGATATAATTGGACATTGAAAGATTGTCATTAGGGGCTTTGCCAAATGATAACTACACCAATTTTAATACCTATGGACTTGAGTTGATATGGGATATGCCATAGAGGGGACATTAATGTGTGCTCTTGTATCACATGACCAAATTGTGACATTGGGCCTTATTCCAAGTTTGCCGGTCTGGAAACAATGATGCTGGTAAGCTCACTGGCACCCTTGTTTCCAGACTGCCAAACTAGGAGTCTGCCTGCTAGGGACACTTTGCCGATCAGGTCTGACCCTGCTGAGCGCAGTGGCCCAGGTAGGCAGACCGTTCACGGAAGCGCCGACACAGCTGGCACCATTAGCAATGGTGCTTCCAAGTCCCAACTCCCATAGAGTTTATGGGAAAGTATGGGAATGGTGACTTACATTTTACCTGAGCCTGACTTCCCAGCCGCCGGACTTGTAATCTCCCAGTGGCACAGGGAACTCAGGTGCTGATAACGTTTTACGAGTCCAGCGGCAACCGGTTACCACCGGACTCGTAATGTGGCCCATTGTATCAAACACATATTAGATATCATGGGCCTCATTACGAGTTTGGAGGCAGTTATGCCCTTAGAAAGGGCATGGCTACCTCCAAACTCGGGTCTGGATCCGGGTTCCCTGAATGGGGAATTACTGGGCCATTCCGACCTAAGAGGGCCCAGTATTTCCCCATTCAGGGAACCCAGACCTGGACCATCCCCATTCCCATTCATGCCCCCATAGGGCTCAATGGGAATGGGGATGATGCTAACAACGGGCCCATTATTAACAGGCTCGTTGTTAGCATGATGGTCCCCTCGTGGGACCCGCAAAGGACGTCTGGTCTGACCAGACTTCCAGAGCCCGTCCCATGAGGGAACCTCGTAATGAGGCGGCATGGGTTTAACGGCGCAGGCACCTTTAGCGGCGCCGTTAAACCCATAACGCCAGGGCCGGAATGAGGCCCTATGTCTTGTTTATGTATCTGACTAAAAGAAATAATGATTGAAATTTTATGATTCACGTAGGGCACATGAATTTATTTTTTCCATGTTTTTAAACTTTGTAATTTTGTAATTTGTGTACTTCCTTTATACGTCGTGGAATGTTGTACTTTGTATCTGATGTATTAAAAACCTTAGTTGGCTGGTTTTGTACGAATGAAATAATTTTAAAAAATCAATAAATACAAGTTGACTGTGTATGGCTAGTACTGAAATAAGACACCACTTAATTATAGTCCCGTTATCACACATATTTAGGAGGAGGAGGGGGCCTTAAGGTCTATTCCTTTAAGAATATGCACATTGGGATATTCATGTAAAGTAAAACCACCAAACAGACAATGATAAGTAAAGATTTCTACACAGACTTTAAATGTGGGTATGGAAGACAACTCTTAAAGACATTTCATTGCCTGAATTACCTCAGAACTAAGGGAATCTATGTTGCATTGCTCATACCAGTGAACCACAAGTCCCCTGTAGAGCCAGAGGACCTGATAGTGCTGAAAGCCCAAGTCATCCAATGGGGTTTGAAGCTTTCACAATTTGCCCATCTACCACTGACATCAGCCAATTCATGTGATTGGATTGAACATCAATCCCTGGCCTACTGGCAACAGGCTCTGAGCATCCATTGACAGGTCTGGACATATAGGATACCTTGCTCGGGGTAGCAAAAATGGAGTGGCAAACATAATAATTGTCATAGAAATTTAAGAGAGTTTTGGAAATAGAGGAAGTTGGGAAAGTGCACCCTACCCCTTTTCTCCAAAGTTGAAATTATGGCATCCATATCCTCTGCTTCTGTATCCAGTTTGCAATTGAAAAAGCACAGAAGCTGAACATTGATGGAGAAAGCAAATAGAGTTATATGAATGTTCCTCATCCAATCCAAATATTCTGGAGACTAGGAGGCCAATGCCAGTCACTGGTATCTACACAATGATATGAATACCATCCTGATATTATATTGTGTATCCCAGAAAGGATTTCCACCTGGATTTTGATCTTGCATGGAAGGAAACATTCCCAAAACGACAATGAAATATGTATTAATTTGTGCCCAGTTTATTTATGTACCAGAACACTGACTGACTGGACATGTGATGCTGAATGTTGCATTAACAAAACTCCCGAAGGAAAAGGACACAGCAAACATTTCTAGACAACTGTAACTGTCCTGCTGAAGAGACTTCAATGGATGCCATCTCTATACAGTCGAGATAGCCTCCATCTTGTGTACTGGGAGACTTTCTTCAGTCTCCATCTTGTGTCCTTGGAGGCTTTCCTCAGTCTCTAATAGAAGATAGTGGGGTGAAACGAAAATAGTTCCTCCATTGCAAGCATGCAATCATCATAGCCCCATTTTTACCTCTTGTTTTGCTCCTAGCTAATGAACAACCCAATGTGTTTGTCTCAACTTATCCAAAGGAGTTTAATTTTAAAACATTATTAAGTCCTTGAATTCAGTGGGCCTGGAAGGATTGGTTGAACATTTGATGACAGTACCACTACAACTCTGGCTAATACCAGCCTCCTCCATGAATCCTGTTTGTTGAAAACAAAATATGAACATGGAAGTTGACAAGAAGAATTGATGCAATTGGTCAAAATCCCCAATGAAGCAATCCTTTACAAGGGAATTCATTCTGGTTTTTCTCTGTTTCGGTAACCTTGCATGCCCTCTTGGCGGCTGTGGAGCGCTTGGAGGCTGTGCCGCCATTAGAATGTTCCGCCTACTGTTCTTCCGTTTCCTGGTGTCTTGCTCTAGTCATTTGTGTCTTTTCTTTCTTCGGTATTCAGCCACTCCCCTTTGTGCTGCTAGGCGTGTTGCAACCTCTTTGCTTTCGCTTTTGGGTGAATACGCTAGTGTTTTCTCTCTGCTCTATGTTTTTTTCTCTCCTTTCCAGTCTGCAACTCTCCTGTGTGGGGCCTCGTTTGTTTCATGTTCCGTATCCCTTTCCGGGTTTGGCTCGTACATCTGTATGGTCTTCTGCTTTCCCCTTTTTTCACCTTTGCTTACCTTTGGGGGTGGTTTGCCTCCTCTTTCCCTCTCTCCTTTCTCTCCTTGTTTTCCCTTTTGTGCCTGCTTACCTGGGAGTTCGCTCTGCCTTTCCGTCCCGGTGTCACATTTTCACGGCAGGATCTCTAGCCTTTCAGTTCAGCTGCACCCCTCAAATGCAGTCTCGATACCAGAGGCACTCTGCATTACGAGTGTAAGCCACACCAGTTGGATTCTTTGCCTTACCTGTGGAATCGCTCCTGCAATATTCACTGCGAAGACATTCCGATCTGTTTCAAGAGAAACTCAGCCAACCGTACCTGCAGCATAGACGCCAAACCAACTAAGAGGTTTTTTTTGTGCCTTTGGCTTTTTTTCCTCTTACTGGAAGGGAGTCCTCTGCTTGACCTGCTTATAGAGGTGGCAGAGTGGCTTCTGTCCGTGGGAGGCCGTACCTCTACAAAAAAAGAAATCCTGACAAAGGGAGGAAGAAGCACCAGAAGTCAGTTACAAAAAGCACAGGTGAGGAAGAGGGTGGTGTGGTATTAAGTGTGATTGAAGAGGATGACTTTGTGTTTGACAGTTTTCAACGCCAAGACTCCCCTACCATGGCAACGGCCGAACAGGTGCAGGAGCTGGTAAATGCCGTACAGTCCTTATCTCAGGAGCTCCAGGCTGTAAAGACCGAAAATGCAAACCTACGACAGTTAGTGACCAACAGAGAACCACCCCGGATTGAACTTCCTCCTGTGCCCTTAGCCTCACAAAAATATGACGGTTCACCCTGTCGACTTAAGGAGTTCATGGAAGCTTGCATTGTGTACTTTACGTTCCGACCCCAGACCTATGCATCTGACCAAGCATGCATAGGTTCCACATCTCAAATCTAACCGGAAACGCACTGGCCTGGGCTACCTTGCTGGTGACCAGTGCCAGTCCAATGTCACCGGATTATGGCAACTTTACTGCCCAGTTCAAGGAAGCTTTTGAAAGAAGAGAAACTGCACAAGTCGCAAGCGAGGAATTGCTGGATATCTGACAAGGAACGACAGATCTCCACACATACATTTCTACTTTTAAGCGGGTGGCCGTAGTGTCTGGCTGGGCCGAGAATGCCCAGTACACCATTTTTCGCAGAGGTTTACATGAAGAACTGAAAGATGAGTTAGCCAGGGTCTCTCTGCCCCCCATGCTGTCAGACCTCCTTGCTACAGTCCAGCAAATAGACTTTCGATTGTTAGAGAGACGGTCCGAGCAGAGGAAAGGCCGCAGTCCACTCTTTTAACCAGAAAACCCACTACTTACACCCTCTTCTACAAGGCAGTCTAAAGAAGAACCAATGCAAATCGGCATCACTAGAGGCCCTCTTTCTACAGATGAACGCAAGAGACGCAAGGATCACAATCTCTGTATGTATTTTGGATCCGACAAACATCTTCTGATAGATTGTCCCGAAATCCCACCACGCAGGCTGGGAAACGCTTGCCCTCGGAATCAGTAGGGGCACATTTCTGAGGGGAGTTACCCAGTCCCTATGTATCCATGTCTGTGACTTCAATAATGCCTTCCGAAGACAATCGTCTTATGGTGGTGTCTATACAACTGGAGATCAAGCAAAAGAACGTCAATGTGTTGGCCCTTATCGACTGTGGGGCAGCCGGGTGTTTCATGGATATTATCTGGGCCAGCACATCAGGCATAGAACGGATTGAAAAGGAAGAAGATCAAAAGGTCGAAGGGGTTGATGGCAAACCATTAAGCTCTGGTCTCATTACTCACACCTCCAATAAGCTCATCATGGCAATCATGCAACACTCAGAGTCCATACAGTTCGACCTTATTGGGGCACTATGAGTATTGTGTGATGCCTTTCGGCCTGGTTAACACTCCTTCTATTTTCCAATGGTTCGTGGACCGATTGTTCTCCGATCTCCTGTTCCATCACACCATTGTCTACTTGGGTGACATCCTTGTTTTCTCTACCTCCCGAACCCTGCACGATATGCATCTACGACAAGTCCTGAAACTCAGCCAACAGTACCTGCAGCATAGACGCCGAACCAACTAAGAGGTTTTTTTTGTGCCTTTGGCTTTTTTTCCTCTTACTGGAAGGGGGTCCTCTGCTGGACCTGCTTGTACAGGCGGCAGAGTGGCTTCCGCCCGTGGGAAGCCGTACCTCTACAAAAAAAGAAATCCTGAGAAAGGGAAGAGAAAGCGCCAGAAGTCAGTTACAACAAGCACAGGTGAGGAGGAGGGTGGTGTGTTATTAAGTGAGATTTAAGAGGAAGACTTTGTGTTTGACAGTGTGTCTTATTCCTGGCTAGCAGAGGAAATACTGACTTGTACACATGAGAATTGATAGAAATGTCATTACGTCTGTAATACAGAATAATAAAATAGGCCTTCTTGATATTCAATCCCACTAACCAACCTCTATGCCTTATATTAGAGAAATAGCCTCCATCTTGAAGTGATGGTAAATCCAGAAAATCACAGTTATCTGGTGTTGAACACTGAATGAAATGTCTTGTATTTTTCCGTGACGTGAAAAATATTACTATAAATCTCTAAGGGAAAACTAGCTGCTTTCTTTATGATGCTTTTCACAATTATTCTAATCAATCACATTGAATCAAACATTGATTTGCCTTTCAAAAATATAGCTGATTTAGTGATAGTGTCTAAAAAGCAATGAGAGAAAACATTTAGTGGAGCAGCTGTACATTATCCGAATTCCAAGAATGTTGCAAAACACTGGCCCATGGGCCTGAGAAATGGTTCATAATTTCCTATTGAAGTAATCACCAAAAGAACCATAATTTCAGAGCTACTCATAAAAGATCTGAAACAATTCTGTTTTTTTTGGGGAAAGAAAAATTGTCTGGAGCAAATGGTGACTATGGCAGGGGTCAGACTTTACATAAGGCTGCCTTTGTCCAGAGTGGTTTAATGCAATAATATATTTGTCAATTTCACTTACAAATGTAGCCACGCACCCAATCCCCAAAATCTGAAGCAGCTGAGATTCTGCTACTCCACCCAGTTAAGCACTGTCTTTCAAAATTATCCCTTTTTGCTTCTCAATAAAAATGTGACCTTTGCATTCTAAAATAAAACACAAGATCTGCTCTGATCAACCTCTCGTTTCTTCTGTGTCCTTGCTTTTCCAGAAGCCTTTGTATCTTCTGTTAAGCCCAGGATTTTAATCAATGGGGAGATGTTTTGAATTATCGCTCTTAGAATGTGATCCAGGTTTTGAATCCCTTGACTGGTAACTTTCCCATCCACAGAGAAGAATATTGAAGTTTTAGGATTGATAGTGAGCGTCATACTAATGTCTCATCCCAAGAGAGATATAGGACATTAAAACAAATATTTTAATTTATTTAAAAGAAAAACTTGAACACTTTGATGGCAATGGGATTAACTTATCTTAATTGCAGTGGGCGGAGCAGGGATCAAATTCTGCTGGGGTTAACCCATATTATCTTGAAACAGAGAGATTATAATTCCATAATCATATAAAAGTAGATGTATGGATAAGGTATCTTCTCTAAGTGGGCTTGAATCTTAGTCTGGGAATAAAATAAATGTGGTCAATCAGTCCAATCCTCTGCAGAGCAGAGAGGAGAGAACACCATGGGTTCATGCTCTGCCCTGCCTCTTTATCTGAGGATGTACTTTGTGACTAAAAGACAACCATTAAAAGCAATGCAAGTTCATCAAAACCCAGAGGTGACTGGGCTGAATCAGAAAACATTGCAGCCATTTAATGTTCTCTCAAGAATTCTTTTTGACTTTTGAGTGGGTTTTAAATATCTTGATGAACACTCCTTTTCACCCTTATATACCCATGCAGTCCTATGACTTCATTCTGTAGCATTGCACCCCCTGCCCCTCCTTGCCCCCCCCGAACAGACTTTTTGTCACTGCATCTGCTACACAATTTGAAAACTCTTCTAAGAGAGCAGACCTGGTGGTTGTGTTCTCAGCTTCCCTTAATACGCAATTGTCCAAAAATGAGCAAAGCAATGCTTTTATCGTTCTCCAGAGTATTCTCCCTCTCTGACATTGGACTAGATAGGTGCTGCTGGCCTTAAGGCTTCATAATTAAGAAGCTCAAATTATGTGCTGTAGGCTATCCTCACACTTCAATCAGTGTGGGGCACCTGCCGAGAACAACAATAAATCTGTCAGCCCAGGTCAAAGCTCAGTGTTCAAAATTAGTAATATTGAACTGCTTAATTACCCAAGCATCAGCTCTATGTCTGCTAATGCGGACACCTGCCATATCATAAACTGAAGCAAAAGACATATGGCAACCACCAAAATGATAAGCACCATGCAAGTAAGCAGCACAATACTCTTCAGGGGGACTGAAAGACATATATATTTAAAGATATAACGAAAATATTTCTCCTCAGAAGCAGCAAGAAACGAGAGTGCCCAGTCAGACACAATTGGGCTGAGAAACACGTTATTGATAGAGGACATTGCTGAGGAATATGGGTCACAATGTGGCATTAGACCCCTTTCCAAGGGCTGGAATGGGAGGTAACGGCCGGCAGCCCAATTTAATGGCCGAACAAAGCAAGGCCGTTCACAAGGTGTTAACGCCATTAAAACTCAATGTTACCAAAGCGGTAACCTGGGGTGCTAAGAAAATGTAATTTTATTAATTGAAAGGGAGGCAGCGTACATATCGTTCAATGAATGAAAATACTTTGCCAAGATCAAATCCATAGAGCCCCTCTTCAATGGTGGCCAGCCGGGCCGTTGAGGATGCCGGGCCAGCAGCGGCACTTGCCGCCGCCTCAAAAAAGGTTAGTGGGTGGAGGGGCGTTGGGATATGGTAAAACAAATGTAAAAGCGAGGGGGTGGTGAAAGAGGTTGGCCCGTGGCGGGGGAGGCAGCCTGCGGTTCCGTGGAACACAGGCTGAGATCAGAGAACATGCTGCGGAACATGGTTGGCTGCACCCCCCACCCCCGCCTTGGGTACTAATGGGATTTCCGGGAGCGATAATGCAGATTGTTTTTACTTGCTGTTTTTCAAATACATATAATTGATGCTGTATAGTAGGAATCCTACTTGACACCCCATAGAATCTCGAAATTCTTATTTTCAATATTCACATCATTTATTGCTTGTTCATATTACAATCATCCGTCTGATCCTGTGAAAGTGGATAAGGTCTTTAAGAGAAGCATAGCTTAAGGGATGTGTTATTCGTCTGTTTCATGGAGCAACATACTTTTCATATCGCACAGCAAAGTAAGTTCTAACTTCATACATTTCGATAGACTTTCAAGGCTCATGCTATCTATGCATAAAATAAGTAATTATTTACAGTAATGCATAGCGGCACTCAGACGAAAAAACCTGCTACTGCGCACAGCAATACTTCATTTTCGGTGTTGCTGAGATATAGCAATAAACCTCAAAATCTAAATAATGTCAAAAATATAACATTGCCAAAAGAGAGCTTTAGAAACTGAGTGCTATAAACAGATCCACATAGCATATGCATCCGCTCTCTCTATCTCTCCAGACCACTCAACATATACTCCAATCCCTTAATGTCATTGTAGGCTTAGTCAGAAGGAGCAAGCTGGTCAAAACTGTTTCGATATATTTAAATCTCTTATGTGTGAGAATATGATGGCTTAAAGGAGGATGACCCCTTTCACCGGATACCACTTCATATGGACAGGAGAGGACATGAAACACTTGTGTATAGGCGCGTTACAAATGCCATATCATATCATATCATATGTAGTGCTGGGGGAAAGGTACTCTCCCTCGTTGTCTGCAGGGAAGAAGCAGTAAGTGATGTCTACCTGCTCATCGGAGGGATATGTCAAGTAGTTGATATGATAAGACTCATAAGAATTTCTTTGCCTGTATCATTAGCAATCTGTCGGTGCACTGACAATCAGACAACAGGAGATGAGGATTGAATGCCATGACAACCACATACAAGATGAGACAGCAGGACTGCAGTGACCAGCAGATGGCCACAATCGACTACCCTCACTTCGGGGGGCCAATTAGGAATCCCGGGTCCATGGCCAAGACCTGCAGATAACCTGGTAAAATGAAGCGAGATGGTGAGTACACTCCTGTGCCCAACAACACCCTACCCCTTATTGCAAGTGCCACAATTATTACTGTGCTTTTTCCTTGGGTTCATAGTATTTGGTGATATTTCTTCTTGTCCTCCTTTGAGGCACAACAATTCATATATGTCATTCAGTGTAATCACAGTTTGAAGTAAAGGGGTGGCCATTTGCAAAGAGAAACACAACATTTCACGAAATCACAAAACAATTGCCATCTTTCAAGGGAAATAAGAAGAGAAAAGGGTCTCCAGGCAGACCATCCAGGAATCCATCTTGGAGGAGGCAGCAGCATACAATCAAGCAACCATTCTGAGAATTCAACAAAAGTTAGTGTTTATATATCAGAACTGTAAAATAATAACCACAATTCTTGAAAGATATGATTCAGTTTCAGACTCTACTTCAAGTCTGGTAACATATGTATAACACATGTTCTTGCACCTGTTGGGGCAGGTTAGTATGCCTTAAACCACAATACAGGAAACAGGAAACAGGAAAACATGAATTGCTAATACTTTTAAGAATGCTTTGTAAGACAAAAAAAGTAATTAAGAAATAAAAAGTGCAGCCTATTCCCCGTTTATTTTCCCATAGACAACAAATATCAATGTTTGGTGGACCACACAGCCCAAACAACTGGAAGAATTCGGACCAGGCACAAAACATTTTGGGCACGGAGTGTTGGCTTGAGGCCTTTTTGCAGTTTGGGGTTATTCCATCCAGTTCTTTTTAAAATATTTGATGGAGAAGGGGGTGACCCCTTCTTCAAAATTGATAGCTATATCTTGGGTAAATTGCAGAGACAATGGGAGTTTATACATTCAACAGCCACCATCTTTGATTGTGCTCGATGTGAGAGATAGCTGTGGCTCTAGCAGAGTGTATCGAAAAATGAATCTTGGGGAAAAACATTTATAGGTAAGAAAACATGCAAATGCTACCAGTCTAGAGGTGGGGGGAGGTAACAGGACACCAATTGAAATTTTGGAGTTGGAGAGGGTCTAGGAACTGAATTTGCTATACAAAGCTTTTCTGTAGCCGTGGCTATGGACAAAATAGCTGCAAATAGCCAACATTTCAAAGCAAACTGTGTCACAGAAACAGCATGTGTTGTGGAGGGAATGGTAGAGGGCAAGGGAGATGAGGAGGCCATGAGGAGTGGGGGGACCTTCTATTGCTGTTGAGGCACTTGGTGATGGCTTGGAAGAGCAGGAAAACTTTTTTTCACAGTTTGTCCTGATAGCCGAGGCTGCAAAATGACTACAGACAGTTGAGGGTATCTGCAGTTCTGTTCCCGTGGCTATGGAGAAATGGTTTAAATATATATGGGAAAACATTTTTCAGACCATAGACCTCATTGACCTCATTTGACCTCACCCAATTGACCTCATTTAATTTTAACAGGAGGTCTGATGTGTCCCGAATGTATGAGTTTAGGCTTAGCACAAATGGCTGCAGGAAATGATCAAGGAATTTGGAGGTATTTTCCAGAAGGCTGCCTTAAATGAGGTCAATTGGGAGCCTAATTATTTTCTTGTCTCCTTAGATGTAGTGTCCCTTTATACGTCTATACAGCACCAACATGGTTTAAATGCATACCGTCACTTTCTGGATAGCAGATCTGTTAGCTACCGCCAACACAATAAGATGTTGCTGGATATGTTGAAATTCTGCCTGGAACACAATTTTTTCCTCTATAATGATGTAATTTATAGACAAACCCAGGGCACAGCAACGGGGTCCTGTATGGCGCCAACTTACGCCAATCTTTATATGGGTTGGTGGGAAATGACAGTGGCATGGAGTGAGGAGCTGGAAGAGTTTACCAAACACATAGTCATGTGGTATCGATTTATCGATGATTTGTTCCTGATATGGGATGGAACAGAAAAAGAACTAGAGAAGTACATCATTATTCTGAATTCGAACGCATTAAATTTGAAGCTAACAAGCACCTTCAGTAAAAACACATTGGTATTTTTGGATGTTTCCTTGCGTATTTAGCAAAACCAACTCATTACCACCCTGTACAGGAAGGACACCAGTTCTAACTCCAAGCTCCATGCTCGCAGTTACCACCCTACAGCTGTCAAAAAATCTATACCCTATGGAGAATTCCTTAGTGTGAAAAGAGTATGTAGTAATGAGGCAGATTTCCAAAAAGAAGCCAAAAATATTGGCAACAGATTTGTGAACAGAGGTACTCAAAAAGTACAGTGACAGAATGTTTTATTAAAGCTGAAAAACAATCGAGAAGAGATCTCTTCAAACCACATCCTAAATAAAAAAATGAAACGATAAGATTTATAACAAGCTACAACCGGCAAGCTAAACACATCAGGGCTATCATGCACAGACATTGGAACATATTAACCACTGACAAAGACCTGTGTAAAGTATTGGAACAGAGACCCAGTGTGACTTTTCGCAAAGCTCCGACATTGAAAAATATACTGGCACCGAGCACTGTAACAACCGAGGTTTCTTCATAGAGCTGGTTTCCTAACAAACATGAATATGTAGGTTTAAAAAAATGTGGCAAATGCAACATGTGCAAATATGTCTCAAGAAATTCTCCAATCAGTGCCAATGGGCAAGAATGGAAGTATAAGCACAAAATAACCTGTCTTACAAAGTTTGTGGTTTATGCAATAACATGCAGCTGTGGGTTACACTATATAGGATCTACTAAGGCCCGCTAAAACTGCGTATTTTACAACATTACAGAGCCATAAAAAATGGAGATCAGACATACCCTTTAGCGCTACGCTTTGGTGAGAAACACAATAAAAATACATCAGAGATGAGTTTTGTAGGTTTAGCACATAGACCACAACACAATAGGTTGGGTAATAGGGAACTCCAATCACGCCAACTAGAAGCCAAGCAAATCTGTAGGTTTGATATCTTAAAACCTAATGGTTTAAATGTGGACTGAGATCTATGTGTCTTTTTATATAACTATATGTGCTAGAAGCTATTTACATCAGTGAATGTTCCATACTTTAGTGCAATGCCTGTTATCTGTGTTACACTTTCCTTCTGCATACCACTTATTCTAGACAGTAACCTCATAATGTATTGAGGTTGGTTTCTGATGTGGACAGAACACATGGACAGTGTTTTTTTAAAAATTGATTTTAAGCTGGGTCAACATGTAGTGATCTGATGTTTCTTCTTTTCAGTTATGTTTCTATGAATTTATATACATATGTATCACTTTGCACTTTTAGAATTAATCAAATGCACATGTCACTTTATATGACAGGCAGAATGCTCATCTATTCTAAAGATGGTATAATTGATCACTCAGTGAAATACTGCCCAGTATCAGTATGCCGGTTGCATAGTGTTGGGAGATGGGGAGAAAGTGGGCTGAGATATATGAGGTATCCCTAGAGGGAGAGAATCCTGTACTCTATGGCCCTCATTACGACCCTGGCGGAAAGTAACTGACATGACCGCCACAGCGTAAATAGCGTTTCCGCCATAGCACGATGGAGCAAAGTGCGGCTAATTCCGACCCATCGGGCACGAGCATAACGCCATGGCGGAAGTGCAAAGTCCGCGATGGCGGAAATGGCCCCAAAACGCCCCTTACCGCCGTCGTACGCCGCCCTAGGTGCAACTCCGCCACCCATCTTAGCGGTCACCGTAATGAGCGGGCAGCGCAAATTACGGTCACCGTAAATATACGGAAACGGAAGTAAAAACATGGGGCCGGAACGGGAAACAGCACGCCGTACACCTATAAAATCAGAATCCCAACACAACCATCAAAAATCCGACCCTGAGACACATCCCAACCCGTTAGCCACCCCAGTTAAAAAAATAAATATGGGAAAAGTTGCTAAAAAAGCGTGCGATCGCAAGCGGCAGGTCCACTTCTCCCATGAGGAACTCACCGTGCTCACAGAGACCCTCCAGGAGAATGCTGCCGTCGTCTTCTCGACGCAAATGACCAGGACGGCACTTGCGAACAAGAAGGCCATATGGGCCCTGGTGGCACAGCGGGTAAGTGCGGTGGGGACCGCACCCCGCAACCCACAGCAATGCAGAAAGCGATGGGACGACTTGCGGATACGCGTCCGGAGCATACTTTCGGCCAACCGAAACATTGCCACAGCCACCGGGGGAGTATCGGAATCACCCATCAAGTTGACCCCCTGGGAAGAAATCTGTGCCTCCACCATTGGAATGGAGAGCATAGAGGGAGTCGGAGGGATGGAGAAAGGAGTGCAGACATCCGAAGAATCAGGTAGGTGGCCCAAATAAAACAATGCTAAATCCACAATGTCCAATCATGTGAAGTACCATGTGTCCCCATAGTGCAATAGAAACACATGTCCAGGAGAACGTCCACATACATTGCCATGATAGCGCCCTTTAAAAGTCAGATCAAATACATAAATAAGTAAAAATCCTAAAAACACCCTCTACATGTGCAGCATGCACACCCTAACTGCAGGCTGCAAAATAACTGCATCCTCAATCCACACAAAAATGAGACCACCTCCAAGGCCCTGACCCAAATCACCCTCAGGTACCACCCCAATGCATGTGATACATTGCCATTCCAATTTCCACAGACCCATAAATAACGCTCGCCCTCCTTTACTCCACCACCGGGTCCGAATCAAACGACGAGCTACAGGACACCCCTACCAGCACACCTGCAAAGAGGGCCAAGACCAACGGCCAAAGACCCTCCACCTCAGCTGCACGGAACAAGACACGGCAGCAGCACAAATCAAGTGGCAGCACACTGGAGGGGACTTCAACAGGCACCCCAGCAGCCAGCATGTCCACAACAGCAGCACCACAGGTCCCCCCAATGGATGCCACAGAAGGCACTGCTTCTGGTGGCAGCAGCACCATAGGTGACACTGCTTTCATGCCAGCATGCTCCGACACAGAAAACGGTGCTGTAGATGTAGGATCCATCCATGACCTGTCTCAATCCCCCTGTTTGTTTCATCCCGTACACCATGAGGAAACCACGCAGGGGCACCCACAAGACGACGACTGGCCAACCCCCACAAGGCCTGTGGCAAGGCAACATGAGGTGATCAGCCCCTCTGTGACACCACCGCAAATGGGCATGGCCCAGCAGAGGCAACAGTCCCTCGAGCAGATGATTGTGCAACAGCAGCAACTGGCCACGCTCCTCAAGGAGCATGCTGCTGAATGTGGGGGTTCCAAGGCAGCCATTGAAACATCTACTGAGACACTTAGGGCAGAAATGGAGCGAAGTACAGAGACACTAAGGGCACAAATGGAGAGAAGCACCGAGAGCCTGAGGGGGGAACTGCATGCGATGTCCAAAGACGTATGTGGTGAACTTGCCGCTGTGCGCCGTGTGCTCACTGAGCTCTCACAAACCCTTAGGGACATGCATGGATGTGAGCAGGCAGAGACATCATCCGTTGCAAGTTCCGTCCAGGGCAGCCCCCAACGTAGATCTGGGAGGAACCTGCGCTCCACAGGCAGGGGTGCCCCTGATACCCAGAGAGGGGGCTTGCAATAGCGGCTGCCCACTGACACTGAGCATCTTTGGACACTGGTGTTCGGGGGGGAGGTAGGAGGGTGGAGGGGGTGTGTTGGGCTTCTTTGGGTGGCGGGTCGATTGAGTGTGTAACATCATTTCACATTTGCTATACATTTCTTCATATTCATCCAATGAGATGTGTGGACATTGATCTTTGTGTACAAGGCCTTTCTTGGCGTACAGTCCACATTGTGCATGTTCCAGGCACACACAGTGCCACAAGTCCCGTGTCCATGTAACAGCCACCAGGCGTGAGTGCTAGAAGCATGCATCTATGAGATTCTGATGAATCTCACGGGCCTCCTGTGCCTCGCGGACTCCTTGAGGTGCTGCCACATCCCCACCCTCATCATCACCATCTTCAGGTGCTTGCAGTTCTGCATCAGGGGGCATGGCCACATTTCTACGTACGCACATGTTGTGTAGCATGACACATGCCATGACCATCTTTGCCACCTTCTCATGGCGGTACAGGAGTGCCCCGCCAGACCTGCTGAGGCAGCGGAAACGAGCCTTCAGTAGGCCGAATGCCTGTTCTATGACTACACGGGTACGTGAGTGGGCATGGTTGTAGTCCTCCTCATGATGGTTCTGTGGGTTCCGGATTGGTGTAAGGAGCCATCTCTTCAGTGGATACCCGGCATCACCTGTATGTGGACAAAGAAGGATGTTTGTGGAATGACATTGCTATGTACGCATCCCCCCCATTCCTGCCACGTCATTGACGCATCACCTACCCCACATTCACATGCATTAAATGAGACTCACCGAGTAGCCAGGATCGGTGCCCTGCGTGTCGCTCCATGTAGCGTGGTATTGTAGAGTTCCTCAAGAACATAGAATCATGGGTTGATCCTGGAAATCGGGCACAACAATGTGTAAAGATCCTGTTGGAGTCACACACCATTTGTACATTGATAGAATGATATTGTTTCCTGTTGCGGTACTGGACCTCCATGGCATGTGGGACAACCAATTCCACATGGGTGCAGTCGATGGCACCAATGCAACCCGGTATGCCGCCAAGTGCATGGAATCCCACTTTAGTGTTTGTAAGCTCCTGCTCCGAGCGTGGTAAAGAGATGTAGTCGTCTGTGTGCTTCAGGAGGGCATCAAGCACTTGGAATAGTGTCCGTGACAATAGTGGCTGTGAAATGCCATGCAACTGTCCGACTGTGTGCTGGTAGGTGCCTGTGGCCAGGAAGTGGAGTACAGACACCACCTTCAGTAGGGGTGGGATGGCGGTGGGGCTATCTATCATGCTGACAAGGTCAGCGTGTGTCATGTTGACAATGGCGGTTATGGTTTCCCGGTCCAAACGTTAGAGGGTGTGGATCTGCTCAGCAGTGAGGTTGAACGGATTAGCTCGGAGGCGTGGGATTGCGGGCTGCCTGCGTGGTGGTAGTGGCTGTGCTGGTGGGCCTTGCTGCCCGTGCCTTGCCCTCCTTCTCCTCCTCCTTCGTCTCCTCTGTGCGGCCGGTTGTTGTAGTAGTTGGTGTTCGTCTTCTTCTTGAAGTTGGAGTACTTGCAGTGCTATCAGGTCCCCCAGGCCCAACATCGCTAGTCCTGTCGGTAGCATTTTGGAGTGGGTGTGGTTGTGGGAGGGGTTTGGGTGTGCAATGTATGTGTTTTCAGGCTGTATAGCCTCCACCTGTGGTGATTCATTCCACCTGTGCCAGCTGCAGTAACTATTGGGCGAGCACGTCCCGCACACAACGCTGCAATTTGACGCATGGCATCCTGCAATTACAATCATGTATTTAATCCCGATGGCAGTGAAATATTGGTTTATATGTTAATTTTGCTATTGTTCCATTTTTTATCATACTATATTTGCAGTCGCGAACAAACTTGTGAAGTGTCAGTGGAATGTAGTACTCGATGAACGGTGGACCCTCATGCAGCACTGTACCGACGTTCACCGACGGGCGGGGAGTCCCATTAGTGATTGGAGCCAGTTACCATTTTCACACACAGCCGCACTACATAGATGTATTTGTGAATTCAAGCGTTCACAGATGCCTTTTCGACGTGATGTTGCAAATGAGGAATTCGAAGGACAGCGCTTTTGGTTTTCAACTAGCGTCGAGGAGACACCCACAGGTCTGACAGGGAATATAACGTTCTATTGTTGAATGTCCTTGGGACAGGGCCCATGACGAGAATGCAATGATTGATATGAATTGAATGGGATGCGCAATAGCGTAGTGGACGATGAGGCAGGACGTTCCCAATTACATGTTATTTCACTACCCTCGAAATCCGGCCAGGAGCACAGTGGATTTTGCAGACTGCATTACGCACAGACTCAATGGAAAATTCAAATGTTATGTGAGTGAATAATCATGCGTTTTTATACCGGGATGAGGGAATGATGAATGGATGCATGGACAGATGATTTAATTGAGGGTTTGCCATGTACCTGGCTTTTTGGAATCTATCCCCTTCCCCTGCGCTATGTGATGCAATGCTGCCATAGTGGGACCATCGTCTATCTGCCCTTGTTGAACCCTCCCTGTCTCGACGCGCCTTCAAACACTTGTGTCTATGCACGTTACCAATCCCATCAGATAGATTATGTTTTAACAGACGCATGCACACAAACACTCGTTTGTGATAGTGTATTCACCTCGATTTATATCGTTATGATTCCCAAGATTTTTGGGTGAAATTAATCCTTTTGAGTGGGCTAGCATGCATATGGTTGTAGATTTAGTGTGTTGAATGAAGTGAGTAATACTTATGAAGTTCGGATTCCCATACTATTTTTATTTTTATTCATTTGGGTGACAGGTATCTCCTCCCCTTTTGCCACTGCCATCTGTACGCCACTCCTGCAGATGGCTTCTACAGTCGACACCTGCACCTTCGAGTTAATCAGTGGAGCACCATTACGATCTTATGGGACGATCGCCAATGGGCCACATGCCCTTACGCAGTACTAGTGGCTAGGAGCAACATCTCAAACTTTCAGCTGGACTAGTGCCTACTTCATGGGACGGCCCTGCGGTTCTAGGCGCTTCCATGTTGCCTTTTTGAACGTAAATGTAGCCCCTGTGTACCATGAAGGAACAGGGCGTCACACAAGAAGTAGCTGGTCATTTATTGCGGATGCAGCCCACAGTAATGAAAATATGAAAAATATTTGGGAGTTTATGAGTAAATAGCTGTATGGGCTTGGTGATTTTGATGTGCATTAAATTTATATTCAGTTATTTACCGTGTAGCGTTATTAGTAATGTAGCATATTCCCATTGGTGCCGCGATGTATTGTGAGATGATATGCATTGGGTTCCGGCTTCTGAGTAGAGTTGTGTGGTACTGTACTGGCCGCGTTTGCCTACGAAGCCCAGTTAGGTCAGGGATAGGGGCTGCCATTATGACTGTTTTTATGATGTCATGCTCAGGGGCGGGGGATTAGCTTTTGTGCAACAGATGCCGGTCAGCCAGGTGAATTGGTGGAATGATGGGATTATCAGAAAATGGCTGGTCACAGGTGCCTGTGTTTGCGTGCGTTTCTTGGAGGGTGACTGAGGTCAGGTCCATTGGAATTGCTGCTGTATTCGTGCCATCTGTGCCCTACAGCTCCCATTGGCCCCTCTTGAGATGAGCCTGGCTGCTCAGTCACTCTGCCAACTTGTGTGGTACATGCTTATGCTGATGGTTGGTTTGTCTACTGGCAAGAGTACAGGGCTGGTGCAGTCTCCCTCAGGATACTGCTTTGGATGTTGATTTTAACTGGTGGCAAGCGATGGGGGACTATTGTTGTTTTGTCTCATGGAATATTTCAGTTCATTTTGGTGTACTTGTACCTTCACATGCCTGTGCTGCATCAGTACGGCAATGGTGACATGCCAAATATGGATGGCCACTCACAAGCCACTTGGAGCCCCTGCATGCATTTGATCGTTGGCATGCATGGGTGACTTGTACATTTCACTGGTTGCATAGTGTGACTACATTGCGCCTACGGGGAGTTGTGCAATGTGGGCAGGGAGTGGAGTACAGGCACTCAGTAGGGCCATTTACGGTTGGTTCGCGATGCCGTAATTCTCGCCATGGCGGAATGGTACTTTCCGCCATGCTTGATGGCGTTGAGTACATGTCCGCTGGGGTCAGAATTCGCGTACCGTTGCGCCATGGCAGAAATTACGGTTTCTCAAGGCGCGCGTGCGCGTACCTGGTGCAGTTAGCGTTGGCGTTCACTACGGTGTCGCTAATGGCATCGTACTTTACGGTGACGGGTCATGATCGCAACGAGCGGTATTCGATGGCGGTATTACATTTCCGCCATCGTTTTTCGAATTCCGCCAGGGTCGTAATGAGGGCCTATGTCTTTTAAGTCATAATGCTCACAGACGACTGGGTATTCTTAGAGACAGAGAGAACTCTGCTCGCTATTTCTGTCGAATCTCAGTGCTCTCAGAGTAGCATAAATAACCTTTTTAGATAAAGTCATCAATTTGGACACTTGTCCGAATAACTTCAAATCATGCTGCTTTAATCTTGCACTAGCACTTTATTAATACATTGAGGTATTATCTATCCATAGTACTGTACTACTGCATAGGGGATGAAAGGCGTCTGTATTTCTGTCTGAATTCGCTTCAATCCCCAATATATGCACTTGCATTTTCCTGACGAGTTAGGGACTAGTAGGTCCAACATGCATCGCGCCCAACCCGTCATTGAATGAGTACACTTGCCACATAGATGAAAATTCCCTTCCCTTCTTGCATTGTGCGGGCTGGCATTACTGATATTGGGCTGTAGCCGCTGTATTCGTTTTTTCTGTACTCACCCCTTCATGTAGATTGTTTGCCACACCGCAGAGAATTTTTCTTGCGCGGTGAGGCAACAAATATTGCAACTGCGCACTGGCGCGAGATCTCGTCATTAATTTGATATAAATGTTCTCTCGCTCAGGCATGGCATGTTTGACTCCCCCTGACTCTGCTATCTACACGCGCTAGTTCAATTTCAAATAATTTATCAGTATTTTATCTTCATATATTTACACCTACGGTCTATTAGACCTAAGTCACTCCAAGATGGAGGATTTTCCGTCATGCAGAACCATAGAGTTCTTTTTCAGTAAAATTTGAACTGTGTATCATGTGACGCGTGAGTAACAGTTGGTAGGAGCACATGACATGGCCTATGAGTGAATATAAACATGAGAAAACACTAGTTGGGAACAACCACAAGCCTGAGGAAGCTTGCGAGTCGAGCGGAACGCGTGGTGTTTTTCCACCCGTTGGGGTGAGTGGTGCCTTATGCCTGGTCTGACCAGGTATTGCTATGTCTGCTTTTTATGATGTTTTGCACAACTTTTGATAAAATAAAGGAAAATAATGTTTAACTTAGTAAATGGTCGTGAGTGCTTGGGCAAGTTTTGGCTAAAGTTGGAGGTGTTGTTCATCTGCCTACCTGCACATTTTCCTGACACCCTTTTGCAATATATATATATACACCAGCAACAACAAAAAAACACGTGGAAGCGGGACTGGCCAAAAAGGAAGAGGCAGAGGAGGCAGAAAGCCACGAGGAGGGGGCAGAGGGGCAACAAACACAAACAGCAATCTTCCTCCAAGATCACTGCGCTCTGGAAACTAAATCAAGATGATGAGCTTAGCCCACCCCAGCAACAGATTATCAACTTGTCTAATCATGTTTTGACAATAGAGGAAAATAAACTATTTAAACTGGGACTTAACTTCTGCCCTCTGGCAGGTTTTGACTATGTGCAAACAAGGTTAGATCTGGATAGTTTTGTTCGCAAGCTGCGACTAAAAAAGTTTTTAGCTTCCAGCACATATATAAAGAAACCTAAACCGCCATTGGAAGGACAAACAGATTTAACTATCTTAGATATGGATACTCTCACTACATTGGCTACTCTTCAAAGTGAAAGCGAACAGATATTAACCACAAACTCTGCTAATCTGGATAGATCGGTCATGGAACAACAAGGTATCAGCACTGACTAGCCATCAAAGAGTAAACTGAAATGTAAATCCAGGTTTAATCCTTTGAGTGCACAAAATGTACACATTGAAGCTTTTTCCAATGTAGTGATAGATGATCTCAAATTAGAAAGGAGAAAAGATAACAAACATATCAAAAGTAACTTGTCCTGGAAACAACGGAATGCCCTATCAAACATATGCAAGATGGACGGATGTATAGTTAAACGTGCAGATAAAGGGTGTAACATCGTCCTGATGAATAAGGTGGACTACATCAAAGAGGCTTACAGACAGCTCAACAATTCCAGATGCTATGAAAAACTTGAAAAAAAAAACCATCAATCAGATGGAAACAATAGTCTGGGAATTTCTAGCAAAATGGGAGAATGCTGGTATTTTGGATGAGGACATGGTGAAATTTTCGTTCACCCAACACTCCACTACCCCCATGATATACTTTTTGGCCAAAATTCATAAAAATCCATCTAAACCACCCGGCAGGCCAATAGTTACATTATGCGGCTCGCTACTTGAGAACATGTCCAAATTTGTGGATGAGACGTTGTGTCCATTTGTTTCAACTCTGCCCTAGTATATAAAGGACACTACTGATTTCCTTTGCAAAATTGATGACTTGCCGTGGAAACCAACATATCTGCTAGCCACTATGGATGTGGTATCTTTATACACATCCATACAACACGAAGATGGCATTAAAGCGTGTGAAATTTTTTTGAAAACTCGTTCTCTCAATTACCTCGACCATTCTACAATGATACTAGAAATGATAAGACTTTGCTTAGAGAACAATATCTTTCTCTTTAATGATGAACTATTCCGTCAAATTCAAGGAACCGCAAAGGGCACCACATTTGCACCATCCTATGCAAATCTTCAGATGGGGAAATGGGAGAAAACCGTGGTATGGGCCGAAGGAAATGAGCCCTTCACCAATAAAATCATTTTGTGGCTACGCTACGTAGACGACTTATTCATTGTATGGAATGGTACAGCTCAAACTTGGAAAGCGTTTGTTGAATTCCTCAATGTTAATGAACTGAATTTACAATTCACTGAACAACATAGTGAACAATCTATCGTCTTTTTGGATGTGAAGGTAAAAATTAAGGATCACAAAATTGGGTGTGAATTGCATCGGAAGACAACTGGAGCTAATATCCCATTGCATGCAAACAGCGCACACCCTAAAAGTCTTTTATGGAGCATCCCATATGGAGAGTTCATTCGAATTAGAAGGAACTGCAGTGATGTGAAAGACTATGATTCAGCAAGTAAAATCACAGCTCACAATTTCCTTAAACAGCGATATCCCAAACAGGTAATTGAAAGATCCTACCTAAAGGTCAGAGATATGAATCGACAAACCCTCTTGACAACATCACAAACTGATCTTCGGAACTCAACAGATAAAGACACTACCAGGTTAATACTGACCTTCGGGAGCCACTCTACTATCATAAGAAACATAATCACCAAGTATTGGAAAGTCCTCAAGGTGGATAAAGATCTAGGAAGTATGCTAAATGCATGGCCAGATATTACTTTCCAGAAATGTCTGGCCATCAAAGATTTGGTGGTTCAAAGTTACATCCCCTCCGAAGATGTATCCTCAGGAAACAATTGGCTCACAGGGGGACAAAAAGGCTTCTTTAAGTGTTGCAAATGCAAAGCATGCAAATATTCGTTTAATTGTAGAAGCTATATTCATCCAATCCTCCAGACTGAAATACAAATAGCCAGTAGAATTACCTGTGAGTCGGAACTGGTAGTATATGTTCTGAAGTGTCCATGCTCTAAATAGTATGTTGGCAGCACTAAGTGCAAATTAAAAATACGTATTTTGCAACATATCCGAGCTATTGTCAACAAAGATCACGCATATCCCATGGCCAAACATTTTACAGAGTGCCATAATGGAGATCCAAGCACTCTGAGGTTTTTTGGTGTCCATAAAGTTATCTGCGGTCCAAGAGGGGTTGATAATGAGAAATTGTTACGACAAGAGGAGACCAGACACATTATAGACTTCAAGAGCAAACCCCCGATGGGTCACAATGTGGTGGAAGAACTGTACACTTTTTTGGGAACCTAAAATGTGCTAGTTAGTCATTTCCCTTTTAGTTGTACATAATATTGCTCAAATAGTCTAACTCTAACAGGCCATACACTTGTTGGCCGCTTTATTTTGCGTATTTTTTTCGGCCAAGGCTAAACTGGTATCCCTCTCTTGAACATTGTGTTCATGATTTAGTTTCCTGACGATGTTCCTGTGTTTTTTTGCGTTCTTTTGCCTTTCTTCCCGTTAGGTCTTTTGTGGGTAGATTTTTTAACTTAAATTTTATTAATGTTTTTTCCACATGTCGCCCATGAACATAGTTTATAATGAAATATCAAATAGAGGTGCATCTTTTTGTGATACACAATACCTGCTCCTACATGACTGCTAAATAGATTAGACTCTAGTCATATAAGGTCTTTCGAGCATTTATGAATCAAGAGTAATGTTGTGCTATGTAGGAGTATTGATTTTAAGTAAAGCACTTGCACTTTAATTGATGGTTACAAGACAATGTCTGGTCATCGAAGTATGCTGCTAAAAGATTGCACTATGCACTAGCACTTTACTACTAAAAAGCTGCCATGCACTTGCACTTTAACTATAAATTGTCTTTTATGCATATGAACCTACATAATGCCACACCATCATCTTGTATAACAAATATCTCAGTTATGCGGTTTTTGTAAAAGAGCTTGAAACACTATATTACATCTATATGTGTTTTATTAACAACGTCACTATGATGCTTATTTAATGTTGAGTGCTCGAATTTGACTAGGTGTACAAAACCTTGAAAAGATTTTCCGAATTATTTTAAAATTAAGATGGAATGTATATTTATATATGTACTATCTGGTAAAATCTATAATTTATTAGGTTTTGAGCAATATTGTCTACATGCAGACATGGTTTTAAAATTGCATTTTGCACTGTATAAGATGGCCGAATGTAAAAACGTCATCTTTGTTAGTCACCTTTTCTGTGTTCATGTGGTATGCCATGGGTTAAAAGAGCTCCCACAACAGGGTGGAGCCACTGTGAATAAGCCACAGGAGTGTGGCGAAACGCGTCAGGTAGCCTCCCTTTGCTACTGGGAAGCCGTTTTTTTACTGCAAATAATTTTCTAAATTAAAACTTGAAACCTTTTAAAAGCGAATTTTTGGCAGTGCAGTGGTTTATTTTTCGGCGTGCACTTGTTGCTGAACATTGATGGATTTTGTTAATTAAAGGGAGTGCAGCTTCCAAAGGAACTCGACCTTGCGGTCTGTGTTTACCTTTCAAATTCATTTTCATATATATATATATATATATATATATATATATATATATATATATATATATATATATATATATATATATATATATCAATATATATATATATATATATATATATATATATATTTAGAAAGGTCTCTGTACAGAAGTACAAAGAAAGTGGATGGCACTCCAGGAAGAAATTTGGGGCTAGTAGTCTTCTCCAAACATAGAAACAGGAAGCCACGGTGTTGTTACAGGCACAAAAAGTAGCTTTAATTAATATAATGTCCAGGACAGAGATAGCAACATGAAAAACAACGACGCGTTTCGTGGCAACAAACCGCTTGTTCACATTGATATATATTTTCCAAGATAAGGCAAACAAGCCTTCACTGTATGGAGCTGCACTCCTAACACTCCGGAATGGCACCAATCCACGGCAGCAATATGCCGAAAATTAGGCTTCAGGAACTCTAAAATAACTGCACTTGCAAGGATGTGCAAAAGTTGAAAAAAGTTTTATTTTGTCATATCATGACGGTTAAAAACAAATGCTTCCCAAGAAGTGAGAGCCTGACTGACGCGTTTCGCCACACTCCTGTGGCTTGTTCACAGTTGCTCCTCCCAGTCATTGGAGCCCAAATTTAAACACTCTAAAACAAATACAAAACAGTGAAAAGGTGACTTACTGGCTATTTGCAAACGCAGGTGGCCATTTTGGAATGGGTTCGATTTACTTGTAATGCATGTCTTGGGTACAGATGTAGAATTGAAACTACATGCATGGGTAAGTGCACATTTTATCTAAATATACTAATTGTGCCCATAGTGGAATCACAACCATGCATGCATCAGGACCAAAAATTGTTTATGTCTCTGCATCGTAACTGGCCAACATAGGAAAAATCCATGCACAGTGCATGATATAAACAGTCATGAGTTTTCACAAAAAATACATTTCTATACAATAGAATACATATACGTGTGTTTTTACAGCTACATTGATGCTGGGGTGAAAACTCAGAAGCTGCCAATGACATGATAGGCATCTAAGACTCCAGTACCTGCAGTGATCGGGACCCTGCTTAATTTCAAAGCAAGGAAGCAGCTGGCACCCTCAGGCCATCTTGTATAGTACATTAGCAGAGGTTAAAAGACCACTTAGAGCAACATGGTATGAGGGGGTCGCCTCTTCCTTGTGTTCCCAGTACTGTCTGAGAACTCTGAGAGAATTTTGTTGTCTTTTGCTGAATTGCACTATGGTATTTATAGTCTACTAATGAAGATGGGGAAATGATGCCACAATTGAATACTTGTTGGCCAAAGGCTATGGGCAGTGACACAATAGGCATCTGGGACCCCATCCAGGCAGTAATCAGGAATGACTCTTCTTAGCTTCAAAGCAAGGAAGTGGCTGGCCCCCTCAGGCCATGTTGCACAATAAATTAGCAGAAGTTACAAGACCACTTAGAGCAACATATCCTGAGGGTGCTGGCCCATTCTTTGTGTTCCCACTGCTCTCTCTGAGATAACTTTCTTTTTTACCTTTGCTGAATTGCATTATGGTATTTGTAGTCTACTAGTGAAGATTGGCGAATAATTGCACAAGTGTACACTTGCTTGCCTAACATAGTACTATACAGATTTATATAATTGTGTGACACTATGGTATCTGCACTTTTTAAGTTGTCTGTATAATGCACAGTATTGTTGAAAGCCAGATATGGGGTTAAAGACGGGATATTATGTGACGGCAGGTAAATCATGAGTATTTGCTCAGTAGGTGGGAAGAGAGTTTGCAATCCTGAACAATGGTGCAGTTATTTTCCCTGGATTGAGGCTGCTTTTCACAGCACAAGTAAAGGACACATGTGGGTGGACAGCATAACTTTTTTAGAGGGCGGACACAACCCATTGTTTTTTTATTTTTTTTAGGTTGCTAAGCTTGCTCAAGTATTTGGCTACCCAGGTTTTACTCAGGTTGTTATGGTTCCAGTGTAAATGCTTACCCACAAGATCACAAACACTTTTCTTGTAATGGGATTTTATTCTCTAACTAATTATATATTCCTTTTTTTAGAGACTAAAAAGTACAAATTATGACTTAATCGTTGTGCAGATATTACTGTGGGCATGGCTAGTGTCTCCTCCTCTGCACACCTACTGTATTCCACCTTCTCTATATCCAACCAACCTCCCCCAGCCTCTGTACCCCAACCATCCACCATACTACCGCCCTCTTTATTCTCTCTCATTTTACCTAATCTGAACTACCCCCAAGTACCTACCCTACTTACATATTTTGTAGCACCATTGTATCCCCACCATGTAGTTCCCCATCCATACACTCTACCATACCCTTTCTACCCTTACGCAGACTCCCACTACCCTCTTGACCCCTACCTAAACACTCCACCACTACAGAATCTATGCATGCTGCACCGATCTCCCATTACCTCTTATACTGTGTATGGCTCAAAATAAAACATACAAGGACTACTGAATACACACATATATAGACATATGTAAATACAGTTTTTTAAAAGAAAAAACATTTGACAGTCTTGGCTACAGTACAAGCGATGTGATTGGGCGATAATCACAGCACTGAATGGAGGGCTTACCCACGACTACAACAGTGCAAATCACTGCGTGGCATTGTAGTCATGGCTATCCACAGGGTCACGTGTAATCACGGCTATACACAGGCCAATGATACACTATATATTTTGTAAGATTGCATAGTTGCGGCAATCCGACATTTGGTTTGAAACTGCATCACAGAAACTACAAGTGTTATAAGGGGAGTGGGAGAAGGCAGGGGAGGGGCAAGGGAGGTGAGGGGCCCATCAGGGGAGTGGAGAGCTGGCATAGATGTTGGCAGCATTTTGTGGGGTTTTTGGAGTTCAGGAAAGCATTTCTTTTCCTGCCGGTTTTCCAGATAGCAACGGCAACAACACAATTAACCCAATTGGGTTTTGTTATACACGCTGGTATACAGCATGCAGCCAGGTGTACGTAGGCAAGTTAACGGATCATGTCAATTGATTGTTTTAAATTTTACACACAGCTATTTAAAAAGTCATGAGCATTAAGCCATACATTTCTGTGCAATAATCATATAATTCTGTGCATATAAGAGAACACAATTCACATGTATTTCTGATTCTATGTCCCCACCACTTCTGTTGCCTCATTTCAACTTTTTAAGGTTGGCAATGTCTGTTTTTGAGTTAGTAAAAAAAGTACGAGTATCCACGACTACAAGAGGGTGTTTATAGCCATGAGTTGAATAGCCACAGCGATACAAATATTGTTGAAAAAATATGTTTTGTATGTGTTTCGGTGTTCGGTGTTTGCAATTGGAAAATGTGTCAGCCATTGTATTACTTTGCTTACTATATTCCTCTTTTTCTGCTATACATTTTGGAAAGTATAAAAGTCACCATTTTATTCACTTTTCTCATTCTGATTGCAGAACCCCCACTGTGCACATGCTGAGTGAGTGGCTGATGTGAAAGTAAGTGCCAGTAAATATTTAAAGGTGTATTAGCAGTGGTTAATATAGCTGACACACACAACACTGCAATCAGATGGCATATATTGCCACTATTTTCCACCTATTCACATCAAGTGACAATTTATTGTACCATAAAAGTGTTTAGAAAATGTTAGTGCTGCTGTTCCACCTGTGCATTGTCAGTGTTTTACTGAGATGCTATTAAATATAGCTGTCCCAGCTCATGGACCTATGCATTTGCAGTGTTTTATTAAGATATAATAGCAATCCCTAAAATGTAGCACATTTCTCTCTACATAGAGCTACACTATGATACAAGCACTGCTATCAGATTACTTGAAGTACCAACATAGCATGCCTGCACTCATCAATTGCCACTCACCAGTATTGTAGAAATGTGTTGCAATTGCTGTGTCCTTACTTGTAAATAAGGCACAGATGGTGGGGCTCCTAATTTACCTATCCATTTTCTTTAACATCCACGAACATGCTGCAAAGGAATATATATTTATAAAAAGAACAGCATTAATATTCAACTATTTCCCTATTTCTATGGACATTACGGAGGGTTATTTGCTGCACTGCTCCTAAACTTTCACTGCGCCTTCACCATGAAGTACCTCCAGTTGTCTGCAGTTTTGTCCTGGGAGGAAAATGTAAATAAATCAAAGAAGACATGAGAAATAGCACCATACCAGTGAAAAAAAAATATATATGTTTTAAAAATAATTAACTAAAATAATGATTTGACAACTTTCTCTGAGGTTAAAGGTTTAGTTGTTTGAACGTTAACTAGATTTTCTGTGGAATACAATGGCATCTCCCACCCTGATCCAATTGTGACATTTGCAGCACACAACTTTGCACTGCTCCAAATCTGGTTGGGTAGCAGTAGGGGATGTTGGGTTCTGATGGAATTCTTGGAAGGTACCATGGTGAAGGTGGATGGTGTGGGGGTTGCCATCATGGTTGCAGGTGCAGATGTTGATACCATGACAGCTGTTCGATGCCGTACAGATTTGGTCCATGAGCCAGCATTTTGTGTTTCTCATGGTCCTTTCGATAGTCTCATTAACGTTGTCCCGGTGGAGACTAAGTGTTGTATTAGGACGGATGTCCACAAGCTCTGTGACGGTACGCATGAAGGTCAGTGTTGCTCATGGACCTTGCATAATGTTTGTACAGCCACCCTACCCCTATCCTCACTTCTACCAGCTGTGCTATCTGTACTCTCTTTACCCCCTCCAATCCTCTCCCACAATGTCTACCCCATCCTCTCTATCTCCACTTACTTACCATACCACATGCTTTTTGCAGCCAGCCAGCCAACCCTCTACCCTTGCCCATGCATTGTACCCCTATTCTCTCTATCACTGTGCACCACAACCTTAGTCTTCATATCCAACCCATCAAACCCCTTCCCTTCTAACCCCACCCACCCTACCCTAGTTTCAGTTCCCCTACCTCTCATACTTCCAGCCTCTGGACTCTCAACCACCCTAGTGCACCCTGTGCATCCTGTGTACCCATATTAACTTACTGTATCCCCCTCTACTTCCACCCATTCATCCTATCAATGTTTTAGACAGTGTATGTTTTTTTTTTCCTCCTTGGACTTCTTCCCAATGATTATTAACTGTGAAGACAACAACAATGTAGTATGCACAAATGTTGTATCAAACATAGTGCAAATGATGCACTACATAGTATGGTCTAAAATATTAAACAGATGTGAACAACTGTAAATAAACATATTTCATAAAGTATGTTCTCTAACTAATTTTACAGACAGAAAAGTGGAAATTATAGCCTTCGTAAGATATCTAAGTGTCCATAGGAAATACAATGCTTATTGCCAATTGTAGGCCAAATAACATTATTAATTTACAAAGTTCATATTCATTATGTAATCACTGTGTACATATTACTGTGGCCATGGCTAGTGTCTTTACTTCTGTGCACCTACTGTATTACACCTTCTCTACATTCATAGAACCTACCCCCACCCACACCCCATACTGCTACTGAAACTATTCATGCTCCTGCACCCTACACCCATCATCTCTTACATTCTATACATCTCAAAATGTAACTTACAAGGACTACTGAATACACACATATATGCATATGTAAATAAGTTAAACATTTGTTTTTTTAATAACATACATTCATAACCGTGGCTACCAAAGCATCCAACAAGATGGTGAGCTTTAAGGTGCTGCTATTCTCAGCAATGACTGGAGGTCCTAACCATGGCTATGATATGTTTAATTGCAGTTTGAAAAATCTAGTCACGGCTTTCCTCATTTTAGTAGCTGTGGCTAGTCGTAAAAGCCTATGAGCCTCATTATACACGCTACAAAGACAAAATTGAGAAACGTACATTTTTCTTTGTATATCTTTATAACTTGTAGGGTGGCCGTGAAAAGGGCTGCTTTGGGGGAGGGAAGGAGGAGGGTGGAACTGGGAAGGAAAGAACATAGGTTTCACACATGTAACAAAGGGTAAAACAGGAACATTTATTTCTTTTGGAATTATTTTGTTTTGGAGTTTTTTGGAGTTTTTACTTTTTTTGCAAAAAAGGGGAGCAATATGGGCAATTACAAAAATAAATAGTCCTATTGGCAGTAGGCCTGGTGCTCTGAAATAGCCAGTGTCTAGCCATCTAGGGTGGTATCTCCGACCATGACCGAATTGCGGCATTGTCTGCACAAATATATGCAGTCATTCAGGTCTGGTGTGGGCAGCAGTGGGGGAGGTTGGGGTCTGGTGGAAATCGTGGTAGGTACAGTGGTGGAGGTGGATGTTGCAACGATTGCTGTGGTGGTTGCTGATGTAGAAAGCTATGGCACAGCTGCTGTTCGACAACACACAAAGTTTGGCCCATATGCCTGTATTTTGTGTATCTCGTGGGCCTTTCAGTAGTCCTCGTCAACGTTGTCCCAGTGGACTCTGACTAAGTATTGTATGAGGACGGATGTTCCCAAGATCTGTGACGGTATATTAGATGGTCCACAGCATAGCTTTTTCTTGCAGATTCTGCACTGCACCTTTTCTGTCTCTTTTAGTGGGTGGTGCTGCTCCACCATAAAGTACCTCCAACTGTCTGCAGTTTATTTAAACAGATTACCCTGCTGCTGGTGTTGCGGTTCCTTTGTGAAGGTGTCCTTCCTTCCTCAAGTGTTAGGCTTTAAAAAGGAGAGACAGCCCTGTTCAGCTCAGCACTGGGTTATTCAATAAGTAACGGTTGTCATGATGAAGCAGTCTTCAAAACCATTCTTGATGCAATATTCATTGTTAGAACTCGATTTTCTAGAGTCTTTCTCAAGACATGTGGATTGTGGGCCAGTCATTGCTGAGAGGTTGTGGAAAGAAGTCCAACATCCAATCCAAATATCTTGTCCCACTATGGTCACAAATAAGGGTGGGTAATGATTTCAAGGGGTAGCCTGGTGAACCAGCTTCAGCTTGCTTGGTAATTGTCTGCTGATTAGCAATGTCTCAGAGTGTATGTAGCAATAGTCACACTGATCTGTTGATGCAATCGTGTGCAGCATTACGGGCTGTAGCCACAGACCGAATGTTTGCCACAGGTAGAATTTATGTTCCCATGACTCTGACCTCTGCCCATGGCCACAGGTCATGACTCAGACAATCTGGCTATTGCCCATGGCCCCGGCTATCAGTCACCAATGGTATATCACTATTTTGTATCTACATTATGACACTTTTCAAAAAATAAGACACTGAAATATTTGCAAAACCCTGCTTTCAGGTCCTTGCCAATGCTCCTTGCACAAACTTTCCTGCAAATCCATCCATGTTTTATTTTTTGAAAAGTGTCAAAATGAACGTACATAAAATGGTCATTTAACTTAGCTCCCAGTTAACAAAATCCTTTTCAGAAAAGTTCAAGGTTCGGCCTATAATCTTTCTAAAATCGTGTGTGCACATTCATCAAACAGCAAACAAAGTTATAACCCATCTAAACATATTTAGCCTCCCCTCTACCTTTGCGCCTTTTCACAAAATCCCACCAAACTTTGCACACACATTTAAATCTGGGTCGTAAATATGTTTGCAAACCTTTGTGCAGATTTGTAAAATATCACCAAATGTATATGCCTTCCAAATATGTTAGGATCCCCCAGAAATTGTGTTCCCTCTTGGCAAAAACAGCACCAAACTTTGTAGAACCATTCAAGGACATATCTAGAGTAATTTCACAATCTTTTTCATACAGCTTCATACAGTATCATTGAGTGCCGTCAAAGTTATACGCCATACAAAAAATACTTTTCATCAACCCTGTAATGCAAAAATATGCATGGATTCCCCTGAAAATCAGAGATGTCTGCGAACATCACAGAGCTGTCCCCAAATTGTTCCTGGACATTGGAGATGAACAGCTGCCCATTTCCGGCTTGTTATGGTCATATCAGAAAAAGGTTGATTATTGATGCACACCTCAAATTAAATGGCAATGAAACATACATTTAAGAGATGCTGTAGATCAATTTTAGGTGCGGGGGAGGAACTGAGGCCATGGCACATGGCACAAGACCCCTACAAACAAGAAACAATTGGGATGAGGATTCAACAAGGAAACCCTCCCGTCCCCTGCACACTTTAGGATGTTTGGACTAAGTCCACTACTGTTTTCTCATATTAATACAAATATGTGTTTTTTGTATTAATATGAGAAAACAGTACTGGACTTAGTCCAAACATCCTAAAGTGTGCAGGGGACGGGAGGGTTCCCTTGTTATGGTCATATCCCATCCCATCCTCATCACCCCTTAAATCCCCAGAGATTGTGTCATTAGTTTGACAACTGCAATGTTGTGTTTTTTAATCTGTCTGCGAATCCAACATGGTGGGCGTTTCCCAAAAATATGACGCACCTCATGCTTTTCACCACCCAATCAGCATGCGCCCCATCTCTGCAGACATCATGTCAGCCTCTGGGCCCATTGGAGGCCTGTCCGCGGAGCGAACAGGGAAGTGAGACTGCGGATCGAACCCAGATGTCACTAATTTGTGTACATACTTTTTGCCCATTTTGAAATAAACTACTGGAGGATGGATTTGCACCAAATTTACAAAAGCACACTTTCTGGACCAATCTGCTGCTCTTGGTGCACATTTGGTGAAAATACGTCCATCGCAGAGTCTGCAGACTAATTTCCTGATTTGGTGTCCGCAAACACCTCTGGACGAATCAGAGAGCCACGTAATGATCACGGTCAACAAGTGCGTACGCTGAATTAGCTATTAAAAACGTGCGGTGATCAAAACCTTTTAAACTGACACTATGCTGGATTTGCGACTACCCCTTTAGTCCACGAACGTTGCAGTAAAAACATATTAAAAAACACAACATTACACTTGTCAAACTAATTAAACAATCTCTGGGGAGGTGAATAGTGATGAGAATGGGATGGGATATGGCAGTAAAAAGCCATAAATCTGGCGTTTTTTCTACTGTGAAGTCCGCAATCATCTCAGATGTACGGGGCATTGCTGGGGTGTTGGCAAACTTGACAAAGGTTCAAGGATATGCATGCATATTTCTTCATCGTAGGATCACTGAAAAGCAGTTTTTGGATGGTTCATATCTTTGGGGCCTCTCACGGAAACTGCATGAAAGTTTGCAATATCATTTTAGACGCGGCCCGAATAGTTCTGCAAAGTTGGGTGCTGTTTCGCCAAGACAGGGCTAAATTAGAGGGGGGTATCAAAATATTTGAAAGGCTTATAAATGTGGTGCCATTTGACGAATCTGCACAAAAGTTTGCAAACAGAATCTAGACCCAAATTTGAATGTGTTTCCAATGTTTGGTGGGATTTTGTCATGAGGGGGAAAAATTAGAGGGTGTTGCAACATTTGTAGATATGTTATAACTTTGGTGCTGTTTGACAAAGAAGTACAAAAGTTTGCAAATCGATTATACACCCAACCTTGAATGATTGTGCAAAGTTAGAATGAGTGGAGTGGGGGCTAACTTATATGACTATTTTCTGTTAGTACATTTTGAAACTTTAAAAAAAAAAAACATGGATGGATTTGCAGCAAACCCGTGCATGGAGCATTGGCAACGACCTGAACGCATGGTTTCGCAAATGTGTCCATGTGAATATTTTGAAAAATGTTATAATGTAGGTACAAAAAGTAGTGCTATACATTTGGTGACTGAGGTATAGCCTGTGGCCATGGCTGGAGGCCAGAAAGTCGGGGTCATGGTAAGCCCAACAATCTGGCTACTGGCCATGACAAGGAACTGGCAATTGGATTAAAGTAGGCATGGCCACCAGGGACCAGCTATGTGGTAAAGATTTTCAAAATGGGGATAGGTTTGAATGGGAAAATACATTCTCCTTGTGGCTACAGTCCCAAGTGCTGGACGGGATTGCAGCAAACTTGCACGAGGAGCATCAGCAAGGACCTCCCCTAACTCTGCCATTGCCTCTGTTGTGTGTCTTGTCCTTGGGTATGTGGCACGTTATAAAAATTAAAATAAATAAATACATAAATATAACTTTGGGTTCTGGGCAGTGGGCCTGGCCCTGAGCAGAGAGACATGTCTACTCTGATTTGCATATTGGGGCAAGCGGAATGGCTGAAGCCCTAGGTTTCAATTAGAAAAACATTTCTCCTTTCGGCTATATCATGATGTGCTAGACTGAATTACAACAAACCAGAGCAAGGAACATCAGCAAGGACTTGAAAGCATGCTTTTCCAAATCTGCCTTGTCTTTTATTTTTTCCAAAGTGTCAAAATGTAATTAAAGCTGGTCAGATAGCACAACGAGCTGAGCGCCTGTTTCTGACATCTGTGTGCAGGCTGCTGATGCAGGTTCGAATCTCGGCAGGGCCAACTGAACCTTTCATCCTTACGAGGTCGATAAATTGAGTACCACCCAATAGCACACTGTGCGATAATAATATCAACTGTTATCTCAGCGCTCAGATGCCTGCAGGCTCGTAGCGCTATATAAAAAACTAGATATTAATTACATAAAATAGTGATATAACTTTGGTGCGTGGACAGTGGGCCTGGCCCTCGACAAGGATGAATGCCTACTCTGATTTATTTATTGGGGCATGCAGCATGATGAAGCTCTGGGTTAAAACGGGAAAATAAATTCTGCTTGCGGCTGCAGTGAGGAGCATTAGCAAGGACCTGAAAGCATGCTTTTGCAAATCGGTCCTGTGTAAGGAAGGCATGGTATCAAAGTAAGACATACACAAGTGATCACAGTTCAAGGATGTTTATTGAACTTTATCAAGGGTGTGAGAAATGCCTATCTAAACCAAAATCTAAAGATGGGAGCAAGCTATGACCATCAAATAATAATAATGCAGTCCTACTGGAGTCTGAACAAAAATAAAAGGGCCTATACTAAAAAACCTATTGCCAATCCACATCGCTAGTTTACAAATAGTGTGGAGAAATGTTCATGAAAAGAAAGAAGTGTTCACAAAATGGCAAGTCAGGATGTTCAGGCCGTTGGCCTCCCTTCCTCACGTTTTCAGCCTGGGACAGGGCAGTTCACATGAGCATAGCACACGCTTGGGCTTCTTTGGCCAAGGACACAGTTCTATTACAAGCATCAGGGCCTTCTATGCCCAAGTCTCTTAAATTATAAAAAAAGTCTCTTGATCCAGAGGGCCTGTTTTATCAAACAAACAAACATTTTCCTTTTCAAGTATTCAAGTAAGGTGATTCACTCTTCACCCTGGATACCTCTCAGCTGGACTCCCTTTTGTACCACAATCCTATCTCAGGTGACTCACGGTTCACCCCGGATCTCCCTCAGTCAGGCTCAGATCCTTTTAACACACTTAGTCTCCCTTAGTTGGGCTTGGACAAATTACAGTTTGTATATCTTTTCACAGATCACTCACGGTTCACCCCGGATTCTCCTCAGTTGGGCTCAGATCCTCTTTTCACATTTAGTCTCCCTCAGCCAGGCTCAGACAATTATAGTTCATATTAGCTATCAAGGACTTTTGAATGTGTACAGGATTTGGCTTGACCCGTTGCAGGACCACTTCGATTTCACAGTTCACAATTTCACACTCTCAGTTGGATACCTAACAAAGACCAATGAATGAGCACCTACATGGCGCTGGACCACTCAGTATATGGCATCTTCCTTGGTTTAAGAAGTTCAGTGACTCCTTGGATATTCAATTATATTTGCTTCGCTCATCACATATGTCTTACACTCAATTCTTTGAAGATTTCTTCATGCAATGTTGCTGTTTGCTGCCTTGGTTGTAACACAGACTGTCTGCAGTCAGTCTCCCCGACTCACTGGCCGTGCTAACTTTACTGGAGCGGCTTTGTTGGTGGAGCCAAGGACAGTACCAATGCATCTTCCTTCAACTTAAATTCCCGGTCTTATGTTTCTTATTCTCGAGGGCTCATGAAAGTAGCGGTTTCCTTCTGCTGAAAGGGCCACGGGCAATTCTCTCCTTGCAACCCTTTCTGGTCTTGCCGTCTTTCTCCTCATAGTAAACTGCCATCTCGGAACGGCTGCTTCCTCTTGTGTTTTGCATTGCTCAGAGTGTGCTTTCGTGCCCCGTCATTTAGCTGTGTGGGGAAGTCTGATGGAAGTCAGGTGTGTTTAATTATCAGTATTTGCCTAACTCTCCCTGACCCTTGTGTTGGGACATGTCAGGTATACGGTATAAAAGAGATGCCCAGGCAACCAGGGTGACAGATCCCCAGGGACTGGCGGGTGTGACACCTTCAGGTTTCTCACACCTGTGTTTTCTACTTTTAAGAATTTGTCAAAATGTAAGTACAAAAACTAGTGATGTAACTTTGCTGCCTGGGCAGTGGGCCTTTCCCTTGGTGAGGACAAATGTATGATGTGCAGTCAGCATCCATATATGATGGAATTGCCTCTTACATCTACTTTTCTCAGGACAAGCTAGAGAGTGACCCATAAATCCTGTTTTTTCACAAACTTCACAGATATCTATTTTTGGTAGCAACTTGATCTGCCTTCTGCCTTTAAACATTATTGTTTTTGTGCAAAATCTCTTTAAGATTTTATAAGAAAACTTCACATCCATACCTCACATTGCTTTTTAGGTTTTATTCTAGACTGACTTAAACTTTCAATTTCTGTATTATCAGACCTTACGATTTCTTTTTTATTTTTAGAAACAACACAGTTTTGGGCTTCATGGCTATGCCCACTCTCATCAATACCAAGGGGTACATTGTTTCCTTGAATGTAACTCTGCTCATTAAACAATCTTTCTGTATGAGAAGTGTGTTTCCCAGCTTCACCACACACCTCACAAAAGTTGTCATGTGTAAGTTCATGAATTGTTTCTATATTTCTATGGAATGGTGTAGTCACCTTAAGTAATATCTTAAGTGTATTCAATGAAAAAATAAACAATTTTATTTTCATATGAAAAGCTTTTAATTATTACTTCTACTTGCAAAAAACTCTTTACAACATATCTAGATTTCGGTTTCACAATTCTCCAAAGATTTTTAAAGACTTGAGAGTGGAACATTTTTCTCTCTATATATATCTTTATTCCTCTGTTTTGAATTGATAGCGCATTTGATTTCTTTACTTCTAAATATCTTGGTTTTTTTAATAGCCGATTTGATACATTTTTTATTATTACTTGCACTCATAATCTTCTAGGTTCTATCAATTTGTTCAGTTGGCACATCTCCTATCTGAAATTGCACATTTACAAAAGTATTATCAATAATGCATTTTGTTGTATTATCTGCATTATTTATATGTACACATTTTGCAACAAAACTTTTTTTAAATATTATATTTACAAAAGTTTACTTCCCTGCACACAATTCTTCTTTTCAGCACATTGTTGTTGCTTTGTTGATGGTATTGATGAAGAAACTGTAAAAAAATATATATATAATTTCTATATACACACATAGGGCCTCATTGCAAGTATGGAGGTAGCCATGCCCTTAATAAGGCCATGGTTGCTTCCATACCGGGTTCCAGTACCGGGGTCTCTGAATGAGGAATTACTGGGTCATTCCAACCTTGGCGGACCCAGTCATTTCTCATTCACAAAACCAATCCCCATTCCCATTTGAGCACCCTTAGGGCTCAATGGGAATGAGGATGGGGCTAATAACGGGCTTGTTAACAACGGGCCCGTTATTAGCTCCTTGTCCCCTGGCGGGACCTGGAAAGGACATCTGATTTAACCAGATGTCTGTTCCGGGTCCCGCTAGGGGACCTCGTAATCAGGCATCCCATAATGAACGGTGCCAGTCGCGTACCGGCACCCTTCATTACGGGAGCGCAAACCTCGTAATGACGCCCATAGTCTTGTAAAATACAAAAACTGTTAAATGTGCTCTACAATGTAATCCTGAAAACCAAAGTGTACCTCTTTATGCAGCAAATTCTCACCCAAAAATGTTTTTCAGACTGTTTTACATAATCAGAAATGTCACTACTGAAACCATTCTAGTGCTAGTTATCTGTCCATATTTAACTAATACACACATGTTGAGATACATTACATATCAGAAATGTAATCGATCACTTGGCACTGTGTTAAGTGAGTGTCTAAGTGAGTGACTTTGCCTTGTAGTAGAACTGAACAAATCTAATTAATAGTTGAAACCTATGGAAGAACTGAAGAACCTTAAAGGATAATTTTCGGGGTTCAAGGCTAAATGCACCAACGAAATGGTTTCTGAAAAAATGTGAATCAAAGTGAAGCAGATGAAGTCACAGTTGCTAAGGCCTCATTCTTTGCATTTCAGCTTTTCTGCAGTAATCTCTCAAATGTCCTTGCATCTTTTTGTGTAGGTGGGACCTGGAAAATCCCATAGTTTGTGCATATCTTTCACTTCCTATGTGCATCCTTTATCATGAATTATTAGGCTGTGAAACAAATGGTCACTGTGATCTATACAATTAGCTCATGTTTCATTCCGGCTTAGCATCTTAAAATGTACTATGCCAACCACAAATGCATCAGAAACTAAGAAATGCAGTTGGCACCCATTGAAACTCTACTTTGTTCATCTCATTTATGCTACTTGAGCTGTGCAATACGATACCAGTTTACTCCAGCAGTCAAAGTAGAGTTCTACATGGGGCATTCATTAATAGAGCAGCAGTTGCTCCCTAATCTAATCATTGTATTATGTACCTCACATAGGCACAATTTCTTCACCAACTATACATGCAGGGAGCAAAATCTCAACCTGTAAGCTACTAGCAACACATATAAGTTACTCAACCTCATTTGTAAAGGATGTCGCATTGTGAAGGTGATTGCAAAGGTGATTGCTGTTTGCTGTGTTGGACTTGAAAGACAATCAAGCATCACTGGAATAATATCGTGGAATTGGCCCCTCCCTATTCCCAGAAGCCATCAAATATAGGTTGGCGCACGCATTAGAGCGTCCGCATTGCAAAGCTGATTGCAAAGGTGATTGCTATTCACTGTGTTGGAGTGGAAAGACAATCAAGCGTCACTGTAATAATATTGTGGTATGGACATTTCTCAAAGAAGTTGGACCTCCATATACACCAAAGGGTGTTACAAGTGCACTATATTTTGAGATTTTTTAAAATTACTTAATACCCTTTATTTCTTACTTTTAGGAATTGGCCGCTCACTAGTCCCAGAATCCCTCCAATACATGACGGCACGCACATTGCAGAGCTTTTTGCAAGGGTGATTGCTGTTCTCTGTTCGCGTGTAGTGGACAGTGAGCAGCGGTAGCATACTTATTATTTTCTCTTACCCACATTAGTACTTGTGTGTGTATGAATTTGCTGTGCCCGTAATTCATGGCATTTGTGTAAGGACTTTCAACTCTTTAAACTCTTTCAACTTTCAACTCTTGGACCATCTTTACTGTCAGTCAGTGCTCTGTTGCTTTAATGCTTCGGCAACAAACTGTAAGTTATCAAACAGTGGCTTAAAGGTTGTTGATACATAAATTGTGTTACTTTTCATTATTTGTATCCAGCATATATTGTCAGCAAATTGGTAAGTAGAACACTTTGTTCTTGTTCCCAAAGTCTGCATGGTGTGGCGGGCGCAGTTAAGAACCCGGTTAAGAGCACGAGGTTTAAACCTTCGGTCTGCTTTATGTTTGATCGTTTTGACGAAAGAAAAAAAACAAACACCTGTTCAGGTCCTTAGCTTATTGTTAATTGGATTGTCTGGACTACTTAGTCAGCAATTACAGCTACGTGTGTATTGTGTGTAACATCTGTCAAGTGTGCTCCTCAGACTAGGACATAGAGATGCAAACCTAATTGTTCTCGCAGCTTTAGGTAGGTGTTTCCTCAAGCTTGTATATTTGCTATTTGTATGAGCCCCTTTTCTCTTTCATTACCCTAATGTGAGTCCAGTAGACACACAGGGCCGCCTCTCTGTAAATCAGATAGCACGTATTACTAGAAATTAGTGACGCTGCAAACATTGCACGTGGAGAGATTGGTTTGTTTCACAGTGTTGGGTGTCCTAGGACACCTCCGCCATACCTCATCTTCTTAAATATAATGAAACGGGCCCCTGCAACCCATATTCTAGTAGTTTGCTGTTTGGATGGTGTCCTTTAAAGAGATGAACAATTTGAGTAATAAAGAGGAGGCACAGCAGAACATCCCCCTGGCAATGCGGCCCTGTCGCAGGATGTGTACTCCTATGATTATATCAAAAATTACACGATTTCCAAATCTAAAAAGCTGATGACCTTTTTGCTAAGACCCCCAAAAATAGACCCTGTAGCTGAGGAGATAGTGGCTAAATAGTGGCTAAAGAAATTTCAAAAGTACTGATCAATTCCCTAAGCTCCTTAGGAACAAAATTGCTTGACGCTCTCATCATTCAACCTCTGACTCAATCTATTGCGTTGAAAGATACTAAAGGACGTTCTTCCATGCAGCAAGATGAAATATCAGAGTACACATCCGAGGAGTTTCCTAAAGTACACACTAGAACATCTCGCCTTTTAGATAATGCAAAGGCGGCAGGAAATAGCGACCCCTGACACACTATGGCAATAGTACATAAAAACGTACAGTTACATGATCTGATTGAACTAATGCATCTAAAAACCTTGACTTGGAAATGGATTTGTCAGAAGTAAAATATATAGGGGACAAGATAAATTACTTCTACCCCCTGTGTGTTAGACATGGAACACAATGTATTCTTCAAGGAAAGTGAAATGCATGAGTCTATTGGCACAACCATATTGGGAGAAGCCAGATCTCAATTTGGGAATACGGAGGATATCTAAACTACCAATATGAGTCGTTTATTGAACTCACCACAGAACAAGCCAACTGCCAATCTGTTATGGGGAAGCATGTTTAGCATGACCTCTAATGATATATCTTGGGCATTAGACAATTTACCTACCATGTTGGTTGAAAAATGTGAAAGTCTGGAGAAGAATATTAATGTACAGTATGTGCTGTTTATGAAAAGCAAAATTTGATTACAAAAAAACAGTTAAAGAAATAAGTACTGCCACAGCGTCATTTTTTCAAAATGAATCCATGGCTAACACTTCTAACTCTTCAAATACTATTACCTTCTCTCGCCAACAGTGGGCAAATAGTAAAAAGGGAGAGAAGGTTCTGCAGAAAAATTGTAAAAAGGTGAAATCTAAAGTTGTGTCCCGGGGCATTATGTACACCAAGAAATAGTATACTTGTAGACCCACACGTGGTGTAGGAAAACAAACGTGTTGTTACATTGAATTGAACCCGGCTCCATTCCCTGGAATGGAGCCTGAGCCTGCACTCATTAGCTCCGACTCTCCATCTGTTTATCTGAGTGGCATGTTTGGGTTATGCTCTACTGATAAACCTATGTCTAGCTACCTTATCCCTGAAATTCCTGGTAAAAACACTTATGTTTACCTTGAAGGATAGCATAACTCAGGCAGAGGAGATGGCTAGCCCCTCTAATACAGTAAAAAATTCCTAAACCCTTTGCCCTAATACCCGGAGTATTTTAGTTGATATGTGAGCACCGAATATAGCAAAGCTAATGGCCCCTATCTTAAATCTAGTAGATATGTTTGTGAATTCTTCTGAATTGCACAAAGCTTTACAATTGCAACCAGTATCACACATCCAGGACTCACTACCATTGAATAGAGCTGCAGTTCTGCAAATCTTTGATACGATTATTCCTCTAAGAGGCATTTCTTCGGATGATATCCAAATTATTGATCAGGTTGAAAACACAAAAGAATACATAACTAATATATGGTTCCACCGTACCTCTACTCTTGATTTTGTATTGGGTTTTAAGGAGGATCTATTTAGACTGGGATATGTATGCAAAGTTCTAATGTATCCTCAAATTAAGCCTTGGTCTGTAATAGCAAAGCCAGAAAATGTTACCTTCACCCCTCATAGTTCGAGTATTCCGAATATGCAACATTCACCACATGAAAAGGTACTGGGTCATAGGTGCTAATAAGGCACTTGTTTCTAGACCAGGTTTACTGGATGCTTAAGAGCCAGTTGAGACACATGGAGCTGCTGTGGATGGTTATTTGCAATAGTTATCAGCCTTCAAAATCCATTTCACATCTCAGCCCGATATGACAACTTGATGCTCTTTAGGAATACGAGAGGTTGTGTACACATATCTGGGGAGGATGGTTTGGCCACTATTAATATCTTTATGTTAGTGGCCCTTAAAGAAACATGGCTTTTATAAAACATTCAATTTGACAGTTGCTTGACTATACATCAGACAGCTACTACGGATTGAGTGGGCGCCCAAAGGGTGGGCTCCTTATATCTGTGAAGCAACCTTGGAAATTAGTTGTGCTTAAAGTTTGTACTCCTTATAGGCAGCCTGTCTCACACAGGGTAAATAGAAGATCCTGGTCGTAAATATGTATGACCCCTGAATTTCACAGAAACTAAAGCAAATATAAAAGCAGTAGAAAATGTGATTGAGAGTTACTCTCAATCTTGTGGCTGATGGGCGATTTTAATTCTAAAATAAATATCAATTATTCTGACCTTCAAGCATCCAAATCCTCCTCACCTGTGAAATTTTAAAAAAGCAAATTGTCAGGGCATACAATGTTAAACAGATAATGCCCGGGTGATGCCAATAGGGCACATACCCGCTCCACTGGTAAAACTGCGACAACCATTGATTATATATTTGTGAATTCGGCTGGCTTATCCTTTATTGCTGACATGGGAATAGTTCCTCGCAAAGAGAGTGACCATTTTCCCCTGTGTGTCCTCTTCGAGCCTTTTGCCCCCTTGAATCTAATTGCAGCTCACGATCAGAATTGCAACATCTTTCTCAATCACAATCAAAATCGTATTATGTGGAATGCGTAAAATGTAATCAAGGTAAATTCCATTGCACAATACCTTCTGAGTGACTATATTCATCAATTTCATGAATATAGTCCCACCACCTGTGATGGGATTATCCCAGCATTTTCTCAAATGATGGCGAAAATTGGTGAATGCTGTGGTTCCAAGTGAATGTATAAAACACCTTATGAACGGTCTAATAATGTGTCCAAAAGAAGGGTATATCATGACAAAAAAAATGCAGAGGCAAACAAAGCATGCAAACTATGCTTGCATCAGTATTGTAGCCAGCATTAGATGTGATTGTGAATAGTCAGATGACCACGTGTGTTAAATCAGTAAGGCGTGCGTACTGAAGTTGGCTCAAGGCACACAAAAATACCTGTGGGATTCAGCATTGGAAACAAATAGCAATTATCGCTAAACAAAGAAATTCTACTGAAATCTGGTGAGTAATACGGGGTACAAGAGATGTGCCCATTAACTGTGTAGCAGATTCTGATTGGGAAACTCATATATTTGGTGAAGTTACCTGATAGTACCTGTGTCTGTTGGGTGACAAAAAATGATATTCATAAAATCATTGTTGGCTTGAATAATTTTTGTGCAGCGGGCCCTGTTGGGGTGTGTAATAACTTGATAAAATCTTCACCTGGAAGTTGGACTCATGTACTCTTTATTCTATTTAACAAAATTGGTGTGAGTGTTGTAATACCTTCGACATAGAAGTTAAGCAACATTCTAACTGTCTACCCGAAAGGAGCATGGAATAATCCTGTACATTATCGATTATTAGCCATGCTCGATATACCGGCAAAAATATTTGCAAGGGTACTCTTAGCAGAACTTAATAATTGGATCCGAGCTAATAAGATATTGGGCTTCATTACACGGGCCCGCTAAGGGACCTTGGTGTTAATTACGGTACCGCAATCTGCGGTACCGTAATTAGCGCCTTCCCCATTCCCATTGAGCCCTATAGGGGCAAAAATGGGAATGGGGAAGTGCCTTGGTGAATGGGGAATTACCGCCCCCGCTCACCTTGGAGTAGGGCGCTAATTCCGCCATCCAACAAGGCAGACACGGTAAAATATCAGCGGCAACCATGGCGCTGGTAGCGCCATGGTTACCGCCTACCGTGTAATGAGGCCCCTTGTCTCCCAATCAGACAGGATTTAGAGAAAAAGGTAACACTGCTCACAATATCATTATTTTGACATCTGCAGTAGAATACTCTTGGAAGCGACGCAATTCTAATATGGTTTGTGCATACATTGATTTTAGTGCAGCTTTTGATTTGGTGAATAGGAACAAACTCTGGGCTAAACTAGTTAAATGGAATATCCCCACGGGTTTGCTTAAAATGTTGATGTCGTTGTACTCCGATACCTCAGTACAAGTCTGCCTTGATGGTACAAGGAAACACTTGAAATCTTTCCCAACCTACCAATGAGTTAAGCAAGGCTGTATAGTGGCAGCCAGACTTTTCAATCTTTACTTGGCAGACCTCCTGAATAATCCGGTAAGCTCTTCTTTATATGTCCAGCAAAAGTGGGAACAATAACTCTAAACTGATTAACTTATGCAGATGATTTGTTATTACTCGATCATAACCCCTATGGCCTTCAGACTTCTATTAATGCTTTATGTGACTATGCCATATGTAATCATTTAAAGTTAACATAGAGAAAAGCAAAATCATGGTGTTTGCGAAAAACCAAATTTGCCAAATAAACAACACATATGGACATTTAACAGTGCTCCCCGGGAACAAGTGGAGACATATAAATATCTCTGCCTTTATGCGGATGATAAGCTTAACTGGAAGACCCATTGGACATAATTAAAATGTAAATGTATTAAAGTTGCAAACACCATCAGCTGCTTTATTGCTAAACACGTGGGCTTCTCCGTTCAGACTGTCTTACTTCTTAACACTGCAAGGGTCAATCCTATGTTACTATACGGTGTCAAGATTTGGGGTCAAAACTTCACAAGTGAATACAATTCTTTGAGGCATTAATTCTGCATAAATTATTGCGTCCTCCACAACATGTATCTGTAGAGTATATTTTGCTTGAATTTGAACTGAATTGCATTGTCACTGATGTTACCTATAGAATCACGATGTGCTATGAAAAACTATCATTATTGGATAATGATACGATCGCTGTACAATATATTTATGCCTTCCAACACATTGATAACTGTTTGAAGATGGGTATCCTTGGCAAAATTATGTTTCTACATAAAATATGGAGAGACACACGTGTCCACCAATGCTCCTCAGAATGCCCAAAAGTTTAAATTATGGATGAAACAGAAGTGCAATGAATTTAGCACTGAGGCAAACATTGTTCAAATTGCGACTCTTAATAATAGTGCAAGCTACTTAGAGTATCGAATACTTCGTACTTCAGCCCAAGCTTACATTCATGCATACCCCTGCCACAAGATAATACAACAGTATGTTTTAAATAAATGCAATTGTTGTGAGACCTTGAAGATTAAAGGAGCATTAATGGGTATACCACAATCAGCAAGGTGGTGTCGCTTACGTGGCAACTATAAATTGCAAACACTAGCACATCTGTTAGTTAACTGTGAAAGCTCTAACAGACATCAGAGAAAGCTTTTTTTTAAATCATACGATAATCAATATGATTGTAATGATCTATCTATGTTTTGGCAAATTTGTATGGAAGGTATTGAAATTAATTATATATTTGTTATCATCATGTTTTACTGGAAGTGTACTGAAATTTTAAATCATCTTTTTGAAGGTGTTTTAAACTGCAAATCCTACTAATAAGTCAAGTTTGGAGCCCACATGGTAAATTCAGAATGTTTTAAATCAGGTTTTATGTTTTTTAAACTGTTTAATTGTTGTGTTTTATTAAATGTTTTAATTATTCCTGTTATTTTTTATATTGTATATACAAAGCCTTGTGGTTACATGTACATTATATTAAATAAATAAATAAATCGATAAATAAATACATTATTTCTGATGGATGACACGAGTGTGCACACACCAATACTTTAATATTTTACAATTGTACCCCTACCACCAACCCTGACACACATGTATTCTCCAGGTTTCCACACATCATAAAACATGTGTTATCCTTTGTAAATCACCCTCTCCCTTTTGTAGCCATTCCACATATAGAACAATATGGATTTCATACAACAATGAGCTTGCTGTATAGAAACTAAAAAGAAAGTTTAGGAAGTGCCTGACAGTGTCTTACTGCCAAATTGTAAACAGTTTAAATAGGGAAGCTCTGCTCAAATCTCGGTGTCCCCACTTGTCCAAATTATGCACTAATCCTGGGAAAATACTTTCATCTCACCATACATTTTTTTTCTGCCGGATGTTAATATTAGAATCACCTCCAAAAAGATTTCAGCATTTTGCTATGTTCAAATGTCCTGACTTGAAGACCATGGTTTTGGGGATCCCCCATCTTCTGCTTGTGCTCAGACACTTAGCATACCATTCCACAAGGATTATTATTTTATCTTATCAGAAGCAATGTTGACACACAGACAGGAACCGCAATTGTAAACATGTCAACTGCAGAAATGCAGCAGTGCACATTATCTGATTTAATATTTGTGTGTCTTTTTTGCATACTCCCTCTTCCACTTTTCAAAAGTGGATATAACAGCAGGTAAAAAGGCTGTTGTAGTTCCCCTCTAACCTTTACTTGTCATGCGCTTTTTACCTGTTTTTTGTGGTTGTCCATGTTAACCAACATATCAAGTGCCAGTCTGTGAAAAGTGCAATCATACGAGCAAATTAAAATGGACGCAATTCTTGTTCTTAATTTCATTTATCAAACGTATTCATTTATCAATACGTGAAGCTATGTGAGTATAATATTTTGAGTCATTAATATTGCTGCACTGCTTTTGGCATCTTGGGAGAATCATATCCTTTTAATTGTAATAGGAATGCACATCTGTTCTGTGCACGCTTTGCAGCATTCTCTTTCAGTTAAGAAATAGATTCTCAGTTATGTTCTTTGAGGAAGACCATCAGATGTTACATGCACAGAGCAGTGAACTCCTAGTTTAGTCTTTATAGACGGACTGAGAAAAGGATGGGAGACTTGAAGAGCTAACAAGAGGAGATGGAGTTTGGAGACAAAGTAACTGCGAAGAAGGGAAGAAAGAAGGCAGAAGAGTTTAGTTCTGAAAGGAGACAGGAATAAATTAAACCTTTAAGGATGAGGGGAGTGAAATGTTTAATTTTTGGATCAGGATTCAAAACCCTACCATTGACAACACAACGCCACATCCATGTGCTATTGGTAAGAGTAACTACCATTAAATTCAGCAACAAACTGGAGTTACATCCGCCACGTTTCCTCAATGAATTGGATTTAATACACAATAAACACACCAGCTGCAAATCAGTCAAAGGTCCCCATGCACTAGAGACATGTAGAATTGCCACTATGTGTAATCCTCTGGTAAACCATCAGGTTCAAGTGGAGGTAGCAGTAATCTAGTTTGGTGATAATTCGTCTGATTTACTGCTGAACTACCTCCAAACCCGTAATGCCCCAAAATGTCACGTTACAAAGCAGCACATCTTATTAAGCACTATAAATTAATACAGTGTGGGTCGTTTTGTCATGTTTGACAACACAAGCTTAGATGGGTATTTTTCAACTTTGTCTAACTATTGGTTGTATTTTACATGCTAATTAACATTGCATTAGCAGTGCTCAGGCTTTAAGGGCCTGCTTCACTTTAATTCCTATGTACTGTTAGGGAAGTTAACGTGTGTATAGCAAAATGAAAACCACTTTACTATTTAATCACCGACATTGCTCACCTCATTTCCCATATCCAGGTCTTACCTCTGTGGTTTGCTGGTAAGTGCCTAGTGTCGATATGCATGGCTGATTTGGAGTAGGGGAAGGTCTGTGATGCTGAAATCTTTCAAGTTTATTTGGGGCATTTGAAACCTTTCAACTTAAAACATTTTTGGCAGTCTGACTTGTTTTTCTACTCTACTTCAAATCAATGTTAGTGGCAGCAGAACCAATTGTCAGGCCAAACATTATTTATTACCCCTACTTCTAATATAAGCACAGTCAGTGGCTTACCAAAGCGCTGAGAATACAGCAGCAGTAACTTTACAACATGCATAAACGTGAAACATCATAGCCTGAAGCCCCCACCAAGGCGTCTCTGCTCTCCCACTCGCATGTTACACTTAATGTGTAGAAGGCGCACGTATGTATCTAACAGCCCACACTTAACAATGCATTCACCAGCAGGGCCTTGACTAGTAAGCAAGCGTTCTGGTGCACTCTAGCTGCACCTACACCTGGCAACACCGACAAAAGTGAGGTCTGACACAAGTTAATGCATTCAAATATCCAGCTCAATAACGCCCCACTCTGCAATTAGCAGTATGCAGCTTATGGGCATGGAATGATACACATACCATGTATGTGGCGGCCAGACCGCCACATCCACACAATTCCTTACTCACCCCAGTCTTATTTTTCCTCACCAATCTCAAGTGGCGACTGCATATTCTGCCTCCTGTTATATATGAAATTGAGTCTGGCATTTCTGTTACGGATTTGAAAGTTTGTTGCATCACTGTTTTGCTTCCAGGACACTATGGGTAGCATAATTCTCAGCACCATTGCGTACACATGAGGCCAACCTGTGTGCTACACACAACACCTGCCAATTTATACGGAAAGTAAATCAGCACTGGTAAATTCCCTGTAAACATTTCTTGTCTAGAAAATTGGTTAGAGAATTATACACTGAGGTGATGGCTGCAGTACGCTGTGTACTACAAAAGTCTTTTGCACTATCCGGGCAATTCCACCAGGTAACTGGCATCTAAGAAAGTATGAACCAAAGTGAAGAACATGAAAGCACAGTGGCTAATGCTGCAAAGTTTAGATTAGATTAGAGACCAAGTACTTCACTTTTAAAAAATGCCCCACATAGAACTTTGCTCTGGGTGCTGTAATAATCTGGGATAGTGTTGCGCTACTCAAATAGCATACATAAAATGAGCAAAGTAGAGTTTCACTGAGTGGGCACTGAGCTTGTCATCTTGTGATACATCTGTGGTTGGAACAGTAATTTTTAGATGCTAAGCCTGAATGACACATAACTCATCTTCTATACCACAGAAACCATTTCTTTCACAGCTTTCGAATTCATGATAAAGCATGAACATATCAGTGGAAGAAAATGCACAAACTGTGAAATGTCCAAGGTCATACCTATACAAAAACAAGCAAAGACATTTGATGAATTACTAGAGAAAAGATGAAATGCAAACTATGGGACCTTAGCCACTCTGCTTTTACCTGCTTCACATTATTTTGCATTTTCTCAAAAACCTTAGTGCACTTAGCCTAAAACCCCAAAAGAATCTTGTAGTACCTAGCATACTGTAGACATATCTCAGCGTACAATTCCCAGACCACTTTGCAAGAGAAGAAATGTTCACTGCAATGTTACCAGTGGTGAGTAACTTTTCGCAGTAAACTGGCAAAATCCAGAAATCTTCACAAATAAACAAAAGAACATTGGCCAGCATCATTACCAAGTTAGCATCATAAGACTTCTCAAAATTAAAGCCACATTCAAACAATTCCACAACTCTGACACAATAAGGAATCACTAATATCCGGTCACAGTAAACAGCTTGGTATCCCTCTATGAAGCACATACACAGCTGCAATATTGTCAAAGGCAGAGTTGGGCTGCTTGGTTGATGGCAGGGTTCCCTATGCACCCTCATTCATTTAATGTCTTCCTATGTCTGTGTATTGTGTAACAGTATATGTCATCACATGGTATGATACCCAAGTGGATCCCTGCCCTCACAAGTAGACCATTATGAAAAAACACAATCACTGACCTGCAGTGGCTTCAAAGAATGAATACAACTGCACAATAGCCAAACAGAGCAAATCTGCACACTCTGAGTTCTGGTATCAGAATGTCAATAAGTTCACAAAAAGGTCACTTTCATATCATTCTGAAATCAATGAGGAATGCACAAATCAAACAAGTAAAATGGTCAACACATTTTTATTACAACCTATAACAGTCAATAAACCCCAAAACAATCCTTCTAAGCACTATTTTGCAGAACATGTAGAAACACAATTAAATAAATATATATATATATATATATATATATATATTTATATTACACAGCCTCACTAGTTGCTGTGTAGTTATGGTTAAGTTGCTGTTTCCATAGGTAGAGCACTTTTTGGGCGGCTTATAACTTCGCTCCCCATGGACGAATCCTCGACAAACTTTGCAAAAAAAGTATATGGGCCACTCTGAATTTTTGGTGAGGATTCGTCCAGGGGGCAAAAATTATAGGGGGGGTCCCAAAATGTCTTTTTTTCCCCACAGACTGAATGGGGGAATGGGGGAAAAAGTTTGCGCACGGCTACAGGCCAAACCGCTGGATGGATTTTCACCAAATTTGCGGCAGGGGCTTGGTCCCGAAAGCGTGCTTTTGTAAATTTGGTGACAATCCGTGCAGTACTCTTCTTTAAAATGACCAAAAAGTAGGTCTCATAAAATGTGTGATATCTATGTCCGCTCCGCGGTCACACTTCCCTGTTCGCTCCGCGGACAACATACCGATTAGCTAAGGGGCTGGCGTCATGACCGCAGACACGCAACGTCTCTGCCGATTGGCTGCAGTGAGCCGTGTTCTGCATCAGATTGTTTGGATGCGCCCGACATCTTGGATCCGCCGACAGCGCAGCGGCGACCAGCAGCAAAATACTATTTCGAAAACTGTTTTGCTGTGTCAAAGTGCTTGGGGAGGTTCAGACAGTAAGAGATGAGTGAAAAAGTGTAATTGTTCAGGCGGTAGGTGTTAATGATGTATTCCCTATGCCCGCCTTGTTCGGGATGTTTGTAAATACAGAAAATGAGGGGTCTCATAAGGGTAGTATTTCAGTCAGTGTTGTGTGCAGGCAACTTGAAACTGTTCTACGGACACGCGTGGTGTTAGCGAACATTGAAATTGAGTAGATGCTGTAATTCAATTATTTTTTCTATGAGTGTGCTATTGATTTGTACGCCGTAATGGGTATGACATACTGCAGTGGCTGTGACCAGGGCCTAGATTCTTGGATGCATGGCCGTAGGCCGTAGGCCAAAGGCCATACTTCCAAGACTGTAGGCCCTGGCCACAACCACTGCAGCATGTCACAGCAATGGATACACCTGTAGTATTGCTTGTTGATCAGATGGTTGTGGGGAGTGTGTAGAGTCTTGGGTGGATGGCCAAAGGCCAAAGGCCATCCAACCAAGAACAAAGTTATAAGCACTGGAGGTATAAGCCACTGTACACCCATACATTGTAATATGTATGGACATACAGGTAGGAGTCTAGCCTGTGGCACAACCACTGAAGCATACCACACCTATAGATACACCCGTACTACCGCACATCACTCAAGTGGTTGTGGGGAGGGCCTGCAGTCTTGGATGAATGGCCGAAGGCGATGCACCCAAGAACAAACTTATAAGCTCTAAAGTTATAAGCCAACATGGGTTTTATATAGTGCAGTGGTTGTGGGCAGGACAAAGACTTTTGGGTGCATGGCTGCAGGCTGTATGCCATACACCCAAGAGTGTAGTCCCTGCCCACAAGCACTGCAGGATATCATATTCATACATCACACCCATACATTCGATAATGTATCTGGTAGGTGTGGGCAGGGGCTACATCACACCCATACATTCGATAATGTATCTGGTAGGTGTGGGCAGGGGCTAGAGTCCTGGGTACAAATTGAGTACATGCTACTGTTATGTTTCATTCTATAGGTGTGCTAATGATTTATAAGCGACCATGGGTGTAATATGCTGCGGTGGTTGTGGCCAGGGACTAGAGTCTTGGCTGCATGGTCGTAGGATGCAGGCCGTAGGCCATACTTCCAAGACTCTATGCCATGGACACAACCACCGCAGCATGTCACAGCAATGGATACACCTGTAGTATTGCTTATGGATCAAATGGTTGTGGAGAGTGTGTAGAGACTTGGCTGCATGGCGGAAGGCCATGCACCCAAGATCAAAGTTATAAGCACTACAGTTATAAGCTACTGCACACCCATACATTGCAATATCTATGGACATACAGCTAAGAGTCTAGACTCTGGCCACATCCACTGCAGCATATCACACCTATAGATACAGCCAAAGTATTGCACATCACTCAGGTGGTTGTGGTGGAGGGCCTGAACTCTTGGGTGCATGGCCAGAGGCCATGCACGCAAAAGCACAATTATACGTAGTGTAGTTACAAGCCACATTGGGTGTGATATGGTGTGGTAGTTGGGGCCCGGATGTAGAGTCGTTGGTGCATGGCTGTGCATGACTTGGTGCATGGCCGTACTATCAAACATCATTCAGGTGGTTTCTGGGGAGGGCGTAGCGTTTTGCGTGCATGGCCAAAGGCCATGCTCCCTAAACCAACTTTATACGTAGTGAAATTAGATGCCACAATGGGTGCAATAGGCTGTGGTGGTTTTGGCCAGGACCCAAGACTGAAGTCATAAGCAGTGAGGTTATAAGTGAACGTGGGTGTGCTGTGGTGCGGTGGTTGTGTGCACGACCTAGCGTCACCCAAGAGGAAACTTATGAGTAGTGAAATTACAAGCACCATGGTTTTCATGTGCTGCAATGGTTGTGGGTAGGACCTATAGTCTTGGTTGCTTGGCCATAGAGTGCAGGTGGTAGGTTATACATCGAAGACGCTAGGCTCAGCCCATAGCCACTGCACCATATGACTGCCATAGATGTGTACATTCGAATATGTATGACATGACTGTAATTATACTTACTGTTTACTTTGTTCAGAATCGATATATGCCTTACATGACTTTAGTACTTGGCGGAAATATCCTTTTTTAATTTCTGTGATAAAAAAAAAAGCATGTTAGTGTTTGCATTTTTTGAAGACTTATTACATTGTATAATAGACAGTTTAGTTGTTTTTTTTTACCCTCATATTTACTTTACAAACCAGTGTACTGTGCATTTTGCTCAGTTTCTGTGTTTGCTTTTCAAATCCTTAGGTCTGGTGAAAAAAAAAATCCTTGTTGGATTAAAGAAACCCCTTATTTGCTATGCTACAAACTATTTCTTTGTTTTCTTTGAGTGTTTCCTTGTTCTTTCTGATTAATGTTATGTCTGTTGCCTTGTTGGAGATTTTTAACAACAGTTAGATACCTGTTGGCATATTCCAACTGTGCATTTGTTGTTACCGATCTGTGGTATTCATTTATCTGTGTCGTTGTAATAAACTATTGGGCAGTTAGATACCTGTTGGCATATTCTAACTGTTTATAGTCTTTTACTTGATTTTTTGGTAATGTTGAAGTACACATTAGTTATTAAATTATGGCTTTAAGAAGATTAAATACGCCTTTGTAAGATTAGCTGTCAATCTCTGCTTTAGAGTAATAGTGCTATCATCACATTCCAACCATCCACATTTCTTTTTAATGTATGCAGTTTAGTGACCTGCATTGGTTGTAGCTCCTGCGTGGTAGATTATACCTATTGTTGTAAAGGTTTTCTTTCCAAGTGACACTTGACCGTGTGTAAAACCAGTCACCTTGCAGTTGTTTTTGGTACCATCTGCATTATAACGTAGAAGCATAAGTAGTATGTAGTTACTATGTGTTTGTATCAGTAAGGTGGAGCGATTGTCTGAATTGCACATAGTACATTATCTGCAATGGTTTGCATTCTGTACAAGTTGCAGAACTGGAATTGATTCACAATTAGGTATGGATACATACACAAATCGCTCATTTGGGATGTGTTCCTGTATCACATTGTCACAGAGAGTGCATGTATGTTTCCACATATATGAAATCTGAAAGATTTAATTTATAGGTATGCTTTTGTTTTCCAGTACTTGTAGTAAGTACATTAGAAATTCTTGTGGATCTTCTTGTGAGTTTATAGTGAATATCACCATTCCAGCACAGTAGTCCAATTCTAGTCTTATTCCGTGAACACTGTATGTGTTGTCAGGATTGTTTGTTGCGTTTCTATGACGGACTAACATTTGCAAACACAATTGGTCTGTACTGCGTAAGTAAATATTGTTAACAATTGGTGGCAATTGAAATAAAATATTCATTGCTACATTTGCATAGCAACTTACACCACATTAATTTGAAAATTTGAATGGACCAGATAGTTCTGTCTCTGAGTGCTTTTTTCGGAGTTTCGGTTCCTTCTTTGAAGAAGTACCTGGTTTACTTTCCCTAATAGGTTCTTCTTTGCTTGTGGTAATTGATGAAGTTTTAGCTTCTTTTGTTTTCTTTGAAGGAATTGCTGTCAGATTCTGTTGCATTTCTGTTTGAATTAGTTTTCTTTTACCACGTTTTACTTTTTCTGGAACAGGATATTGTTTCAGATGGGGGTGTACAGTGAACGCAGTCTATTGTATTCTACAATGCAAGGAATATCAGTGTTCAGTTTACTTGCATCAAAGTTGATTAAAAATAGCCTGTGAAATGAACGTAAGCGTGATAGTGATACGTAGCTCATGCCTTCTTTAAAGACTGTGTTTCCTATATCTATCAATGCTTTGTCTAGGGTAAGACCTTGGGATTTATGAATGGTGACTGCATATGCAAGAGTTACAGAAAATTCTTCTCTACGTACATACATGTTTTTGAAGAGAAGGAATCGTGCAGTTGAGCACCCTATCCTTTCCACTTCTGAAAGTTTGTCAAAGCGAATATTGACAAACTGAATGTTGTTGTCACGTGGGTATGTTTGAAAGCCAACAACTGTACCTAGTGCCCCATTAACTTGCCCTTGTTCCACGTCAAGGTTACGTTTAAGCATTACTCTACAATTTAAGGATAATTTTAATATTTTTTCCAACCCAGCTGTGTTGGAGATTGAATTTTCTAAGCTATTTAGTCTTGTTGTGGCTTGCTCACACATGGGTAGTGTCATACCATGTACGTATAGCTTGTCTGTGGCACAAATTTCCATTATTGGTTGCATTTCTTTATTTAACATTGTTTCATTGAATTTGAAACAGCTTGCAAGAGTTGGCATTAAAGCCATACAATTGACATTTTTGTGCGCTAATTGCTCCATAACATCAATCGCACATGCATTATCGCCATAAAGTGCATGAATGTGCCGGTTTTTCAATATTGTTTGTGCTTCTTCAGATAGTACACCAACTCTAATACTTTTTAAGATATTGCATAAGTGAGATCTGCAGATTGCCACATGTTTTCTGTTAATTCTCAGTATTGGAAATGTTGCCAAAAGTTGACATTTCCTATTCTGCCAACAGTTGTATGGCAGAGTTAAAAATAGGTTCACCTTTCACTGATGTCAATTGTAGAAGATCTCTGAAAACGATAATATGTTTCCCTGCAAAGAGTTTGTCGTAGTTTGTTTAAAGTACGTCTTGCAATCTGAGGTGAATCAAAGCCAACATTAGGTTGGAGACCATGCTCACTTCATCTATTAGTAACATTTTCATTTGTTTTAATACTCTGCATAGTTCCATTGCAGCTTCTGCAGAAAGTTTGTAATAGTCTAATTTGTTTTGGTGTCCTACTGGAAGGAATAGTAATCGGAGTAAAGTGACACCGTCTATGTTGTAGGCAGCTAAACCTGTGGGGGCAGTTACAACAGCTGACAGTTTGTTGTTTGTCAATAGTTGAAGGAACTTTCTGATGATTTTGATTAAAAATGTTTTTCCTGACCCAGCTTCACCACTGACGTATAGCAGTATAGGTTTCTAATTTTGGCAGGTACATTCATTATTTTCGTGCTGTACACCATGTGCAATTTGTTTTGTGACGTCTTCAAAAATGGTGCGCTGATCTTTGTTAAGTTTTGCTTGTTGTACAGTTAAGTCTTCTATATCTTCTTGATAGTGACACATGGTGTTTTCCACTTCTGACATATCTAATTCTGCCTCATTTGCTATTAGTTGCTGTCCTAGTGGTTCTTGGCTTCCTGTTACAGAAGGTTGACTACTGACGGAAGAGTCCTTACATAGTTGGGCCTGAAGTTCTTCTTTGTGTTGCTGTTCATTGTGCAACATTGTTTTGTACCTCGTAAAGTTCACATCCGTGATAGCGCTTTCATTTGCTTTGAAAGCATCTTCATAGCAGTCAGTTATCTAGTATCTCTTCCTCTGTTCTCCATGGTTTAAAAAGTTGTAGCAGAGACACGTAATATTGTTCTTTCTGTGGAGGAGTTTTTAATGACAATTTGACATGATTAATTAAGCTTCGTTTGGTAAGTTTCACTAAGCTGCCTTCACAATCTGTCAATCTATATCTACATTTGCTTTCATTGGGTTTTATATTATTTTTGTATGCAAAATGTTGAGCTATGTGGTATAGACACATGTTTTCCAAAGTGCTACTCCTGTTCGGATAGTATGTGTCTAGTAAATTGTTTTTTAAAATGTCTTGGCTGTTGGGATCATTTCTGCCAATTGTTTCTATGTCCTCATATGATTTAAGAACATTTTTTCTAGATTTAGCAGGACCAAGACTTAGCCATACTATGTTGTCTGATTTTCCATGCAAAGCAGTACTGGTTAAATGATCTGCTGCTTCATAGGAGCCACATTCTCTATGAGAGAGCATTTTTATGCTTAGGCTGTACAATTTCTGAGTTAGTGTTTTGTCTGATGATAGGTCATCCCAGAGGTCTTGAAGCTCTGTTTTTTCCTGCTTTTGTTAAGTAGGCTGTAACATATTGTGCAACAGCAGTGGAATCTGCAATGTACTGCACATCTATGTTTGCATTCCATAATAGGGCAATAATTGCATTGTAATCATTGATATATTTTGATTCTTCTGTTCTTTTTATGTAATATGTGTTCTTATGTGATTTACCTTTAACACTATGTCGAACTGAAGACATGAAGTTATTCACTTCACCTTTTTCTGTAACTGGTCTAGGTAAACCAAAGCAGCATTTGGTGTAGTATTTCCCTTTGTTTTTGTATTTGCGACGACAATATTTGCCCACATTTATGTCTTTTTGAAATTGTAAAATCTGCCCATGCAGGGCACTATGTGTCCGCTGTGAAGGGATTTCACAAGTGACATATTTTTGGATGAACTGCAAAACAGTGGCATCACTGTCGTGACCAAATTTAGGTGCACCTTTGATCCATAAAAGCATGTGAATATGTGGTGCTCCTCTCGCTTGGTATTCTTTTCTCCAAAAGAAGTGCTGCACTTCTCTGACGGGAGGAACAGTTTTATTGCAAATAAAGTGTAGCATAGCAATGAAACGATGATGGAAATATCTTGACACATTAACTGGATCTAGAGAGAAAAGTTCTCCAGGTGTTAATATATCTATGTTGGTTTTGTTGTTGTTTGATATGCGTAGGAACTCATGCAAATCTTCCCATGCATATTCTGCACAACTTAGTGTAACAAACAAAGTCGGTGGTCCAAGGTTTCTGATCATACAACGTATGTCTCCGTGCCATCGGAACCAGTATTCTTTTGTACCACGCATTTTTGCAAACAGATTTGTTATACTTGATTGTAAAACCTCATCTTTTTCTTGTCCCTTATGTATTAATTGCGTAGCTGACATATTTTGAAAGTGGGTTCCAGATTTCAAAATGTGTGCAGCTCCATATTACATTGGGTTGCTAGTTCACTTTCAAAGAGTAGGTGGAATATGTATTCCACATTTTTTCTAAATCTGGGACCTTGCGAATACATTCGTAATGAGCGGTATTCTGATGCCGTAATCTGAGTGGGTCTATCATCGTATCTTCCACCTTTACCAGTAGGAAATAGCAGTGGAAAAGCATGTGCTTCTATACTTTTATCCCAAATGCTCATTGGTGACCCTTTGGTTTGTCGCATTTGGTAAGTTTCTAGTGCATCATCTATGCTTTCATTGGAATGCAATGGATGAATTGTGTAATGGTCCAAAACAGTGGATACTGCAGCAGGATCCATAAGTTCAAATTGTCCAGTTTCTGATGACTGTAGAATTATTTCAGTTGTTTCCCTTAAGCTTTCTTCAATATTTATTTCCTTGTAGTATTCGTTATTGTCTTTTAGATATTGCAAGGCTTGTCTAACTTTATGTAAATCCACCAGTTGTTGGCAATTTTTTTTGTCTTTTGTTGGTACACCATTTCCCAAGACAATTAAAGAATACTCTATTGAACGTTGCACTCCTAGAGTGTGTACATTTTCTGTTAGATCTAATGGCAAATAAACTACTTTGCCACAAATGCCTTTCACCAATTCAGAGGGAGGTAATTGTGCTGTTTTTGGTTGAAGGCGTATAATTGCTTGAAATCTCATACAAATTCAGTTGTTGCAGGGTTTTTGGTAGTGGGAACAATTCCACATTATTTGTGATAGCACGTGAAGGAGTTTGGTTGTTGTCCAGTTTTGTACTGCAGCAACTGCAACATATTAGGGGTTCACTTATTTGGTATTTGTTTTCTGCTAAAAGGTGGAGAGCTAATTCAAACCATTTGGAATCTTCATTGTCTTCTATTTTGTATGCTATGTCTATATTTTTTGTGTATCTTTTGTAAAACTTTCTGCGGCAACACACACACACATGGTTTGGTACTTCAGCCTATGCACTTTTAAATTTTAGTGTTTCTTTTTTGTAAGTGTATAATAGAAGGTTGCTATGTGCAGAATTGTTGCTAGTCTTTCAAAAACTATTGCATTTTGTAAAGGCATGGTTTGGTCTGTTGTACAATGTATGTGTGCTGTGTGCATGCGTGCATGAGTTTGATGGGCTAAGATCCTTGTGGTGGTTTCTGACTGTGCATTGGTGTCTCAATTATTTGGGAAGGCTATTTTTCTGTTTGTATAGTACTACAATGTGCTTCAGATGAGAGTACAAAGTGAGCTAGTAGTGAGGAGAAGCATTAATAGTGAACGTAATGGTATAAAATTGAAACAGCTATTTGTTTTCTAGTACTAACATTATAAGGCTTCTGTATGTTATTTGAGTTCCCAAAACACAGGGACTTGTGAGCCATTCTGCCTGTTATTCTTTGTTTAATAAATGGGGATTTGTGGGTAGAATGGTTCAGAAATCAATGTTTGTTTGGGTGCGCAAATTGAATAAATAACCCACACGGTCTCTTTGAGGAATAGTTAGAATATATAGGTAGTACTGTACTTACTTTTTTTTGCGGAATGACCAGGTTTCTTTGGATATGTCGTTTGCAGTGTAGATGCTGTTGATTTTCTCGAGTTTAGTCTTTACTGCGATTGTAAATAGAAGTTAGCAACTTTGTGTGTTCAAAGCAGTGATGTTACTGTACACGTTCATTTTGCATTTTTCGTCAGAGTATTCTCCTTTGATATTTGAACATAGTGCATGTGTGCATTTCACTTCACTATGTACTGCCTTTGTATGTCATTTGCAGTATTTTAGTTGCACGTGAATCAGAAATTAGTATAATTTTTAGGTTATGAAAATGCCTTGTTTTTTTTTAAGCTGTGTTATCCATAGCAGAGAGGTTTGTAAGTGATAGGTCATTATAGTAAATGGGAAAAATGTCATTACTTTCATATTATAAAGACAAATCCAAAAAATCAGGAGACCCTCAGAGGGAGATGTCACCACAGCAATCGGGAGCGTTTATTTTTCTCATATGATCGCATTGGAAGTGGCATTAATGTAGGTGGTGCACAGTAAAAAATGGTGACATTTTCTAATGGAAAATCGAGTTGTAACGTATGTATAGGTTATGCGGGAGACAGTAAGAAGTAGTGCGGTTTGTCAATGAAAAATTGGACATCTTGCACAGGGGGAGCGTTGGTATGTATTGGCTATGCAGATTTAGTGGCATTAATTTGTTTAAACGAAATCACATGTGCTCTCATTAAAATATGCATACCTGTACTTTATACTCATGCATGTGCTCATGCATGGAGCTGTACGTAGAAATCTGCGACACTTGCACAGTAGTTTTCGAAGTAGGTGCTTTGCAGTGATATGCGACTTGCATTCAGAGTGATCAATAGTGCCTTTGCAGTGCGATATTTTGATGACAGAGTTAGATGTAGAGATGTTGAATGTGATTGGTGGATGGTTGTGTGACTGCTTAGCTGTGTCCAATGGGGGAATGGATCTGCAAGTGATGTGGAAAGGGTAGGACTGGCTAAGAGTTACATGCCGCACGTAGACAACGCTTGTCCGCGGGTAGGGCGTGTCACATACAGAGTTCTACAGCAAATCCAGCATGCAAAGGGGACTGTAGGCATCAGCCAATCAGATGTTCACATTGTTCTTTTGTGTCAAAAGATGGTGCGTATACTGAAGATAGCAGAGGTGGAGAGGGTCAGGGTTTTGGTCCTTGGAGATGTTTTTGTCCTTGGTTTACAGCACTATTCCGAAAGTAGACATGTGGCACACAATTTTGATGTGAGAGGAGTGGATGTGGTGTGGAGCGCTGAGACTGATCGCAATGTTGTGGCAATCTCCAAGTTTGCAGAGAAATGCGTAGGATGACCACTCCCCATGTGGTACTTTTGCACTACGGTGCTTGCCATTTGGGCTACGTGAGTTCACATACTTTGTTGGAAGATTTGGAACAGTTGGTTAAAGCAGTCATGAACATCTTTCCAACTGCGAAAGTAATTTTTTCTGGGTTACTCGCTAGAGGGAAATGGGACAACAGTTCTGTTTTCTGTCCTGATGAAAGTATTGGGAGGTGTAACATCAATCACGGCATGCGTGCTTTCATGTTACGAGCTGGTATGTTTTTCTGCAGCTATGAGAACATTGTTCCCAGTAATGCAGCTTATTTTGAAGCAGGTGGTGTTGCGTTATCTTCTTTGGGAAATGCCATGTTCTTTTGGAATGTAAGGCTTCCTTTAGAGAAGGTTCTGTAATGGTTGTAAGAGTAAAGTAAGACGAAAGTATATAAAAAATACAAAACAACAGGTGTCTGTCAGGCATCTGTCCAAAAAGAAAAATGGCTCTTTTCAGAGCCCACCTTAAAGGGGAAAAGGGGAATAATATTTAAATGTACAGTCGTCATGCTCTGATCCTCTACGTGTTTGCGAACATGGCAGTAGTTTGCAGGCAGCGCGTATTACTAATGGGGATTCTGGGGTGGAGACACATTCAAATGAGAATGTGCAAAGGTAGAGATTGGTCAGTAAAGTTCAGTGGGTGTGTTCTGAATGGAGAGATTTAATGAGAACATCTTTTTCCTGAGAGGAGAACAGACAGTTATGGCTCTGTGTGCTCGAAAACAGATTATCTGGATTTTGGGAGACTCATGGATACATTGGCTGAAGGTGTATGCAGAACATTGTGGCATATCTTGGATATCCTCATGTGGAAGTGCACTGGCATGGCATGCGTGGAATGAGGTGGCTGGACTAGGTACCTCTCTGCGCTACTTTACAGACAGAGCGTCATCCTGATATACTTATCATTCATTGCGGAGGAAACAGTTTAGGCCATGTCTCTGGAATTTCTTTGCAATTTGCAATGAAGGAAGGACTTGCGTAGGTCATGGACATGTTTCCAAATTGCCAAATAGTTTTTTCCTGAATTGCACAAAGACAAATATGGCTGCGTTCTTCTGCATTTGGTCCACAAATGGAGAAAGCGATGTGCAATGTCAATAAGTCTGTTTGTGCCTTCCTAAGAGATGTTGGTATGTCCTCATTCCACAATGAAAACATTTTGTTTCGCAGCACTTTTATTTTTCGCAGAGATGGAGTCCATCTCACATATCCTGGCAAACAGATTCGCAATGTACAAAATGCATTGTGACCTTTTTTGGATTCATAGTCAACTATTTGACAATCCGTTTTTTCCAATGTACAGTTTTTGAAACACACAAAACACCACCGAAAGGCTCTTTTCAGAGCCACCACTTACTCCCAGCGAAAAGTGCATTGATTGTGCTCCGCTTGCACCCTCCTTTTCTGTGCGTCCTACGACTGTCCGCAGACTTTTTGAAAAATGCGCGGGGGCCTGCCTACAACGGTCACTTGATAGTTCTATTGTTAAATGAGAAAGGCAGCTCTAAAAAGAGCCTTTTTTGTAATTTTTGTTGTTTTCCACTTTACTGCTTTTGAGCATACGACATACTAGGAGAGGAGGGAAAGGAGGGTAAGCAAGGGACACCAACCACGGGGATAAGAAAGGACAGGTGGAGAGAGAAAGATGTAGGGTGGGGAGCAGTTTTCTGGTGCTCCGTGACCATAGCCTCAAAAGCACTTCGAAGATTCTCCCCCCTGCAGAGTACTGCATCACAGTACATATAAATATACAGTACAGTACATTGTGACCCTCGAAAGGTAAGGGTCAACAGCATCGCGAATGGCTTGTAAGGCAGCTGGAGGGATGCGCTCCCCCATATGAGTGTCTCTTGTGGGTAGAAGATCAGACACGGAGGATGCTGTGGAGGAACTCAATCTACTGCGTTGTTCACATGGTACCACCTTGCGAATGTCCGCACTGGAACAAAGTTAGGTGTCGCTTCATGGTTGTCGTACCAAAGCTGTACGTACCAGGTCTCCCGCGACTCAGCACTAACTGGCACTGGTTACACCTGACCAGGTTCACACATGCTTTTGGTATATTCCCAAAAACGGAAAACAACCGCCACACCCATGACTCCCGGCGAGTGCTTGTAGTGCGGAGTTCCTCCACCTTATTCTCTTCTTCCTCTTCTTCCTCTTCTTCCTCTTCTTCCTCGATCTCTACATCCTCACCCGTATTTGCCTCTGCAGGCCCTTGGGGAGGTGGTGGTGGTGGTGGAGGGTTTGGGGGTGGTGCTGAGGCTAATGAGGCAACAGTAGCCATGGATGCCATAAGGATTAGTTGGCTAATGGTCGCTACAGCAGTCAAGGCAGTACAACTCAATGTGCTATAGCCAGAAGCACAATGAAGATGAGCTCGGGGGTGTAGCCATTTATAGGGGTGGAGGGGTGCGGCTCATGACCATATTAATCCCTCAAAAGCGTTGTAAACATTCTAAACAATACGTTCAAAGATAGAGGCATTGTATGGGACATGTGAAATGGTGATTTTATACTGTAAAATAATTTCCCATGTTTGCATACATTTTTTTGCAATGTTGCGGGAGCAGGCAAAGTGCACAAATTAGTCCACACGCTCAGCGTGGGTGCGGTCACATGATGACGTCCTGAACACATCCGCGAGGGAAATGGGTGCCCGCTGGACAGCAAATGCAGAGTAACGGACGTGCGCATGCGCGCAAGTGTTCTACGGACAGTGTTCGGGTCCTGAAACTATTTAAAAGTGTGACACAAGTGAGACGGAAAGTTAGGGACAGGCACGATGTTCGCAGTACTTATGGGTGTAGTGCGCATGTGCGTACATGATCTGCTGAATGTACGGACTGCGTTTGACAAATATCAATGATATTTGTGATGTCATCTTTGATGTCTTGGGTGTTAGTCTTAGCAGTGCAAGGTGGTGGCACGAGTTATGGTTGCTTAGCCCACCATAACTGGCGATTTCAGGGGTTTTTCAGTTTTACTTTGAACCATAATGTCATGTGTGTAAAGTGTTTGTTAGTGAATTGCACAGGTTTTTAGTAGGACAACTTAACCATGACGTCCCCTTAACAAAACATTTTTTAGTGAATTTTACTGGTTTTTAGTAGGGCAACTTAACCATAATGTCCCTTTAGCAAAGTTTTTTTTAGTTTTCTTTTACTGAATATATATATATATATATATATATATATATATATATATATATATATATATATATATATATATATATATATATATATATATTAGACAAATAACACAGCCACAGCTATAACCTTGGTTACACTTGTCGGGAAAAACACATTATGCAAAGGTTTCATATTTAAATCACACACGCCTTGAGGTGAGGACATTCAAACAGAAAGACATGTAAAAATCAGTGCTAAAACAACCATAAAATAATATGATCACTACACCAAAATGCAAACAGCTGTAACTGTGGATAGGACCAGCGGGTTAATACCCACAGCTTATAAACCCCACTATAATGCATGTTGTCCAATCGCATCATTGATGGTCACAGGTCTGGGCAACCCCCGGTAGACGCGGCTACCCACAACATTTTGCAAGACATATTAACAAGGTGTAAAAATGTAAACAACACAAGGGTACTACATGTGAAATTGTGTAGTGCAAAATCCATTAAATATCATGATCATTGCACAAGAATTGGAATAGCTATACCCGCGGCTAAGGCGATAGTTATTGCTGCGGCTGCACCCATCAAAATCACATGATGTCCCATTGGTTGGGTTACCGATAGCTGCGGCTATGATTCCCTCTGACAGGACACAATGTTTCATTGGCTGCAACCTTAGCCGTGGCTAATTTTAAAAAAGGCATCAAAATTATTTTAGTTTTCCAATATACTTCTTGTGTTGGCTCTTAAAATACCCTTTGTGTTCTTTTACCAATATGTTTTAAAAAATCAAACAAATACTCTTCACCTCTATTAGAATTTAGAAAATCTTGGACAATGTCTCTGTGCTCTTTCCATAAAATGACTAATTCATTTTCTTTTCCTAAAGAGAAAAAAAAAACCTGTGTTCCCTGTTAAAAATAATTCTCCAAAATTTGAGCATAAACATCTAATTTCAAAGACTCCATCTAAAATAACATGATAGAACCAGAAAAGCTTTGAGAGCCAATGCTTTGAAAGCACATCGCCAATGTCCTCGACATCACTATTATTCCCATTCTCAAAATTATCAAAATCTCTACAGTCTTCTGAAAAATGAGATTCCTCACCTTCAGAAATGTTCTAAATTTTTTCAAATATCCAATGAAACCATACAACTAGATCCAAACATAGTACAATATCCTAAAACCACACCTCATTTCTAAACAATAAAAATTCACTATATAAAAATAACTTAATATTATGATGCAATATAATCCACAGCGTTATCAAAATACATTATCTGAAAAGTACAGGGCATCCAGACATCAAACTGATTCATTATCAAGGCAAAGATTTTGGGAATTTACGAGGTGTGTCGCTTGCTTTGATGTGAAACAAGACTTGGAAAAACTAATGGAACATTTTCCTAACACCACTTTATCTTTTCCAATCTGACTCGGAGACAAAAATTAAGATGGACCACCAGATTTAAAAATCACAGAGAAATAATAATAAAATAGTTTTAGCATTCATGACAGACTACAACCAATTATGGATTTCAAACAACAACATACAGTTCTACATAACAAGATGCAATACACCCAACCAATGTGATAACATACTACACATAGTGTACCCCAAAACAGTCCTTTTAAGCACAACTTATCACATATAAATACACAAAAACAATTAAAAAACATCCGAAAACATTCTACAGCATAACCGCGCCTAGAGTTTGTTGACTTTTTTAGCCCTGGTTACAAGCTGATACTTGGAGGAGTGAATTATATAGATATATAAACACTTATGTAATAGGTAGTCCTTAAAAAGACTGTTTTGGTGTGCTCTGAGTGTAGCATTACAGCACATTCAGGGTACTACTTTCATGTTATACTTTTTTTATTCTGACAATAATGTGTCAACCTCTACAATTCCCTAATGAGGTCCATTAGAAGATTTCAAAAACAAATTGTCTCTTTGCAGTTTCCTCAGTTGCTGTATTAAATGCCTTTCCCCAAAAATAAAATATCTTCTCCTGCCTACCAAAATCACTCACAACAAATCATACATCCTGCTCATCTTCCCACATCGCCATCCTCAAATCAACCAAATGAATTTAGCCAATGCTTCTTAAAATATTCCCCAATCCTTCCACAACACTATTTGATGTAACGTCAAAATCACATATTCCTCTGAAATCCTCCAAAAAAGATTCAGAACCTGAGAAATCAGTGAAAAGGTTTTAAATGTCTTCTTTAGTATTGCTATCCATGTTCAACCTATAATAATATTTGCATAAACAGTACTCCTTTCACTTCATTATATTTTGCATCTAAGAATTTCCATTTTAGGAACCCCACTCCTTTTTTAATTGATTTTTTTTAGAGTGTTCTTCCTTTTTTTCGCCACAGTCTCACCATGTAAAAAGTCTGGAAACACACAGCCAAAATAAATAAGACTCCAAAATGCCTACTGTATCACTTGATCCCTGATGTCACTATCCCTATAAAAATAACTTTAAAAAAGAAATAGAACATAAACACCCCAAACTCTATAGCCACTGGCACATAACTACTCATACGCAAGGCTATCTGAAGTCTTGTATAGCCTAGAATATAGCCACGATTATTGGAAAACCGTATAGAAAAAAATGATCTCCTGCCCCCAGGATCTCACCAAGTGCCCCCCTCATCTGTGCCAGCTCCCCCCAACCCCCAGATGGCCTCCCCACATCTCCTGCCATCTCTGTTTCCCCCCACAGCCCATGCTACTTCTGTAACGCAGCTTGTTTTGAGTTGTTGGCTATTCAAGGCCATAGCCGCAGCTACAGAAAGCTTTGTGTTACAAACTCAGTCCCTGGACCTCCTAAAACTTTCAAATTTCACTTGGTGTCCTCCAGCAACCTCCCCACCTCTAGGCTAATATCATTTGAAATGATTTTAACCTGAAAACAGCTTGTTAACTACTTTTCTTTTCCCGTTATCCTCGTCTGTAACCGCAGTTCTCTCGCATTGAGAGAACAAGATGGTGGTTTTTGATTGCAAGTCAACGCTTTGTGCCCAAGATGTTTCGCTCACTTGAGGGCATCAATTCGACTGACATTGCATTAATAGAATTTTTAGTTTAGCAAAACACCAATTCTGTGAGAATGTGGATCTACTCGCGAGCCATCCAAAATCTAATATGGATGGCTAGAGCCGAACTCTTCTCCCTGGGTTTTGTGTTATCAATTGACACACTCAACACTCTAGCCCTAGATAAAACCACCTCCTCATCAGCCAAGAACGAGTATATTCCCCAACGTCACCAAACTCATCAAGTTTCCTCCTCAATTGGTCACAAACATCCTACAGGCTTGCAGCCAAATTAGCTAGTATCTGAAAATAACACACAATCTATATCATTTCTCAGCTGGAATTCCAGAGGTTTCTCACATCTTATCAATAACAATAATAATTGTCTTATGTCTCATGACATACTTTTGTTTCAAGAAAGATGGACGACATCGGCTCCACTGTGGGATAACCATGATGTCTTTCTTAATCCAGCTCGACGTGGGACATCTGGTAGACCTACTTCTGGCCTCCTAATAGCAATTAGGATGGGCCCTGGAATGACTGCCCAAGAATGGTTTGTCCAAATCACTACTTACAAATCGTTAGACTAACTATTCATAAAACTGAATACGCACTAATCAATGTTTACTGGAATGTTGCTGGTATATCCGATGGATGCTTCTTCTAGGCCTTCACAGAATTACTAAATTTGGTTGCCCCCGATTCTTCTGTTTCTAATGTGATCATTGCAGGTGATCTAAATGTAGACTGTTTCACTCCGCGAATCAATAACAAACTCAGGCTAACTAAGTGGTTGGCCTTTGTCTCAAATTACTACCAAATTATGCTCAATTGAGCTTTTCTATCTGATACACCACCCAAGCCTACTTGGAATAGAGGTTGTAGTATGTCCATAATTGATTATATATTTGTGAATGCCTCATTGTTCTCAAGCATGGATAATTCATTACAAATCAAAACAGCTACCACAACCAACTAGTTGCAGAGTGGATGATTCACTCCATGAGTGCCAGGTACGATGTCAATCACGATCATAGAAATTTAGCAATCAACAATGGAGGTAATCGACTCTGATGGTCCCCCCAAACCCTGTGTGAGCTAAATGGAGCTCTGGAAAATCATTATGATCATGAAATCATTCACTACTGCAATTTGTTGCAGTACTTCCAATCCTCCAAATGAGATCACAAAGTCTGGTTCAAGACTCCATGTCTTTAACTCTCAGGTCCAACAATTAAAAGCTCACACTCGGGCCATGAAACGGCAGGCCATGCATGCACCGGCAGTACTCAGATCCATCATTCTGAAGACCTTTAGGACGAGACACAAAAATGCTATTAAGACCATCCGAGTGCAGATGTATCAGCTTGATGGGGAAGCTATGGTGTCCTCCTTTCAATCCAAAACTGCTGCAGGAGTGTGGTCTCTTATAAACAAAACTACTTGCACCCCACAAGCTGTTTTGCAAGCCAACGCCGTAATTGAATCAAAGTGGATTAATAATTTCTCAATTCTGTATGCTTGTCCTTTAAACTCCCCTTACACTGTAACTCTTGATGCATGTAGCTCTTTTTGTCTCTCTTTTGATTTGGATGACATCAAATTTTACATCTCCAAAATTAGTAATTCCAGTGTTCGCTGCCCTGACGGTGTATCAAATCGAATGTTCAAAACACATCCTGATCTTTGGGCCCTGATATTATATAAAATCTTCACTTCTATTAATGCCACGCAATGTTTGCCCACATCATGGACCCATTTGATAATGGTCCCCATTTACAAAAAGGGAGGCCGCTCTTCACCGGCCAGTTATATGCCCATAGCGTTATTAGACGCACCTGGAACATTTTTTGTCAGAATTATCCTTAGGGACTTTAACCTATGGACTCTCCAGAACAACCTAAGAGACCCTTTTCAAACGGGTTTTGTTGCCGGCCTAGGGACTTGCCCCAATTTATTCACTTTAAACATACTTAAATCCAAATATGCAGACAAGAACCAGGTGCTTTACTTGGCCTATATAGATTGTAAAGCTGCATTTTATTCCATTGACCAGTCCATTTTACAACTGAAATTAACTCAACATAAGTGTCCCACTTCCATTTTGACCCTAGTTATGTTGCTTCATACCAACACAACCATCCAAATTAGACTCTCCATGCCAGGAAGACTTTCATCCATCATCAAAACCGCAAGAGGTCTTAAGAAAGGCTGCATTTTAGCCTCTTCCATTTCAATTTCTTTCTGTTTGATTTGGGTATCAGCTTACGAGCCACTGAGAGTGACTCTCCCAAACTTGGTTCTCATACAATAACTCATTTGGTATATGCGGATGACCAAATCCTCATTTCTCAAACTCCCTCTGGGCTACAAAATCTACTGGATTGTTTGGCTTCATATGTATTGGCCAACAATCTTATAATCAATACACAAAAGACACAAACAATGGTATGTAAACCACATAGTAAATCAAAAGTCAGGTCTCACTGTTGGCACTTACAGAATGTCCCTTTATCGCAAGTCTACCAGCACAAATACCTTGGTGTTACTATTAAGGCCTCTACCTCCTCTCAGGAGTGGGAAGATGAGATCCAACTCAAGCTTTGTATGCTGATTTCACAGGCCAAAGTCTTAAAGAAAAAATTTGGAAAATTTACATTGAAACATATACTTCTATTCTACCAACAAAAAGTGATCCCTACGCTATGCTATGGCTCAGAAACCATATTATGTAATAAACACATCTGCTGGCAAACCCTAGAGTTTGGAAACAGCTGTTAGAACTGCCCAAGAGCACGTCCCTACCACTAATACGCTATGAACTAGGAATTCCATCCCTAGAGTCTTATAATAAATGGAGGATGTGTGCCCTATTCAGGAAAGCCATTCTGGGTCTGACCTAGGATGGATTACTGGGAATCTCAGCACAACATCTCCTAGCACAGGATCACACATTCACCAAGAACTGGTGCAATAGAGTTCTTGATACTTTAGGTGATGCTTCTATCATGCTAGATTTGATTATAACAAATCCGGTGCGTGCAAAACAAAAACTTTTGCTTCACGACTGGATATATAATCTTAATTTATGTCTAAAATACAAGGACTTTGATACCCGTGTTTTTGTCACCAAAGCTTTATATTCTACGGCATCCTACCTTCTTAAATGCCCGGGCCCTTACATTAGACAACAGTTCCTTAGGTTTCACCTGAACCTTTGGCCTACAACTGAAGTATTGGCTAAACGTAACGTGATTCATAAAGATCAGAATCACTGCCGTTTTTGTTTAATTAAAACACAAAGGGAAACTTTGGAACACTGCATTTTACATTGTCCAATGCTAGTCAATTAAAGGATGACGCACCTTAAAAAATGCAGTTTGACTAAATATAACCTCATGTCGTTGGACAATATATGGTCTCACATAACCAATAATCCCGATTTGGGAATGAGGGTGGCTCTAGTTCAGTATCTAGATGCCATCTTTCCTAAACATTATTCTGAAGAAGATCTTATGTAACCGTGGCTGACTCCTTATAGATTTGCATTGTGGTTGGCATCTTTATTTCCATTGATTGGCTATTGAGTTTCAGTAAATTGCAAATGAATTATAAATAATTGTGAAAATGAATGTCCTATTGTTTGATGAAATATGTAGCACAATTGTTTATATGCTTGTTTTCTTCATATTACCATTCCCATGCTCCTGATTATGTTGAATAATCTTTCTATTTTATTCTTGCACTTAATTTCTTCTGTTCTTTCTCAAAAGTGTTTCAAAAATGTAAAGTAAAGATATGTAAAATGTAAGATATTCAAAATGTAAATAATCTTGTTCTTTTTTATATATATTTGAAACGATGATTGCATTATCCATATCAAATAAAAAAATTAAAAAATAGGGTGGCAACCGCCTATAATTACAGGGACTGCGGTAGTTGCCCTGTAGTTATAGTTAAGTTGCTCAACCCATAGGAGGAGCACTTTTTGGGTGGCTTATAACTTCGCACCCGGTGGATGACTCCTCAAGAAAACTTGCAAGAGAAATATTGGCCCTGTCAGATCAATCCTGCAAAGTTTGGTGTGGCTTTGTCATTGGGGGGGGGGGCAATGTTATAAGGGAGTCCCAAAATGTGTTGTTTTTCCCATAGACGCAATGGAAAAACATTTTTGCTCACGTCCAAAACGTAGGACAGATTTTAATCAAATTTGCATCAGGAGCAGTGGCTTGGTCCTCAACTCGTGCTTTTGTAAATTTGGTGTAAATCCGTCCAGTATTTTTTTTTTAAACTACCAAAAATTAGGCTAAAGAAATGTGTGATATCTGGGTTTGATCCACGGACTCTCTTCCCTGTTTGTTCCGTGGATGGGCCTCTGATCAGTCAAGGGGTGGCGTGATGGCTGCAGACATTTCATTCATCCACTGACTGGATGGTGAAAAGTGTGACTCAGTCCGATTTTTGGAGATGCCCGCCATGTTGGATTCGCAGACATCCACCGGTGTCTGTGGACATTGGGTTAAAAGAATATTAAAAAAAACAACATTGCACTTGTCAAACTAATGAAACAATATCTGGGGGGTGAGGGGTGATGAGGATGGAATGGGACATGTCATTCAAAAGCCAAAAAATGGGTGTGTTTCTTCTCTGATTTCTGCAAACAGCCCAGGCAGTCCTGTAGTGTCCGTGAACAACTCTTAGGCATAATTTTGATTGTAGGGGGTGGGGGTGATTTCCATTAGTTCACTGTGTATGATATGTACTTGTTATGCAGTTAATTGTGTTGTAGTCAGTGGCTAGATTCTGGGGCACAATGACTACAGTAGTAGTATGTGTATTGTAATTATAGGTAATGTAGTAGGAGTATGGCCAGAAGGACCATAGTAGCAATGTGTGTAAAGTAATAGTCCGTAATGTAGTGGGAGTACAAAGTGTTTGTAATATGAGGTATTATGAAATTGAGTCATTGGGGGGAAAAAGTACTGGATAAAAAAAAATTCAAAAGAATATATTACAAATAGTTACAGGTAAACAGTTGAGAGACATTTCTGTAAGTGCACTACGTTCAAACATATAAGCAAATGGTTACGTATTTCCTTGCAATTACACATGCATTGGCCTATAGCACTCACCTTACCCTTACATACCACCCCTGTAGAGGAGGTCCCAAACACAACCCGCACTCCAGCTGTCATTTTGAAGTACCAGGAACGTTCACGCTGACATATGTGACGTATGGTGAGCAAATAAACCAGCAGAGAGCCGCAGTTGGGCTCTGTCAAGTACCTATCAGAAGAACAGCACCTGTTGAAGTACCGCTACCTAAGAAAACCTGGACAGTAAGGTACCCATTGAGAAAACCATACCGACAAATGAAACAGAATGAAGATTGTCTGAACGCAGTACCTGAAGAGGCTAAAAAGATACTGAAGGAAGACGAATGGTGATGTCACAAGAACCCGGAATGACTCACATATAGAAGATATGACTACCTGCAAATGATGAAAAGAGACAAAACACCATTGATAAGGGACATAATGAGTTTGAGGTGAAATAACAATGTCAAATGCCAAAATCTTATGCCATGAGCAAGATGAAGATATTCAGTTAGTTTAAATGTGTACATATGCATGGAACCGTAAGAAGCAAAGAATTGTGAGGCTTGCTTATGCTTAATAGTAAAATAGATTGTGGGACGCACCACCTGTACATATCTGCCTCAAAAGGAGCACTTCGTATAAGTATACCTCCACTATGCACAAGAGCAAAATCAACCAAAGGTTACTAAAGGTCTCAAGAGGAGAGCTAAGCAGCAACCCAAACCGAGAATTAAAGACAGAAATAAACTGAGACGAGGGCACATCATGCCAAGAAGCAAAGGTTGTATCGGCTGAAATAGACCAACAGTGGATACAATTTAAGAAAGAAGAACAGGGTATACTATTCAGAAAGGTCAAGATAAGCCACAGGAGGCAGATGGCTGGCAGAATTAAATCAAATACTCAAATTGCATGAATAATAAGATGATTTCACAGTGTCGAACTCACGTGACCAGCCAAACGAGATGGGATGAAACTTTCACACCCACGCATGGCCTCGTGCCATGCACAGATATCTTAGTTTTTCCAGAACAAGAAGCAGTCTTGAGGCCAACCACAAAGAAATAATTGACACATGACCACTGAGGTGATGATTGATTGTAGCAAAAGTTGGAGGGAAAGCTGGGGGTGCAGACGAGCTCCCTGCACCTGGCCGGCTATTCTGCATGCTGCTAAGCAAGTGGAAAAGTATGAGTGGGGTTGTTGCCAACCCAATCATATTGACCAAATAATCAAGGTTCCTATAGTTAGTAGAACCAATGAGACGTTGTTCTTTTAGTGATGTTTACAGCATCCATTTTGAATGTAGGGCTTATATGCCCCACCTGACAGTGTTTGTCCAATCCCCTCACTCCGTTACCATATTCAGATATAGCACATATATTAAAGTTATCTTCCTAGAACAGTAGAATTGCATGCAACATTTTAAGCATTACACGTCAGTGATGACAAGTCTTTAGTATAAATGATCTGTTTTTTATGAAGTTTGTTGGAGTTGTAGAAGCGAGAAGGAAGATCGACTGATTTCTGATATTCATGAACTCCCCGTTTTTTGTACTTGTCATTAAATTGACTCCCTTTGCCAAACTATTGAGTTGTCATTATTGATTTGATGCAAGAGTATTATTCTGCCTCCCCATCCATCTCACGGGTGCTGCTGCTTCATCTAAAAGTGCTATTGGGAAACCCCCAGTTCTATGGGCCGGTTGGGGAACTAGTGCACACTTGGCAGCAGAGGATGGTTAATCGACTATCGATTAATTAAGACACCCATTGGCCATCGACATAAGTAACTCTAGGTCCTCCACAATATCATGAGTCCTTTGCCATCCGGCTAAGTAGTCCGAGAATCTCCCCGTAGATAGTGGTTAGACTAAAGTGTAAAACCTGCAGGTTGAGGTTTGAAGGAACCTGTGCTTTCTCCCAAAAACCCCTTCCCACTTCTATGAGCAGCCGATCGAGCGAACAGCAGGAGAGGCGGTAACGAAGGCAGTGATACCGAGTATCCAGAGAGGAAAAACATGCAAACGGTGAGTGAAAAAGACTAAATGCTTTGGCAAAAAGTTGCACACCTTAGAACAAGTAAGGGAAGGTAACGGAGGGAGGCGGGACAAAAATAATGTCAGCGGTAGAGTAGAAAGTATGTATATAATAGGAAAAGAAATAGTGACTCTTGGGTGACCGAGCAATAGATAGAGGATACCTGGAGGATACCCGAGCATAGAAGGTACTGGGAGGTTAACCGAGCTAGAGAGAGGATATCAGGAGGATACCTGTGCAGAGAGAGGCTACGCTCAGATATCTGCACTTTAATATAGCACAAGAAGAAGCCTTCATTCAAAGTCCTGAAAAGATAGGGCACAGTAGGAGATCAGAATCGATGAAAGAGGCGATCTGAAAGGGATGAGCTTACAGTCCATGTCGGAATAGCGATAGGGGCAGGAGATTTATGTAGCTGGCCGGAGTCCGTCTAGTCTGTCATGTCTGTCTTGTGTTTTTTTTCCCTCTGACGTAAAGTAAGAACATTTTTTTGAGGAATTAACATGAAAATTGCGCGATTGTATATCCAGGATGTTGTATGATATGAATTGATGGTTGTTATTTGGAAGAGTAAAAATACTTTTTTGTGAAAAAACGGGATTGGAGCTTGCGACGAATGATGCTCGCTCATATTGTTGGTTTTGTTTGAGAAACGTAAAAGCATAACAAAGGGCCTCATTACGACCCAGGCGGTAAGGGGTTTACGGCAGCGTAAACAGCGCCGACCCTTACCGCCTGATTCCGAGGTCCCTTAGCGCCATGGCGGATTTAACACCTGCTTTTAGCAGGTGTTAAAATCCATGGCGCTAAGGGACCATGTTGTTAATTACGCCACCGTAATTTACGGTGGCGTAATTAACGCCTTCCCCACTCCCATTATGCCCTATGGGGCAAAAATGGGAATGGGGAAGGGTAAATGGGGATTGGGGACTTACCGCCCCGCCGACCTCGGAATGGGGCGGTAAGTCCGCCAACCACCATGGCGTAAACATAGTTTACGCCATGGTGGTAAAGGTACGACCCAGGCGGTAATTTACCGCCTGGGTCGTAATGAGGCCCAAAGTGTTATATGAGGAGTAGGTGAACAGATTTAAGCATGGAAGATGTTACAACGTTAATACACTTGTGCAAACAGTTGTCAAAACATGCACCTAAGCTGAAAAAGTACAGTGCAGAATGGGTTAAAGGAACCGCCCACAAAATTGTTTATGCCATGGCCCCAGGGTGGATCGCTATCTAAATCAGTCCTGAAACACATGACGACATATTTGTACGCCACATACACTGGCAAAAAGTTAGACGAGTTGAGAGCTTTGGAAGACGTACCAAGAGGATAAGGAGGAGGAGCCGCCGTTAGATTGGATACTTAACGTATGCACTGAGGGGGGTGAAATGCCTTCCACGCCACCCGCCCTGTCTGAAACAAAAATCGAAGCCAGTGAAGATGAAGGATTATACTCGTTGAGGGAACTTAAAGCAGCCACGGGTTATAGCAACCCCGGCATATGAGTCACCTATGCAAAGTAGTGACGAAAACCCAGACAAAGATAGAGATAGAGAGATCACCTCCAAAGTCCCGAGAGACAAGGAGAGGCGCGAAAAAGAAAGAGGAGACCAGGCACAAGCAAGTACATCTCTAGACATTAATAGAGAGGGCAAGAGATGGAAAGGAGATGAGGACAGAACTGATGAGATGACATTGACACAGAACAAATGGATGGGAGGTCAGATTATATTGAAACTCAGTGGTAAAGGCATTGAGGACGTGAGACAAAAGGGAGAACCATACGATTCAAAAAGGAAAGAGAAGGATTCAAAAAGGAAAGAGATGGAAAAGGAAATAGGATTGAGAGACGAAAGGATCAGGAAAAAAGATAGACAGAGACTAGAACAGTTGTATTGTGAGGAGCAAGAAGGGAAACGCGATAATAAGCCAAGAACAGCTAACAATCAGAACAGGCAGGAACAACGAAGGATAGAAGAAGAAGAACAGATAATACGGGAAAAGAGAATAAAGAGACGAAGGGATGAGGAAATACAAAGGGCAAATGAACGTAGAGATGCAAAGAAACAGGAAGAAGATAGGGTTAGAAAGGAAGTGAGGAAACACAGAGAGTTTGATGACGACATAGAACGCAAGCGAAGACAGAGAGCACGGGATCTTGAATATCTAGAGAGAGAGACTAAAAAACCTGATCCAGTAGTGGATTAGGAAAACATAGAAGAATTCTTTCCTGATTATGATTCAGTACCAGGCACGTCCAGGGGCAAATATCGAAGATGACTTTGATACCAGAAGCATCGGAAGAAACGATCGATAGAATATATGATGAAATGGGGCTAGAACAAGTACCCCAAGGGAATGGAGAGGAGGAGCGTCTGTAGAGCACTCAGTTGCACAACAATGAGGATGCCTCCTGAAGTAGCAGAAATAGAGTGCAGTCCCTAGACGCTAAATAGACATGAGGAAGATGAGAGAAGTTGCACGGGGTGGAGCACAGACAACATCAGATGCAGAAAGAGAGGAATATGAGGAAAAGGAAGAAGAGAGAAGATGTGAAAAACGCTTCTCTGGAAGAAAAGGGATACGATGGTCAGATTCTAGTGAGTCTGAATCTTAGGCATCAGAGTCAGCCACACAATCGGACAGACATGAAGGAGTATTTTACGGTCAGAGGGGGGTGTCTCCACCGCCCTATGTGAGCCGACTGAGGACATTGGCAGGTAGACGGCAATGTGGGACTATTACCCGTGCAGTGGATAGAAAAATGATGAGAGAGGAAAAGGAGTGCTATGTATTACAATTCCCGTTGCTCGAAAAAGGAGGAACAAGGCCACAGTATATACCATGGCAACACATGGATCGAGAACATCTGAAAAATAAGCTTCCAATGTTAACATCAGGAGCCTGAAAATTGATACATGAGTTAGAAAAAATGACGGGAGGGAACATGTTAGCTATAGGGGATATGAAGCGTCTTTTAATCGCCATACTTGGTGATAGAGCTGACAATGGGCCTGATCACGACTTTGGCGGTAACGCCGGCAGTATTACCGCCAGTGGTATTAGCCCTACCGCCGTACTCCCCGGCGCTAGTAGCGCCGGATCACGAGTTTGGCGCTAATGTAATTCCCCATTGAGCCCATTCGGGAATGCCCCATTCCCCATTGGGCTCAATGGGGAAAGTTTGCGCTCTTACCGCCGGCAAAGAGCTGGGGCGAAATCCGCCAAAGTCCTGATTTGGCGGACCCTTAAATCCAGCAGTAATAGCGCGACCGCCGGATTTAAGGGTTACCGCCAAAGTCGTGATGAGGCCCAATGTGTGGACACGGGCAGGTTATCCTGCCGTGACTACAGTTAATACTGTGCATGATGGAGCTCCATTTCACAATTGCAGAGCCACAGTATGGAAAGCAGTACGATTGCTACACTCAGACGCTTCTGACATGGGAGCCATAATGACACGAAAAATTAAGGAGTCAGACGATCATCTACTTTACATTCAGAATTTCCAAGCAGCCTGGGTATTGGAAACTCGGGAAACTTGGGGGAAGTCCATACCTGTGTTTTACCATATATTATGCCAAGGGCTGCCGGATCAGGTACATAAGCAGCTCAAGAAATTGGTAGGAATTGAGGACAAACCGTGGTCTGAAATACAGTTGACCATAGTTCACTATTGCAGATTCCTGCAGGAGAACAAACGCAAAAAAGAGGCTGCACAAAAAGCTGAAGAGGCAAAATTAGTACAGAAAAAATTGTCAAAGTATGCCATTGAAGGGGCAATGATAACTAGCACAGACGGATCGAACATACAGCAGGTCAATAATCAACAGCAGGTTAATCAGGGCAGTAATGGATTCTACCCAAGGGGAATAAGCTTTCGAGGCAGAGGATGGCAGAGTAATTAGGGAGATTTTCAAAATATGCAAAATGGCAATCAGGATATGTCAAATGGGCAAATAATCAGGCCACAGCCAATATGTTGAACAAGTGGAATGACAGGTCATCTAGCGCGCACATGCAGAAGTCAAGGCATAGTGCAAAACGATCAAGGAACAAGAGTAGGGATGGTGAATCCACCTGCATTTTTACAGCAGAGTCGAATTGGAGTTGCACAAAATCACACGGTGCAGCAGTAAGCGCCGTGAGCACAGCAAAGCTTGCAACCTTAAATATTGATACATTTTCCGCAAGGACAGTCTCAACAGTCACCTATGCAACTGTCACAGACAACAAGTGCAGGACAGGTACTAAATTCTGGAATGAGAAATAACACTGGTGATGGAGGAAATCCATTCACTCAGCATGGGACAAAGTTATATATGGATTAGGATAGCTCACTGGGAAACCTGACGTGTTCTATCCCATCAGTGACACCGAACCCTAACGAGGAACCAAGGGTAGATGTCGTTATAGGGATAAAGAATATTTCTTCTTAGTTGACACGGGTGCAACACGCTCGTATATACGTGAAGGCAAGTTTTCCTTGTCTGGCAATGCCATGAATACTCAGGGCTTCACAGATGCAACAAGTTGTGTTCCTTTTACAAATGAACTTCCAGTCTATATCGGAGAATGTGAAATGAATGTGCCACTGCTATATTCAAGGCAAACCCCAGTAAATATATTGGGACAAGATCTAATGACGAAGTTAAACATGACAATCTCGTTCACAGAGAAGGGCAAAGTATATTCAGCTCCAGGAATGCATTATTTGAACATATGCAAAATGATTAGGGCATTCTCAGGACACACAGCTATGAGAGCTGTCCCATTGGAACCAGAAATATTCCCGTATGGAGTGCGTTTATTAATGGATGGGCTACGAGGCATTGCAGACAAAACCATGAGGACCCCCGATGAGTTTCCATTCAGGCCAAGAATACCTATGCATGAGGAAAATGGACCAGTATTTCCCTTGACAATACACACAGCCATAGTGTGAGGGAAAATGACATTAATGGATGGTTGTGATGATGAAGGCAGACAATGGTGCACAGTAATCACCGTTGATGAAGGATACAGATTTACTGACATCACTGATGACTATCTGTTTGATGAACAAACAGGTGTAGAGGAAACAGCAGTTGAGGTAAAACTCGTTTTCTGGTTGAGAATGATCAAAAGAGAGGTGCCCCAGAGAATGATGCTGGCACAAAACCGTCCTGAATATTTTGATGAGGACATGGCCCAGGTTCCTGTCTCAGTGTAGACCACAGGCCCCTATGATGTAGGCCTACTGAAAGGAGTCGGAGAAGTGAGGATTAACTTGAAACCAGGAGTAATTCTCCCAAAGCATGACAATATCCATTGTCTAGGGAAGCAGATGAAGGGATTTTCAACACAATTTCTGCCATGATGAAGCAGGGCATTTGGTGACATCAGAGTCGTCATGCAATACCGCATTGTACCCTATCAAAAAATCAAAGGGAGGGTCGTGGAGACTAATTCAAGATTTACGGCTGATAAATGATATTGTAGAGGCCAAGTTCCCTCGAGTCCCCAACCCGGCCACAATCCTATGTAATATACCTGTTAAGGCAAAATATTTCAAAGTGATTGACTTAAAAAATGCATTTTTCTCAATCCCATTGCACAAAGACTCACAAGATTTGACGTAATTTACGTTCAGACAGATGCATCTGAAAAGCACAAGGTTACCCCGGGGGTACTGTGAGTCTCCTTCGATTTTCAACAGAGTCCTGCAGATGGACTTAAGCAATATTGCATTAGAGAGTGTTGTCTTGCAATATGTGGATGACATCTTAATATGCAGCACCGCAGAGGAGACGTGCAGACACGATTCTATTCAGCTATTGACTATATTGGCTGAGAAGGGATATAAAGTTGACAAAGTGAAGTTTCAATATTGTCAACAAGAAGTGCTTTACATAGGCCAGCTTATCTCACATGAGAGAAAAAGGGTTACCCCTAAAAGGGCTGAAGCCATATTGAATACAGCCAATCCAAACACGATAAAACAGATCAGAGTTTTCTAGGTCTTTGCAATTATGTCAGGGCATGGGTCTTCGACTACAGCTCGTATACCAAGCCCTTGCCATTGTTACAGGCCCTAAAGAAAGCACAGGTGATGAAAGAAAAAATTGATTGGACTAAGACCATGGAAGAAGGGTTCATTGAACTCAAGAAAGCTATTTGCACGGCACTCGTTTTAGGAATTCCCAATTATGCAGAGGAATTCTACCTGTCTTCACACACGAATGGCAGTGTCATGACAGCAGTACTCACACAGAGGACCATGTTGGGGTAAAAGCCCCTGGCATACTACGGTGGGAATTTGGACCCAGTAATGAGAAGTCACTTCCCTTGCAAACAAAGTTTAGCTGCCGCAGCATTTTCCATAGAAAAGGCGACAACCAGACCTGATTCAAAGTTTCGGTGTACCACCAATTTTTCCTGGAGACACGGTCCTGGTGAGGGACCACACTAGAAAAAAGTGGGACGAGCCAAGGTTCAACTGACCCTTTAAAGTGGAAGACATAACTCCCTCTGCAGTCAAGCTACAAGGAAGAAGAGCTTGGCTATTCCTGGGTGATATCAACAACGGAGAAGGCCCCCTGCCCGCACCCCAATGCATAGAGACTATAGATGACGGCAAAGAACCGCAGCACTAGCAGATGAGATCCATGACGAGTAAGAAGGATGCATGACCAGCAAAGAAAAGACAAAGAACTTTTGTGCAAGATTGTGGCTTAATTTTGGACATTTCTTCTGAGCAAAAAGGGGATAAAAACATAACAACGGACACTCTGTGCATCCTAGTTGCAGGGTGAAGAAGAAAATTGCATGCATTAGCCATACCATAGGTTATTAACTTTCAACTTTGGACTGCAGCACACTGAAGCCTTGATAATAAAAGGATATGCCAAATGTTGATCGAGGATACACCTATTGGAAGAAAATACAGTATACAGACTCTTTCCAAACCGGAGCCTTGTTCGGGCTCACTTATGGTGTCCCCCAGCAGTGACAACACTAAAGACGTCTTAATTTACTTTGAGCTAGTATTGAGATCATACCCGTCGTTAGTGGGAAGGCTCACTAACATCACTGAATTTCTTCAAGACCCTGAAAACAAAAAGACAATAAGGAGGCTGCTCACTGTAATCGCTGAGCAGTTCCTCCGGCTGCCGGAGTACAGAGAGGAAAACATAAATGTCCCAAGCAGAAGAAGATGCAAATAGGCTTGTCAGTGTGCTATTCTTTTGCTTAATTGAAGATTGTCCAGATCTTGTTGGGAGAGACACTGATGTCTTGACATTTTTGCGAGATTCAGCAAACACAGAACGTTTGATTATAATCGTGAACGGAATCATAATTCAGGTTGCTCTTCACACTCATTGAAATCACAGAAGCTGCTCATCATAATTGCCGAACAGTTCCTTTCACAGCAAGGACAAGACAAATGTCCCTGCCACCAGAAGATAGCAGACTAGCAAGCAACGTCTTCTTTCACCTGATTGAGGACTTTCCAGAACTTGTGGGGAGACCTGCCTGTGTTGACGTCCTCACTTCCATCAGAGACCCAGCTAATTCTAAACAGATGAGCATGCTCCTGCATGGCATTGTGATGCAATTTGAACTTTCTAAACATCATCAGAATTTCCGGAGAAGACTGTAAACTTTCTGCCGAGGGACAGATCGAGAAAGTGTTGCCAGAGACTTCACTGTTGTGTTTACTGGCAAGGACACAACATGTCTTCTGGAGTGAAACAGATAAGGGGAATCGATTGGGAACGTGTGTATTTTGAACACGCACAGTAAAAAAGAAAAGACTTGCTGAACTTATTGTCTTGGTTGACATTTTTCATATACAGAAAAGAGAACTGTATCCAGAGACAATAGACAATCCATTGTCCAAGCAAAGGAGGACAATTGTTCCAGTACTTGCAACCGACAAGCAGAGACAGCAGATATCCAGAGACATTATTGCCTAGAATGTATTAAAAGTTAGTCTTCTTTCCTTAGATAATAGCGATGGGCAACCAAATCAGCAGCATTGTCATCCCTCAGGAGGAGAAACACTCTTATTGTTCCAGAACTAAGTGTTGTCGACTATCCTATAGAGGCATAATGTACCTATGCATTGTATTCATCGTTGTTTTATTGTCACTGATGATTCGAACTGCATTTTGTATAGGTGCACAAAATGTTCCGATTCCAGTGCACTCACCTAATGATGTATGCATGGAACCCACGAATGCACCCAGAACCTTTGTAGTGATTCCAGTCCCTAGATGGTCTGACAAAGGAGTGAGTGAACTTGAAATGGATGTGAGAAGCAATAACACACACACACATGTGGTAACAGGCAAGATCAAATGCCGGAGACAGGGTTGGCAGAGTAAGAATGAGAAAAGGTTACTGACAAGCACACGCATGCAAACGATGAGTGCACATACACCAGGTCTAGTGTCAATAGCTACAGAACCACAATCCAAAGAATGGGAGAAGGATAGACAACCATGATGAGAAGCTCTACTACAAGCGAAGTGAAAAGACACATGGAAAAAGCTGAACTTTTAAAGAAACAAAAGGAGTTGGAGAAGAAACCAACAGAGACAGCATTTATAAGCACCCTGGCCCAGCCTGAAAGAGGCAAGTGCAAGCCCAGCAGAAATCTCACATGCAGAGATGATAGCAGAATCATTATGGCCATTCATAGCCAGAGAGAGGAAAAGACAAGAGGACAAGGAAAGAATTGCCAGACTTTCTTTTACCCAAATGGTACAGATGAAGAGACCTGAACCATAGATGGAAGTACCTGAGAATCCTCCAATGGCAAGAAGTTACATGGAGGCTATTAAAGATCTGATGATAGCAAACTACATGAAAACTTTGAGAGTCAGAAGAAGCAGACAAGGAGATGATAATGAACTAAATGAATACCTGGACAGCACAGCACACTTGGGGAATAACATCTGGTATCAATATGTGAAAGAAGTTGGAAGACGAAATTCAGAGGAGGAATGCTTTGTTTGTGCACTCCTATGTTCTAAGATCTGTGTAGCTGTTGAAATAGATGTGCAGATGGTGCACTGTCTATCACACGTAGCAATTTGCAAGACCAGAGGCCAGTTCATGGAAAGCGATACCTCATTGAAATGGGCAACAGAAGCAACCGATCCAAATGAAGCTGATTATGTCCAGGACATAAAGACAAGAAACAATGGAAAAACAAAACATATTGTGATCAGATATGAGAAGCCTGGAATTAAAGGAGCAGAGATCAGAAGAGAGGCAAATCAAAGAATATACGTTCAAGGAAAAACTCTGGCGAACAGTGCTTTCACCAGACGGATGGGAGAAAGGAGTAGTGATCTGCAGAGCATGGATGGTCTTCGGTCACTATGAGCCCACCATTAACATAGTGCAAAATGGATGCACACCATTATGGCCAAAACTTGCTAAACCTTTGACATGGGTCAAGGACAGAGGAGTACCCTGACAGATAGTGTCAATGGAGAGCCCAAAATTCTGCTTCAGGAATAATGGCACAAGGAAAATGGGGGAGAATCAGAACTGTGGACGAGTTTTTGACGACCTAGGAATGGTCCATGGTACTGCAGTGATCATGGATCATTATTGGGCATGTGGATCCAAAGCATATATCAGGATGCTGAGAAACTGGGGCGGTATATGAACAATAGTGAATGTCCATGTTCCAGCATTGGTGATTCTAAAAAGTGATCTGAATATTGACCGTTTCCCGAAAGCAGATGCTCACCTGAGGAAGAAGAGACCTGTGGAACTGATGAATCCAATGAAATGAGAGAATTAGTTTTCTGCTAAATCAGAAGAAGCTTTTCATGCAATCCCATATGAACACAGACTGCTCAGCCTAACCTCATCAGTGTTCACGACAATTTGTATGCCAAGAGTTCAGGTTGGAGCAAATACTAAATGGTTGCAGATAATCAGATGGGAGTTACTGCAAACCATCAACACGACCATAAAAGGATTCAATGCAATCAAAGAAGAGTTAAGGGCAATCCGACTAATGACTCTCCAGAACAGATATGTCCTTGACCTGATCACAGCTATGGATGGAGGTGTTTGTGCAAAAATCGCAGAATCATGTTGCACATTTATACCATCTCACGACGAAGAAAATGGAACTTTAACAGAGGCCATAGATATGCTGACAAAACTACAGAATCACATGATCGATGAAACTGACGTAGTGGACGACGACAGTTGGTTTGGATCACTATTTTCATGAGTTCCAAAATGGATGGTAGATGCATTCAAATTCCTAGGAGCCCTGCTAGTGATGATATTGCTCGGATTCTGTGGTATCAAGATAATAATCTCTCAGTGCCAGAAAACTGCAAAAAGGCCATAGGGATGAAAATTATGATTGATATCGAACCAGGATGGAAACCCAAGTAACTGACTGATGAAGAAATAAGGGACTTTGTGAAAGCCAGCATTTATGCACCAGAAGGAACAAAGATCGCTATCCCAAGAAACATAGAAATTATGTGGGAAAATGGATCTATTGTAGTCCAAGTGGACAATGTCAACTAATGACATGGAAGAAAGAGGAGCAGTGAGAACAGCAGGAAGCCTGATGGGAGACATTAAGATTTGGACCAAAAGAAGTATTTCTTCAAAGCTGTATGTGTCGATCCAGAGGAGGAAGTAAAGATGGATCCAGAGGATGAAGTAAAGGTGGATACCAAGGAAGAAGTGAAAGTGGTTGATGAATTTTCCAGAGGGGGGAGTGTAGAGGTGGTCCCAAACACAACCCGCACTCCAACCATCCATTTTGAAGTACCAGCAACGTTCACGCCAAAATATGTGATGTGTGGTGAGAAAATAAACCAGCAGCGAGCCGCATTTGGGCTCTGCCCAGTACCTATCAGAAGAACAGCACCTGTTGAAGTACCGCTACCTAAGAAAACCTGGACAGTAAGGTACCCATTGAGAAAACCATACCGACAAATGAAACAGAATGAAGATTGTCAGAATGCAGTCCCTGAAGAAGCTAAAAAGATACTGAAGAAAGAAGAATGGTGAGGTCACAAGAACCCGGACTGACTCACATATAGAAGAAATGATGACCTGCGAATGATGAAAAGAGACGAAACACCATGGATAAGTGACGTCATGAGTTTAAGGTGAAATAACAATGTCAAATGCCAAAATCTTATGCCATGAGCACGATGAAGATATTCAGTTAGTTTAATCGTGTACATATGCATGGAACCACAAGAAGCAAAGAATCGTGAGGCTTGCTTATGCTTAGTAGTAAAATAGATTGCGGCATGCGCCACCTCTATATATCTACCTCAAAAGGAGCACTTTATATAAGTATACTTCCACTATCCACAAGAGAAGAATCAACCAAAGGTTACTAAAGGTCTCAAGAGAGCTCAGCAACAACCCAAACCAAGAATTAAAGACAGAATTAAACTCAAATGAGGGCAAATCATGCCAAGAAGCCAAGGTTGTATCGGCTGAAATAGACCAACAGCGGATACAATTTATGAAAGAAGAACAGGGTATCCTGTTCAGAAAGGTCAAGATAAGCCAAAGGAGGCAGATGGCTGGCAGAATTAAATCAAATACTCAAATTTCATGAAGAATAAGACGATTTTGCGGTGTCAGACTCACGTGATCAGCCAAGCGAGACAGGATGAAACTTTCACACCCACGCATGGCCTTGTGCCATGCACAGATATCTTAATTTTTCCAGAACAAGAAACAGTCTCGAGGCCAACCACAAAGAAATAATTGACACATGACCACTGTGGTGATGATTGATTGTAGCAATAATTGGAGAGAAATCTGGGGGTGCAGACGAGCTCCCTGCACCTGGCTGGCTATTCTGCACGCTGCTTAGCAAGTGGAAAAGTATGAGTGAGGTTGTTGCCAACCCAATCATAGTGCACCAAGTAATCAAGGGTCCTATAGTTAGTAGAACCAATGAGACATCGTACTTTCAGTGATGTTTACAGTAGCCATTTTGAAGGTAGGGCTTATATGTCCCACCTGACAGTGTTTGTCTAATCCCCTCACTCCGTTACCATATACAGATATAGCACCTATATTAAAGTTACCTTCCTAGAACCAGTAGATTTGCATGCACCATTTTAAGCATTACACATCAGCCATGACGAGTTTTTAGTATAAATGAGGCGTTTTTATGAAGTTCGTTGGAGTTGTTGAAGCGAGAAGGAAGATCAACCGATTGCTGATATTCATGAACTCCCCATTTTTAGTACTTGTCATTAAACAGACTCCCCTTGCCAAACTATTGAGTTGTCATTATTGATTTGATACAAGAGTATTAATATGCACCCCCATCCATCTCACGGTTGCTGCTGCCTCATCTTAAAGTGCTATTCGGAAACCCCCAGCTCGATGGGCCAATTGGGGACCTAGTGCACACCCATTTAGTATCAGAGGCAGTTGCACCTGTGATGGTGTCCTTGCAAGTGGGCAGAGTGGATGGAGATGCTGAAGGTGTGGTACACCATGAGCACCAGAAAGGTATCTTATGCATTCTGACTATTATGGAAATGGACACCACAATGCTGGTGTCTGCAGACTCTCCAGTGAAGACTTTGTTCCTGCAATGAAGCAAGTCCATTGAATGTTGTCCCAGGCCTAATGCACTTACCCAATAAACGGAGGAGCAGTGTTGATGCCCTGAGCCTCTTGTGTTATTACCCCCTACTCCCAATCTTGTTGGTTTGTTTGTCAAAAGACTACTGACACATTGTAGGTATTGTTGGCAAGAAAAGGCTTTTACTGCACAATTACATATATCATAATAAAATTTTATTTATAACATTTTGCATACAAAACATGAAAACGTCCTTTTGGGAGCAAGGGCCAGTGGGTGACCTCCTTGCCCGTGGAGCCTTCTTTTACCACGACTGTGTGACAACGTTAATTGTAATGCCATTATTTTTTGTGTCCGTCTTTCATTATTTTAATTCTTATTTTTCCAGATAGGTGGGTTGGTTGAAAAAGTAGAAGTCTTCTGCGGTCACAGAACGGCTCCTTTGCGCTCCGTTCAGAGTGATGGGCAAATTGGAAACCCTTGCTGGTAGAGCTCCTTTTATTTATTTTTTTGGCTTAGGCAATTTGTTTGGTGTTGGCCTTGCTGCCATTGCTGGCCGGCAGGTGTCTACAATTTTGCATATGCATGTGTTAGCCCCTCGTCCTCTTATGCCGCACTTGTTCCCTTCCTTTCTTATTCTGTAAAAGTGATACCTGGGCCCTTTTGGCACCATGATGTGAGATCCTAACTTGCCTTTCGGTTCCCCAGGTGGTCCCTTTTTTGTAGTGTGGCGAAAGGAAAGGGGGAGAAGACAAGAAAACAGGAACTTAGGTGGGAAAAGGGGGATAACAACCACTGTTGGTGTTCTGTACTTGATATGATAAGACATTCATAATGCGCCTATACACAGGTGTTTCAAGGCACAACGAGGTAAGGGAGGGGGACAGAGGGAGGACAGAGACAATAATCTTACTAGGCCAAGTGACAACGAGATCACGAAAGTGCAGGAGGAGGGGAGGGGAAAAGTGCCAGGGGAAATAGGAGGGGGAAATGCTGTACATGGGATCAAAACAATAACAAGAAGTGCAGCCAGCAGGTGGCAGGTGTAAAGTTAAGCACAGACAGCAGATGTCAAACAGTGCAGGTAAAGGGACTGTAAGGTTACAGATACAGACCCAAGTGCAAGTGTGGCCGTGAGGCAGTGCGGGTGTGCAACTGGGTGGCTAGGGACCTGGGCCCAAAATCACAGGGTAGTCAGGTGACTTGTACAGTATCAGACAGGAAATCAGCAGGGGAGAGGAAGAGAGAAGGCAGAAGCAAAGAGGAAGGTTTTGAGGTGCTCCTAAAACTGGATATGGTTCTCCTCAAGTTTCAGAGAGGCAGGGAGGCTCTTCCAGAAGAATGCCCAGCTGAAGAAAGAGATCTCCCACCAACTTGTTGCTTGGAGAAGTTACTAACCCTGAGGGAGTTGGAGATGGAGGAATGAAGAGCTCAAAGGCCACAGAAAGCCTTGTGGACAATGCACAGGGTCTTGAACTTAATCCTCACAGCCACTGGGAGTCAATGCACAGATTTAAGTCCTGAGAGATACGATCCATGGGCTTAAGGCCAAAGACAAGTCTTGCAGTCGTGTTCTGGGTGAGTTGCAGAGGACGAAGAGTAGAAGCAGGCAGATTTAGAAAGAGACTTTTGCAGTAGTCCAGCCTAGCTCTGGAGACAATGAGCTTCTGGGGGAAGGAGATGAAGGGAAGAATACCTCTGAGGAGGTGCAGTTGGTTCTTAGAGACATCCGAGATATGAGGAGAAAAGGAGAGTGTTAAGTCGAAGATGACGGAGAAAAGGAGAGTGTTAAGTCGAAGATGACCCCAAGGTTCTTAGCCTCACAGTTGGGAGCAAGAAGAGGGCCAATGGAGGCCAGCCACAGAGTGTGAAGAAAGGAGGGTGCAGGTGTGCTGATGAGGAGAATCACCATTTTACTGTTAAGACAGTGATCTTTGGCGCCACACCTCTCCTCGATAGCAGACAGACAGGCAGAGATGAGAGAAGGAGAAGAGTTGGCAGAGGGGAGCCTGAAAACAAACTGAGGGTTATCCGCATAAAACTGGAAGTTGGAGCAGAGAGCGGCAATGCAGTGGACAAGAGGTGCCAGGTATTGGTTGAACTTCCAGGGAGAGAGGTTAGACCCCTCGGGAACACCACAGGTAAGGAGGGAAATAGAGGAAAGGAAGGACCCAGGTTGTACCTGGGAGGGTCGATCAGAAAGGAAAGAGGTCAGGTAGGCCAGGGACTGATGGTGATACCCAGGTTATCACAGAGACGATTGAGCAGGATGGCATGGTTGACCGTGTCAAAGGCAGAAAAGAGATCGAGTAAGATGAGGACAGAGGGGAGATTAGAATCAAGGTTAGAGAGCAGGTCTTCACGGATGTTCAGGAGAGCAGTTTCCATGCTTCTGGCTGCTCTGAAGGCAGACAGATGGTCATGGTGACAACCAACAGATTCAGTATGAAGATTAAGCTGGGGATGGCCAGCTTTAACAGGATCTTGCCCAGGAAAGGAGTGATGGAGATTGGGCGATAGTTAGCCAGGCAGGAGGGGTCGGCTGAGTGTTTCTTGAGAAGGGGGTCACAAGAGAGTGCTTCAGGGGGAAGGGAAGGCTCCAGTGGCAAAAGGGTGGTTGCAGAAGTCAGCCTAGGCTTGAGCAAGGGTGTCAATGTGGTCCTTGATGGTTTTAGAAGAAAAGGGAAGAACCTGTTTTGATGAAACATTCATAGTTCGGACTTGTCTAGAAACCTCATCAGAGGAGAACAGAGGAAAGGCAGAGAAGGAGGGAAGAGAGGTGGCCACAAGGGGGCTGGAGGTAGAGGAGAGAGTAGAAGGAGGAGGAGGAGAGGACGAGAGGATGGACAGGATGTCCTGAGTTTTAGAGATAAAATGAAAAGCCAGGAACATGCATAGGGCGTGGGGGGGACAGGTGAAGTGGAGACCGCGCAGGATTGGCCAGCTCCTTTCATATTATAAAGAGTTCGGCCCAGTAGGTAGATGCCGCAGAGACGTGGGCTTGGATGTGGGCTCTCTTCTTGGTGCGGACAGAGAGCCGGTATTGCCTTTGGAGCAGGCGGCAGGCCAGTTTGTCAGAGGATGCACAAGAGGCTAGCCATTTCCTCTCAGTCACACTGCACTTGCATTTAAGGGTGACAAGGTCAGAGTCATACCAGGAGTTGCACTTGGCTTTGGGCTTCAAGCGGATCCTCATTACAGGGGCAAGAACATCAAGAGTATCAGAGATAGAAGAGTACTTCTTGTGCTGTACTAATATTGTACAGCTTCTGCGCCGCTGTACTTGCTGCATGGGTCGCTGCAGCCCCCTCTTATGTTCCCACGCCTTTTAGCTTATTATGGTGCCCTTATTTCACGCTGCTGGCCCCTGTCCTCATCTTACTTTTACCTATAATATGAATGTGTGTAGAGCAATGGTACTTTGTAGGCGGCCTTGGTGGTTGCTTTTGTCACACCCCTGTAGAATTCAACCTGTCTCCTGTAGTAGATATCCCTGCAATAGCAACAAACATAAGCACATGGAATGTTATTGCTGGCCATGGATAACGTGTAACAGCAACATAGAAGCATACAAAATAAGCCTAAAGACAGCATCAGACATGAGCTCAGTGATCAAAAGAAATACCAATATCACCCTTCTGCTGTGTCATCCAACAGAAGGTAAGCTGTACAGAACTGATTGTTTCACACAACATTACAGCAAGCAAGCAGCCACGAACAATAGCAGCAAGCCCCTGTCTATTTGTGCCTGAGTTCAACTATTGTGTGTTTTATGGAGTGTGCCAAGGAACAGATCACTGTCTGCCCAACAAGATCAATATCACAAGCAACATTTCATGCCCCGGCCTCCTTTTGAAGCCTGAATAGTCTTCTGCACTTTCAGCATGGCATATTATATCACCAATAAGGATTAGCAATGGTGACTTTTGCTTCTGACAAATCATGAAAGTCTGAAGTTCAAAATAAACAACAATCTCACTTAACTGAGGACTGGGAGGGTTTGACAGCACCTCCCCAGGCTATGCGTACTCCAGCGTTGGTGCCGCTTCGTGTGTCTCTGTGGCTCCATTCCTCCAGAGACCGTGGCAGGAAATGTCCTTCAATGATCGAGCCCGGCCACCCTAGATACAGCATAACGGTAATGATTCCCCATGAGGGATAAGCTACACGCCATCATCACCGGGCCCATGGGTCTTTGTCTTCTCCTGCAAAAACCAGCACCTGCGTCATCCGACCCGTGCCTGCATACCAAATCATCAACAAGCATCACGGGCCGGGGAGAGGTTTAAGTGCCCTCTTAATGACACACACCTATTTCAACTGACAAAGGTGTTCATGGGAAATGTAGTTTTGCATTGGCCTAGATATGTCAGTGGGCAAAAACAAGTGGCCTAGATATGTGATGTCATCAGTGATGTCATCAATGGTATTTGTGATGTCATCTTTGATGTCCTGGATGTTAGTCTTAGCAGTGCACAGTGGTGGAGTGAGTTATAGTTGCGTAGCTTACCATAACTGTCGAATTTCTGACGTTTTTTGTTTTTTCGGCACCCATTTCCCACGCGGATGTGTTCAGGACGCCATCATGTGACCACACCCACGCTGAGTGTGTGGACTAATTTGCGCACTTTGTCTGCTTCCGCAACATTGCAAAAGAATTTATGCAAACTTAGTAAATTATTTTACAGTATAACATCACCATTTTACATGTCCCATACAATGGCTCTACCTGTCATGCCGCCGAGTTCCTGGCGTCTATGGAGCGGCTGGCGACACGGAACTTAGTCCCGTCCGCCAGTGGCTTTCGGCCACGCCCACTGTTTCCTGGTTTCACTTTCCTTCTGTTCCCATTGGTTGGGCATCCGCGGCACGGTGTTTTAACCAGCCACTTCCGGGTCACGGATGCATCGCAATGCTTCCGGTTTCGTCCCATTAGCCCTGAGTTGCTTGCTACCTGTTGCTCTCTTCCTGGGTTACTCGCCTTTCCCGCCGGTCGGGTCCTCGCGGACTGTCTGGCCCCCCCCGCTGTTCTTCCTTCGTCCTTCCGCTGGTTCTGTCTGCCTTTCTCTCGCTCCCTTGGCTTTGTTTCACTCGCCCGCCTCCTCTGCCCTCCTTCCAACTTGCTTACCCTCCCTCCTTCCCATCTTCACTTACCGCCTTTCTTCCTCTTGTCTGTTCCGCTTGCTCCGTCCTTCTGTTTCCTACTTCCTCTCGCTCAGCTCCGTACCTTCCGTGTACCAGTTCCCTGCCTTGTCCATTGGATTTGCTCTCGCCTACCTCCCGGATAGTTTTGCTGTGACCTTCTGTGTACCAGACTCCGGCCTGTTCCCCTGGACTGCCTTTGCTTACCGTTTTGTTACTTCCACTTCTAGCCTCGTGTACCAGTTCCTCGGACCGCTTACTGGACTGCCTGTGTCCTGGAGGGGGTTCACTCCCACGTGTTGCCTCCAGACACTTTCCACCAGCTCTCACCCTTCAAGGATTCCTGGTTCCACTCCTCCAAGGCACCCGACGATAACACAGGGTTTTTTTGTGCCTAAGGGCTTTTTCCCCTCCTGGCCGATCCCGGGGGAGGGGCCCCTTGGTCTCCCTTCTTGGGGGGCACGCTGGCTTCCTCCTGGGGTCGTCCCTATCTACATAAAAAAAGGTGCGATCACAAAGAAAGGAAAAGAAGGGTTCTTGGAAGGAAGAAGAAGGTGAGGAGTTGGGGGAGGGGGAGATCTCAGAATCTACACTGTCGGACGAAGATATCACCGACCCCGGTGACAGTTTGCGACGCCAAAAAGAGATGGCCACCCCAAAGCAGGTACAAGAACTTGTAGCCGCTGTACAAAGTCTAAATTCGGAGATGCAGAACCTTAAGACAGCTAACGCCACCCTACAACAGCATCTGACGGACAGGGAAAGACCTTTAACCGATTTACCTCCACTTCCCCTAGTATCAGGGAAGTTCGATGGTTCCCCTAAAAAGGTTAAGGAGTTCCTGGATGCATGCAATCTTCATTTTTCCTTTTGCCCTCAGACCTTTGCCTCAGACCACGCCAAGGTGGAGTTTATGATCACCCACATGACCGGGAATGCCCTGGCTTGGGCTACCCCTCTAGTAAACCAGCCAGACCCGGTTTTACAGGACTACAATGCCTTTAAGGCTCTGATTCAACAAACCTTTCTGCGAACAGAGAGCACCTACTTGGCCTCGGAGGACCTCCTTGACATCCGTCAGGGAAATTCTGATCTACTGACATACATCACCGCTTTCCAACAGGTTGCAGCTGAGGCAGGTTGGCAGGAACAGGCCCAGTATGCCATATTTCGGCGAGGTTTAAGGGAGGAATTTAAGGACGAACTAGCCCGGATAGAAAGACCGGTGTCTTTTGCCGAACTCCTGACAGCTGCCCTCCGAATTGACTTCAGAATGACGGAAAGACGTCAAGAAAAGAAGAAGACCAGGTTAAGTGTACCCCCTCTCTTGGAGACTCACTCACCCGCGTCAGTGCCCTTCCAACGGAGCGCTAAGGAAGAACCTATGCAGATCGGAACCACCAGAGCCCCGCTCACACCTGACGAAAGGAAACAGCGCAGGGAGGGTTCCCTGTGTATGTACTGCGGGTCTTCCTCACATCTATTAAGAGATTGTCCAGAAGTACCGCCCAGAAGGTCGGGAAACGCTCACCCTCGGTAAACATTGGGACGCATTATCGAGGGGCTGCTCTTAGTCCCTACGCGCCTCTTTCTGTATCCTCTACTGAAACGTCTGAGGACTCCCGGTTGATGGTGCTCACAGTTTCTCTCAGAGTGGGCCCCAAGGAAGTAACCACTTTAGCCCTACTCGACTGTGGAGCAGCAGGGAACTTCATGGATACCCATTGGGCAGAACGACATGTAGTGAAAAGGATAGCCAAACGAGAAGATCAAAAGGTGGATGGGGTTGATGGCGAACCTTTGAGCTCGGGTTTGATCACTCACACCACAGAAGCACTTACTTTGTCCATCCAACAACATATCGAAAGCATCACATTCGATATCATCAGGGCTGCTCACTTCCCCTTAATCCTGGGTATCTGTTGGTTATGCAGACACAACCCCAGTATTGACTGGTCTAGAAACTTACTTAGTTTTCACTCCTCACTATGCAAATCGTAATGCTTGCCAGAACCAAGATTCGAGACCGTCAAGACCACAAATAGCTGCGAGGTCAGAACAGTACACTGTCTCCCACACTACCTGAAGGAGTTCAACGAGGTAGCAACTGAAAAGATACCCGTCGAGCTCCCTCCGCACCGGCCTGAAGACTGTTGCATAGATCTCACCCCAGGTGCACTGGTACCCTTCGGTAGGATGTTTCCACTGTCTTTGGAAGAGAAACAATACCTCTGAGCGTATTTGGACAGCAACATGGAAAACGGGCTCATAAGGCCTTCAAAGTCCCCTGCAGGGGCATCCTTGTTCTTCATCTCTAAAAAGGATTCAAAGGAGTTGAGGCCGTGTATAGATTATCGCAGTCTAAACAAGGTCACCATAAAAGACTGGTATCCTATGCCATTGATCACCGATATCCTACAAGCTGTACAGGGTGCTACCATCTTCACCAAACTCGACCTGAGGAATGCTTATCACCTACTCCGGGTGCAGAAAGGAGACGAATGGAAGACAGCATTCCGGACTCCCTTCGGACTTTTCGAGTACCAGGTAATGCCGTTCGGGTTGGTAAACGCCCCGTCGGTATTCCAACGGTTTATGGACAGACTATTCTCCGATCTCCTGTGCCAAACCACATTGGTATAATTAGATGACATTCTGATCTACTCTCGCACTCCTGAAGACCATGTGGAACATGTCAGGGAAGTATTCAGAAGGCTCCATAGAAATCATTTGTCTGTCAAACTCGCCAAATGTGTATTTTCAGCCTCCTTCATTCCTTATCTAGGATACATTCTGTCCGACCACGGTATCTCCATGGATCCAAAAAAAGTGTCTTCCATCATTGAATGGCCTTCACCCACCTCAGTCAAAGAGATACAGAAATTCCTGGGGTTAGCAAACTTCTACCGGATATTTATCCCTAATTTCTCTCAAAAGATACTACCCATCACCTCTCTTTTAAAGAAGTCTGCAACTCCATTCAAATGGTCAGCAGAGGCGGAAGACAGTTTTGGGAATCTTAAGGAAGCCTTCTGTTCTGCACCCATCCTACAACAACCAAATCAACATCTACCCTTCATTCTAGAGACGGACGCTTCATCAGCCGCAATAGGGGCTGTGCTTCTTCAAGAAATCCAGGGTACAGAACATCCGGTGGCTTATTTCTCAAAGACCCTAAACACCCGTCAAAGGAACTACTCGGTCATAGAGCGAGAGCTGCTAGTCATAAAGGCGGCATGTGTAGAATGGCACCATCTGCTTCAAGGAGGAAGGTTCCCGTTCACCATTCGGACCGATCATAAGAACTTGCAGGTTCTCAAACAGTTAGAGTGCTACAACACTCGACAGGCCCGATGGGCTCACTTCTTCGCTCAATTCGAATTCCACATAACCTACATCCCCGGCAAGATGAATGTTGTAGCCGATTCTCTCTCCCGCCGGTGTGATTACCTGCCAGAGACAGATACGCCTCTTGAACGGATGTTTCCCCAGTCCAGGACTATCGGAATTGTTTCTAAATTTCTTAAGCAGGTACAGGAGGACTCTGGAGGTCGCTTTGAGGTGGAAAGACATTCTAAGGATCTGGCCTATGAAATCAAGAACGGCCTTTACCTTGTCGGAGGAAAACTCTATCTACCCACACCGGCTTTCCGCAAGACGGCACTTACCTGGTGTCATGACTCCAAACTTGCAGGACACAGGGGAGTGGCTGGCACTCTCGAATACCTTCAAAGACATTTCTACTGGCCTATGATGAGAAGGGATGTAGATTGGTACGTTCAGTCATGTATCATCTGTCTGCGGAGTAAGTCATCCCGTCAACGACCAATTGTTCTACTGGAACCAAGTGCTGTACCAAAGGGTCCTTGGAGCACGATCTCTACGGATTTTATAGTGGATTTGCCCCCGTCTCAAGGATGCACCTGTGTCATGATGGTAGTGGATTCATTTACCAAATTGGCTCACTTCTCCCCATTGCCTGGTGTTCCCACTGCAGCCAAGATGGTGAAAGTGTTTCTCCAAGACATATTCCGGTTACACGGTATGCCTAACAAGATAATTTCAGACTGGGTAGTCAGTACACCTCCCGGTTCTGGAAGGCACTGTGTGTCAGACTAGGTATCAAAAGAGATCTCACCTCTGGATTCCATCCGTAATCCAATGGGCAAACCGAAAGCCTGAACGGAACCCTGGAACAGTACTTAAGGTGCTTCATCAACTCCCAACAGGACAACTGGTGCACGCTACTCCCTCTAGCTGAATTCTCCTACAATAACTCCACACATACCGCTCTGGGGTTTAGTCCTTTTTCCGGTACTTATGGTTTTCACCCTCGCTCCATTCTTCCTGTCTCGGGCCTCTCTACTAGCGTAACATCGGTAGATTCTTCCCTCTCCCTCCTTAGAGAGACACACAAGAAGGTAGAGGAAGGCCTTAAGTCAGCCCAAGCTCAGTATTGCATTCAAGCCAACAAACACCGTAGACGTGTACCAGGATGGGATGTGGGTACCAGGGTCATGCTCTCCATTAGATATTTACCTCGTTGGGTACATCCCTCCAAGATATCTCCCAAGTACCTAGGGCCATACGAGATCATACAGAAGATCAACCCTGTGGCTTTTCGCTTGAAATTACCCAACAACCTCAAAAGAGTCCACCCTGTTTTCCATGCCTCTCAACTCAAGTCATTTCATGCTGACACTTGGGCACGTAAGGTTGGACAGGCCCCGATTCCACAGGGTTCTACTCGGGCGGAATATGAGGTCGCCCAACTCTGTGACTCCAGGTATCATAGAGGCAGGCTGGAATATTTGGGCTACCCTTCATCGGAAAACTCTTGGGAACCCATCACACACATTAATGCTCCTGTCTTACTTCGCAAGTACCACTTCTTTCATCCAGGGAAACCAGGGGGAGGATCTAATAGGAGGGGGCATACTGTCATGCCGCCGAGTTCCTGGCGTCTATGGAGCCGCTGGCGACGCAGAACTTAGTCCCGTCCGCCAGCGGCTTTCGGCCACGCCCCCTGTTTCCTGGTTTCACTTTCCTTCTGTTCCCATTGCTTGGGCGCTCCGCCGCCCGGTGTTTTAACCAGCCACTTCCGGGTCACGGATGTGTCGCAACGCTTCCGGTTTCGTCCCGTTAGCCCTGAGTTGCTTGCTACCTGTTGCTCTCTTCCTGGGTTACTCGCCTTTCCCGCCGGTCGGGTCCTCGCGCCCAGTCCGGCCCCCCCGCTGTTCTTCCTTCATCCTTCCGCTGGTTCTGTCTGCCTTTCTCTCGCACCCTTGGCTTTGTTTCACTCGCCCGCCTCCTCTGCCCTCCTTCCAACTTGCTTACCCTCCCTCCTTCCCATCTTCACTTACCGCCTTTCTTCCTCTTGTCTGTTCCGCTTGCTCCGTCCTTCTGTTTCCTACTTCCTCTCGCTCAGCTCCGTACCTTCCGTGTACCAGTTCCCTGTCTTGTCCATTGGATTTGCTCTCGCCTACCTCCCGGATAGTTTTGCTGTGACCTTCTGTGTACCAGACTCCGGTCTGTTCCCCTGGACTGCCTTTGCTTACCGTTTTGTTACTTCCACTTCTAGCCTCGTGTACCAGTTCCTCGGACCGCTTACTGGACTGCCTGTGTCCTGGAGGGGGTTCACTCCCACGTGTTACCTCCAGACACTTTCCACCAGCTCTCACCCTTCAAGGATTCCTGGTTCCACTCCTCCAAGGCACCCGACGATAACACAGGGGTTTTTGTGCCTAAGGGCTTTTTCCCCTCCTGGTCGATCCCGGGGGAGGGGGAGGGGCCACTTGGTCTCCCTTCTTGGGGGGCACGGTGGCTTCCTCCTGGGGTCGTCCCTATCTACATAAAAAAAAGGTGCGATCACGAAGAAAGGAAAAGAAGGGTTCTTGGAAGGAAGAAGAAGGTGAGGAGTTGGGGGAGAGGGAGATCTCAGAATCTACACTGGTGGACGAAGATATCACTGACCCCGGTGACACTACCTTTGAACGTGTTGTTTAGAATTTTTGCAATGCTTTTGAGGGATCAATATGGTCATGAGCTGCACCCCTTCACCCCTATAAATGGCCACACCTCCGAGCTCATCTTCATTGTGCTTCTGGCTATAGCAGATTGAGTTGTACTGCCATTAATACTGTAGCGACATTAGCCAACTAATCCTTATGGCATCCATGGAACTGTTGCTTCATTAGCCTCAGCACCACCCCCAAACCCTCCACCACCACCACCTGCAGAGGGAAATATGGGTGAGGATGTAGAGATCGAGGAAGAAGAAGAAGAGGAGAATGAGGTGGATGAACTTCGCACTACAAGCACTCGCTGGGAGTCGTTGGTGTGGCGGTTGTTTTCTGTTTTTGGGAACGTACCAAAAGCACGTGCGAACCTGGTCAGGAGCAACCAGTGCCAGTGGGTGCTGAGTCGTGGGAGACCTGGTACGTACAGCTTTGGTACGACACCTAACTTCGTTCCACAGTGCGGACATTCGCAAGGTGGTACCATGTGAAGAACGTAGTAGATTGAGTTCCTCCACAGCATCCTCTGTGTCCGATCCTCTCACCACAAGAGACACGCCTGTGGGGGAGCGCATCCCTCCAGCTGCCTCACAAGCCATTCGCAATGCTGTTGAACCTTACCTTTCGAGGGTCACAATATTGTGTATGTACTGCGACACAGTACTGTGCAGGGGGGAGAGTCTTTGAAGTGCTTTTGAGGCTACGGTCACGGAGCACCAGAAGAACTGATCCCTACCTAAGTAAAGACCACCCTACATCTTTCTCTCTCCACCTGTGATTTCTTATCCCTGTGGTTGGTGTCCCTTCCTTAGCTGCCTTTGCTCTCCTCTCCTAGTGTGTCATGTGCTCAAAAGCAGTAAAGTGGAAAACAACAAAAATTACAAAAAAGGCTCTTTTCAGAGCCGCCTTTCTCATTTAACAATAGAACTATCAAGTTTTCGTTGTAGGCCCTTGCGCATTTTTAAAAAAGTCAGCGGACAGTCTTAGGACGCACAAAAATGGAGGGTGCAAGCGGAGCAAAATCAAGACACTTTTCGCTGGGAGTAAGTGGTGGCTCTGAAAAAAGCCTTTCAATGGTGTTTTGTGTGTTTCAAAAACTGTATATTGAAAAAAACGGATTGTCAAATAGGTGACTATGAATCCAAAAAAGGTTTCAATGCATTTTGTACATTGCAAAGAAAAATCTATTGCCAGCATATGTGAGCTGGACTCCATCTCTGTGAAAAACAAATGTGCTGCGAAACAAAATGTTTTCATTGTGGAATGAGGACATGCCAACATCACTTAGAAAGGCACAAACAGCCTTATTGACATTGTGCTTCACTTTCTTCATTTGTGGACTAAATGCAGAAGAATGCAGCCATATTTGTCTTTGTGTAATACGGGAAAAAACGATTTGGCAATTTGGAAACATGTCCATGACCTTCGCAAGTCCTTCCTTCATTGCAAATGTTAAAGAAATTCCAGAGACATGGTCTTAACTGTTTCCTCCGCAATGAATGATAAGTATATCAGGATGACGCTCTGTCTGTAAAATAGCACAGAGGTACCAAGTCCAGCCACCTCATTCCACGCATGCCATGCCAGTGCACTTCCACATGAGGAAATGCAATATCTGCAGATCTACCACAACGTTCTGCATGAACCTTCAGCCAATGTATCCATGAGTCTCCCAAAATCCAGATAATCTGTTTTCGAGCACACAGAGCCATAGCTGTCTGTTCTCCACTCAGGAAAAAGACGTTCTCACTAAATCTCTCCATTCAGAACACACCCACTGAACTTTACTGACCAATCCCTACCTTCACACATTCTCATTTGAATGCGGTTCCACCCCAGAATCCCCATTAGGGATGCTTGCAAACTACCACCATGTTCGCGGACACGTAGAGGATCAGAGCATGACGACTGTATATTTAAATATTATTCCCCTTTTCCCCCTTAAGGTGGGCTCTGAAAAGAGCCATTTTTCTTTTTGGACAGATGCCTGACAGACACCTGTTATTTTGTATTTTTTTATATTTTTTCTTCTTACTTTACTCTTACAACCATTACAGAACCTTCTCTAAAGGAAGCCTTACATTCCAAAAGAACATGGCATTTCCCAAAGAAGATAACGCAACACCATCTGCTTCAAAATAAGCTGCATTACTGGGAACAATGTTCTCATAGCTGCAGAAAAACATACCAGCTCGTAACATGAAAGCACGCATGCCACGATTGATGTTACACCTCCCAATACTTTCATCATGACAGAAAACAGAACTGTTGTCCCGTTTTCCTCTAGCGAGTAACCCATAAAAAATTACTTTCGCAGTTGGAAAGATGTTCATGACTGCTTGAACCAACTGTTCCAAATCTTCCAACAAAGTACTTGAACTCACGTAGCCCAAATGGCAAACACCATAGTGCAAAAGTACCACATGGAGAGTGGTCATCCTATGCATTTCTCTGCAAACTTTGAGAATTTCTGCAACACTGCGATCAGTCTCAGTGCTCCACACCACCTCCCCTCGTCTCACATCAAAATTGTTTGCCACATGTCTACTTTCAGCATAGTGCTTTAAACCATGGACAAAAACATCTCCAAGCGCCAAAACCCTGACCCTCTCAACCTCTGCCATCTTCAGTATACGCACTGTCTTTTGACACAAAAGAACAATGTGAACATCTGATTGGCTGATGCCTACAGTCCCCTTTCCATGCTGGATTTGCTGTAGAACCCTGTATCTGACACGCCCTACCCACGGACAAGCGTTGTCTACATGTGGCACGTAACTCTTTGCCAGTCCTTCTACCCTTTCCACATCACTCGCGAATCCATTCCCTCATTGGACACAGCTAAGCAGTCACACAACCATCCACCAATCACAGTCAACATCTCTACATCTAACTCCGTTATCAAAATTTCACACTTCCAATGCACTATTGATCACTCTGAATGCAAGTTGCATATCATTGAAAAGCACCTACTTCGAAAACTACTGTGCAAGTGTCATGGATTTCTACGTACAGCCCCATGCATGCGCACATGCATGAGTATAAAGTACAGGTATGCATATTTTAATCAGAGAACATGTGCAACCCTTATGATTTCATTTAAACAAATTAATGCCACTAAATCTGCATAGCCAATACATACCAACGCTCCCCCTTTAAGTGCAACATGTCAGAATTTTCATTGACAAACTGCACTACTTCTTACTGTCTCCCGCATAACCTATACATACGTTACAACCCTCCCTATTTAGCGTGAAACTCGATTTTCCATTAGTAAATGTCACAATTTTTTTACTGTGTACCGCCTACATTAATGCTACTTCCAATGCGATCGTATGAGAAAAATAAACGCTCCCGATTGCTGTGGTGACATCTCCCTCTGAGGGTCTCTCAATTTTTGGGATTCATACTTATAATATGAAAGTAGTGACATTTTTCCCATCTACTATAATGACCTATCACTTACAAACCTCTCTGCTATGGATAACACTGCTTAAAAAAAACAAGGCATTTTCATAACCTAAAAAATGTACTCATTTCTGATTCACGTGCAACTAACATACTGCAAATAAAATAGAAGGCAGTACATAGTGAAGTGAAATGCACACATGCACTGTGTTGAAATATCAAAGGAGAATACTCTGACGAAAGATGCTAAATTAATGTGTACAGTAACATCACTGCTTTGAACACACAATGTTACTAACTTCTTCTTTTTACAATCGCAGTGAAGACTACTCTCCTGAAAATCAACAGCATCTACACTATAAACAACATATCTGAAGAAGCCTGGTCATTCCGCAAAAAAAAAGTAAGTACAGTACTACCTATATATTCTAACTATTCCTCAAAGAGACTGTGTGGGTTATTTATTTAATTTGTGCACCAAAACAAACTTTGATTTCTGAACCATTCTACCCATGAATCCCCATTTATTAAACAAAGAATAACAGGCAGAATGGCTCACAAATCCCTGTGTTATTGGAACTCAAATAACATACAGAAACCTTAGAATGTTAGTGCTAGAAAACAAATAGCTGTTTCAATTTTATACCATTATGTTCACTATTAATGCTTCTCCTCACCACTAGCTCACTTTGTACTCTCATCTGAAGCACATTGTAGTAGTATACAAACAGAAAAATAGCCTTCCCAAATCATTGTAAGAGACCATTGCATATTCACACACCACCACAAAGAGCTTCCCCATCAAACGATGCATGCATGCATGCACACAGCACACATACATTGTACAACAGACCAAACATACATTGTACAACAGACCAAACCATGCCTTCTTTTTTCAACAGACCCCAAAGAAGCCTACCAAAAAGCAAGTCCGTAGAAAGGAATGCAGAAATAGAGCAAATAAAAATAAAAGTGTCCAAACTAAGCATCCATCTGTAGCAGAGTTTGTAGAGAACGTTGGAACAAAACAGCTAATACAGTCATTTAGCGAAACAAAGGAAGCTTCAATACCGAAACTTTACCTCCTCCAACAAATTGTGGCACAAAACACAAAACTCTTCACAAAAAGGAAGTTGTTTATATTATTGTTAAATAGGATAAAACCACTAACAAAACTAAGTACTAAGTACCAAACTACAAAAGAAACGTATCAATAAACGGAATTCATAAATCCCAAGGTCTTACCCTAGACAAAGCATTGATAGATATCGGAAACACAGTCTTTAAAGCAGGCATGAGCTACATAGCACTATCATGCTTAAGTACACTTCACGGTCTATTTTTAATCAACTTTGATGCAGGTAAACTGAACGCTGATATTCCTTGCATTGTAGAATACAATAGACTGCATTCACTGTACACCCCCCATCTAAAACAATATCCTGTTCCAGAAAAATTAAAACGTGGTAAAAGAAAACTAATTCAAACAGAAATGCAATAGAATCTGACAGAAAATCCTTCAAAAAAAACAAAAGAAGCTAAAATTTCATCAATTACCACAAGCAAAGAAGAACCTATTAGGGAAAGTAAACCAGGTGCTTATTCAAAGAAGGAACAGAAATTCTGAAAAAAGCACTAAGATACAGAACTATCTGGTACATTCAAATTTTCAAATGAAAGTGGTGTAAATTGCTATGCAAATGTAGCAATGAATATTCTATTTCAATTGCCACCAATTGTTAACAATATTTACTTACACAGTACAGACCAATTGTGTTTGCAAATGTTAGTCCTTCATAGAAACGCAACAAACAATCCTGACAACACGTATAGTGTTCACGGAATAAGACAAGAATTGGACTACTGTGCTGGAATGGTGAGATTCACTATAAACTCATAAGAAGATCCACAAGAATTTCTAATGTACTTACTACAAGTACTGGAAAACAAAAGCATACCTATAAATGAAATCTTCCAGATTTCATACATGTGGAAACATACATGCACTCTCTGTAACAATGTGATACAGGAACAAATCCCAAATGAGCGAGTTGTGTATGTATCCATACCTAATTAAGAATCCATTTAATTTCTGCAACTTGTACAGAATGCAAACCATGGCAGATTATGTACTATGTGCAATTCAGACAATCGCTCCACCTTACTGATACAAACACATAGTAACTACATAATACTTATGCTTCTACGTTATAATGCAGATGGTGCCAAAATCAACTGCAAGCTGACTGGATTCACACACGGTCAAGTGTCACTTTGAAAGAAAACCTTTAAAACAATAGGTATAATCTACCACGCAGGAGCTACAATCAATGCAGTTCACTACACTGCATACATTAAAAAGAAATGTGGATGGTTGGAATGTAATGATAGCACTCTTACTCTAAAGCAGAGATTGCCAGCTAACCTTACAAATGTGTATTTAATCTTCTTAAAGCCAAAATGTAATAACTAATGTGTACTTCAACATTACCAAAAAATTAAGTAAAAGACTATAAACAGTTAGAATACGCCAACAGGTATCTAACTGCCCAAGAGTGTATAACAACGGCACAGATAAATGAATACCACAGATCCGTAAAAACAAATGCACAGTTAGATTACGCCAACAGGTATATCTAACTGTTGTTAAAAATTTCCAACAAGGCAACAGACAAAACATTAATCAAAAAGAACAAGGGAACACTTAAAGAAAACAAAGAAATAGTTTGTAGCATAGCAAATAAAGCTTTTTTTTAATCCGTCAAGGATTTTTTTCCCCAGACCCAAGGATTTGAAAAAAAAACACAGAAACTGAGCAGAATGCACAGTACACTAGTTTGCAAACTAAATATGAGGGTAAAAAATGCTAAACTGTCTATTATACAATGTAATAAGTCTTCATAAAATGCAAACACTAACATGCTTTTTTCTTTTATCACAGAAATTGAAAAAGGATATTTCCGGCAAACACTAAAGTCATGTAAGGCATATATGGATTCTGAACAAAGTAAACAGTAAGTATAATTACAGTCATGGCATACATATTCGAATGTACACATCTAATCTATGGCAGTAATATGGTGCAGTGGCTATAGGCTGGGCCTAGCGTCTTCGATGTATAACCTACCACCTACACCCTACGTCCAAGCAACCAAGAATGTAGGTCCTACCCACAACCATCACAGCATATGAAAACCATGGTGCTTGCAATTTCACTACTTTTAAGTTTCCTCTTGGGTGCATGGTCTGCAGCCATGCACCCAAGACGCTAGGTCATGCACACAACCACCGCACCACAGCACACCCATTTTCACTTATAACCTCACTGCTTATGACTTCATTCTTGGGAGCATGCCAAGACTCTGGGTCCTGACCAGAATCACCACAGCATATCGCACCATTGTGGCTTCTAATTTCACTACGTATAAAGTTGGTTTTGGGAGCATGGCCTTTGGCCATGCACCCACAACTCTATGCCCTCCCCACAACCACCTGAAAGATGTTTGATTGTACGAGTGTGCCTATACCTGTAATATGCTGCAGTAGTTGTGGCCACAGGCTACAGTCTTGAGTGTAAGGCCATAGATTTTTCAATGTTTGGGTATGCAGTATATAAAATCCATGGTGGCTTATAACTGCAGTGCTTATAACTTTGTTCTTGGGTGCATGGCCTTTGGCCATGCACCCAAGACTCTATGTCCTGGCCACAACTACCACACCATATCACACCCATTGTGGCTTGTAACTACACTACGTATACATGTGCTGTTGGGTGCATGGCCTTTGGCCATGCACCCATGACTGCAGGCCCTCCCCACAGCCACCTGAGTGATGTTCAACACTACGGGTGTATCTATAGCTGTGAAATGCTGCAGTGGTTGTGGCCAGGACCTAAAGTCTTATGTATATGTCCATACATATTTCAATGTATGGGTGTTAAGTGGCTTATAACTCCAGTGCTTATAACTTAAAAAACGCCATGCACCCAAGACTCTAGGCCCTGGCCACAACCACTGCAGCATATTACACCCATGGTCGCTTATAAATCAGTAGCACACCCATAAAATGAAACATTGTAACTGTAGCATGTACTCAATTTCTACTCAGAACTCTAGGCCCTGCCCACACCTACCAGATACATAATCGATTGTATAGGTGTGATGTATGAATCTGATATGCTGCAGTGGTTGTGGACAGGGTGTACATGCTTGGATGTATGGCATACAGCCTGCAGCCATGCACCCAAAAGTCTACGTCCTGCCCACAACCACCGCACTATATAAAACCCATGTTGTCTTATAACTTTAGAGCTTATAAGTTTGTTCTTGGGTGCATGGCCTTCGGCCATTCATCCAAGACTGCAGCCCCCCCACAACCACTTGAGTGATGTGCGGTAGTACGAGTGTATCTATAGGTGTGGTATGCTTCAGTGGTTGTGCCACAGGCTAGACTCCTAGCTGTATGTCCATACATATTACACTGTATGGGTGTACAGTGGCTTATGCCTCCAGTGCTTGTAACTTTGTTATAACTCTACACACTCCCCACAACCATCTGATCGATAAGCAATACTACAAGTGTATCCATTGCTGTGACATGCTGCAGTGATTGTGGCCAGGGCCTACAGTCTTGGAAGTATGGCCTTCAGCCTATGGTCTATGGCCATGCATCCAAGACTCTAGGCCCTGGCCACAATCACTGCAGCATGTCACAACCATGGTGGCGTACAAATCAATAGCACACCCATAGAAAAAAAGAATTTAATTACAGCATCTACTCAATTTCAATGTTCGCTAACACCACGCGTGTCCGTAGAACAGATTCAAGTTGCCTGCGCACAGCACGGACAGAAATACTACCCTTATGAGACCCCTCATTTTCTGTACTTACAAACATCCCGAACAAAGCGGGCATAGGGAATACATCATTAACACCTACTGCCTGAACAAATACATTTTTTCACTCATCTCTCACTGTCTGAACCTCCCCAAACACTCTGACACAGCAAAACAGTTTACAGTTTTCCAAATAGCATTTTGCTGCTGGTTGCCGCTGCGCTGTCGGCGGATCCAAGATGTCGGGTGCATCCAAATAATCTGACGCAGAACGCGGCTCACTGCAGCCAATCGGCAGAGACATTGCATGTCCGCGGTCATGACGCCAGCCCCTTAGCCAATCGGTATGTTGTCCGCAGAGTGAACAGGGAAGTGTGACCGCGGAGCGGACATAGATATCACTAATTGTTTTAGACCTACTTTTTGGTCATTTTAAAGAAAAGTACTGCACGGATTGTCACCAAATTTACAAAAGCACGCTTTCGGCACCAAACCCCTGCCCCTGCCGCAAATTTGGTGAAATTCCGTCCAGCAGTTTGGCCTGTAGCCGTGTCTGTAGCCGTGCACAAAGTTTTTCCCCCCATTCAGTCTTAATGAAAAATGTGCTCCCAGCAACCATTTAAGTGCTGGGATTGTGGTGCCTCCTGCACTTTGGGAGTATAGGGTTGAGTAGTGCATAAAGCTCAGACTCAGCCCCACACTACTAATAAACCAGCAACAATCCCAATCATAAAGGTAAAGCAGGCGAAGCCCAAAAGGTACACCTCATGTCCCTCTTTAGGTACCATCAGCCAAGGACAGGCTATACTCTTCATGTGTTTTGTGAGTGGATATGGAAGGTAACCAAACAAAATCAAAAGACTGCCCACTCAAGTTTATATGAAAATAGGATACTTAGTATGCCTGAACATAACCCCATACACACCTCCTCCATGTTTTCCCTAGTCAGCTTGATAGCAGCAATGTTTATCACCATGTGGGTTATTTTATTAATGTTGGATGGTCTGAGCCAAAGGTTGGGCAGTCTAACACCGGCAAGTAAATTCTTAACATGTACCAACCAAGGAAGATGTTTCCCACCTTCTGATGCCAAAATATGTTCCATTGCCTCCCTATATTTTCTCAAACCAAGCTCTGTTTCAATAGGGGACACATTGACCTCAAGCCTTAACAGGGCATTAGCGGTATCCAAGGGGAGTGTTAGTAATCCTTTTGGAAACTTATTTTCCTCAATTTGAAGCATTTGGGTATTTATGTAGCCCCAGATGTCTGCACCATAAAGAGCGGTGGCTCTTGCTTGTTATTTACATACATTGAGAGTTGGGAATACTGATTCTTTAGCGTGTTTTGCAAAGAAACTTCTGATGCCATTGCTCTATTTGACCAAGTTGGTATGAGATTTTTCCAGCCAGGAATTCCAAACTCTAGTTTCAGTGAACCGTATGCCCAGATAATCCTACATGTCACTTGCTCCAACCTGGAATCACCGACCCAAATTTCAGTTCTCTTCTTTTTAAATGTCCAGAGTGAAAAGTCAAAACCTACATCTTACTAGCATTAAGAGTAAGTCCCAATTTATTACACTTAAGCACAAATAACCCAAGAGTCTTACGCAAGCCCCCTGGGGTGGTTGAGGGTAAGTACAGTGTCATCTGCAACAAAATAAGGCAGGAAAGACATCTGCTCCCATCTTAAGGGGATCTGAGACGTGTAACAACAAATCCTTGATTACCTCATTTTTATAAATACAAAAAAAAGTGAAGCAAGGACAAACCCCTGCCTGACACCCCGATCAACCCCAAAGGGAGAAGTGACTTCTCCAGCCAGACCAAAACAATCAACTGCCTGCTTCTTAGAATACAAAGATTGTATCACTGAAATCAGATAACTGGGGACATGCTTTTTCAGGACCTTCTAAAGTAAATTTCTGGGTACTGCATTAAATGCAGTCTTTAGAACCCCAAAGACTGCCTACATTTTCGTTTTGTTTAAGATACTGTATTTCTCTACCAAGAGGAAAAGTCTAAACCTTTGGTCCACAGTGTTCTTCCTGGCCTGAAAGCCAGCCTGGAGATTACTTATTATATAATTGTCATCAACCAATTTTTGGAGGCATGAAATATGCCTGTAATACCCCGGATTGTCTCTACCTCCCTTCTTGAAGATAAGGACAATCTTAGCCTACACCATGATTTGGGGACCACATTCTCCTTTTTAGCTACATTAAAGAGGTGGAGGAGCACCAAGCCCATACAGTTGGTTCTTCTGTTAAGAGATTGATGGGCATTCGGTCAAGGCCCGGGGCCTTTCCACTCTTTTTAGATATAATGGCTTTCACTATATCAGTTAAATTAGGAGAGAAAGTGGTTTCTACTTCCAAGTGTAATCCGGGCTCAAACAACTCAGATTCGGGTACGTCCAACGTGGCCTCTGATAAGGGACAGCACAATACAGAAAAGTGCTGATTCCGGCCATCAGGGTTGATTCTACATTGCAGGGTATTATCTCTGTTGCAATTCCTGCCCACCACCAACTTCCAAAACTTAAAAGAATCACCAATAGACGACGCCACTTTTAATTTGTTCGAGTTGGATCTAAAAAAGCGCTCTTTCTTGTCCTTTAGTACATTTTTATATTGTGTCCTGTCTAATTGAAGATGATCCCTATCCACCACAGTGTCAGTGTGTAGGCAGGTCATAGCCCTCCATTTGGCATCCCTGCAGACACTATCATAACATCCCACCCTGAGAAACTGCCCTCCTTCTAACCATCTTCAAGGGGCAGGTGACATGAGATTGTAAGGATACCAATAATATTGAAAAGTTACTCATGACCACCTCATCTGCACATTCTGGGTTAATATGCTTTCAGTATGAGTGAGGCCAGTACTATAATGCCCAGTTTCTCCTCCCATATGCCCTGTAGATCTCTGTGTGGTTCAATTTGTAATTTGAAATCCCCTGCGAACACTATGTGCACATTACCTGTGTCTTTACATTCCCAGTCCTTTATTATCTGATGCATGTTCCTGATTAACATAGGATAAGCCCAATTATCTGGCTTATTATGAACATTAAACAGTGATCAGAAACTGTAAATCACAAAGCCCAGTGTCATATTCAACAATATTCAATTTCAACAGTACATGTACCAACATAAGTAAACCTCCAAATGGGTGCCCCTGTTTGCCCTTAGTGGCTGGAGTAGCATAAGACTCAAAACCTTGAAATTCAATCTTATCTTCAGGCCAGGTTTCTTGGAAATAAACTATATTATGTCCATGGATACAAATGCACCAGTTGGGGTCAACTAGATGTTTCATGATCCCTGCAATATTCTAATAGTTTCATTTACATCTGGGACTCTTGAGTGGAGGGCTTTCGCTGTTAGGAACCAGTCAGGCCACCCCTCAAGGCCACTTTCCTTCTTATCTGGTAGCCTCAAGCACTGGGGGTCTCAGCCTTAAGATTGTACTCCCAGGGCTGATCTGCAGGACTTAAGGTGCCTCTCACTTCTATTAGTGAGTAGTTGAGGTGATAGATTTTCAACCATGGTAGAGGGGGCTCAAAACATTGTACTAGAGCCAGCTGGTGGATACGTGTGATAATCAATCGCCAATAGACCCTCAGCTAGTTGTTTGTTAACACAGTAGATCTGTATACAGCCATCAGTGCTGCTTGACATTTTCTTTCTAATACATAATGCTATGACTTTAACTGAACCTATGCAATGTGTACATTTGTTCGTTAGAGATTCCTTGGTTTCGTACACACTGGATGGTAACCTTAGCACATTGTACATTATTACTGTGGTATCCTTCCCACGTGCATTCCCTGGTGCTGCAAAATGTGGGGGGAGTAGGCGAATTCTCCCAGAGAATTTGGCCACCAGGGTTAAAACCGGAGGTGGGCTGTGGAGGACCATGGTTTAAAGTGTGATTGTTTGTGACATACACCAAGGGTCTAATCCAGTTAGCCTTTTGCCCTTCTCTCTGATGCGGTTGATCCTTAGATATCGATTACATGATACAGACTTGCTCACATTTAGAGTACATATGTTATCAATCTTAGGGTTAATCCAATCAATGGTCTCAGTAAATACTGATTTACACCCACACAATGTATTTCTCATTATAGCCTGAGGGGGTGTTTGTATATTCAGCATAAGTGATCCACTTTATCAAACAATTTTGACAGAATTTCCATTAGTGCTCCAATCTTATTGCATAGACTTTGGAGCAGTTCATTATTTTGATCAATATTGCCATTGGAATTGACCATTGATTTGGGTCCCTCTTACACCCCTCATGCCCCTTTTTGCACTTCTTGGCAGTACAAAGAGATGTGGCTTGCAAACATGTGTCTATCTTCACCTCCTTGTTACAATTTTTTTATTTCTTTTTGTTTTGTTAGGTTGATTAATTTTGTATTTCTTTTTGTTTTGTTAGGTTCGATTTGACACCCCAACCCCCATCCTATTAGCATGGGTGGGTTTATCCATGAGTTCTGTCTCTGTAGATTCACACAGATCATCTAAGTGAAGACATTCATTGGAAAGTGGTATACTAGTGTCACTTATCACAGCTTCTTCCCTCATCTTCTCTCCAGTAAGGGTCTCATCCTCCCAAGATATCAGGTCAACAATATAATTAACAGCATCAACCAAATTTGGGGCCGATAAACCATAAACTGGGCTGTCAATGCCGGGGGGAATATGTAATTCACCAATGTAAGTCATAACAACACAACAACATCCTTTACGCCTGGAACAGACGCAAGTAATTAATCATGTTCCCCCTCATTCCTGCCCTGGGAGCTTCTCAACTTCAAAGGCTTTCAGGTGATCATAGGATTTCGATATATTAGGGACAGGTGTTGCTGTGACATTATCATTTACTAATGTGGGATCAGGCTCAATCCCAGATTCCCCCTTGCTAACCACACAATTTAGGGGACCCTTTTAACCAACCTCATATGGTCATCCTTACCTAAATCGAGTAGCAAACCCTTAATTTCACTGACGTTCATCTTCATTGGGTTTGAACATTGTATTTAAATAATTCGTCCCTTCCCCAGGTGAGAGAGCTATTACCTTTTCTTTTAGACATTTCACTTAATCAATAAACACATGCACGTAGATAAAAGAGCACGACATACAATTTTACAATAAATGCAAGGTAACCAAAGTTATAATAACATAACACCTAATAAATCTAAATACCACACATTGTACTACTTATAAAAAGAACAGGACGCCATTGGGGCGTTGCGAGCTTTTAGGTACTTTACAAGTCAACCTATAATTCTATGATATTCTTATTGTCCCCTTGAAAGACTGAAAGATCAAGCACTAAGGATGCGTTTGAAAAAGATGAACAACTAAACAACCAGGCTGTCAAGCTGTCAGCATTAAATACCACCCCGTTTTTCCAAAATCACAGTTTTGGAATCGGTACACTTCAAACATGAAACAACATGGATTAAAAACTCTTATCGTCTTCCACAACACTAAAACAGGAAACAAGTATTGCCCCTAAAATAGGTAATTCATTTCACCAGCCCACCGAGTCAGCACAATATTCCAACACTGCAGTAGAAAACTTAAAGCAACCGAGGTCCCAGGCATGCCTCGACAGCTCACAGACAGTGCTTCATTTGTGGGGCGGAAGGGAAACCCAATGATGAAAAAACAATCCCTCAGAAAATCAGAAAAAAATATTTGTACTCTGTCTTGGTGAATTAGCCATCATCACGGAACATGGACGGTTTGCCTTAGATATCGCAGGACAAAACATATGTCAAAATAGAAAAAGTACTTTTTGATGTATTATTTACAGGGTGTCTGTATTGATCAGCGGACCAACAGTGATCATCATCTGCTTATTCCAACAGTTCAATCTCTTTTTGGGATGAAGTTCAAAACTCTGAAATAAAGATAACAAGGTAAATGTTTCCAGCATCAGGTACCTGATGTTGGAAACATGATTAAGGATTGATTCCAAATACAATTATAACTACAGCATAACCAGATTTTGAAATGTGTTTATCTAGCTCCACACAGGAATCTGAAATTATTCATGCTTTTGATATCATAAAGGCAACAGTTAGGCATTCTTAGACATCATAGTGCCAAGTGTCCTGTCAATATAACAATCGACCAAGATGGTACTGATTTAAGTATAAAATGCATTTATTTTTATAACACATAATTAAGGCTGGCTTAGAAAGAACACTGCTGCTGTCTAAATCGACTTAAACATGTTGTGGGAGAAGGACCACACAGTGACACCCCTCCCTGCTCATGAGTGTACTCTAAGGAACTCATAGTAGCAACAGTAAAGATAGACACAAGTGATCACAGTTCAAGGGTGTTTATTGAACTTTATAATGGGTGAGGTAGATGCCTAATTTAAACCTACATCTAGGATGGGAGCAAGCTACGACCATCAAAATATAATAAGGCAGTCCTAGGGACGTCTTGTCAAATAAAAACGGCCCATACTACTAAATTACAGAAAAAGTGTGGGATAATGTTCACCAGAAAAGAAAGAAGTGTTCACAAAAGATAAGTCAGGATGGTAGGGCTGGGTCCCTACGTTTGAAGCATGGGATAAGGCGGGACTCTCAAGCACAGCACACTCCTGGGCCTCGTCAACACGAGGTTCACGGTTCAGTTCCACGATAACCCTTCTGAGGATAAGTCTCTTTTCTGCCAAAGACTCTTGCCTTAGAAGGAGTGCTGATTCAAAGTAATAAACAAACAAAAGTTCTCACTGTGTTCTTGTACCTTGGGCGATTGCTCTTCGCCCCAGGATCTCCCTCTGCCGGGCTTGGATCCTCCTCGCAGTTTGTGTCTCCCTTAAACGGATTCTCTATGGCCTTTCCTTAACACAGTTCATGTACCATTCACACAGTTTATGTTTTACTCAGTTTCATCAGAAAGTGGGGGTTTCCTTCTCCCAGCTTTCTCTCTGCATCCCTCCATCAGGTTAAAACTTGCCTTATTCAACACTTCACAAACCTTATCCGAAAGTGAGGTTCCCTTCCCCTAGCTTTCCTCTTTCATCGGGTCAGAGAGTTTCGATTGTATAAAGGATTTGACATGACACTTGTAGGACCACTCTGATGCCTCTCTGGCCACCCTTTTCCTAGGGCCAACTGGTTCTTGGCATTTCAAACCAGGTCCTCCGCAACTGGACCTCAACTGGCTTTCTTTAAAGTTCAAACATTCTTACAAGTTCTTTCAAAATGTTTCTACTCGCAACCTTGGGCTTAACACAGTTCGGTTTTATATCAGCTTCCTCCGATTCACTGGCCGTGCTGTATCCTGTTGGCTTCTTTGTTCTCTGGAGTCAAGGTTAGTACCACGGTAGCCAGCTTGCCTCTACACCTGAGTTATCAATGCGGGAGGATCCTGTGTACCATTGTTGTCTGCTGCTTTGCACGCCAGTTATAACTCTTGGTCTTATGTTTTCACTTCTGGAGGCTTCGTAGGTCTGAGTTGAAAAGGACAAGGGCAACTCCTCTTTCATTGTCCTTCCAGGTCTCACCGCTTTCCTTCTCCCTTTATACTGCCGGTTTGGTGTAGCTGTCTCCTCATGCATTCGGCCTTGCTGGGAGTGTGTTTTCGCGCTCTGCCTTTTATCCCTGTGGGGAAGGTTTAGGGCTGTCAGGTGTGCGTGGTTATTGTCCATTGCCTGACCCTGCTTGACCCTTGTGTTGGGACATATCAGGTAAATGGCTCTGGTGTTAATCCATTGTCTGTTACAATGTAAGGAAGTGTTTGTGTGGGGAAAGGGGAAGGGAAGAGCGTCTAAATATCCTACAGGGTAGGCTGGTGAAAAGGTGCTACAGGGAAGGGGATACCGCGTCTCAACCCTCAGTGTTCCACTTCCACTCCCCGAAGAACCCCCATCCAGGTGATCCTCCCCCACTGGTCCACCCCCAGGAACTGGATCCAATAGCGACTAGCGGGTGGGACACCTTCAGATTTCTCATAGCACGCAGGGGCTTAAAGGCATGGCTGGGCCGAAAGACAGAAGTTGTGGGTGTAAGAGGTAAGTGCCAATGTGTGTGTGTCTATGTTTCTGCATGGGGCTGAAGGAGAATGTACTGTGGAAGGGAGGGGGCAGGGGAGAAGGTAAGTGTAAGTGTGTTTGCGCATTTGTGTGGAGGTTGAGGGGGAATGTTTGTGAAGGGGCGGGTGAGCAAGTATGCGTAATTGTGTGTGTTTGTGTGTGTCTGTATTTGGAGTGGTTCATGGGGAATGTTTTTAGCTCAGAATGGAGGGGGCAGGGGAGCAAAGGAAATCTCCACCAGTGTGGAAGATGGTGCAGGCAACCAGGGGATCGGCTGTCAGGGGATTTGATGGGGGGGAGCGGAGAGACCTCTGAAATCATGATAATCCTGCTTTTGAGAGCTGCACCAAATTGTCCAAAAAATACTGGTCTTTTTTTGTGAGTGGACATCAATATTTTGGTATATCTCATAGAAATGATTGTACACTATGGAATGTATTGGTACTGAATGATCTTACCATGCTGGTCGACCAAGGTGGTATGGGAGCCCTGATACTGCTGTATCTGTCGGTGGCTTTTGACACAGTAGACAATACCATTCTTCTTAATCGGCTAGCAACGGCAGGCCTCTCAGGAACCATCCTGGACTGGTTTTCCTCTTTCCTATCTAATCTAGGCCAGTCACTCTCTTTACCACCTTTCCTTCTAATTCTCACTCACTGTCCTGTGGCGTATGTTCAGCCACTGGATGCTCTTATCCACTCCCACGGTTTTAGATGCTAGACCTATGCCAATGGCACCAAGATTCTGGTCAGGTTAGAGCAGGACCAGACAGAGGTGTCCACTTGGCCATGCAAGTGTCTAATAGCCATGAAGAGTTGGATGGACAGTAACCTGCTAAAACTGATCAGGGACAAAAAAGATATACTGGGGGTGGGTTCTCCTTCTAAGAATATTTCTTGGGCTCCTTCCTTCTGGCCGTCTACCTTAGGGGACTTTCCTGTCCCTGTGTCCATGGTGAAGAACCTGGGTGTCTATCTTTCTTCTTCCCAGTCAATGGCTGCCCAGGTGAGTGTGGTCTGTAAAATGGGCTTCTACTCACTGAGGGTACTTAGAAAGATACTTCCTTTTCTCCCTGCTGCTGTTCACCCTCAGGTTGTGTTATCCCTGATTACTTCCCTCATTGACTACTTCAAAACGCTCTATCTGACACAGCTGAAGGGTCTGGTGCAGAGATTGCAGCATCTGCAGAATATGGCAGCAAGGATGGCAAGAGGATCTCCCTATGGAGGTCATATCTTCCCAGTTCTCTGTTCCCTCCACTGGCTGCCAGTCAATAAAAGGGTTATGTTTAAGGCCCTCTGCCTGTTTCACCAGGCCTTTAGTTGCAAGTGGGGGAGTATCTGCGAGATCAATTAGTACCATATAATCCAGGGCGTCTGCTGCAATCCAAGACTGCCAACTTGGTGGACATCCCCAAATTTTAGCAGACGCTCATTTGGGGTCGAGCTTTCTTTGTGGTGGCAGGAACTCTTTGGAATGGCCTCCTACCGGCTTTTCGGAGCACAGAGAACCACCTTCAATTTCTCTGTCTCCTAAATACACTCCTTTTTTCAGCCTGTCTGATGGTACCTGCCATAGTTTCCTCGTGCCAAGATACCCTCGGGTGAACATGCGCTCTGCAAGAATTGCTAATAATAATAATAATAATAATAATAATAATAATAATATAGACACTTGAAGAAGTTGCTTATAAAATAATTAAAGCAATGAGTCAGGAGTAACTCTGAGGTGGCGTAGTTAGGACAAAATTACAAAAGAGCAATTATTCTGCCCAACAATTCTTGAAGGTGAGAAGACTGGACAAAACTAAATATGTAGTGGGCAGAAAGTTTAAAGTGGAGTTTTTGTAAATTGTATCATGTGATGTAGGGGCTTTGATGAATTCCATATACATTTGATGATATGAAGCCTTTCCCATCAAATTGTTTGAGCATGTTACTTAGTTGTGTTAAACCCTCAGTTGTCTTGAGTTTCTCTTGCCTCATCTCCCCTTCAGCCGACAAACAGATTGGGCCATTATGACAGACCAGGCATCCTTTTTATATTTAGTGTAGTTCAGTTTTATGTCCAGTAACAAACAGGAAATCTCCTTGACCTGATATGACTGCAATACAGGTCTTTAAATATAATTCTGCTGTTTGGGTGCCAATATTTACGAGCTTTTGATGAAACCACCCACGCTGCTCTTTTCCCAGCCAGTTCGAGGAGGGCAATCACTCTGCTGTTCTTTATGATGGGTTAGATCCTAGTTGCTAGCACCTCATATCTTTATTGATTCCACTAAAAAATGGTTTAGCAGCATGTTTTATAAGAGATAACTTGATTGGAAGAACAGTAGGGTTGTCGAGAATGCATATGGACTATAGAGCAGTCATTCAACACTACGCTTATACTTGATAAATATACTGTTAGTTATAGGACCCCCATTTTCTTTGGTTTAATTGATTTCAGTTCAGTGTTTGATCAGGTCAGTCACCAAAAACTAAGGGTGCACTTAATCGATTTGGAAACTGGACTCCTGAGCTCCCGTTAGCTCATGGCATCAGGCAGGGTTGCGACCTGGTTCCACTGTTATTTAATCCTTATATCAATACTCTTCCTAGCAAGCAAAATAAACCAATGACTGATACACCAAAAATTGCTGGCTGGAATATAAGTGCATTAGCTTATGCAGAAGACATGCTTTTGAAAACCCGCACACCTAGAGCTTTGCAAGTTTTAGTGAATGGTTATGTTGTGTTAATGGCTAGTCATGATCTCAGTCTGAACTCAGTCAAATGCAATTTAATGTGTGCAGGTCATAATAGTAGAACATATTCTATCTTCACTTCAGGAAGCAAGCAAAATTGTGCTAAACAGTTTCATTATTTGGGGATTACACAAACTAATAACCTAGATTTGGGGCACGGGCACACACTAAAATTGCAGCAAATAAAATGGCGCAGACAATGGTCAGGAACTAGATGGTCTCACATTGAGTCTAATCCTCTCTACTTATTACACAAAATCAATAATTCAGATTCAGATGTAATTGATATACTTATAGCCAATATTGGCTTTGTATAACATATTGTACATTGTATCCAATTACATCACATTACAGGTTAAAATTCATATTCAAGTAACACAAGTACCAAAGTTAAAAGAATAATATTGAAACTATGCGAGACATTTAAAAATCTCAACAATTTTCAAATAAAATGAGACTATAAAATATATCAAATTGATATTACCTATAAGAAAGGTCTCCCATGTGCCAGCTAAATAGTTCAAATCTACAGTGTTACAATAAGATTTAATGTATTTAAGACGAAGAATTTCTAGACTTTCACAGATTATAATCAAATGTTGGAGTGATTCTATCACATTAGTACCACATTGGCGACAACAGCGTTGATCACGGCCCAGGCTTATCCATGCACCCTTAGTCTCTAGTGCTTCTGAAACATTACATTTTATTAATAGGTATGTGTGGAAAGTTCTCACGCTATGGTAGCCCTTAATATATTCTGGTGTGTGCGTACACATGACTCTCACGGAGCAATAAGGACCACTATTGGTCTTAGCAGTTAATGCATTCATGTACCTCTCATGGCCATAGATACTAAGGGCCACTTTTAACTTGGACTTCAGGCATAGCTTGGTAATTGGAATAGTGTAAGCCACTGCCCATTGCACATAGAGAAGTTGCAAGGAACAAATTAACCCATAGGGTTGTTGGCCCTCTAGTCTCATAAGCGCATGGACATAAAGTACAAGGATCGTCTCGGTTTGAAGAGTACACAGATCATGAAATAGCAATACTGATTCACATATGTAGGCTTCATTTACTCCAGTTAATTCTAATTCTAAGTAGATATATTCGATTGAGACACTCTGAGGAAGTCGCAATAACTTGCGTAACATTTTAGCCTCAAAGGCGACTAATCGCTTGCCATACTTATGGCCCAAAAACTGCAATGGCATACATTAATATTGCACATACTTTAGCTGTATACAATGTCAATATTGCCTTGGCTGAATAGCCTACATTTTTCCAATATATATGCTCAATGCATCATTTGCCAGCATGCAACAATCTTTAACATTCGCCCAATGTGCTTCCCAATTCAATCTCTCGTCAACAATGACACCAAGGTATTTATATGCTGTTACCTGTTCTAGCCTGGTATAATGTATTGTCCACACATACTTCTTAAAAGATTTGTTTACAGGGAAGACCATTATTTTACTTTAGATATGTTTATGCCTAAACCATTCTCTCTGGAGTATAAGTCCAGTGTGTCTAACATGTTTTGTAGGCCTTTCGATGTGTAGTCTAAAATCAACAGGTCGTCGGCATATGCCAACCAACCCAGAATGACTGAACTTATTTTGATGGGATTTGCCAGAATATTGGCAAAGGCTTCCTGCATGTCTGCCAAATAAAGATTGAATAAAATTGCAGCAACTATGCAGCCCTGTTTTACTCCAATTCTTGTGGGCATTAGTTCTGACAACCACCCCTTAGCATTAAGGCGAGCACGAACATTGGTGTCATTATACAAAAGCATCAACATTCTCAAGAGTCCCGGTGGTATCTTCCAATTGCTCAGCTTCCGCCAAAGACGGTTTCGCTGAACTGTATCGAAGGCTGCTGAGAAATCGATATTTGCTCCATAAACATTCAGTTCTCTATTGTCTCTTGCATGGTCGATTGCAGATGTAAGCAAAAACAGATTGTGAGTGGTGCAGGATTTCGCCCGGAAACCTATCTGGTTAGAAGGCAGTATTTTCTTATCACTAATCTAGGTGTTAAGTTCAGATAGTAACACTTGTGCAAACATCTTTGATGATATATCCAACATCGCCATCATACAAAAATTTAGAGGGTTATCCAGGCACCCTCTTTGTGTACTGGCAAAATGTGGCTGGTATGCCATGATTATGGGACTACTCCTAATTCGCCAATATGAGTGAACAATAAATGCAAGGCTGCTGCCCAAAGAGAAGGAGCCTGTTTAAATAGCACATTACAGCTGCCGTCTGGACCAGCTGCACGCAAGTTGTCAATAATTACTGTGATGTCTAGCACTGAAGCATTGCACTCCCACTTAGCCTCAGGAATAGAAAAGATCTCACCGTCTTGGTCTTCACGTCCTAGAGTATTATTAATATGGTCTTGCCATTTTACTTCAGGGATGCAAACAATAGGGAGATCTCTTTGCTTTCCTTCACATAAGATTTGCCAAATACCCAAGGTATTATTCAATAATGCTTGATTGACAATCTTTTTCCATTTCTCAATATCACATTCCCGTTTATGTTGTCTTAACCAGTCTCTAAATTTCCTCTTGGTATTTTTTACTAGCGTGACTACTGGAATCTGGAGTGAATACATTTATTTTAGGATATGATTGTTTTTATTTCCATTCTCATCAACCTTTTGGCTTGAACAATCAACTTATTGTGGCCTTCACATATCAGAATTTTCTTATTTGTCCTCTCAGCACTTGCCTTGTAGTTGCAAACTTCTGTAAGTAGTTTTTGTATATTACTCATCAATGTTGAGTAAGTATCCAGCATATTCAATTTATGTGTCGAAGTAGAAGTGCCCTCAACTATAAATAGCGGGACCAATTCCACTGCAACCTTGGTCGCATGTTCTACATTCCAAGGATGCCATTGAATTCTATTTTGTGCCTCATTTAAGTAAAGTTCACTATTTGCATCATGTTCAGTGGGAATGGAATGGGACTGGAGTTGGAAATTCAAATAATACGCAGAGTGGGAGATGGCCGCTCTCTTCTTGGCCCACAATGCACAGGTCTTTAATGTAATGCATGCAATTACTGTTTGCAAACACATAATCGATGGTAGTTGCAGACGGTCTCTCAATCCGTGTGTATGCTTTCCTTGCATCACAAGGTGCTAGACCATTTAATTGTACTAAATCATAAGGACTTAAGGACAATTTCCACACATGTCCTTGTTTATTGACTTTTGCCTTTTTTACTACGGTAGATTTTTGGCCATTTGCAATATCATCGTCCACTCCTGGCTGTCGAATAGTTGCATTAAAGTCCCCCACCAACAGTGTCGGATTATATTTACAATAACTCTGTAGAAGTGATTGCACGACTTTGGCATTGTCATTAGTCATACTCATATTTGGTGGATCGTAAATATTTATTAGTATGATTGCAGATACACCATTAGTTATCTTTGTTGCGAGTACATTCTGCTTAGACTGTGTTAACTTTATGATCGTCCAGGGGGACCTAACTGTGACTAAAATACCCACTTTTGGCCTACCTCTGGGACCCTGAGTAGCCACTTGATGAACAGTACAAAGGCCATCAATTTGCATTTCGTTGGTAAGCCAAGTTTTTTGGAGCAGAACTATAGTATGCAATTCTATTTTTGATATTAGGCCTTCAGTGCTAAATAGGTGGGTATGCCCTCTTGTATTCCAAGAATACATTGTCTCTAGAGTGCCTGGTCACTGCCGAACTGCTGCAAAATGGGCTTTGTACGCAGTGGGTAGCCACTGCCAATAGCCTTCTGGTACATGAGCTGAATCTTCTTCACCAACACTCTGTCCATCTTTATTAGTAAAGCTTTTAGTGCTTTTCTGATTAGCAGGAGGCATGATGTTCTTCTTAGAACAAAGTTGCAGCTCACTATCTGGAATGTGTAATGTTACTAAATTAGGTAAATTAGATTTGGGCCTCAGGTTGTTTCCTACTAGTTGTGTAACACAATATTTAGTGATAGGAATCTCTGCCACAGTTATACCATAGTCAAGCCGTAAAAGATCTTCTTCGTACCTTAAGATGAAATTTAAGGTAGATACCGTTTCCAGGCATATGTTAGTAATATACTTATTACTCACTACTTCTTGGTCTACTAGACGTATGTCGTTTGTAGTAATCGATCTAAGGGGCACAATAGTGTGTAAAATATGTAGAACAGTTTTTCTGTTTAAGGGCATTTGTGTAGGTTCTTTTGAAATGTGTTCAATGCGTAAAGCTTGCAACATCTCTTTATCCTTGGCTTTATCAGAAATTGATTGAATACCCCTCATATCAACTCTACCTTTCTCAATCACCCAGTGATCGGGGATTGTCGATTGAGAGGCTAAGTCAGCCTCTTTCTGTATCTTAGTACTAACTTCTTTGTTTATGACATTCTGTGGTCCTATGTATTGTATCAGTTTTTTATTTATTGCAGCAGTTGAAGGGTCATTTGCATCACTGCTCTTATCCACCTTTACAAATACTTGTTTTTTCCCTTCCCACTGCTTTTGTAGTTTCTTAAATTTGGCTTATGGCTGTACATGAAAGCCTGATGTATTGAAGCACAACCTCTTTTTCCCTTGGATCCATATTTCAACTTTTTAGGTACTACATCTTTGCTTACATCTATTTTCAGGGGAATCACTGCTACCTTTTCATTAGAATTATCTACCTTGGGTGTACCTATTACCTGGGGGATCCTATGGGTCAGCATCTTTCTGAAACTTTGGTGAATTACTAGAGATTGAACATCTATTTTAGCTTCTAAAAGGTCACATTTAGCAATTCATGTTTTTAATAGATTTTCAAAGGCATTAAACATGTTATACAATGTCATACTCCGATCCCATTCCGTATAATGATTGGTAGTTATGGCACAGATGTCTGAGAGGTTTTTTAATGCAAGGGTATTTCAAAAGAAGAAATGTCAGTTCCATTGTTGTGTATTTGGAGTTATCCACAAGCACAACTACACGTTTATTACAAATAGTGTCAGGATTAGGCTACATTACTAATGCTATAAATCTTAAACCTATACAGTTCCGTGTGAGGCTTTTGAAAAATAGAAATGTACACTTCAACCACAGAATTCTGTAAGACTTTTTAGCCTCAGACGTTGGCTTTAGTTTTCCCTGGTTACAATATGTTATACACATGTGTCTATTTTGAATCTCTTAAATATATTTCAAACTACACTCTGCATGGGTCAACAGATATAGAAAACATCAAGCTTGATTATTTAGAGTGTAAACATGCACAAAGGTTGACTATTGAAAACAACTCCACCTAGCAATATTTAGACCTGGAATTATGATTCTGATTAATTGGTTAATTGGTTAGAAAACCACAAAAGAGCGCAATGAAAAATGAATCAAGCAGGTAGTAATATCACACAACACTCAATTATCAAACATATATATGCAGCGACCTTAGGTTTTTTAGAAATGCATACAATAACTTAGACAATGAAAAGATAGTAAGTAGTGATGCAGGAGAATTAAGCAGGTTCACAAGAATTGTGCCCTAACTGTATACATCCAATCCCTATGATGTATGTGGTCTTGTGCCCCAAAGTCACAAAGATGCTTCTTAAGAGAGGGGACAGATGTAGGAAGAGTTCTTGTGGTGGTGAACATATTCCAGAAGACATTCAACAAGTTATAAGTATGTACAATATTATTCCTATCTTTCAGAGACAAGCTTTTAGATCTGACAATCAAAACATGATGGAATGGAATAACCAATGTTTATTCTAAGGTGTATTCTAAGTAGAACAGAGGGAGGTGAATATATTGCAATTACTTACCCCCTGACTCTGGCTTTCCCAGATGACTAGGTATGTTGACTGGGGGTCGCCGGAGGTAGTGTTTCCCACACTTGGATCCAGTAGAAGGTGTCCAGAAGCTTTTGATGCAAGGATTCTTCTGGGAGAGTTCCAGGAACAGAGTGAATCCCTTTGTAAACAAGAAATGCAGAAGGCACCAATACAGACCTCTTCAGAACACCTAACCAGACAGAGAAGGCGACTACCAGCTACGAATACCACACACAGGCAACAACAGGAGTCTTTCCAGTTGTGGTTGATGAAGACCTTCCAGAGCAGGATCTCTTGATGCTGGGAAGCTGCAACTTGGTAGGAAGCTGACTTGTGGCATGAGCTGGCAAATACTGAAGTTCCAGCAACAAATGCAGAACGGCAACAATTCTACTGAGGTAGCCCACTGGAGAGCTGGTCAATCCACCAGATGGTCCAGGGACAATTCTGAAGGCTAGGGGTGGCTGGATCATTGACAATGCATTGAGACTGATTAGTCCAACTAGTGCAAGGACTGAAGCACTGATCAGGGCCTTCACAGATCAGGTAGTCCAGCAGGACCTCTCTGGGCCAAACATAGGAAGGGATGCCATGCCTCTTCAGGAGTCGTCCACAGATCTTAAGTCAGCTGTCCTTCTACACAGGATACTTTGATTCAATGCTGATCTGAAGTAATGGCTGCAAGGGTCCCTTTCTTACCCTAAATCCTGGCTGGAAGCATGTTCAAGCCCCACCAATGGTAAGGATCTTTACCATTCAAATATCCAGTAGTGGCCCAATCAGAGACCACTCTGGTTTTCACTCATGCCCTACACCCACACTCACTGTCACCACAGATATTGAGTGGGAACAGACAGTCCCACCCACTTCCTGGGCCCCACACACACAAAGGCATCACTAGCTCACAAAGCAGCAGTTTTCCCAGGCAAGAGCATGACCGTATATGTGGTTTCCTGACCTGAGAAGGCATGAAGACGTCCAAACCACAATAACGACAAGCGAAAAATCTCATGGCATGGCCACTTTAGGGCACTAGCCATGTTTAGAAGCCATATGCGGTAAACACAAATATGCACACTAAAAATAATGCAAACATGGTAATAATGTATCTGCTGCCACCAGCTTGTCATTAGGCACATATGAAAGTAACCAAACATTCCAAGTATAAAAGACTAGGGTGACACAAAAATATCCCCACTGAATTGTAAGATGCTGTGTGCACTGTTAACAATTTACCAAAAATGTCAAAAGGTAAAAAGACAAAAGAGAAACAAAGTCTCCAGGAACGAATAGTCTGAAGGACTGATCAGTTTCCCCATGACAAAATTAGTAAAAGGCTAGGGGAGAGAAACTAGAAGCTTCACTTCCCTGTAAAAAAGGCAGGACATGTTAAAAAAAAAAAAAAAAAGCAACACGCTTTGGGGCTCATAGAATATGGAGGGAAAGTTGTCCAAAGAGAAATGTTTCCTTACACTCACTCCCAGAAAGTGAATAGACAGGAGCACTAACCAGGAGGGTCACTAGAAACCAAGCTGATAATAAAAGAGCATCAATAGGTTTTGGCCAAAGACATTCTGGATTCCCAGAGATCACTACGTGATTACAAGGCATGGCATATATATAGATTTGTCATCTGCCACCAAATTCTACGACCAACCAATATATTATTTAATTCAGGCTAAGAATTGCACAAACTTAAAGGCAGATATTGACTGCTGGTCTTATGATTCCAACAATTGTTAACAGGAATGCACATGTCACTTTGTGACTCCCATTCTGATATACCAAAAAGCAGGCTGCTGAGTGGGTCAGTAGACAGGCTCAGCAAAGTCATATGTGTGCACTGTGCATCTAAAGCATAGAGCACTGTGTAAGGGGGGACTGATTAGCCATGCTCACTTTCAGAGACCGAACTACTCACGTCAAAGTATTAATACAAATTAAAAAAAGCTCAGACTATTCTGTCTTCACAGATTTCATTGTCTCACAGGGAACCGATTATATATTACGCTTATGTATATAAGGTGTAGCATTTATTTGTGCCTGTTCACGTCCACCCACCAGAAATGTACATGTCAACATTGTGAGTATGGTTAACAATTATTAAAAGTGTCCAAATAAAATACAATATTTTCTGATCAAGAAAGGACTGCTCAATCTTCTACTCAAAAACTATCAACCAATAATAAAACATAATATTTAATTGCTTTCAATGTTACATGGACTCACAAATCTAAATGTTACCCCTCAATGTTTATCTTAATTGAAATATATTATGTCTAAGATCCTTATCTATCAAGTATTCCTGCTTGCCATGGGAAGTGAGCATGGTCTGGTCTCTATCCTTAAACATCTACATCTGACCACCACTGTATTCTGCATTAGCTCGGACATGTCATCACCCTTTAGATGTTAATTAGCTATTCCATATTGGTCAGTTACCTGAAATAGGAAGTGCTTCTAAGGTGGGGTCCTTTTCTGGTCCTGATGGGCAGTGCACAATTGTTATGAATTCCTCCTACGCCTTTTCACTTTACTGCACCCTGATAGTGTGTGTCTAAATAATTCTTTCTAATCATATCTGACATATATGGCCAACTTGCTGAAGTTCTCCTCCAATCATTGGAATTTCAATGATATTGCTATGATGTTTACATCCAGCTTATTCTTCATCTGGATCAAGATCTCAGGTCTCCTGTTAATTCCCTGTCATACTTATTTGACAACCATCATGAACTGTAATATACACAAAGTGTGTCAGCGGAAAAGTCAAATTAAGGAGGAGTCCGGCTAAAGGACAGGGAGAGGGACTTCCAAATTCAGAACCACGGATCAGACCATACCAAAAACAAAATAATTAGAAAACATGGATGTTTTATTTGAATTTCATTGTTTTTTTTTTTTAAATACACATATTAAATCATGTTTTGAGCTCATTATATGAATACCAACATTTAATTTAGAAAATTGGAATATATAATCAAAACACAGTGTTTATCTAAAAACACGACTGATAATTCAGTCAATACTGGCTTAATGTAGCCAAGCAGTCTGAACAACATGCCGGTTGAAGGAGATCACCCGGCTACATTAGGGGGTTTGCCTTTTGTATACTTGCCCCTGCTTTGCCAACGTGCCTACCTCTCTCTTCTTGTATCGCAAAGTAGCAGTCCGAGTGGCTAGGGATCCGATATGCATGAGTGTTCGCTCTTTACAGCCCACATAAGATAATGAAATGTCAGATCAGTAAATGCTGGGATTTTAATATTGGATCAACATGTTTGGGATTGATGTTTCGGTACGTTCCTCCATAAATTCCTCAATGACTCTAGAAAGGTATATATATGCTGATAATGATTGACAACAATAGATTTGTATTTGCAGATGTTGAGTTTGTAGTTTGTGATTTGCAGCCCTGCCTAGTATTTAAAACAAACCGCAACACAATGGGTGGTTTACAGAAACTTTGCACCAGTCCTAGCGCAATGAGCCCTAGGGAAATAATTGCCCTATTGCAAAAGCGTGTTATTTTAATGAATGTTTGTACCAAGGCTATGTTTGCCCTAGTCTCACTCCTTTGCCCTGTTGAAAAAATGCTTTAAAAGACTTAGGGCGTGCTTTACAGAAATGTTGATAGCTCGGAGGCAAACCATTTGTCTTAGAAGTGAGACAATGAATAGCAACGCAGGTTCCATTCCAGTATTAAGGATGCTATAAAAGAGCAATTATTATAAAAAAAGAACAATTCTATTAAAACATTTTTGTAAATCAGGCCCTAGGTTGTGTGAACGAGGGCTAGTGCTTATGGCATTTTCACAAGAGCAACATTTATGTAATTTCCCCCATTATTTCAGTGCATTTTCTGCACTAGTGCAAATGATTATGGTATGACCGAGGGAAACATTGTCCTGGTGAAAAGAATAATCGAATGAATATGTGTTTTGCGCTAGGGTTACCTTTGCCCTAGTGCAAATGGTAGTCTCACTGCTGCAAAGCTTCTGTAATGCCACCCAATGTTTCAATACATGTCTCCACCAGCGCAAAGGACTATGACAAGGGCAAACTTTGCACGGACACATTCACAGAGAGAATGTTTTGTGCACTTAGGCATTTATTTGCCCTAGTGCTAAGTGCGAAGCTTCTGCATTACCTCTCCCCTTGTGTTAAAGTTTTGGCTGTGGGGGGCACTGTATTGTTACATGCACATGGACTTGCAAAATGTACCCTTTCAACATATAACAGGTAGGTGTTTGTAGAATGCTTTCCCATCCATGTTGTAATACTACTTGTAATGCTTGATGCAATACTGCACATGCAACTGCTCACTAGAAAATGTAATGGTGAGAATGTAATCTTCTTTTCTAAGTTGGTGCTTATTGTGGCCTTGACACTCACTACAAGACAGCATAATGGTCTATCTGGATTCAAGGTCCCTTTGATAAATAGTATGTGTTATGTGCTTCAATATATAGAGTAGCATATGTAATTATATGCATTTTAATTTGGTTTTCGAAGCAAAACTGTCCTCTTAGATCGGTTATTAAAATGTCTCTTTTCAGGCACAACATCAGCAATAAAGTCAGGCGTTGCAGTGCGCTAATGAAGATGCCTATCATTCTCATTGTCGATCAATAGTTTGCTAAATGATCCTATGTGGGGTCATCCCAGATGCAGTGATAAGTTCAATAATGTGTTTCTCTCATCAGGAGTCACAACACGGGGTCTACTTGAAGGCACAGTGATGTGTATTACAAATACGGGCCTTTAGTGTATACCGAATAAAAGGAATGAAGCAACACCTCAGCATACGAATTATGCAATGCAGGTTGTGCACAGAGACTGAAGCATGAGTCTTTATGTAACTAAATATTATAATATTGGGCAAACATTGCTAAAATAAACTCCCAGCTCGAAATACAATGTTGGGCAAAATCAACTACAGACACTGTAACAACATCATTGATAACAAGTCTTTATAAACCTGAAGGCAATGCAGGACCACAATTAGCTTGCTACATCATCTGATGATTCTCAAACTCTAAAAAGAAAGGGAGACAATTAGGAAGGCTCTGGAAGAGATAATACTCGGTGCCATGTTTTTGGTTCGAATGTAAAACTCCTAACACGATGGTGAGGGACACACTGCATTGAACTACAAGAAAGCGGTAAGAGCGCTAGGAACTATTGGTTACTGCGCCTAACTCCTAATGAAGTAACGGGTTTGATTATATATGCAGTCGGTTGTAGGAGCCAAAGGCCCATGCTCTTGTGCCCCAAGTCTAGATTAGGTAGGTTTTTGTTGGGTTCCTAACTAAATGGTGCTTGTACACATGCTTATATGCGCTTGTTTTGTTCACTGTACATCATAAAAAAGGGATCTAGTGCACGCATTTTTTATACCATTTTGTATTTTTATTTCATCACCATGGGTGGCGACACATGTTTTGACCATCTGAAGGGCTTTATCAAGGCTACAACCATTGACAGGTGTTTTGTTGAGATATTAAGCAACATATCAAACCATCATTGTGAAGGGTGAAAAGTGACAGGTGATTGAGTGCAGAAGGTGAAGCCGTTATAATTGAAAACAGTATGTTGATAGGCCTGGCACAATTGCAGGGCAATTACATGCACAGAGAATCACAACTATTGTGGGAGCACTCCTCAACGTGAGATCGCTTGTTGCCCATGCCCTAGACATTGCCGACATAATAATAGAAGGCAACCTTGATTTTCTCGCTGTCACTGAGACCTGGCTACATAATGCAGCAGGACCAGCGCTCATGCTAGCCATCCCTGATGGCTACACGATAGTTAGACACGACCGAGTAGGAGCTAGAGGTGGCGGCATTGCGATAATCTCTAAAATAAGCCTCTCTCTTAGACTAGCACCCACCCAATCGATTCACTCTTGTGAGACGCTATCGGCTAAACTCCAACTAAATAATAACCAAACCCTTATCATCCACCTCCTATATAGACCTCCTGGTCCATTAGGCACTTTCGAAGATGACCTCCACATCTTACTTACAAATAACCTTAAACCTTGCTCTCAATCGATCCTTCTTGGGGACTTTAACTTAGGCCTCCATGATACTACAGATACTAATGCTACACTGGTAGCCAATTCTATTCACTCACTCGGCTTAACTCAAAGAGTTGATAAGCCTACGCATCTGAAGGGAAGAACCTTGGACTGGATAGCTGACTGTAACTGTACAACGTCTATCTCATCTATAATGCCCCTACCCTGGACAGACCATTCCCTGGTGTCCTTTAATTTAGTTACCGCCAGACCCAACCCCACGGCCCCCCCACCAGCACCTCCTTGCTTAGCAAGAAATAAAAAATGCATCACCCTAGAGAAAGTAATCCCAGCTATATTACCAACCCTTAATGCGCTATCAGAGAACCTAAGCCCCAGTATCCTAGTGCAAGAATTTAACACCATCATGCTCAATACCTTAGACAAAGTGGCCCCTCTCAAGCTTAGACCGAGTAAGCCGAAAGCTCATCTAAACAAATGGTTTACTCCACAGTTAAAAGATCTACGTATCTTAAAAAGAAAGAGTGAAACCGCTTGGAGGCTTTGCCCATCAGCGGACAACAAAGCCAAACGTTCCACTCTCTCCTCACTGTATAAAAAAGAAGTCTGCCAGGCAAAACGTAATTCATATGATGACCGCATAGCGAAATCCAACTCCAGTATGAAAGAGCTCTTCTCGATTCTAAAGGAACTTGAGTCCCCCATTGCCATTCAGGACACCTGCACCAAGGACAAACCTTGGTGTACGGATATCCAGCAAGCCCTTACCAATAAAATCATCACACTCCAAAATAAAATCAGGCAAAAAAAAAATGCACTCAAAATTCAGGATCCGCCTCATACCAAGAACTCATTGGGGCATAGTAACACCTTCCACTTCTCCAAAATGACCACCCTGGAAGTAGAAAAAGTTATCCTGTCGCTTAAACCTTCAAACTGTAAAGGTGACATCTGCCCAGCACAGCTGATAAAAGACGCTGCCAGAGAATTATCCCCCTTTATTGCTAAACTGATCAACGCTTCCTTCGCTTCAGGTACGATCCCGGCCAACCTTAAACAGTCCTGGGTTCTCCCTCTCCTAAAGAAGCAGACATTAGACCCTCTCATCCCTACTAACTACCGTCCTATCACGACAGTACCGTTTCTCCTTAAGATTCTGGATAAAGCTGCCTATATCCAAATTCAAAGGCACCTGGAACTACACAACCTATTAGGAGAAAGACAATCGGGCTTCCGACCCCTACACGGAACAGAAACTGCCCTTATAGACTTGAAGTCCCAAATCGATGAGCTAAGAGACAAAGGGAGAACAGTACTCCTACTACTCCTGGACCTCTCAGCGGCCTTTGATTTGGTGGATCACAGAGTCCTCTGTAGCCACCTGGACTCCGCCGCTCATTTCTCGGCAGAAGCTATTGGATGGATCAAGTCTTTCCTGAGCGAGCGAACGATGCGAGTCTTCTCTCCCTCCGCGGAGGCAGATCCCACCCCGATCTCGTGTGGTGTCCCTCAGGGCTCCTGCGTATCCCCAACTCTATACAACATTTTCACCAAGCCATTGTTCGACGATCTGGATCATCTTGGTATCACCTATACTAACTACGCAGATGATACACAGATCCTCCTCCCGCTTTCTGGGGATCATGCTAAGGACACGGAATTGGTGAACAAGGTATACCTTATCATCCAGGCATGGATGGCCACTCACGGCCTTTGTCTAAACGATGATAAGACAGAGTTGATCATCTTAGGTACCCGAGCCAATATCAAAAAACTAGGACAGGAATTTGCCTCCTTCAACATAGACGGGAACATCATCCAAGTATCCAAGGATGTTAAAACCCTGGGATTCTATCTTGATTCTACCCTATCTTTTGACAAACAGCTAAAATCCCTTACCTCCTCCACGGCCTACACGTGCAAACTGATTAGAGCCAGTAAACCTTTCCTCTCCAACAAGAGTTGTCTAATCCTGGCCAGAGCCTTAATTCTTTCCAGAGTAGATTATTGTAATGCCCTATACTCTGGAGCTAATAAAAAAATAACCCAGAGACTACAAACATTACAAAATAATGCCTTGAGAGCGGCACTAGGCATTAACAAACAGTCCCATATCTCGTCCACCAGACGACATCACAACTGGCTGTCTACAGAGAACAAAATAAAACTCAAGATGCTATCCTTGACCCACAAAGCCCTCAATAACTCTGCCCCTAGTTACTTGTCTGACAAACTCCATAGGAGAACATCTTCCAGACCCACCAGAGCTGGTAACTTCAACTGTTTGACAATACCGAACTTTAGACTGAACACTATCGGAGGAAACAGTTTCCCAGTAAAGGTGGCTAAAACTTGGAATTCTCTACCACAAGACCTGAGAGCAGACATGCCCTACCGTTGCTTCAGGAAAAAAGTTATTCAACTCCTCACCTCGACTGACCTTTGCTGACCGGGGGCTCCTACTTCCTATGAGCATCTTGACCCCCTTGAACTTGTATACTTGCTGTAATTACTGTATGCCTGATCTGTCTAACCCAATGTAATTTTAATGTACATTTTGCCATGATGTAACCTGTAAGTTTCGTATTTCCTTGCCACTGCGCCCTGTTACCCCTGGGTCTGGCGCGCATAAAAAGTGAATAAAACAAACAAACAAACAATGCTTTTGTCAAGTAACAATGAGTATATATTCGATTTTAGTAAATGTAAACATATATTACAAGAAACATCACGATGAGTGAAAATAAAATCAATGGAGAGGAATAGATGCACAAGGGAAGGAAAGGAGAACATGATTAGATGAATTGTTTGGTGCGTATTGTCAGATTGCATTGGTTCAACAGGGTGGGCATGGGAGTAAAATATTGGACTCACCTTGGATTAAGGTGTCTCTTAGGTAGTAATTCTAAGAGGGCAGGTGGCCCTGGATGAGTTATATCACCTGCTATGGTGCATCTGAAATATTTCAGTAGGCCCTTTTGTAGTTTTGCGTGCAGATTTGGGACTTTTGCAGATTAGTGATCGATTGAGCGTACCAGTCACCACCCACTCCGGCATGTTCCGTGACCCACTACCTTGCATGCACTTTAAAACAACAAACCGGTTCTGGCTTTGCACAGTTTTGTGTTTTGAAGAAGTGCATTGTTTTGTTTCCATGTTGGTTTCGCGTAGCAAAATAAGAAGCTTCATGAGAGTTTTCGATCTGAGCTAATTCTGCACAACGGTATGAGAAATTTTGCACCATTTTTTTCCAGCCCAATGTAATTTCGCGGAGCATCATGATAAACCAAGCAGTTCTGGTTTTGTGTATTTCGTGTATTGAAACAAGAAACTTTGTGCAATGCTTTTTCAAACTTGTGTTTGGTTCTCATCCCGAAACGAGAAACTTTGTGCGGTTTTCCTCTGATTTATCATGGTTTTGCGTCACGGCATGAGAATCTACACACAACTTGGTTCCCTGGTCTCTTTTGGCCCCATCAAGTAGCAACCATATAGGAATGGCCAATAGCAGCTGGTTTTTATTTTACTCTTTACCTTTGTGCAAATCATTTGAGGCAGAAAGTTAATAGCCATGCCCAGGCTAGTATAAATAATGCAGCTTTTCTGGTGTGTTCATCATCATCACTTGGCTCCCTCTGTGACTGAGTGATATCTGCTTTGCTGACTTGAGTACAAGGTGACTAGGGCGATTAAGCTGTATGGGAACTGTTGTTTCACCTCGTGCCATTGCTAAGTAAGAATGGCAGAATAAACTTGTATAGCTCTCATGCATATGGGGGTGGGTTTAATTTGTGTATCCGACATACATTAGGGGGGCTTGCACTTGAGTTGTGTTGTCTTCTCATTCTTCCACAAGTCCCTTTACCCCCACTTTCATTAAGGGACATCTGCAGGGCAGTGCATGGCGTCCACTTGTGAATTGATGATGCATTGTTGGGTTCTGCACTTGAGCTTTGTTGTCTCCTCATGCTTCCACATGCCTCACTCCCACACTTTCATTAGGGATGTTTGTAGGGTGGCAGGAGGTAAGGTCAACTTGTGTATCGCTCATGCATTGTGAATATCTTAAGGCACAAAGGTAACAGACTTGCTCAGCCTATATAATTATTTGTGCTTTTTCTGGTGTGTTCATCTTCTCATCAGTAGCAGTTGCCTTCCGCTTCCACTGATGCCTACATGGCTGTTTTTCGGTACACAACGATCAAGGCGATCAGTGTGATTACACTGCACATGCACTGCTGATCCACCTCGTGGCATTGGTAAGCAAGAGCGGCAGGGTAAACCTGTGTATTGCTCATGTATTTGGGGGCAGGGTGGGCTCAACTTGTTTATCACTCATGCATTGTGGAAGGCTTCAATCACAAAGGTACTAACAGTTTTGGCCAGGCTAATTTAAATGTGTGCTTTTTCTGGAGTGATCATCACAGTTGCAGTTGGCTTCCTCTGTCACTGCCATCTATGTGGCTGACTTTGGTACATGATGACTAAGGTGACCAAGGCAATCAAGGCAATCAGGATGACCACTCGACGACCACACTGCGATTGTACTGCTGTTGCACCTAATTGCATTGACCATGGTGGAGTAAACCTGAGTATCGCTTATGCATTTAGGGGTGTGGGGGCAATTTATGTATTGCGCATGTGTTTTGGGGGGCTTTAGGCACGTAGGTAACAGACTCCCCAGCCTATGCTAATTAAGTGTGCTTTGCTCTGGTGTGTTCATTTTCTCATCAGTAGCAGTACGCTTCCTCTGCCACTGACAACGACTACGTGGCTGGCTTCAGAATCAGAACACCTCCACCACAACCAGAGCGGTTAGGGCGACCATGCCATGCTTGTTCTGCTAATCCAGCTCATTGCATTGGTAAGTAATCATGGTGGGGTAAACCTAAATTGTGAGTCACCCATGTGTTTGGGGGAGGGGCCTCAGGCACCTAGGTAATAGACTCACCCAACCTATCCTAATTAAGTGTCCTTTTTTCAGGTGTGTTTATCTTCACATCAGTTGCAGTAGGCTTCTTCTGACTCTGATGATGACTACATGGCTGGTTTCGGAATCGGTACACCTCCACCATGATCCAGAGCAATGAACATGACAAGAGCGACCACACTGAGCTTGTACTGCTAATCCACCTGATTGCATTGGTAATTTAGCATGGTGGGGTACATTTAAGTTTGTATTGCCCATGCATTTGGGGGACCGGCTTCAAGCACCTAGCTAACAGACTTGCCCAGCCCATTCTAATTACATGTGCTTTTTTCTGGTGTGTCCATCTTCTCATCAGTAGCAGAAGACTTCCTCTTCCATGGACAACAGATACATGGCTGGTGTGATTAACTGGATTGTGCCTCGCAGGAATACAAGGACGGGTAGCAGTAACATGGCCCACTTGTAGAATCTAATAGAATGGAGAGGCCTGTTTTGTGATCATTACAGAATCATTACAGAATCATTACTCATTGTTACCCATTATTACCCCTTTAGGAACCCAGTTATCTGTTTAGTTATCCATCATATATTCTGATTAGCAAATGAAGTAGCACCATTAGACTATCCACATTATTAGACTGCCACTTTGTATGCATTAGCTATTTGCTTTTAGAATGATACACTGTCATATTTGAAATGACATGTAGAGCCATTTAGAGACACAGTATATTTGTAGTTACACATGTAGAGATGATGTTATGTATTATGTATGCATGTAGAGAGACACGTATGCATTGCACTTACAATATGCTTTGAAACATATAGATAGCGCTTGGGTATGCGAGAGAAAGCGTAAATGCTAGAAAGAATTTAGCTGGCATTATAAATCCATTCCATTGAATGAAGACACACAGAAGCGCCACAGGGCTCTGTGTGAAGTTCTTATGAATTAGTGTGAAAGATTGGAATGCAAACAGAGATAACACGAACTTTGTCCGGGTAGAGAGGGATGCTGGCCTTATCACTATGGCTTGGTGTTTGCGGAAACAGAAAAGGTGGGGGCCAGGCAGCAGGAGTGCTTTTGAATGGAGAATGGGAAAATTGCTTTTGCAGGGAGAGCGCTTGCACACAGACACGGAAAGAGAGATTTCGTGAAGCCAACAGTGGAATGAATGGAGGAAGATGGTGTATTGCAGGAAGGCAGACAGAAGGCCATGCTAGTAGATATGATGTCCAATGTCACGTTGACAAAGAACACAACAAGAACACGAAGTGAAAGTACAGACTTTCAGGCATTGCTCATATTTAGAAACCATGACAGACAGAAAGAGACATTCTTAGTAGAGAATGAATATAACCATAGGGATTTGTATACGTCATGGAATGGTATAACCAGAGGTGAAGAGCGGGGAATTTTTAGATGTTGATGGAGTTTGATGAGAGAGAGGTGTTTTGGTGTGGCAGTAATGCAGCCTTGGCAGACTGGCTTAGGAGAGAACGAGAGCTTGGCAAAGGCTTGAGGCAGTTCGAGTGATACTGACTGGCTCGTTGCAGAGTGAGCGGGAGAGGAGAGACAGAGCAACACTGAGAACAGAAGAAGGGGGGTATTGCTGAAAAAGACACTTGCATGGGGGAATTAGGACAGGCACTCACACAAAGAGCTTTGGGATTGGGTGAAGGGGAAATACGACAGGGATTGTCTGAGAGAGAAAGAGAGTGAAGTATGGTGTGGAATGGAGAGGAATGCTGAATGCTGGCACTTGCCATATGTATATTGCTTTAGACACTGATAGATGCAGTTAATTACAGGCTTGCATTAGAAGCCTGTAAGGCTTATAGTTAGCCACTGCATGGTAGATTTGCACCAAAAGTATAAAAGTTGCAAATTTGAGTTTGCATATTTTAGTAGTGTTTGCATCATGCTTTGCTGTGCATGAATAAAAGTGTTATTATTGTTGAATCAATTCATGTGTTTTCTTTGTGTCTATGTTATTGTGTCTATAGGAGTATGTTAGGAGTAATCTAGAAGTAACACAGGCCGAGGCAAGGCTATACTCTCAAGAGGGGTGTGAAGGTGAATGAGTAGTGACCCACACAACACAGTAGCACAGTCCAAAATAAAGGGAATGTCCAATCAAGGATCCATAAAAATATAATCACTTTAATAAAACACACCATCTGCAAGTAGAATGAAAAGAGATTACTATACAAAAATCCACCCCAAAGGCAGGAACAGAGAAGATATGCAAGACTGGAGAAAGTGCACTCTGAGCATAGTTCCAAGGATGGTAGGTAAGGTGCTGACATAAAAAGGATATTGGGTTGAAAATAGGGACAATCAGGACATAACCATTCTAGGGCACAGGTGGACTGTGGGGTCAGTTCAATGTTGCAGTACCTGGATTCAGTTCATGGTGGGCGGATGCATTAGACCCATGTTTGAAAGTTGATGCTAGCTGATCAGGCTCAGTTGGGCACATAGGATTGTGGAGGCTCTGACAGCAAGGAGGAGTCAAGTAGGGTCAAATGTGGGTGCTCTGTGTGGTCAAACAATGGCGGTTCAATGATGCAGGTCGGGTCGGTCCCAAGAATGCTTCACAGTTGGCCAGACTGGGTTGGGCTTTGGCTGCTGAGAGAGTTCCGCTAGTGACACTCCAGCAGTTTGAGTCAACGTGCGACGATCATTGAAGTGGTGATTGAGGGTGCATCAATGTACAATAAGTGGGGCAGTAATTCTCAGACTGGCTGGGTTGAGCCATGGTTGTAACGCCAAGCTAAAATTGCTGAGTGACCCTCCAGAGATTTGTTTGAGTTATGGGATTGCACAGATGCTTCGGTACAAAGTGAATTGTCGAGCTGGTTTAAATGCAGTGCAATAGTCCAGCTTGTAGGAGGAATGCAGAAAACGGCACCTTCCCTTTTGCTCAGGATGTGGGGAACACGGAGCAGCAGGTTTGGTGCAATCGAACAGGGATCTTCAGCTGGCCTGGCCCTCTGGTTGCTGTGAGGCCTTTGCAAAGGACTCAAGAACCGGATACGCCAATTCACGATCTGCTTTTCTGGCACAGAAGATCCATTGCAGAATGTTTAGTCTCGGTCCACAGCACTGGTCACTCCCAATGTACTCTGGGAGTGGTTAGGGGACAGATATTCCTTATGTCTTTGACGGCTCCTTCATCGCCTCCGGCGGAGGGCTTTGGACCGTGCAACTGTCTGAAAGGAAGTGCAGGTGAGAATGTTCAGAATGTGTCTTCGGCCTTAAAGAATCCTTAAGGAATTGAGGGAATTCTGCTGAAGGAGCACAAGACTCCTTTTTCTAAGGGCACAAGATGATTGGTCTAAAGCTAGGCCTTAATCCCTTCTCCTGGCTGGAGTGGACCTTGCCTGGTTGATCATGCACCCAAAGTGTTTTTCTCCAGAGGGACTCGAGGACTCAAGGAGACGGGAGAGGGAAAGAGAGACAGTCAGAAACAAGATGGTGGAAGGCTTCTTTGAGTGTCCAGAGCCCTGCTGCCTATCCTACTCCAGACCCCTTCCTTCCCACTGACAACAAAGACCTATGGATATGCAGCACCCTGGTGTGAGGCTACTCCTCTTGAATGGGTATGCTGATTTGATACCTGGGCCCGGGACAGCAGCTATGGCTATGTCAGGGGGCTAGGGGTTTTCAGCCCGCCCAAAGAGAATCAAATTGAGGCTGGGTCCTCAGCGTCTCGGTTCTTTCATGTGGCAGTATCGCCCCTTCTGACCCGAATACACATTCCCTTCCACAGCAGAGCTGACTCACAGGTGCTGACACATGTGCAATATCAATCGGTGTGTGTTAGCCAAGATCATAAGTATCGCCATGCAGTATGCTCAAACTCTGGCATAGTGTATTCATCTTCTCATCAGGAGCAGCAGGCTTCCTCTGCCACTGAAGATTACTAAGTGGCTGTCTTCAGAATCTGTACACCTCTACCATGGCCAGGGTGACCATGGCGACCAGGGAAAACATGCTGCGCTTGTTCTGCTGATTGACCTTGTTGCAATGGTGAGTAAGCATGGTGGGGTAAGCTTAAGTTGTGTGTCTCCAATGCATTTGGGGCAGGGGCTTCAGTCACCTAGGTAACATATTTACCAAGCCTATTCTAATTAAGTGTGTTTTTTTCTGGTGTCTTCAACTTCTCATCGGTACACCTCCACCATGACCAAGGTGACCAGGGCAACCACTCTGAGCCTGTACTGCTAATCCAATGCGTTACATTGGTAATCATGGTGGGGTAAAAATACATTGTGTGTTGCCCATGGATTTGGGGGACGGCTGGGGACAACTTGTGTGTCCATCTTGCATTTTTGGGGGCTTGTACTTGAGTTGTGTTGTCTCATGCTTCAACATGCCCCCTTACCCTGTGAGAAACCAGAAAGAGTCTCACCCACTAGTCCCTGAGGATCTGTCATCCAGGTGTACAGGACACGGCCATCGCTTTTTTATCCAGTTCCTCAGGGTGTACCAGTGCGGGACGATAACCTGGGTGAGGTGTCTTCGAGGAGTGGGATTCGGACGCCACATGGTGAGACGTGGTATCCCCTTCCCTAAAACACCTTTACCGCATACTAACAGGATGGATAATTAGGAACTCTAGCCCCCCTTCACAACACAAACACTTTCACGTGGACAGCCTGCTATGGGGGAAAACAGACTAACACCTGAGCCATGTACCTGAAATGTCCCAATGATTGGTCAGGGGGGGTCACGCAATTAATGACACTGACTCACACCTGACTTCCATTAAACTTCCCAACATGGATAAAAGGCAGAGCATAAGAGCACACTCTGAGCAAGGCAAAGCACACGAGGAAACAGCAGTTTCAAAACGGCAGCTGAACGAGAGACGAAAGAAGCCAAAACAAAAAGGGATCGCAATTAGGGAAATTCCCTTGAACTTTTCAACAAGGAATCTTTATTTTCCAGAAACCTCAAGAAGAGAAAGCATAAAACCAGGAAACCAGGCTGAAGAATCCTGCATTGTGTGTCAGGGATACCCGGGGGCCCTCTTACATCATTAATCAAGGCAGGGAGAGACAACAGCTGCCATGGTACCGTCCTTGGCTCCAAGAACAAAGCACCATAAGTGAAATCAACACAGCCGGTGAGTTTAGGAGACCCTCTACAAGAACGGTATGTGTTGAAGCCAAGGCTGCAAGCAGCAACATTGTATGGCGAGCACTGGAACAAACATTGTTAAAACGCGTGTGATAAGAGATGCAAGTAAAGTTGAACTGCTGATGAATGATTGAACATTAAAAACAAGATACAATGCCTTTGACAGAGTAGTCCAGAACCGCATGGGTGCTCAATCTAAGGTCTCTGGTAAGGTATGCAGCTCAAAAGTGATAAAAAGGTTATACCAAGAAGAGAACAAGTAATTGTGAATCTAAGTGGTCGTGCGACGGTCGAGCAAAATCCCACGCACAGTCAAAAGTCTTCAATTTTGATTAAGTATAGAAAGTTTGGAAAAGTAGATACATTTTGTCCAGGCCTGGCAGAGTGAGACCAATTAAAGGTTTTGTGTTAAAGTGGGTCTAAGCCCAGCAGAGGCGGGCCCGGTGTGAATAGAAAATTACCTGAGAAGTTATATATGTGAAATCCTAAGAAGAATGGAACTTTAATGTTTGTCGTGTTCCATCAGGCCATCTGAAACAAGAGATTTTGAATGGCAAAGAGACTTTGGCACAGAAGGACCTGGTGTTGAGGTTCTGAACTGCATCCTTGTTCTAGAGAAGCCAGAGAGTGTACTAAGCTTGAGTGTGTCACCTTGTCCCATGCTGAAAACGTGGGGAGGAGAAGCCAATGGCTTGAATATCCTGACATATCATTTCTTAACACTTTTCTTTTGCATAACCTTGTTTCCCACACTGTTTGTATTTAGAAGTAAGGCTAGGCCATAGGTTTATTCATATAGGCCCTTTCATTTTGACAGACTCTACTTGGACAGCGTTATTATTATTTGATGGTCGTAGCTTGCTCCTATCTTTCGATTTAGGATTAGATAGGCATTTTTCAAACCCATTTGAAGTTCAATAAACACCCTTGAACTATGATCACTTGTCTCTGTCTTACTCTTTGATACCATGCCTACCTTACAACCCCCACTTTGACTACGGACTTGTGTAGGGGGCTCCGCTGCTAATAGTCTGTGTACATTGATTTCACAGGACCTGAACAAATGAAATGGCTGACATAATCGTGACTTAATCGTGATGGATGATGATGCTCTGTGGGTCAACACAGTCACTGGCAGTGGCACCATCGACCAGCAGTGACATTGTTCACCAAAGAAAACGCAAAGCAGCAACAGATTGCAGTGTCGTAGGCAGTGCTAGCCGTGAGAGCCCACACAAAATACAGAAAACCGAATTAACAAATGCGCTATATCTGACTGGTGAGGAGGACTCTGACGATGTACCTGTTGAAGAAATTGTGAAAATAACAATGTAATGTGCGTAGAGTCTGTCAACAGTACCCAGCAGCAACACGCCCACACTCCTATATCACTGGAACCAATCACACACTCACAAATTGTATATATCAGTGCCCAATTCTACAGAAAATCTGCATTATGGGCTTACTTCACTATTGGCAAATCAAGGAGCAACATTGCAGTTTATTCTTTTTGCAAAAGGAGGTGAGCAGGGGCAAGGCAGGGAAACATCAAGGCACTTCGGGCCAGATAGCCCACATAAAAAACACCACAACTCGGTATGGAGCCAAGTGGGACAGAAGAGGAGCAATAACAGTGATGGGCCCCTACCACAGTGGGAGCAACCAACATGTGGTGCCACATCCGAAACACACACTGCAGGCAACATGCGCCAGCCGACGATTACAGCGAGAAACAAAAGCAGTACGGCCACAAACCTAAACTGATATCACAGCAACTAAAGTCTCACGCATCGACAATGCTTGCTATTGATATGCTGCCCTTATCCTTTGTAGGGAACCAGGGTTTCAAATAACTGAGTCATGCGTTGTATCAAGGTGGAAGATCCCAAGTCAGCATAATTTCTTCGGGGTTGCTGTTCCAGCTCTTTATAAAAAGTGCTGGAAGAGCTGCACAAGGCATTGCAAGGGTTGGAGGTGAAGAAGGTGCAACTCACCACAGACATGACTGTAACAGCACACTGGGTCACCTTTGGTCAAACACAATCAAGCAGCATAGATGGGTCCCGACGCATACCAAACACTGCTTCAAACAATCACCACCAACATGCAATGCTCTGATTGCAAAGCTTTGAGCAGATGTCACACAAGGCATCAGAAATTCCGGCCAAACTTGATTTGGTTATTGAACAGTGAATTGGTTCACACTCTCTCAAGGTTGGTTGTGTTACTGCAGAGAATGGTAGCAATGTTGTGGCAGGCCTGAAACATCCCGAGATACCCCACGTTCCATGTTTTGCACATGTGATAAACCTTATTGTCACACAGTTCCTAAAATACCCCACCCTTGCTGAAATGTTGCTTTGTGCTTGAAAGATATGTGCACGATTCCACCGCTCCTATACCATGCACAATTTATTGGTACACTTCCAGAACACACACTATCTGCCACACCACCAGATCAAGTTGGAGGTTGTCATGTGTTGGAATTCTGGGTAGCACTACTCTATCAGCAAGCCAGTGGCACTTGATTGGCATTGTCTTCAGGGTACTTTAGCTGTTTGAGAAAGCAACTGTAAGGGTGAGCTGCCAGGAAACGGGCCTGCATGAAATCTTGCCACTCATTGTTCTTTTTGAAAGTGGTCTGGAGAACATGCAGCGTGGGTGCACAGTGTAAGTGGATACAGAGGACAAAGAAATGGGGACACTGTGCAGGAACATGTTCATGTGCTTGTGGGAGGACCAACAGATAATTGAAAGTTAAAGAAATGACTTATAAATAACTGCTACTTTTTTGGACCTGCCGTGTCTGGAGGGTGTGTCTGCTCATTTCCATGAAGAACAGCCTGGCCCCATAATTGGCAGGTGTAGAAAGACACTTGTGGACAAACTAAAGGAAGCCTTCCACAGCACAGACAGTGGGCCCGCCATACCGCTCAAGGGTGATTGAAGATCTCCTTGTCGGGATAGATGCAGCAATCGTTTGTGCTATTGCCACCTATCGAGTATGGGGCTCTTTGCAGATTTGTCTCATGTTGATGAAGACAGCCCTCATGCCAAGGCATCAGACACTGTACCGTCATGTATACTAGATAAATCTGCACCCCCAGGTGAAGCCTTACAGTACTGGGAAGGAAGAAGTAATTGTGGCCTGAATTGGAACAAGTTGCTGCAGATGTCCTTAGAGTTCTCCCAGCAAGTGTTCATTCAGAGCATATTTTCAGTGCTCCTCGGGTCGGGTGATAGTGACAGACAAGAGAACATGCTTGTCTACAACCTGTGATCATAGACTGACATTTCTGAAAATGAACAAGACATGCATTCCCAAAACCACTTTTCTTCCACCAACCCACAAGATAGACATGCAAGCAGTGACAAAGAACATGAATTGGAGTTGTGATTCATATGGCTGTGTATTCTGTTTTGAATTCCCTTCTTCACTTCAATAGAAAACTACAATGTTCTATTAAAAAGTAAAGTGTTTGAAGTGACATTCCTTTTTTATTATTATTTTTTTATTTGATTTAGTTGTAATACAACTTTACAAATTATTTTTAAAACAATAATATTTTCAATAATTCAGTACAGTCACAAAGGAATACTATTAAACAATTAATATAACAATCATCTTTAAAAAAACATCACTCTAATCTCTTTAAAATACACTCTAGTCTAACTGAAGTGTTTTACATTCACATAAAACATAACATGGGTTTCAGGTATGTTAAAATCACAATTAGAATTCTAAAACCATTGGTATTCTCTTAACCACCAGGATGTTGGTACTATATTTCAATATTTATTTTTGTCCTCTAATATGCCTACCTTATTCAGATAACGAATCATTGCAAGATTCAAGGATACACTACCAGCCTGACACATCATTGACCACAATACATGACAGAAGTGACATTCTTTATGCAGCAGTGTGGATTTCTAGTTACCTACTTATTTTTTTTTTGCATTCCAATAACAAATAATAAGTGTGAAGAATTGCCATCTCGCAACGGTGCAAAGCATTAGCTTTTTTGATTTGTATTAATGCATAAAATGATGTGGGTGATTTCTTCTCCAAAAGGGTAATATGCTAACCAGATCAGCCTTTTTTACCAGCTCCATGCCAAAAGCTTACTGCACTTTCTGCACTGCTGAATATGTAGTCTGACCCGCAGCACCCACTCTGCTCATGGCGAAGAGCAGATTCAAAGGTCACAAGATGCCCATTCGACCACTGCAGTGACAGCAAAGTCACTGCGGCACAAGGGTGGCACTGCGGCACAAGGGTGGCATTTAAGATATGCTCCCTTTACCCAAACTATGATCAAGCTAGAAGAGCAGACCCTGAACTGGAACATCCTGTCCTCAGGTCCTTTGTAAAGGCATCACAATAGCTGGAGGGCTAGACCAGCCAAAGCTTCCTGTTCTACTACACCTAACTGGAAACTCTGTGTTCTCTGCATCATGAATAATAGGGAAAGTACTGGTGCTAGTGTCTGCGTTCCTCCAACCAGCCAAACTACTGCTTGCATCTAAACCAGCTCGACAATGCATTGTGTCCTAGTGAGAAATGTCACTTGCTAGGCTCAAAGCGGCAACTCAATGCTGCAACCCAATCCAAATCACCAGAGTGTCGCTCGCTGACTCTAACCGGGGGTTGCAACCATGGCTCTGTCCAGCTAGCCCTTGAACTGATGTCTCATTGATCACACATCGACATCGACATTCACAAGATCACCACTTGAATTAATGTAGCCTGCAGACTGGAACCTTTGAGCATAACTCTGCGACCCTTCCCAGTGAGTAAAGCCTGACTCAGCCTGGCCAACTGCAAAGCATTCTTCGGACCACCCTGACCTGCATTGTTGAAGAGCCGCAGTTCCACCACAAGAGCACCTGCATTTGGCCTACTCAATGCACACTTGCTGCAGGGGCCTTCATGACCCTACATGCCCAAACTGATAGCCGGATCAGCTTTCATCCTTGTTGAACACCGGTTCCAATGTGTCAGCCCACCAAGAACTGAATACAGGTACTGTGACAATGAGCAGCCCCCACTGTACATTTGGGCCCTAGAGACTGGTTAGGTCATGGTCACTCCTGTTTTCTGCAAGACATTGGGCCTCATCACGACCCAGGCGGTAAGTTACCGCCTGGGCCGTGACTTTACCACCATGGCGTAAACTATGTTTACGCCATGGTGGTTGGCGGACTTACCGCCCCATTCCGACCTTGGCGGGGCGGTAAGTCCCCAATCCCCATTTACCCTTCCCCATTCCCATTTTTGCCCCATAGGGCATAATGGGAGTGGGGAAGGCGTTAATTACGCCACCGTAAATTACGGTGGCGTAATTAACTCCATGGTCCCTTAGCGCCATGGATTTTAACACCTGCTAAAAGCAGGTGTTAAATTCGCCATGGCGCTAAGGGACCTCGTACTCAGGCGGTAAGGGTCGGCGCTGTTCATGGCGCCGTAAACCCTTTACCGCCTGGGTCGTAATGAGGCCCATTCTATTTATGGTAGTACCTTACCTACCACCCCTGCAACTACATTCAGAGTGCTACTTTCTCCAGTCTGTAGCATCGTCTATGTTCTTTCCTTTGTGGTGCTTTGTTATAGTAATCTATTTGCTTTCTACATGCAGATAGTGTGCTTAATTAAGGTATATATATTTTTTTATTGAACGTTGGATGGACATTACTTTTATTTTGGACTGTGGTACTGAGGAGTACAGCCTTCCCTTGGCTCAGGTTAACCCAAAATGCAAAGGAAACATATCTCTTGATTGTCCCTATTTTAACTTTATAATTGCTTTCTTTTTTGGTTTTTAGAAGTGTGAGGACTGAGTGGGCCAGTCACCCTCCCCATCCTGGTACTCCTGCGAGGCAGACTCCAATTCATCACAATAAGACAATGTTGTAGTCTGGAAAGAATGTGTGTATAAAAGAAAAAAAGAGAGAGTCAAAAACAGTTTTAAAAAGTCAACATTAGGTAATTATCCTTTCCTGGAGTGCTGCTCTGCTATCTTCCTTGTCATCTGGTGGGGTGCCTTCACCTCCCCTTGCACGGCCAATGGCACCCCTCCCTCATAACGGTCCTGAGGAAAAAACAAAAGACAAAGCGGTGGTTAGTTTGGAAAGCATGTGTGAGTGTGTCTAAAAAACAAAAAGAAAGAGTAAAAAAACTGTCAAAAAACAGTGAAGACTATGTACTTATCCTTTCCTGGAGTGGTGCTCTGCCAGGTTCCTTGTCTTCTGGTGGGGCACTATCACCTCTCCTTGCACCGCCAATGCTGCTGCTTCCTCATAAAGGTCTTGAGGAGAAGAAAAAAGACAAAGTGGTGATTAGTTGCGAAAGCATCTGTGTATGTGCGTGCATAAAAGACAAAGTGAGAGAGTCAAAACATGTTTTTAAAGCAGTCAAGACTCAGTACTTACCCTTTCCTGGAGTGCTGCTCTGTCAGTTTCCTTGTCTTCTGGGGGCACATCAATTCCACATGCCCCTCCAACACCACTGCTCCCTCTCAACAGTCCTGATGAGAAAACAAAAGCTAAAGTGATGGTTAGTTGGGAAACCGTGTGTGTGTGTGTGTGTGTGTTTGTGTGTGTGTGTGTGTGAAAGAAAATGGGAGAGAGTAAAAAAAGCAGTCATAAAACAGTCAAGATGAGGTACTTATCCTTTCCTAGAGAGAGAGAGTGAGAGTGAGAGAGAGCGAGAGAGAGAGAGAGAGAGAGAGAGAGAGAGAGTGTGTGTGTGTATGTGTGTGTGTGTGTATTTGTAAAAGACAAAGTAAAAAATCAATCAAACAAATGATCAAGACTAGGTACTTATCCTTTCCTAGAGTGCTGCTTTGCCAGCTTCCTTGTGTTCTGGAAGGGCTCCTTCACCCTCCCGTGTGTGTTTGTGTGTGTGTGTGTGTGTTAAACGACAAAGAAAGAGAGTCAAAATCAGTCACAAATAGTCAAGACTAGATAGTTATCATTTCCTGGAGTGCTGCTCTGCCAGATACCTTGTCTTCTTGTGGGGCCCCATCACCTCCCCTTTCCACGCCTATGCTACCGCTCCCTCATAATGGTCCTCCCTGAGGAGAAAACAAAAGACAATGTGGTGGTTAGTTGGGAAATCATGTGTGTGTTTGTGTAAAAGACAAAGAGAGGAAGTCAACAAACAGTCAGGACTAGGTACTTACCCTTTCCTGGACTGCTGCTCTGACAGCTTCCCTGGCTTCTGGGAGGCCAATCACTTCCTTTTGCCCCACCAACGCCACTGCTCCATCATAACGGTTCCTAGGAGAAAACAAAAAAGCAAGAGAGAGTTTAAAAAAATCAAAAAACAGCACTTATCCTTTCATGTACTGCTGCTCTGCCAGCTTCTTTGTCTTCACCCGAGGCACGATCACCTCCCTCTGCCCCACCAACATCACTACTCCCTCATAACGGGCCTTCCTGAGGAGAAAACAAAAGACAGCATGGTGGTTAGTTGGGAAAGCATGTGTGTGTGTTTGTGTAAAAGGCCAAGAGAGAGAATTAAAAACACTTGATGCATATCCTTTCCTGGAGTGCTGCTCTGCCAGCTTCCTTGTCTTCTGGGGCCCATCACTTCCTCTTGCCTGGTCAATGCCACTGCTCCCTCATAACGGTCCCTAGGAGAAAACAAAAAACAAAGTGGTGGTTAATTGGGAAAGCGTGTGGTGGAGGTCGTCGTTCTTGCAAATGTGGTGGATGCTCTGCCTGAGGTCATTGTCAGTGGTGGTTCTGCTGAGCCCTTAGAAACTCTGGAGATCTTTTGACATCTTTGCAGGTGTAGGGACATGGAAGATGTGGCAAGCAATCCTGTTTGAACTTCTTGGCTGCAGTGGAGTCAGATGACAGTTGCAGCAGCCTTGATCATGTCCACTAAAGGTGGAAGGGCAAAGTGGTTCCAGGTCCACAACTTTCCTCCAGCGGTGTTGCTGGGGACTTCTGGTCTGGCGACAGCAGATGGTTCGGACATGGTGGTGGTTGGAGTTGATGGACCAGCAGAGGTGCTTGGAGCTGATGGACCTGTACTGGTGGTGGCAGCAGATGGTCGTACGGCTGCTGGCCATATGGTGCAGGGGTGGCTGCTGGTACTGTGGTGCGGGGGATGGCTGCAGGTTTGGCAAAAAATGATGCTGTGTTGCCTGTGCCGGCTTCTGAACTAGTCATAGTGGTGGTGGTTGCTGCCTTTCTCGATGTATGTGCTATTAGTGACACTGGGTCCTCTTCATCCTCCTGCTCCTGCTAGCTGTCACTAATGCAGACACTGCTTTCAGGTCCCTTGACTGGTGAACATAGGTCAAGCCCTGCGAAGGATGCTAATGGTGGCTTCCTCAGAGTCTGATTAGGTGGTGGTATTATCTGCTGGTGCAGTGGTGGCGGTGAATGGTTCAGTGTTGGTGGTGGGGTTGTCTGCTGGTACAGTGGTGGATGTGGTGTCTTCTCTGTTCTGCTTCTGTATTGGTGGTGGCTGCTGCGAGTCCTTCTCAGGCCCCTTCACTGGTGACTGAAATTTGAGAGCTGCGTAGTAGGAGGTTGGTGAAGTGGTGCCCTGTTAAACTGCCTCCTATTCCTCTGATTCATCTTGCTTTGCAATGATCATTGCCTCCTCCTTTGAGTCAGATTCCATGGTGGTGGTGGGCTGCAATGCAGGCAGCCTGATGCCATGGCGGTGGTGGGCCACAATGCAGGCAGCCTGCTCCTCCTGTGGTGGTATTCTGCTGCTGCTGCTGGCAGCATGCGTGGTGAATGCCTCCTGTCACCTTCATGAGCTGGTGCCCACTGATGCTGCTCCTTCTGCTGCTGGTGGTAGTCCTGCTGCGTGTGATGGTCGTGTTGCAAGAAGGTGCATCTGCAAGAAGAATAAGGTGGTGGTGATGGTGGTGCTGCTGCTATTACTCCTGTCCTCTCCCAAACAAAAGAGTTGGGGTGAAGACTTGGATGAAGGTAAGGCTACATTTGTGTGGGCAGGGCCATAAACAAGTTAGCAAATCATGGGACACAATTTTGCGCGCGTTCTGGTTTCACACATATATTTTGCTTTCTCGCTTAGCCCCTGCTCGCTGCGAAACAAAGCACAATGCACTCACGCAACTAAAAAAGAAATTTGGAGTTCGTCATATGGGGCTAAATGTGACGCAATGCGCATGCACATGATGATGAATGGAAGCCCTGTGTGGCCCAAAACTGACAGGCGGACACGCGTGCAAAAGTGAATCATGTGCCCATTCGTAATACGGGAAGAGCCTGTTCGAGAAATAACGTGCCCAAAACAAACAACAACATTTGTTGCACATGCAGGTGAAACCGCCTAGGCGACACTTGTGCTTCGCTTCAGGTGGATTTCTTTGGGAAAGCAGGCGCACAAAAGAAATAATGTTGTGTTTCTCGGCATGGCAGAAGGGCATATTAATTTCAGGCAAGTCCTCTGGCACAGCGTAACGGCGGACCAGGACAAAGCAAATAAAAATCTTACAGATTTCATTTTCGTGGTTGGCGGAGCAGAATCTAAAATATGTGTCCACCCCTACTTATCATGCCCTCACACTCCTATGGCATGTTTTAGAGGGTGTAAATGTCAGGAGGTTAATGTTGCTTTCCTACTCCTTCCCTGCCCCCGATTTGTGACAGTTTTCAGGATGTATTTATTTCAGGAGGACTTTGCATTTATGTTTTATGCTTCCGCCTGCATCAGTTTTGATGGATTGCCATCTGGTGATGGTATAAAAGCCATGTTTTTTTTGTATTAACTTTATAAAATTATACAGGTAATTCCATCTCTAGAAGGGAAACTGATAATCACATCTCCCTTTCATAAGCTCCAAGCCAAAAGGATAGTGTACACCCATGCCCTAATGGATCAGATACGCGATTGGCAGTGCCTTCTCTACCATAGTACAGAGAAGGTTGAGGGGAAATAGGTGCCGATTGAAAGCTGCTGAGACAGTGAAGTCGCTGCAGTGTAGTGGCTGCATTTAAAATGGGCACCCCTGTTCCAAAAAGTGCATAACTATGGGAGTTGTTATACTGGTGGTATGCTAAACTGTAAATATAAGCCATACATGAGTTCAAAGAACGTTGGCTAGTATATCTCATATTTATCCAAGCCCCATCAATTTGATATGTGTCACTCCTCAGTGCCCATCTCAACTGTGGATGGGTTGTGTATCCCGCCAGCCAGACTGTCTTTGCTGCTCTCAGCAGGACTGTAGCCCTGTTGCATCTCTTTGATCCTTTGTGATGGCAGTTAACACCCTCCCAGTGAGACAGCCACTCCACATGGAGCAGTACCATGCCACACAATGCCAGCTGAATGCATCCTTGCCCAAGCTCGAACCTGAAGCTCATCTTAGCACCCACTGCCTTGAAGCCACCTTTCAAACTTCCAGCATCCTCAGGCTGATCTTCATCGATAGACAACCAGACCCCTGGGGGATGCTTTAAAAAGTAACCTTTAAACGCTGCACTTGGGCTTGCCGACTCCATCTGTGCATCTAGTTACCAGCATCTTTGCTGTGGAAATTACATCGGTGGCCCTCACAATTTGCACTTTGCTGAATGTTGCTTCAACCTGCTCTTTGAACTGCCAGCATCTTCACTACCAATCTTCATTGCCAGTCAAACAGCCCCTGGTGGGCTTTTCGAACTGCAATCCTTGACACTGCATCGACCTGCCCCTCTAGAACTGGGCATCCAGTCACCAGAATATTTGACATATTTGACATTTAACCGACTGTTGGACAGAACCTGCTGGCCCTCACAATCTGCACTTCTTTGAATTGCAATGAACTTTAACTCTACCCCAGCTTTACACCTGTTGGAACAACACGACTGATTCATTCAAGTCTGATTTGAAATACACAATCAGTACAGAGCAAACTGGTTCGATGCTGCTGAACAACCAAGCAACACAGAAGTTATTATTGACTGATGCATTATTTCCACTGCCTTCCTTCCTCTCCGCCATGCAAATGCCCCACCATTTGCGCTCACATGCATTTTCATGCTGGCACAAATGATGGGAATCCCTATGCAGTTTGCTTGCTTTATGCAGCAGGGATCCAATGCCCGCATGGCAGGCAGCGTGTACAATTAAACAATGCCAGCCACTCTTGCATGGCATGCAGCGTGTACAATCAACTGCTACCTACCATGCGTGCATGGTGGCAGCTTTCACAATTACAATTACAATAAAAATGTGTGCACATGTATGCTCTGTCTGGTATTTCCAACCGCATGTAAAACAAACCGGTCAGACTTTATGCATGGAAAGGCAGATTATGGGTATTCCTCAAGTTTTCCATACACATTTATGAGAATATACAAATGTTAATATGCATGTATGTATGGATATGACCTATCTTAGAAGCAATGGATTGAAGTATGGAGGGAACACAACTAGGGACCTAGTTATGCTGCATTGCAGCATGTAGTAAAACAGCCTCAGATGAGATGTCCAGATGTGCTTTTCGTTGTATGAATTCCATCAGAATGAGGGTATGGCCAATAATAAAAAGGATGATGCATAAAATGAGCTCCTGTCCTGTCCCAGAATGATATCGTCATCAAACACATTCACACATTCGCCTTTCACCAACTTACAAACAGTGCAGTCGCATCCTACTCTCTTTCCTCACCCATCATTCACTTGTGTAGTTCTGCCTTCATTTCCAGAACACAGACTTGTCTTAAACCAATTGGTTCGGCTCGCAGTTTACAACATTAACCCTGTGAATCCCACGTGGCTAGCAGCTTGACGTGATGTCACAGGTAGAGAGCAAAAACATCCAGAGTGACAGGCCACACGTTGTCTTGACGTGGCTTTCCCGGCAAAATTGTTACTTGTGGAACGGAAATGGGCTTTTTGATCTCGCTGTCATCCGTTGCTCTGACAGCCCAGCTGTTATTTGATCAGTTAGTGTACACGCCGTGCATGCAGAGGGGGACTGGCCTATAGGGAACTCTGAGGATTCCCGGTAGGCCTCTGCATGCCTCTTTTGTGTGGTATTTCCAAATGTTCCCTTAGGAAAATGGTTGGGCTTGCTGAAAATGTGTAATATGGGGCCACTTTGAAAAATATTTCCAGGACCTCTTCTGGTTCCCAGTCCACCCCTCCGTGCATGCATGCGAAATGGAGGGTGAGAAGATTTAAAGAATCTGGTCTCTAACTACCCCTTACCCCCACTACCACTTACCGCATGTCACACCAAGAAGAAAAAAAAGAGACGGCTAATTAAATGCTCGGCCTACACCATTCCATGACAATTGCCACCCCATTAAATGATTGACAATTGGAAGAGGTCAAACCTCCTCCACTTGCAGCCAATTAGCATACATAAGCCTTGCAAGTGTGTTGCAAGTGTTGGGGTGCTATATTGGCTCGTGTCAACACCCGTAGTTAAGTATTCTGAGCGCTAATGCAGTACGTTCTCTTGTTGGCAGCGCCGCATTAATGATCAAGGGACCAAGATGAACACTGTCTGCATATCAAACGCGTCTTCCCATCCTCGGCTACAGTAAGTGCAAGGTGATTAACTACAAGATGCTATAACTGCTTCCTCGGAACGCCCCTTTCATATTCAGTGAAGAGTGTTTTTGTGGGCGATTCATGCATGCAGCGTTTAGATATTTTCCCTTCCTGGTTTGAAAGGGGCGGGGGGCGCTGATATTTGTAAAAGATGCAGAGTGCGTAAGATTAGATGCAAATGACTATTGCCAGTGCCCCTCCCCTCCCATCATACGCAAACACATCTGACATTTGCAAAACCAGGCCCATTAAACAGACCTAAATGATGTTATGATGCTTCGAGCTAGCCTCATCCTGCCAGCTCCACCAGGCTAATGAAAGGTCGGAACAGGTTGACGCGGCGTCTGTTAATAACCTTTAAAGACAGTCAAACCCCTATTGGCACGAGGCTGCCCTTCCTTACTCAAGGGCAGGGAGAGAAGGTTACAGAATCCGACGATGCAGTGTGTGTGGTTGAAAAAAGACGTTGGCATAATGAAAGATTCCGACTGAGCCCGCGCATTGTGCAATAGAGGTTATCTTCCATTTTGAGAGACAGCTCAACTGACGAACCGTGCTCCTTTCACGGTTTCCTTCGGCATCATTTCCATGGCTCCATGACAGAGGGCCTCGGCTGAAAACATACAATGTGGGATGAGGAGATAGAAGGAAATGTCAAGAGAAAATGCAGGTTGGAACGCTCCCGCGCCTAGTATACAGCTACAGTATATTAGCACAACAAAGATCCGAGGCTTGCTTCCCTCATGCCCGCTTATCTCATTACAACATACCAAAATCAGTACACAGCATGCCACATCAGTCTTTAAAGCAGGAGCTCAGTACATCTTCTGCGAGAGTGGTTTTCAGGGCAACTAGATGTTTTCCTGGATGCATTGACGTTTTTAGTTCTCTATAGCAGCGACTATCATATAAGGCCAAGAGATACTACGTTTTCATTTCGCTAATATAATTCAAAACCAAATGCACGGTTGTAACTGTAGTCTAGATTTAACGACAAGACGAGACATGACTATATACAGTGCTTTCTTTACTGAAGTTGTCCAATTGGTGGCTTTTACATGTTTTTACTGGAGGTGCGAAAAAGTAACACATGAAAAAATCCAACACATGTCAGGTCACCATTAGCAGTCATAAGCCATTTGAAATGTATCTCCGCAATGCTAATGCCCACTATCTGTATAAACATGCCACTGTAAAACACATTAAATAATGTCTGTGCCAACCATATATGCCAGCACTATTGTAAAATGCACTTCATAATATCTAGGGAATTGTAAAAGACATTTTAACTAAATGTGTCAATATTTGTCAGCTTTGCCAATTTAAGAACAAGCTTGTGCTGACAGAGCCCTATAATGCCAGCATTGCCACGGTAAGGAGACACGTTCATGCTGGCTGTGCCAATATATGCCAGTATTGCCATGGCTAGAACTCATGTTGTGTGCCTGTCAGAGGTGGACTGGCCTACCGGGAACTCTGGAGATTTCCTGGTAGGCCTCTGCAACCTGGGCCTCTTTTGTATGTTAACCTATTTTTTTTCTCCACATTTTCTCATATGAAAAGGGTTGGGCTGCATAAAAATGGGGCACTTTGAAAAGGTATTCAGTCCACCACTGGTGCCTGTGCCTAATAATGCCATCAATGCTACTCTTATTTTATGCTGCCTGAATTGCCACTGTAAGAAGATTCATGTTGGCTTTGACCAACATTTTACTTGAAGGGCTTCATAGCACCACATTTCAGTAAGACAGGTGAACATATGTAGAACAGTATATTGCATGTAAAAAGGTTGGAGTCAATGTAAAATTGCATACAAAATAACAAAGAACCCAACCATATATGATCCAAGTTATGATCCAAGTCACAGAGCTCATGTTTGTGAAGTGTTGAATATAGTTTTATAAAATGGTCTCAGTGGTCAGCTAATGAAAACAAACCAGCACATGCAGATCTTAGAATCCACATAAGATGAGGATAAGATAAGATAAAGTTAGATAAGCCATCACAACAATGCAATCCAGAGAGGCTATTCACATTTATTGAAGATGTATTCAAAGGTAGGGAAGAGTATAAAAGATTTGCCCCGTAAGATGACTATTTCATTCAATTCAAGGCCCCCTGCATAGTCCACAAGGGTTTAGGGGCCAGGCCCGTACTATCTACAACTCTTTATTTATTTTATTTATTTATTTACATTTATAAAGCGCTCACACAGCCCGCAGGCATCGAGGCGCTGTTACAGGAATTGTTTGTTTTTCTTAATTGTGTGTGTTTTTTTTTTTTTTGTCTTAGTTACGTATTTATAACGCGCTTAAACACCCAGAGGTTTCTAAGCGCGGACCCGGGGATCGAACCTGTTGTTGCTTCGTGTCGTCTTGCTTCCAAGACGCGCACGCTGCCGCTGAGCTATCCTCCCGGGCCACTCTCTCCCCCTAAATACTCTCCTTCTAGAGCCCTCTGCTCGTCCTCTTCCACCTCTCTGCGGGTGAACCATTTTTCCAAACAGAGATTTGGGGGTAGATCTTTATCCAGTGCAGGTGCTTCCCTCTGGAACAACCTCCCTGCCTCTCTCTGTCTTGAGCCTAATTACAAGACCTTCCCCTTCTCTTCCTCTTTCTCTCTCCCTCTCCCTTGTTAACTTCCTCTCTATTCTCGCCTACTTCCCTCCTCATTCTCTCCCTAACTTCGCTCCGTTTTCTGAGTGGAAGCCTGGTGCACCTCCAGAGCCACAAAGGTCTCGGCTCCCCGCCAGTCCGTGCACTTGCCCCCGGGCCTCTGCACCCTGCCCACCACTACTGCACTTCTGGAATTCCTTCCACAAGAAGAGTAAACTCTCTCCACTTAACCTAGGGCCCTGTTGGACTGGGCACACTTGTTCCCTTCCCCCTCCCTCTCACTTCCTGTCTGCACACTTACATTACCTAGAATGCACTAGGTCTAGTACGCTAGGCGTAGTACGGTAGTTTTATGTTTCTGTATGTTCTTCTCCTTCTCACCCCTCCCTTATCACCTCACTCTCTGTCATGCACTTGCACAATCTGAAACGTTGTTTGCCTACTGTGTTAGTTTAAGGATTGTATGTTCTTCTCCCTCTCCTCCCTCCTTTCTCGCCTCCCTTCTTGTCATGCACCTGCACTAGTAGTAATGCTGTCTGGCATAGTTTGCTAGTAATTCTTTGCTAGCTCATTTGGAAACTTCAAGGTCTAAGAATGACTCTGTGTTCTCTTGTTCACATCCCGCGTTGAAGCGCTTTGTAGCACTTCACCTGTGTATAAGCACTTTACAAATAAACAATTAAAATTATAGCTGCACCCATACATCCCATTATTGACACTTAAAGACACAACAATGTTGGATGTGCCCAATAATTCCACTATAACAACTGTACAAATACATTTGTAAGCCTTCTATTCCCATATATGATAGTATTGACACTATAAGAGCACACTCATATTTTCTTCACTCAATATTGGCATTATTGCAACTGTATGAATATATTTCCATGCTGCCTTTACTAACATATATATAACCATTGCCATGTAATACGTTGTCTTGAACCTTGTGTCCAATATGGCAAGTTTGCACAAATGAAAAGCATGGTGCACCATTGTCCCCTTACATATATGTATGCAAGCAAACATGCATACATATCCATACATACATATACATGCACCCACGCATATACACACACACACAGACAAAAAATCACACATTCAGAGATTCTCCCTTTTTTACTCTCAACATGTTCTGCCAGTCCCATGCCAGGCCCCACACCTGGACTTTCATACTACTGAATAATCTGCAGTTCCCAGCAGCAATAGGATGCTGGATGCATGAAGGGGCATTGTTTAAAACGTAGAAGGGATGAGGGGAGCATTAAAATTGACACATGCATGGCCTCCTGTGTGCCCCCTAATGCCTGCAGACACAAAAAAGCCATGGAAAATGGCATTATGGGGGAGTTCAACTGGAATGCTCTGAGTTGAGCTGGACCTGAGTTTCCCATTCCGTAGAATTTCATGGGTTTTGTGGCGTTAAGTTACTCAACTTAACTGCACTTCAACTAAAGTTGTTTTCCTTAAAAAAATAGAAAAAAATATATATATATATATATAAATAATATATATATGTATGTATTCAGTGAAAAAACATTGTTGTGGTTCAGTTGCGCTGATAAAAACCTATCAAATTCAGTACAAAAACTTTGTTAAAGGTCCGTTATAGTTACTTTGCACTAATAAAAACCTATCCAACCCAGTGGAGAAAGTGTGTTGAAAGGACATTATTGTTACAAGTAAAATCGAAAAACCCCAGAAATTTGCCAGTTATGGTAAGCTAAGCAACCATAACTCGCGCCACCACCGTGCACTGCTAAGACTAACACCCAGGACATCAAAGATGACATCACAAATGTCATTGGTGATATCACTGATGACATCACATGTCTGGCCCCTCTTTTTGTTCACTGACATATTTAGGCTTCACTGACAGTCAGAAATGGAAAATTCAAAAGGTACTGTATTTGCAGATGTTACCCTTCTCATATGTTCTTACAGTACTTTCCTTAGGGTGCAGTTGCATCTTGTGATGCATATGCATAGGGGAAAAAGCAGGCCAGAAACAAAGCTATAATTTCTGTACATCAAAATAACCATTTAGGTTATGAACAGTTTCTGATGATACTGCTTCTCTTTGGGTAACTTTATATTCCCTCCATATGCCACAGTTTTGTATGCACTGTGGTCTCTTTACGTTTTGTTTGTAACACTACAGGTGTGTAGTAAGTGATGCATATTAGCTAGTTATGCAAAAGTCTGATACAAAAACATTCACCATTTTACTATTCAACATTGCAACATTATACATTTTGCACCACTATGGTGCATGCTGCAGCCAATGTATATGTTTCTGTATGAGTAGGTTGCTGTACTGGAAAGAACACTGCAATGGAATGTTGTTTATACCTGTACATTCCTTATTCAAGTACATAGTTCATAATACGTCTCCCAATCAATCCTCACAATTTTCTGCCCACATGATACTTTCATGAAAAGTAACTACACATGTGATGTCATCAGTGATGTCATCAATTACATTTGTGATGTAATCTTTGATGTCATGGGTGTTAGTCTTAACGGTGGTGGCGCAAATTATAGTTGCTTAGCTTACCATAACTGGTGAATTTCTGGGGTTTTTCAATTTTTCTTGTAACCATAATATCCTTTCAACACACTTTCTCCAATGGGTTGGATAGGTTTTGATTAGTGCAACATAACTTTAACGTCCCTTTAACAGTATTTTTGCACTGAATTTGTTAGGTTTTCTATTAGCGCAACTGAACCATAACGTCCCTTTAACAAAATGTTTTTACTAAATTTCACAGGGTTTTACCAGGATACCCTTAATTTGTGTAGGTGTACCAGACAACATACTGAACCCCCTGGCCCAATTCTGTTAGCCACAGAGTGCGCAGACTATGTAACTGTCCATGGATGTCGGGCAGCCTCCACACTTCCCAAAAGCTCAGGGGTTGTCTTACATTATTGTAGCATGCAGCAAAGAAAGTGAAGATGTTTAAAAAGCAACACATAAATGTATTATAAGGAAAAACAAAGTAGGTCTGCAAACTGTGCACTTATAAAAGCAGCAGGGCAATTGCATAGGGTGTGGAACATAATGGAATGCACCAAGCAGGAAAATAACCTGTGCCTCCAACATTATTACCTCAGTGCTGCTTTACATAAAAACTGAGAAGCAACTGTCAGCGGGGGAAGTGCAATGTAGTGACAGCAGAACTGTACTAGAAAGTGTTAAGTACTCTATATATGTTCCTATAAATGTGCAGTTTGTTCTGTGTACATGACGAGTAAAAGGTATTTTTGTTTTACACAGAAATGGCAAGGACCCTCGAGTACCTTGAGGAGAATGTACCTTTTGATGAAATGAGTGAAGATAGTAACTCTAATGGTACACAGTGCAATTTGAAAAGTATATACTGGAAATGAAGGGAATGGCCCAGATGCACCAGCTGATACACATGTGTATGAGCACATGTGCATGAGCACATACAAACCCAAACTGACAGTGTGGGCAATGAATTATTGAGCCTAGGGGCAAAAATTGACCAAGTGAATAACTGTTTTGCAGAATTAACACTACTTGTTCAAAGGCATATAATGGAAAATATAAAGTACCACTGCCCCACTTGCACCTGTACCACTTACCCCCTGTCCCAGCCTACCATCCCCACACATTCCCTGTAGGCAAAGATGTTATGATGAGACCTCAATCCCTTCCTCCCTTGATGACCAACCTGTGTAAAACCCTAATTCCCCTGTATATGTTTCCATTTCCACTACCCCTTCCCTTTCCTAATTGGGTGTATTTGTGTGTGTAAATAAAGTTCTATGTGTATACTCTTGTTGTGCGTGTGTGTGTTTTCTTTTTTAAAAGCCCCGTTAGGAGTCAGCGGATCGCGCAACTTTCTGGCCTGTCTGTAAACGAAATGGGGGTGTCCTATGGACACAGCACCTGTCCAGGCTGTCCGCAATCAAAATGGAGGTGTCCGTAGGACACTGCACCTGTCCAACATGTCCGCATAGTTGTGACGTACCTCTAATTAGTTTGGGTAGCCCACCCCTGTCCTATGGACACCTGGACACTCGCAGATCACATTCCCTGTGTCCTGTGGACAACGCGCCTATCTGGCATGTCCGCAAAGTTGTGGTGTACTTTTAATTAGTTTGGGGAGCACATCCCCTGTCCGGCAGACACCTTGGGGCATGTGCATCTCGTCCCCTGGGTCCTACGAATACCAGACCTGTCTGGCATGTCCACAAAGCAGTGACGTACTTTAATTAGTTTGGGAGCCCACCCCTGTCTGGTAGACACCTGGGCAAATGTGCATAACGCCCCTTGGATCCTACGAAACCGTACCTGTCCGGCGTGTCCGCAAAGCAGTGACATACTTTAATTTGTTTGGGAGCCATGTCCTGTCCGGCGGACACCTGGGCACATGCGCATCACACCCTCTGGGTCATAAGAACACCATGCCTGTTTGGAACTGTCTGCCACACGTGTGTCACACTTTTAATTAGTTAGAGGAGCCCAACCCTGTCGGTAGGACACCTAGGCCCATCCGCACAATGGATTCCACGCGACAGGTGTCCTACGGACAGCCGTCCCATTCTCGAACTTCACAACGTCACCATGTGACCACACCCACGCTGAGAGTCTGTCCTTATTCGTGAGCACTATCTGGGCCCTGGGATACCTAAAAAGTGCTTTTTTGAGCAATCCAAGGGATTTTTACTGTGAAACGTTCACCCTTGCAGAGGTCCCAGACTATGCCCTGTTGATCTAGAGACTGTTTGCAACTTTTTGAGCCCAGCTTGGGGTTTGAAGTGTTCGTGGCACATGCAACTGTTCACAGAGTGCTCTCCAGCACCGCTACAAAAGGCAACACCTCAGTGCTGCTCCTCATTCTTTTTCTGGATTTCCTGGACAGAGCAATGTGCCAGATTGCTGCTTGCACCAGACTGCTGCTTCCTGGTGTCCAGTTTGCTAATTTGCTGAAGGATTGCCTCCACTGCTGGCTCTACTGCTGCTGCCTCCTCATCCTCACCCACATCACCACCACCACCACCATCTTCTGGAGGGCTTGGGGAGGGGAAGAGGCATGGTGATGCAGAGGGGGAACAAGAAGAGGAAGAGGATGAGGTAGTGGAATTTCACACTACCAGCTGCCTACTTGAGTCTTAAATGTAGAGGCTTTTTACCACCGTTGGGAGGTAGCCAAGGCTCATGCGGCCAATGTTCGCTGCAATACTCAGTTGCGGCAAACCAGGGCTGCACAGTTATGGCACCACCTCCATGCAGCGACACCTGAGGTCGAGCCACAAGGCAGCAGTTCGGAGGGTCCTCCTCTTGGAACAGGGTAGTAGGTTTACTTCCTCTGCAGCATCCTCAGCATCTGCTCCTGTCAGCACAAGGACACTCCTGTGGGTCAGCGGATCCTTCAGCCAGCCTCACAGGCCATTCGCACTGCAGTAGACCCTTACCTTTCAAAGGTCACTGTATTGGGTATGTACTGCGACACGGTACTCTGCACGGGTGAGCAATTTTGGAGTGCTTTGGAGGCTGCGGTCCGGCAGCATGACGGAAAGTGCCCACTACCTCCATGAGGCCCACCCAACATCTTCCTCTCTCCACCTGCCCCTTCGTCCCTGTGGTCGTTGCCCCTTCTGTACCCTCCCTTTTCCCTTCCTTCTGTGTCACATAAAAAAATATCCAAAAAAAATAAAACAAGAAAACACACCAAAAACAACGTCTCTTTTCACACCTTTCACAGTTTAAAAACAGAAGTGCAAATGAAATGGTGCAGGCCCCTGCACAGTCCACGAAGTCCGCGGACAGTGCGGATGTCTGCAGACATCTAAAAAAAGTTGGTGGTGGTGCCGTCGAAACATTGCATTCTTTTCCAGGAGAAAGTGGTGGCTCTGATATAGCCTTTTTGTGGGGGGGTTTGTACTCAGAAGTTTTGAAGTGGCCAGCACCTACTGCACAAATGCTTGCTATACTTGCAAGAACGGCAGTAAAGCATTTTTGATATTGTGCAAAAAAAACCTTTGCCAGCATCAGTAAGATGGATGCATCTCTGTGGAAATGTTGGTGCTATCAAATGTGATGTTTTCATTGTGGAAAGGAAGACATACCAACATCTCGTAAAAATGTGCAAACAGCCTATTTGCAGATCAAATGAGCAAAAGTGCAGCCACATCTGTCTCGGGGCAATGCGCGAAAAAATGACTCGAGAGTTTGGAAACATGTCCATGACTTTCCCAAGTGCCTCCTTCATCGCAAACTGCAGAGAGATTCCAGTAACATGGCCTAAACTGTTCCCTCATCAATGAACAATAATAATGGCTGGAAGATCCTGCGTCACCAACGTGGCAGAAAGGGGAAGCAAATCCAGCCACTTTATGTCACGCACTCCGTACCAGTCCACATCCACACAAGGGAATCCAAGATGTGCAGCCACTGCTCAGTGCTATGCATACACCTGTAACCAATGTATCTATCAAAATACAGACACTCTACCTCCTAAAATACACACCCATAGCCATCTGCACCCCTCTCAGCAAACAGAGCCTCTGCCACACTCTCTCCTTGCACACCACACCCAGGAAACATTTACTTGAACGGCGCAGACCAGTTGTGTTTGAAAATGCTACTTCTTCATAGAAATGCAACAAACACTCCTGACAACACTACAGTGTCTCACGAATAAGGGAGGAATTGGAATACTGTGCGTGAATGATGAGATTCACTATAAACACAAAGAAGATCCACATGAATGTCCAATGTACTTACTGCAAGTGCTGGAAAGCAACAACATACCTATAAATTAAATCTTCCAAATTTCATACACATGGAAACATACATGCACTCTCTGCAGCCATGTGGCAGGGGGACAGGTCCCTAATGAGCGATTTGTGTATGAATCTATACCCAAATGTGAATCCATTACATTTCAGCAGCTGGTGCAAAATGCAAATCATGGCAAATCATGGCATATAATGTACTACTTTCAATTCAGATAATCGTTCCACCTTACAGATAAACTCACATAGCCAATATATAATAGTAATGCTTTTACGATACAACACAGATGATTCCAAAAACAACTGCAAGCTTACTAGCTTCACACACAGGCAAGTATCTCCTGGCAAGAAAACCTTCACAACAATAGGCATAATTTACCACACGGGTGCCACTGCTGGTCACTATATTGCATACATTAAAACAAAATATGGGTGGTTTGAGCGCAATGATACTTCCATTACTATGAAGCAGAGATTACCAGCAAATCTTGCAAATGCCTACTTAACATTCCTGAAACCAAAATGTACTCACTGACCTTCAAAAGTAGCATAGCCCATTGCTCAATAGCCAGTGACTACAAATGAAAAATAACCTTCTGCCCTGTGAAACTGAAACATCTTAGCATACACCAACTGGCCCATGAGTACATCTGTTGTGCTGCTATACACTTTTTCCCCCAATGACCCAATGATTATAGTCACAGAAGCAACAACTGTGAAAAAACACACACGGATATTGTTTCACCCATAGTACTTAAAAAGAAAATTACTGAGTATGAGGGTCTACAAACTGTCCTCAGTGACGTGTAAAACTACCAACGGTTAGAATAAGGCAACAGCTGTCTAACTATGCCCATAACACTGCAATAAGTACACAACTGCATCTAACTGCACCCATAATACTGCAATGACACTTCAATAGTGGAAAATAGTGGAAAATAGAATGAAGAATGAAGGTGCTTGAAAACATACCCTGCAAAACTGTGCAACTGTAAACTGTTAGTATAAGCCAACTGGTATCTAACTGCAACCATAATACTTCAATATTACTTCCCATTATTACACAATTTAAAATTCACCAGCAAAAATAAAAGTTCTTCTGAGAAAGCCCTTCAAGAGTTATTAAGTATCAACAACCAGAATACGCCAACTGGTATCTTAGTACCGCCACAGTACTACAAAGTTACTTCCAGCGGTCAAACTGCTAAAATCGACCTTCAGAAAGCAAACTGCTACAAAACACACCCTCAACAACTGTCAAGGTACCAACAGTTAGAATACGCCAACAGGTATCTAACCGCCCCAAAATACTGCAATATTAGCTCTCAATAGTACAGTACTTAGAAAACACCAACAGCAATTGGACAGCATGAAGAGATACTGTTAAAAAGAGAAAACAGATAAACAGAATATATCAACTGCAACCATAGCACCACTGCTTCCGAAACGCAAACCACATACACCATTTCAATTCATCCTGCCGCAACAATGTTTATAATAGCAAGACCACAGAGATGTACACCTTAAACATTCCTGTAAGTACTGCACACTTAAATGAAACAGAGTGAGCCACATAACATCAAATGAATATAGAAGTTGTTTTTAAAAAAAATTGTTTCCCACAGACCCAATGATTATTTAAACAAATACAGGAACTGAGCACATTGCACAGTACACTTGTTTGAAGCAGCGTACTTGTAATGAACTAATTATGAGGGTCCGTGAAGTACATCAATGTCAGTAATTGTGTACAATACAACATTATGAAGTACCTTCCTTTAAATGTTAAGTTTTTTTTTTTTTATCACAGACAATGAAACAAAGATTGCTCCTGCATTTCCACATGCAACAATGAAAATATGTGCCTGCAGTGCCACAATATTGAAATACGCTATTGCCACTTCAATGGTAGTCTGTCACTGTGTTCCAAAAAGGTATACAGTGCCTCAACAATATGTACGGTGAGTACACGGTTATTGGTGCCATGCTTCTCTGTAATGGGCAAATTGCATTTCTATACACATGTTTGTGCAATACTTGTGCCAGTGTGCAGATTCTTGGTTGCATGGCTGTATTATGCTGCAGTGGTTGTGGCCAGCCCCTAGAATCTTGGGTGTATGGCCTCTGGACATGCACCCTAGAGTCTAGGGGCTGGTCACAGCTTCTGCAGCATAATACAGCCATGCACCCAGGAATCTGTCCAGAGACCCCCATCCACACACATAATCCAGACACCCGAGTCCCTATCCACTTCTCTACACATACAATTACTCTTCTTGCAACTAGTGGCCAGACTGTCATGCACCCAAGACTCAAGGGGCAGGCCACAACTATCACAGCATAATGCACCCATGCACTCAAGAATCTGGCCACTGCCCACAACCTACACACACAATTGCAGCACCCTAGGCCCTGTCCACTTTTGCACACATACTATTACAGTTCTTGCATCCAATGAGCAGACTCTAATGTACCCAACAAAGTAGGGCTAAGCCACAACCGCCACAGCATAATAGAGCCATAAACCCAAGAATCTAGCCAGTGGCCACAACCCACACATGTAAGGCAGGCTGCCTGAGGCCCTGTCCACTTCAGTTCACATACTATTACAGTACTTGCACCCAGTGCACAGACTCTCATGTACCCAAGAATCCCAGGCAGTCCAATAAGCCAGCTTCCACAAGCCATGTCCACCTCTGTACACATACCATTACAGTACTTGCAGCCAGTGGGCAGACTCTTAGGTGCACCCAAGAGTCTAGCAGCTGGCCACAACCATCACAGCATAATACAGCCATGCATCCAAGAATCTACCCAGTGCTCACAACTCACACACATAAACCAGCCGCCTTAGGCCCTGTCCACTTCTGTACACATACTATTACAGTACCTGCAATCAGTGGGCAAAATCTTGCCACAACCACCACAGCATAATACAGCCTGTACACACATCCTCATATCATCTACATTCCACTCCCCTACCCTATTGGAACCTGCCTGCAGTCACCCGATAAGTTGCTCGCCTGGGGACCTACACATGAACTGCTGCGGTGCCCACGGACGGCCACGGACACAACACTGTCTTCTTCCATCTAAACAAATACATCATATGAATCATATTTCACTCCCCCACCCTTTCCAGCCCCTCTTCCCAGCACCAAATGCCCCAAAACATGTTTTCGACAGATATCTGCAGATACAACTGGTAGCCGTTTTGGGAAAATGTGATGCACATCGTGCTTCTGTCCAGCCAATCAGCAGGCACGATGGATGTCTGCGGACTGAATGCAGACCGCCGAAACAAGCAGAGTCCTTTTCGCGGAGTGAACAGGGAAATGGGTCCGGGAAGCGGACCCAGATTTCACTCATTTTTTGGCACCTACGTTTTGCCTGTTTTAAAAAAACTACTGGATGGATTTACACCAAATTTACAAAAGCACACTTTTGGGACCAATCCAGCACTCCGGCTGCAAATTTGGTAAAAATCCATCCCGTGGTTTGGGCTGTAGGTGTGAGCAAATTGTTTGGGGAAAAACATATTTTTGGGACCCCTATAACTTTGCCCCCCTTGATGAAACCTCACCAAACTTACCAAAAACATTCTGAGCTGGCCATATATTTTTTTTGTGCAAAGTTTAGCAAAGATTTGTCGAGAGGGAGCGAAGTTATAAGCTGCCCGTAAAGTGCTCTTCCTATGAGTTAAGCAACTTAACCATAACTACACGGCCGCTACCGCAGGCCATGTAATTACACAGCCTGCAGTAGTTATGGATAAGTTGCTTAACCCATAGGACCATCTCCCTTTTTGCCACTGAGTCAGATTGGAAAAGATTGGAAAAGATAATGATGGTGTGAGGAAAAAGTTGCATTGGTTTTCCCATGTCTTGTCTCATCATTAAAGTAAGGGACACACATCATACATTCCCTAATTCATTGCCCCCACAATGAATAAGTATGACGTCTGGCTGCCCTGTACTTCTCAGACAAAACAATTTTGGAGAAATCTGGAACCAATGCATTCCCCACAATCCAAACCATTTATTTGTAAAATCTCTCCAACCAAGGCCCATGTTAATGTTTTGTTTCTCACAAAAAGCAAGTATTCAAAACAGCCAACTGTCTCTGATCAGCCACCAGCCATGATATCTACAGTCTTTCTCTGTCGCCAGGAACATGATTACTAGTTTGAATTTCTATTAGTTTGTAGGAGCAGGGTATGTATGATGTGTGTGTTTTGGAGTTTGTAATTGGTTGATGGTACTGTTGGAATTATCCATGGCTATCCAGTAGGTACTCACTGCGCAGCATTGCTACCCGCAGGTAGATTTAGACCCCTGTGCACCTGTGGCTATATTAGGGCAAATGGAACATTGTGTGTTTGTGTTTTCATATATTAGAATTAGCTACGGAGGAAGAGTACATGAGGAGAGAAGATGCAATGTTTGTTTTTACTTTCTGATTTGTTGTTCATTGTCTGTGTGGAGGGTGGCTGCTGCTAGGATGTGAAGTACCTCAAATGCTGTTAAATCATTGAATCTATAAGAGAATGTCTTTTTTAGTGATGTTTCTATATGCCAATATAAATGTAGATTATATTTTATCATTGTATTAAGAGGTGTTCTACATAGAACATGTGTGTTGCTTGATGGTGAGGTGTAGTTTTAGGAGATTGTGCAATATTTGGTGTTATATTTATGGTTTGATTGGATATTTCAAACATGCAGCCAATTTCAGAAGGAGAAGATTTTGATTTTTCAAAAAACAGTGGCAAATTTGAGAACTTTGACAAACAGGGTTCATAGTGATGTTGAGGACATAGGTGATGTGTTGTCAAAGCATAGGCTTATAAAGTTGTTTTGGTTCAATAATATTATTTTAGCTGAGAGGTTTCTGTTGCAATTGTGGAGAAATATTTTTGAAAGGGAGCACAGGTTTTTTCTCTTCGGGAAATGAAAATGAATTAATCATCTAAAGAAAGAGTAATGTTGCAAGATTTCTTTAATTTGTAATGGAGGTGAAGAGAATTTCTCTGATTGAAAATAAATGTGTTGGTTATATATTGCTAAAAGAACCCAAAGGCTCTTTTAGGAGCCAACCAGAGGACTTTTTAGGTACATTGGAAAAGGTAAAAACCTTTGATGACTTAAAAAAAAATATCTGCAGTTACGGCAGCAGACAATGAAACGTTTATTCACTGTCAGATGGATTATAGCCGTAGATATCACCAGGCCAATGGGACATTGTGTATTTTAGGTGGGTGTAGTCACGTCTATGAATATTGCCTTAGCTGCGGGTATGGCGATACCAATTGCTGTGCATGGATCATGTTCATTCATTGATTTTACACTACAAAATTTTACATGTGCTCATGATTCTATGGCCTCATGTGCACCTTTCTCTTGTCTCTTGTCACACATTATTAATATGTCTTTTTGAACCTGTAAAAATGTTACGGGTAGCCGTGTCTACTGGCGGTTGACTCAATCCATGGCTATGAACTATACAATTGTATGTCGTACTTTCCGGCTCACTTTGGTAATCACGGATATGAACCCACTAATTGTACTCGCGGGTATAGCTATTTGTATTTTGGTGCAAATGCAGAATCCGATTGAAATCTGGATGAGAAGACCTAAATGTGTAGTGTGTGTTTGCTTTACTTCCTGTTCTGGCCTATTCATGGCATGCTTCCATCAAGATTTAAAGATGGCCGTCCTTAAACAAAGCTGATATGTCCTACCCTGAGGCAGGCTGATGCTGCTGTGATTGGCTGATGTCCCTCTTATCACTGCCAATTGGAAGCCTGGCAGGCAAACACCAGCCCCCCAGGCAAAGACCCCACTACTAAGGCTCCTCTCTGGGCCTTTGCCACTTCCACTTTGCATCCCCCTCGACATCAGAGACTGAAGCTGGTCATCTATGGGCTGCTCAGAGCCATCCCACATCACCATGAGGCCCGGGCGAGCAGATGGGTCCTGCCCCATAATTACAGAAACAGGTAGGCGTGAAATGGGCTCCGAAGTTCGTCAGTACCTTTTTTACTCACATTGAGTGCCTGCACTACAATTGCAGAATCCGATTGAAATATAGATGAAAAGACATAAATGCAAAGTGTGTGTTTGCTTTACTTCTTGTTCTGGCCTATTCATGGCATGCTTTCATCAATATTTAAAGACGGCTGACATTAAACAAAGCAGCTCTGGCTTACCCTGAGGCAGCCTGATGCTGCTCTAATTGACTCGTGTCACTCTTATTTCTCCTAAGGCTCCTGTCTTGGCATGTCTGGGCTGATGAGGGCCTGGAGAGCCACACACTGGCATCTCAAACCATTAGCCATCCCCCGGAATAACTCCTGGTCTGCTCCACTGATACAGGTAAAAAAGCCACCTACGATCCATTCAGTCATGAAAGTGAGTTGGCTGACTTCCATTACTAACTCTCATGAGGCATCGTCAGTACTTTTCTCCTCCTCTATCCTCGCCTAACGTCTTTCCTTTCACTGCATCTATTACTTTCTCTTGTGTTTTGCATTACCTGTGCACCATCTGCACTGATTTGTTTGCTGCATTCATTGAAAGTAATTTTTTGGGTGTGCTTTAAAACTGAATTTGGGTGTTTTCCATTACCTATGCGCCATCTGCACCGCCTAGTCTGCTGCATTCATTTAAAGTTGTTTTTGGTGTGTGTTTTTAAAACTGAACTTGGGTGTTTTGCATTATTTGTGCACCATCTGCACTGATTTGATTGCTGCATTCAAAAAGTTGTTTGTGCGGTGTGCTTTAAAACTGAATTTGGGTGTTTTGCATTACCTGTGCACCATCTGCACTGCCGTGTCTGCTGCAATCATTTAAAGTCGTTTTTGTGGTGTGCTTTAAAACTATAATTTGGGTGTTGTGCATTACCTGTGCACTACCTGCACTCATTTGTTTGCTCCATTGATTTAAATTCGTTTTTGGGGTATGCTTTAAAACTGAATGTGGGTGTTTTGCATTACCTATGCACCATCTGCACTGCCTTGTCTGCTACATTAATTTAAAGTCGTTTTTGGGGTGTACTTTTAAAACTGACAGAACCTACTAGGCCCCTATTGAGTTCTGCCAGAACTGTGCAGTGCTTCGTCTCCTACCTCATTCTTTGGCTAAACCCTCTTCCCTCCTATGGCTCTGCTTGTCTCTCTATATTCTCTAACTGCTACACTATCACCTATCACCAAGTCTAGCAGGAAAAAGTACACACAAAGCCATCTTGAGTATAAACCCTGGACTTCCCATTGCATACACCTATGTCAGTGCTTTCGCTAGAGAGGTTTTCACTGATATCCTTTTCGTTGTCCCTTCTCTGGTCTCTGGACCCACATCTTATCTCCTCTCTCGCTCCCTCCTCACACTCCTCCATTAACAGTGGCACGAAGTGGGAGGTCCTCTTGGCTGGCTTTGCATCATCTCGTTGCTTCGTTAATGTCTATCACACTGGCACCATTCTGGTTCAGGGTCCACAACCCATCCTTCTCCTTTTTGACCGTATCTTACCTTCTCTCATTAACTTCCTTCCCTCGCCTTTATCTCCCCCTTCTACTCTCTCTCTACCTCGTCTGAATGGTGTACCATGCCCTTATACACCTCCTCAGAAAATCTTAAAAAGCACTGACGACCTCCATCTGGCGACTCTTAATGCCCGCTCAGCCAACAAACACTCCTCTGACATCTGTCTCCTTGAAGACATTGACCTCAATATTCTCGCTTTTACCGAGAGTTGGTTCAATGCCAGCTTGGTCATTGCCTTTGACTCCCTCCTCCCTGACAGCTTCAAGATTATCTCCAAGCCTCAGCCTCACTGGCGGGAGGGTTGCCCTAATATTCCCTAAGTGGGTTTCTGCTTCCATCTTACCTACCAAGACCTACCCAGACCCATTCCTCTTTTGAAAACCTTGTTTGCAAGTTGGTCACCTATGCCACCTCCACCCAACCATTGCTACCATCTACCACCCTCCAGGCACTACCTCTATATTCCTCTCTGAATGGGCTGGCTTCTGCTATTCTTTACTTTCTTCCACCTCTAACCTTCTCCTCTTAGGTGATTACAACATTCAACTGCACTCCCCTGGCTCTGCATCCGCTCTAATCACTGAGCTCTGATCCTCACGTTCCATCTCCATTCTCCCTTCTGGACCAACACACACAGCTGGGCACACTATGAATGCCCTCTTACACTCTAACCTCTCTTTCTCCTTCCCACTAGTCACCCCTCCCTCCTGGTCAGACCATTCTCTCCTCTCCTCCCATCTGGGTCCCATTGGTCCTCTGTCCGCTCCCCCAAAAGTTGCACCAACCTCGTTCACTACACCCGCCCTATGAAATGAGTGACTGCGGCTGCTTTCGCCCCCACCTTAGTCTCCCCTACCCTTCCCACCTCTGACCCTACCTCTGACTCTGTCCTCAGCAATCTCCATCTTCCCATCACCAACACTCTTGACATTCTTGCCCCAGTCATGAGGATCCATCTGAAACCTGCCTCAAAGCGTAACACTTGGTACGACACAGAACTTGCAGCCCTAAAACGAAAGTGCAGGGCTGCAGAATGGAAGTGGCAATCCTCAGGCTCTTCCTCTAACAATCTGGCCTGCCACCTGCTCCAAAGGCAATACAGACTCACCATCCATGCAAAGAAAAGAGCCCACATTCATGCACAGGTTTTGGAGCATCAAATAACACGGCTTGAACTTTGCCACCAAGGACATTCTTACCACCCTTTCTACACTCCCTCACATCCCATCCCATTCCCCACCCACTACACCCCCTCCCTCCTCCTTCCTCATTTTCTTCCTTCACTCCTGTCATACATGAAGAGGTTGCCAGCTCTATGAAGGTCTCTTCTAAACAGGTCTCTCCTTGCTCATCCAGGACCATCAAGGATAACATTGGCTCTCTTGCCACTGCTCTTGCTGAGTTTTGCATTCACCATTTTATCACTGATATTTCCCCTCCCCCTTAAGGACTCCCTTGTGCGCCTACTCTGGAAAAAAACATCCTCTCACCCCCTTACTGGGGAAGCTAATTGAGAAGCTGGCCTTCCCCCAACTTAACTCCCACACTGAACTTGCTGGTGGCCTCCACGACCATCAATCTGGATTCCGAGCATCCAGAGGCATGGGCACTGCTCTTCTGAACACCCATGAAGAACTGCTTGCATTTCTGGACTCCAACTCCCCAGCTGTCCTTATCCTTCTCTATCTCTTCTCTGCATTCAACACAGTTAACCATTCCATCATCATACAAAAGCTCCATGATACACTTTGTATCTCAGAATGGGCACTGGATTGACTGTCCTCTAGCCTCACTAACTTCTCCTACCAAGTCTTCCTAGGCCCCTTCTCCTTTCCTACTTCAATCCCCACCTGTGGTGTTCCCCAGGGCTCTATACTCTCCCTGTGACTCTTCAACATCTTCCTTGCGCTCATTGCATGCTTCATCCCTTCTTTCTCCTCCAACTTCCGGTGTTACGCAGATGATGAACATCTATTCTTCAGACTTCATGCTGACCCTCTTGCTCCCTCCATCATCCCTGACTGCCTATCTGCCATCCAATATTGATACACCTCCAATGAGCTCTGCCTCAATGCTTGTAAAATGGAGATCCTTCCCATTGGGACCCCTCCTACCTCCTTCTTCCCTTCACTCTGGCTTTCCTCCTTGGGCTCTCCCCCTTCACCTTCAACTGAAGCCTGGAACCTTGGAGTCATCTTTGACTGGGACCGCATATCTCTGCACTAAAAAGTCTTCACTGGCTCCCGGTTCCTGCACAAATTAAATTCAAATCCCTCTGCATCTTCCACAATGCTGTCTGGGCCCAGGGACCACACTATCTTCATTTCTATCTCACTAAATTCTCTCCCTCCAGATCACTTCACTCCTCTGGCACCAACTCTTTGTGTGTAAAGCATTTTGCTTAACAGAGGGCATGGGGTCGCTAACTTTCCTGTGTGGGCTCCATCCTTTGGAATAGCCTCCTCCTCTCCCTGCGCCTTGAGCAGGATCTTCTCAAATTCCAGAAGCTCCTTAAAACATCCTTTTTTCCTCCTCCTTCTCTCCTCTGCTAATCCCACAGTAGCTGAATTGGTGGACGTGCCCTTATGCATCTTCGGGCCCTGACATCCCACACCTATTCTTACCAGCTCCTGTCTTCTACAGCACATTGCAGCAACACACCCTCCGCTCTGAAGACTTGCACTTACACATCCAGCGGCCCATGCTGTGTAGCACTCTTCATTCCTAGCACTTTGTCCTTGGCTCACCCACGGGGTCAGACTCCCCAGCACTTACCCCCTCTTCCCTGGTCCTTTCTGCACTTGTACATTCTGAATACTAACAAGGCATAGTAGGTTTGTCCCCCCTTCCCTACTCCCTCTTTGCTCCTAAATATTGGATTGTATTTGCAGTGCATTTTGCACTCTCCCTCCTATGGGCGCTTTGAAACAGTATGTTCCTATTGTATAAGCACCTAACAAGCAAACAAAAACTACATAAATAAATCAATATTATGTTATGTATGTGTTAGCACATATTTTGACATTTGTTTCTGTTTGGATGTTCTCATCTCAGGGCATGTGAGATTTAAAGTTGAAACCTTTGCAATAAGTGTTTTTCAGCGCATTTGAAAAATGTATGTGTAGCTGCGCCTATAGGGGATGTTAACTGTGTAACCCGGGTCATAGCCTTGGTTATGTAATCTGTCAAATTAAGGACATAATTGTTTTATTAAATTGTTTTTGCTGATGTTCTACACAGTATTCTTTGGAAGGATTGTGTTGGGGTTTAATGACTGTTATAGGCTGTAATATAAATATGTTAGGCATTTTACATGTTTGCTTTCTACAGTCCTCTTTTTGTGCTATTGAATTCTGAAAGCTGTGAAAGTAACCTATTTGTGAACTTTTGACATTCTGATTCCAGAACTCAGAGTGTGCACATGTTCTGTGTTTGGCTATTGTGAAGATCTATTCATTATTAGGAGCAGCTCAAGGTGAGTGATTGTGTGTGTTTTTAATATGTTTTGTATATTATGAATTGCTGTATTCCTAAGATAAATTAAGTATGTTTAGGTGTCTCATTTAGTCACGTTTATAAGTATTGTTTGGGAAGTAGGGGTTTCCATGTTTGTCTTCAGTGTTGTTAGGAGAGTGATGAAGCAATATAACATGTTATGCTATGGGTATGGGTGACAGAAAACATATTTTCAATTAAAGGTTGCTTCTCACTGACATTGGATGATGTGATATGAATGGGGTGCAATGGAAATCCTAATGTCAACCAAGCAGCATAAGGGCTTCCTTGACAAATATTGCAGCTGTGTATTTGCTTTGTATTTGGATATTAAGGTGTTTTCTGTGACCCTATATTGAGGATCTTCTACTCTGTTAGAATTGTGGAAGTGTTTGAATGTGCCTTTAAATTTGATAAGTTTTATGGGGCATTGCACCTGACAAATGCTAACATGGTTTTGGTGTTTGGCAATGTTATTTTGCTTATTTGTGGAGATTTGTGGATTCTGCTCTCCAACTGAGAAAGTTAAATTGAACTGGTACGTTTGGAGTGAACATTTCTTCTCTTGAGAAGTGGTTTGGGAATTTTACTGTGAAGTTGTGACTAGAGTATGCCAGGTATTTTTTAAAGTATTTTGGCATTTCAGGCAAAATACAGTAGGTAAATGGTTTGTGAGAAATTATGAAGCAAAGTGAAGAAGCTGAATTCATAGTGGATAAGTGAGCAGGGTCTTAGTTTGCATTTCACCTTTTATGCAGACAATTATAAAATGTGTTTGACTGTTTCTGTATAGGTATGAACTTGGAAATGACATGGGTTATGCATATATTTCTCTTAATATGTGCATGCTTTATTATGAATTGTTAGGTTATGGAAGAAGTGTGTACTGTGGCGTATAAGATTAGCTCACTTTTCATTTGGGTTTATCATTCAAAAAAATGTACCGTGTCAACCACAGATATATCACAACCTGAGAAAGTTAATGCCCACCTAGTGAAACTCTACTTTTCATATATTATGTGTGCTATACGAGTTTCTGAATAGCATCCCACATTACTCAAGAACTTAGAGGAGAGGTCTTCATGGGTCATTCATTTATATTGCAATATTTCCACTCCCATTTAATTGTTGGTAGTAATTTAGCAATAGTAATTAGCAACTATATTTGGCAGTTTCACAATTTGCGTGGAAACAGTGTGCTTTGGAATTGCAGGAACCTATTTGGGTTACATGCAATGCAATCTCATTTGTTATTACACAATGCACTGACATAGGGAGATGTAAAATTAATAGGGTGCATAGTATTTTGTATAGTTAAACAAGCAGCATTCATCTACCCTTGAACATTATTGCTACTGTGTTTGTGCTTTGAAGTTGGATAGCAAGCTTTTCACTATGATCCCATATTTAACTAATTCTGTGCTAAATCTGTGATGATTTTGAATGTGGCTTTAAATATGACAAGTCTTATGATGGACTGCAGCTGATAAATGGTAACTTATTTTTTTATATGTGGTAATTGATGGATTATGCCACGTTACAGGAAAGTTAATTTCAATAGATAAGTTTCCAGTGAATATTTCTTCTCTTTAGAAGTGGCTTGAGAATTGTACTCTGAAATTATGATTACAGCATGTCAGGTCTTACTGAAGAAATGTTCAGTGGGATGGGACAAGGGTATTATTGATGATGCTCGCTAGGGTATCTTTCTGGGCTTGCCCAAAGAACTTGGCTATTCAAAGCCTAGTAAGAGTGGGGATGGGTAGTGGAGGGAGAACATAAATAATGATATCCTTTGTTGAGTAGCAGTAGTAGTGATTAATTTGGAGGTGAATTGCAGGATAGTGGGTTAGTCCATTGGCCCTATGATGGTTGAATAGGTGCGAACAGGTGAGGTGCTTGACTTTGCATGTTCTTTGATGAGGACGCCTAAGGAGGACTGATTAAATGGGTGATGGGAGAAGCAAGGGTGTGGGAGGGCCCAGTTATGTGACAGCAGTATACTCAATGATGTGTGTCTGATGTTGGCCTACAGTTGTTAAGTAGAGGCTTGTTAGGTGTGAACACTGGAGTTTGGTGGATTAACTAAGTGACAGTGCATTATCTTGCAGCTCTCTTCTTTTATCATCTTACTCATGAATTAAGGACACAGCAGAGATGCATGAATGGCAGGTTGGTGCATTAAAGCAAAGATGTGTAGCAGATTATCATGCAACACCTTTATACATGTGAATTAAGACATTATGCTATTTTGTGACATGTTTACTGGGATCAGGCGTAAAATGCCCAGTTTGCACCTTTAGTTTAGATCGATACATCAATGTAAAGAGAGAAAAACATGTGCACTTCTTTAAAATCTCTGGTGACGAAATGTGTTTTGTTAAGTAGGATGACATATTTTTTGTAGGTTAGTCTCATATGAGTGGAGAAAGTGTTTGAAGGATTGCATGTAGCCTAAATAAGATGAGCAAAGTAGAATTTGAATGGATGGTAACTGAGTTTCCTAGATTGTGATGCATCTGTGGTTGGAACAGCACATTTTCAAGATTGTAAGACTGCATGAAACCTTAGGTAATTTGATAGGTGATAGTGAGCATTTGTTGAAGAGCCTTAGAAATCATGATAAGGGATGCATAACTATAGCATAACACGTGCTACTGTTTGAACCCTCTTCAGAAAACACTGAAATCAAATATGGAAAACCCTACTTTCCAAGTAATATCTATAAAGCGTATTAAATAACAAACATAAATATACTTAATACATGTTATGCAAAGAACAATTTATGTTATGTTTGAAAATATAAAGAAACACAATGACTGAACTTCACCATCACATTTTCATCTTTTGTAGTTTTCTTTTGTGAGTTGTCCTCATGAAAACATCAATAATGTACCATTAATAACGATTTGTGTGCAGGGAAGTGAAGTTTTGAAGTATGATATTTTAAAAAGTAGTGTTCTGAAATCTGTAGTTACAAATACTTTAGATAATACAACAATACCGGTAATCAAAAATACATCTAAAAATCTGCAATTTCTAATAGGAGATAATAATAATAATAATTAGGCATTTATATAGCGCTACGAACCCTCAGGTGTCTGAGCGCTGCTTATTATTACCCACGGTGTGTTGTGCTCATTTATCGACCTCAGAAGGATGAAAGGTTGAGTTTGTCCCCGCCGGGATTCGACCCTGCGTTAACAGGCTCTGCACAGATGTCAAAACGAGCGCTCTACTTGCTGTGCCACTTGACCGGCTCTGCACACTGAACACATTGATGGAAGCGAGAATGTTTATAGTGAATGAAAGGAAAGAAAAAATGATTAAATCTGTTAGTAGCTAGTCAAAAAACTAAGATTTTAGAAGAAAAGATTGCAAATGTACTATAAACTATATATAGGAAAATATACCACTGTCAAGTTTTTACAAATCTTTGGAGAAGTGTCAAACCAAAATCTAGATATGTGGTCCAGTGTTTTTTGCAAAAGAAAAAAAGTTGAAGTAATAATTAAAAAAGGTTTTCATATGAAAAGATGATTGTTCATTTTTGTATTGAATAAACTTAAGAAATTACTTAAGGTGTCTACAGCATTCTATACAGATATAGAAAGAGCTCATGTACTTACACGTGACAACTTTTGTGATGTGTAAATACAATACAATAAATACAATGTGTTGGTGGAGAGTCGAAACACACTTCCCATACAGAAACAATTTTTAATGAGGAGAGTTACATTCAAGGAACAAATGTTCCCCTAGATATTGATGACAATGGAGGTGGCTATGAAGTATGAAGTTCGAAATGGTGTGATTTCTGAAAAATAAGAAATCCTAAGGTCTGAAAATACAGAAATGGAAAGTTTAGGTCAGTCTAGAATAAAACCTAAAAGGCATTGGCCCTCATTACGACCCTGGCGGAAAGCGACTGACCGGACCGCCACAGCGTAAATAGCGTTTCCGCCATTGCACGATGGAGCAAAGTGCGGCCCATTCCGACCCATCGGGCACGAGCACCACGCCATGGCGGAAGTGCAAAGTCCGCGATGGCGGAAATGACCCCAAAACGGCCCACACCGCCGCCGTACGGCGCCCTAGGTGCAATACCGCCACCCATCATAGCGGACACCGCAGTGAGCGCCAACCGGAAAGTACGGCGACCGTAAATATACGGAAACGGAAGTAAAAACATGGGCCCGGAACGGGAAACAACACCCCGTACACCTATAAAACCACAAAATACACACAACCACTAAAAACACCACCCTGAGACACATCCCAACCCGTCATCCACCCTAGTGAAACCAAGAAAAATGGGAAAAGTAGCGAAGAAAGCGTGCGACCGCAAGCGGCAGGTCCACTTCTCCCGTGAGGAACTCACCGTGCTAACAGAGATCCTCCAGGAGAATGCCGCCGCCGTCTTCTCCACGCAAATGACCAGGACGGCACTTGCGAACAAGAAGGCCATATGGGCCCTGGTGGCACAGCGGGTAAGTGCGGTGGGGACCGCACCCCGCAACCCACAGCAATGCAGGAAGCGGTGGGACGACCTGCGGATACGCGTCCGTAGCATACTTTCTGCCAACCGCAACATTGCCACAGCCACCGGGGGAGGGTCGGAATCACCCATCAAGCTGACCCCCTGGGAAGAAATCTGTGCCTCCACCATTGGAATGGAGAGCATAGAGGGAGTCGGAGGGATGGAGAAAGGAGTGCAGACATCCGGAGAATCAGGTAGGTGGCCCAAATAAAACAATGCCAAAACCACAATGTACAATCATGTGAAGTACCACGTGCCCACATAGTGCAACAGAAACACATGGCCAGGAGAACGTCCACACACATTGGCCTGATAGCGCACTTTAAAACCACAATAAATACATAAATAATTAAAAACCCAAAAAACACCCACTACACGTGCAGCAGGCACACCCTAACTGCAGGCTGCCAAACAACTGCACCCTCACTCCACACACAAATGAAAGCACCTCCAAGGCCCCGACCCAAATCACCCTCAGGTACCACCCCAATGCATGTGATACATTGCCATTCCAATTCCCACAGACCCATTAATAACGCTCGCCCTCCTTTACTCCACCACAGGGTCCGATCCAAACGACGAGCTCCAGGACACCCCTACCAGCACACCTGCAAAGAGGGCCAAGACCGACGGCCAAAGACCCTCCACCTCAGCTGCACGCATCAAGACACGGCAGCAGCACATATCAAGTGGCAGCACACAGGAGGGAACATCAACAGGCACCCCAGCAGCCAGCATGCCCACAACAGCACCACCACAGGTCCCCCCAATGGATGCCACAGAAGGTACTGCCTCTGGTGGCAGCAGCACCATAGGTGACACCCCATTAATGGCAGCATGCTCCGACACAGAAGACGGGGATGTCGAAGTCAGATCCATCCATGACCTGTCCCAATCCCCCTGTCTGTTCCATCCCGTACACCATGAGGATACCACGCAGGGGCACCCACAAGACGACGACTGGCCATCCCCCACAAGCCCTGTGGCAGGGCAACATGAGGCGAACAGCCCCTCTGTGACACCACCGCAAATGGCCATGGCCCAGCAGAGGCAACAGTCCCTCGACCAGTTAATCGTGCAACAGCAGCAACTGGCCACGCTCCTCAAGGACCATGCCGATGGATGTGGGGGCACTAAGGCAGACATAGAAACATCAACTGAGACACTTAGGGCACAAATCGAGAGTAGCACCGAGAGCCTGAGAGTCCAAATGGAGAGTAGCACCGAGAGCCTGAGAGTCCAAATGGAGAGAAGCACCGAGAGCCTCAGGGGGGAACTGCATGCGACGTCCAAAGACGTATGTGCCGAACTTGCCGCAGTGCGCCGTGTGCTCACTGAGCTCATACAAACCCTTAGGGACATGCATGGACGTGAGCAGGCAGAGACATCATCCGTTGCAAGTTCCGTCCAGGGCAGCCCCCAACGTAGATCTGGGAGGAACCTGCGCTCCACAGGCAGGGGTGCCCCTGATACCCGCAGAGGGGGCTTGCAATAGCGACTGCCCACTGACAATGAGCATCTTTGGACACTGGTGTTCGGGGGGGAGGTAGGAGGGTGGAGGGGGTGTGTTGGGCTCACTTGGGTGGCGGGTCGATAGGGTGTTCAACATGATATCACATATGCCATAAACAATGCACGATCAAACAATGAGATGTGTGGACAATGATCTTTGTGTACTAGGCCATCATAGGCGTACAGTCCATTTTGTGCATGTACCAGACACACACAGTGCCACGAGTCCCGTGTCCATGTATCAGCCACCAGGCGTGAGTGCTAGAAGCATGCATCTATGAGATGCTGACGAATTTCACGGCCCTCCTGTGCCTCGCAGACTCCTTGAGGTGCTGCCACATCCCCACCCTCATCATGACCATCTTCAGGTGCTTGCAGTTCTGCGTCAGGGGGCATGGTTGTAGTCCTCCTCATGCTGGTCCCGTGGGTTCCGGACTGGTGTGAGGAGCCATCTCTTCAGTGGATATCCGGCATCACCTGTATGTGGACGATAAACGAATTATGTGGAATGCCATTGCTACGTACGCACCCCCCCCCTTCCTGCCAGGTCATTGCCGCATCACATACCCCACATCATCATGCATGAAATGAGACTCACCGAGTAGCCAGGATCTGTTCCCTGCGTGTCGCTCCATGTAGCGTGGTATTGTAGAGTTCCTCAAGACCATAGAATCATGGGTTGATCCAGGGAATCGGGCACAACAATGTGTAATGATCCTGTTGGAGTCACACACCATTTGTACATTCAGAGAATGAAATTGTTTCCGGTTGCGGTACTGGGCCTCCATGGCATGTGGGACGACCAATTCCACATGGGTGCAGTCGATGGCACCAATGCAACCCGGTATGCCGGCAAGTGCATGGAATCCCACTTTTGTGGTGGTAATTTCCTGCTCTGAGCGTGGTAGAGAGATGTAGTTGTCTGCGTGCTGCAGGAGGGCATCGAGCACTTGCAATAGTGTCCGTGAGAACAGTGGCTGAGAAATGCCATGCAACTGTCCGACTGTGTGCTGGTAGGTGCCTGTGGCCAGGAAGTGGAGTACAGACACCACCTTCAGTAGGGGTGGGATGGCGGTTGGGCTATCTATCATGCTGACAAGGTCAGCCTGTGTCATGTCCACAATGGCGGCTATGGTGTCCCGGTCCAAACGGTAGAGGGTGTGGATCTGCTCAGCAGTGAGGTTGAACGGATGTGCTCGGAGGCGTGGGATTGCGGGCTGCCTGCGTGGTGGTAGTGGCTGTGCTGGCAGCCCTTGCTGGCCCTGCCTTGCCCTCCTCCTCCTCCTGCGTCTCCTCCGTGCGGCCGGTTGTAGTTGGTGTTCGTCTTCTTCTTGGAGTTGGAGTACTTGCAGTGCTATCAGGTCCCCCAGGGCCAACATCGCGAGTCCTGCCGGTAGCATTTCGGAGTGGTTGTGGGAGGAGACTGGGCGTGCAATTTATGTGTTTTCAGGCTGTATGGCCTCCACCTGTGGTGATTCATTCCACCTGTGCAAGCTGCTCTCCCCTTTGGGCGAGCACGTCCCGCACACAACGCTGCAATTCGAGGAATGGCATCTTGCTATTACAATCATGTATTAGTACCCGATGGCCGTGTAACATTGGTTGATATGTTCATTCGGCTATGGTCCCATTGTTTCACATGCATTCTTTGCAGTCGCGAACAGACTTGTGAAGGGTCAGTGGAACGTAGTACTCGAGTAACGGTGGGCCCTCATGCATCACTGTACCGAGTTGCACCGACGGGTGGGGCGTCCCATTTGTGGGTGAAGGCAGTTGCCATTTTCACACACAGCCGCACTAGATGGTTTAATTTGTGATTTCAAGCGGCCACAGATGCCTTTTCGACGTGATGTTGCAAATGAGGAATTCGAAGGGCGGCGCTTTCGGACTTCAGCTAGCGGCGAGGAGATGCCCACAGGTCTGACTGCAAATATAACGTTCTATTGTTCAGTGTCCTTGGGACAGGGGCCATGGCGAGGATGCAATGATTGATATGAATAGTTTGGGATGCGCAATAGCGAAGTGGACGATGAGGCCGGACGTTCCCAAATACATGTTACTTCACAACACTGGAATTACGGGCTGGGGCACAGTGGATTTTGCAGGCTGCATAACGCACAGACTCAATGGAATTCTCACATGTTATGTGAGTATGGTAACAGGCGTTCTCATTACGGGATGAGGGAATGATGAATGGATGCATGGGCAGATGATTTGATACGGTGTTTGCCATGTACAGGGCTTCTTAGAATCTGTCCGCCTCCCCTGCGCTATGTGATGCAGGGCTGCCATAGTGGGACCATCGTCTATCTGGCCTTGTTGAGCCCTCCCTGTCTCGACGCGCCTTCAGACACTTGTGTCCATGCACGTTACCAATCCCATCTGATGGATTCTGTTTTCACAGACGCATGCACAGGTACACTCGTTTGTGATGGTGTTTTCACCTCGATATGGATAGTTATGAGTCGCAAGTGGTTTTGGGGTGGTGATGATCCTTTGGAGTGGGCTTGCATGCATATGGCTGTGGATTTAGTGTGATCATTGAGGTGAGTTGTTCGGATGTAGTTCTGATGGCCATTCTATTCTTTTTCTTTTCTTTTGGTTGACAGGTATCTCCTCCCCTTTTGCCACTGCCATCTGTATGCCACTCCTGCAGATGGCTTTTACTCCCGACACCTGCTGCTTCGTGTTAATCAGTGGAGCAGCATTACGATCTTATGGGACGATCGCCAATGGGCCACATGCCCTTACGCAGTACTAGTGGCTCGGAGCAACATTTCGGCCTTTCAGCTGGACTAGTGCCTCCCTATTGGGACGGCCCTGCGGTTCTAGGCGCTTCCATGTTGCCTTTTCGTACGGAATGTAGCCCCTGTGTACCATGAGGGAACAGGGCGTCACACAGGAAGTAGCTGGTCATTTCTTGCGGATGCAGCCCACAATGGTGAAATGTGTTTTGGAGTTCATGGCCTAATGGCTGTATGGGCTTGGTGAATCTGTTGTGCATTAAATTTCTATTCTGATATGGGCCGTGTAGCGTTCTTCTTTGCAAGTGATGTGGCATATTCCTATTTGGGGAGCGATGTATTGTGAGGAGATCTGCATTGGGTTCCAGCTTCGGAGTATAGTTGCGTGGTACTGTGCTGGGCGCGTTTGCCTACGAAGCCCAGTGAGGTCAGGGGTGAGGGCTGCCAATATGACTGTTTGGATGATGTCATGCTCAGGGGCGGGGGATTAGGTTTTGTGTAACAGATGCCGGTCAGCCAGGTGGATTGGTGGAATGATGTGATTATCGGAATTATGCTGCCTGTGTTTGCGTGCGTTTCTTGGTGGGAGACTGAGGTCATGTCCATTGGTATAGCTTCTGTATTCGTGCCATCTGTGCCCTGCAGCTCCCATTGGCCCCTCTTGTGATTCTTTTGTTCGTTGGCATGCATGGGTGACTTGTACATTTCACTGGTTGCATTGTGACTTCGTTGCACCTACGGGGAGTTGTACTATGTGGCCAGGGAGCGGTGTACAGGCACTCAGTGGGGCCGTTTACGGTTGATTCGCGATGCCGTACTTCTCACCATGGCGGAATGGTACTTTCCGCCGTGCTTGATGGCGTTAGGTACATGTCCGCTAGGGTCGGAATTCGCGTACCCTTGCGCCATGGTGCTAATTACGGTTTGGCATGGCGCGCGCGCGCGTACTTGGTGCAGTTAGCGTTGGCGTTCACTACGGTGTCGCTAATGGCATCGTACTTTACGGTGACGGGTCATAGTCGCACCGAGCGCTATTCGATGGCGGTATTGCATTTCCGCCATCGTTTTTCTGGGTCACTCTCTAGCTTGTCTTGATAAAAGTAGGTGTAAGAGTCTGTTTCATCGTATATGGATGCTGGCTGCACATCATACTAAAATGAGATACCTTCTAGTTAAACTGTGTAAGTGCAAAACACCAAGAGGGTAATTCATAGAATTTCGCAGAAAAGTGTCGCAAGCGGCTGGCGCAGAGTGTCCGCGTGCGATTGACTGCGCCAGGCACGTGCGCTAAAACCGATTTCCGCGCACAGAGTATTCATGGATTTTAGGCTTCCAAACCAGCCGTGGCGCAGAGAATCGCAGCGACCCTGCAGCAGCGCCAGTAACGCCCCCAAGAACGCCCTCGCGCAAGGAAAAGCCATCAAAATCGCTAAATCATCGCAAAGGGCTGCGCTAACCCTGGACCAGTTCACCGGGCTGGCAAACAGCAAACGCCAAGCGGGGAACGTGTATTTCAAGGGTGCGCGGGAAGTTCCACACGCGATTGGCCCCGTGCAAGCAGGGTACGTGTATTTCAGGGGTGCGTGGGAAGTTCCACACGCGATTTCAGCAGGGTACGTGTATTTCAGGGGTGCGCGGGAAGTTCCACACGCGAATGGGCCAGTGCGAGCAGGGTACGTGTATTCCATGGGTGCGCGGGAAGTTCCACACGCGATTCCATCAGGGTACGTGTATTTCAGGGGTGCGCGGGAAGTTCCACACGCGAATGGGCCAGTGCGAGCAGGGTACGTGTATTCCATGGGTGTGCGGGAAGTTCCACACGCGATTTCATCAGGGTACGTGTATTTCAGGGGTGCGCGGGAAGTTCCACACGCGATTGTCCCAGTGCGAGCAGGGTACGTGTATTTCAGGGGTGCGCGGGAAGTTCCACACGCGATTGGCCCCGTGCAAGCAGGGTACGTGTATTTCAGGGGTGCGCGGGAAGTTCCACACGCGATTGGCCCCGTGCAAGCAGGGTACGTGTATTTCAGGGGTGCGCGGGAAGTTCCACACGCGAATTCAGCAGGGTACGTGTATTCCAGGGGTGCGCGGGAAGTTCCACACGCGAATTCAGCAGGGTACGTGTATTTCAGGGGTGCGCGGGAAGTTGCACACGCGATTTCAGCAGGGTATGTGTATTTCAGGGGTTCTGGGGAGTACTACACGTGAATTGGCCGTGTGGGTCCTCCCAGGTGTACGCTCCACAACCTCCACGGCCCCTGCAGGCAGCCCACACCACGGGGGACTACCCTGCACCCCTGCTCATGTCCCGCAGGCAGCCCATCCACCATGGGCATGCTCCCCAGCCAACCCACATGTCACCTTGCACTACTGATCAACTATGCATGTCTCCCACCACCCCCACCCCCCAGCCACCATGGGCACCCTCCACCAGGCCCCCACTCATGTCTCCCACCACCCCCACCCCCCAGCAGTGCAGGGGCACCCTCCACCATGCCCCTACTCATGTCTCCCACCACCCCCACCCCCCAACAGTGCAGGGGCACCCTCCACCAGGCCCCCACTCATGTCTCCCACCCACCCCTACCCCCCCAGCCACCATGGGCACCCTCCACCAGGCCCCCACTCATGTCTCCCACCACCCCCACCCCCCCCCAGCAGTGCAGGGGCACCCTCCACCAGGCCCCCACTCATGTCTCCCACCACCCCCACCCCCCAGCACTGTGGGGCACCTGCCAGCAGGCCCCCACCCATGTCCAACTCATGTTCCCCACCACCCCCAGCCCCCAGCACTGTGGGGCACCTGCCAGCAGGTCCCCACTCATGTCCAACTCATGTACCCCTGGACCCCCACCCCCCAGCACTGTGGGGCACCTGCCAGCAGGCACCCACCCATGTCCAACTCATGTTCCCCACCACCCCCAACCCCCAGCACTGTGGGGCACCTGCCAGCAGGCCCCCACTCATGTCCAACTCATGTTCCCCACCACCCCCACCCCCCTGCACTGTGGGGCACCTGCCAGCAGGCCCCCACCCATGTCCAACTCATGTACCCCTGCACACCCACCCCCCAGCACTGTGGGGCACCTGCCAGCAGGCCCCCACCCATGTCCAACTCATGTACCCCTGCACCCCCACCCCCCAGCATTGTGGGGCACCCTCCACCAGGCCCCCACTCATGTCTCCCACCACCCCCACACCCCAGCAGTGCAGGGGCACCCTCCACCAGGCCCCCACATGTCTCCCACCACCCCCACCCCCCGGCAGTGCAGGGGCACCCTCCACCAGGCCCCCACTCATGTCCCCTATCACCACCACCCCCCAGCAGTGCAGGGGCACCCTCCACCAGGCCCCCACTCATGTCTCCCACCCCCCCACCCCCCCAGCCACCATGGGCACCCTCCACCAGGCCCCCACTCATGTCTCCTACCACCCCCACCCCCCAGCAGTGCAGGGGCACCCTCCACCAGGCCCCCACTCATGTCTTCCACCACCCCCACCCCCCAGCACTGTGGGGCACCCTCCACCAGGCCCCCACTCATGTCTCCCACCACCCCCACCCCCCAGCAGTGCAGGGGCACCCTCCACCAGGCCCCCACTCATGTCTCCCACCACCCCCCGGCAGTGCAGGGGCACCCTCCACCAGGCCCCCACTTATGTCCCCTATCACCACCACCCCCCAGCAGTGCAGGGGCACCCTCCACCAGGCCCCCACTCATGTCTCCCACCCACCCCCACCCCCCCAGCCACCATGGGCACCCTCCACCAGGCCGCCACTCATGTCTCCCACCACCCCCACCCCCCAGCAGTGCAGGGGCACCCTCCACCAGGCCCCCACTCATGTCTCCCACCACCCCCACCCCCAGCACTGTGGGGCACCTGCCAGCAGGCCCCCACCCATGTCCAACTCATGTTCCCCACCACCCCCACCCCCCAGCACTGTGGGGCACCTGCCAGCAGGCCCCCACTCATGTCCAACTCATGTACCCCTGCACCCCCACCCCCCAGCACTGTGGGGCACCTGCCAGCAGGCACCCACCCATGTCTAACTCATGTACCCCTGCACCCCCACCCCCCAACACTGTGGGGCACCTGCCAGCAGGCCCCCACCCATGTCCAACTCATGTACCCCTGCACCCCCACCCCCCAGCATTATGGGGCACCCTCCACCAGGCCCCCACTCATGTCTCCCACCACCCCCACCCCCCAGCAGTGCAGGGGCACCCTCCACCAGGCCCCCACATGTCTCCCACCACCCCCACCCCCCAGCAGTGCAGGGGCACCCTCCACCAGGCCCCCACTCATGTCTCCCACCACCCCCACCCCCCAGCAGTGCAGGGGCACCCTCCACCAGGCCCCCACTCATGTCCCCTATCACCACCACCCCCCAGCCACCATGGGCACCCTCCACCAGGCCCCCACTCATGTCTCCCACCACCCCCACCCCCCAGCACTGTGGGGCACCTGCCAGCAGGCCCCCACTCATGTCTCCCACCACCCCCACCCCCCAGCAGTGCAGGGGCACCCTCCACCAGGCCCCCACATGTCTCGCACCACCCCCACCCCCCAGCAGTGCAGGGGCACCCTCCACCAGGCCCCCACTCATGTCTCCCACCACCCCCACCCCCCAGCAGTGCAGGGGCACCCTCCACCAGGCCCCCACTCATGTCCCCTATCACCACCACCCCCCAGCCACCAGGGGCAGCCTCCACCAGGCCCCCACTCATGTCTCCCACCACCCCCACCCCCCAGCCACCAGGGGCAGCCTCCACCAGGCCCCCACTCATGTCTCCCACCCACCCCCACCCCCCAGCCACCATGGGCACCCTCCACCTGGCCCCCACTCATGTCTCCCACCACCCCCACCCCCCAGCAGTGCAGGGGCACCCTCCACCAGGCCCCCACTCATGTCTCCCACCCACCCCCACCTTCCAGCCACCATGGGCACCCTCAACCAGGCCCCCACTCATGTCTCCCACCACCCCCACCCCCCAGCACTGTGGGGCACCTGCCAGCAGGCCCCCACCCATGTCCAACTCATGTTCCCCACCACCCCCACCCCCCAGCACTGTGGGACACCTGCCAGCAGGCCCCTACCCATGTCCAACTCATGTACCCCTGCACCCCCACCCCCCAGCATCCAGGGGCACCCTCCACCAGGCCCTCACTCATGTCTACCACCACCCCCACCCCCCAGCAGTGCAGGGGCAGCCTCCACCAGGACCCCACTCATGTCTCCTACCACCCCCACCCCCCAGCCACCAGGGGCAGCCTCCACCAGGCCCCCGCTCATGTCTCCCACCCACCCCCACCCCCCAGCCACCATGGGCACCCTCCACCAGGCCCCCACTCATGTCTCCCACCACCCCCACCCCCCAGCAGTGCAGGGGCACCCTCCACCAGGCCCTCACTCATGTCTCCCACCACCCCCACCCCCCAGCAGTGCAGGGGCACCCTCCACCAGGCCCCCACATGTCTCCCACCACCCCCACCCCCCCAGCAGTGCAGGGGCACCCTCCACCAGGCCCCCACTCATGTCTCCCACCGCCCCCACCCCCCAGCAGTGCAGGGGCACCCTCCACCAGGCCCCCACATGTCTCCCACCACCCCCACCCCCCCAGCCACCAGGGGCAGCCTCCACCAGGCCCCCACTCATGTCTCCCACCACCCCCACCCCCCAGCCACCAGGGGCAGCCTCGACCAGGCCCCCACTCATGTCTCCCACCCACCCCCACCCCCCAGCCACCATGGGCACCCTCCACCAGGCCCCCACTCATGTCTCCCACCACCCCCACCCCCCAGCAGTGCAGGGGCAGCCTCCACCAGGCCCCCACTCATGTCTCCCACCACCCCCACCCCCCAGCAGTGCAGGGGCACCCTCCACCAGGCCCCCACTCACGTCTCCCACCCACCCCCACCCGCTACCATGGGCACCCTCCACCAGGCCCCCACTCATGTCTCCCACCACCCCCACCCCCCAGCAGTGCAGGGGCAGCCTCCACCAGGCCCCCACTCATGTCTCCCACCACCCCCACCCCCCAGCAGTGCAGGGGCACCCTCCACCAGGCCCCCACTCATGTCTCCCACCCACCCCCACCCCCCAGCCACCATGGGCACCCTCCACCAGGCCCCCACTCATGTCTCCCACCACCCCCACCCCCCAGCAGTGCAGGGGCAGCCTCCACCAGGCCCCCACTCATGTCTCCCATCACCCCCACCCCCCAGCAGTGCAGGGGCACCCTCCACCAGGCCCCCACCCATGTCTCCCACCCACCCCCCCCCAGCCACCATGGGCACCCTCCACCAGGCCCCCACTCATGTCTCCCACCACCCCCACCCTCCAGCAGTGCAGGGGCACCCTCCACCAGGCCCCCACTCATGTCTCCCACCATCCCCACCCCCCAGCCACCATGGGCAGCCTCCACCAGGTCCTCACAATCCCCAATCATGTGCGTTATGGTCAGCCTCCACAGCCAAAAAGCCCTACCAAGTAACCCATTCACCCACATGGAAATTGAAATTGCATGTTACACCCCCAATGTTCATAAAGCAAATGAACCCATGTCCGTCACACACAATGGTTGCAATTGAATGGGAAAACACCCAACATGAAATTCATGAAACCAATGAGATGATACCACACAGTGAAGTATGAAAACAAAATTGTATTAAAAAAAAAATGGAAATGAAATGAAACAAACTACAATGGCAAAGAAAAAAAGAGAAGCTGCATGTCCGTCTAAAAAAATAAAAACTACAAATCCAAATCCAAAAAAATGTTGTCCAAAGTCACATCAAAAATGAAATCAATCCAATGGAGAACTATGTACAAAACATCCAAGGGTCCATGAGCCCAACTGAACTAAGGAAACCTACAAAAAACCCTAACTAAAATGCAACTATATGCAAAAAGTGGAGCAGTGTCCGTCGACTCCAAATCATAATAAGAAACAAAGGAAACCTAAAACTAAAGAACTATATACAAAGGCGGCGGGCAAGTCCAGCGGCTCACTCCGTGGTGTTCCGGGCCAGGGCATCATCGAACTCCTGTTCGATGTCCCGGAGGCGGTCCTGTTCCATGGCCCCGAGGGTCCGCAGGGACGACGCCGTGTCCTCCTCCAACCCCCTGCGAATTGCCTCGAGGCACTCGGCCCGCCTCAGGGCCCTCCGCATGGAGTTCTCCGCCCTGACCATTGTGAGCCGCGCCTTTTCCGCCCGCCGCCGCTCCGCACCTATGGCGTGGCCCAACCGCTGCCACACGGAAGACACTCTCTGTCCTGGGTCCTCCTGCCCTCGGGCCGATGCCTGCCCCTCCGATGTCGAAGGCCCCGAGCCTTCATGGCTCCCACCATGTTGCTGCTGCTGCTCTGCCTCTGCCCGTGCACTGCCTCTTGCTGCCTGCACATCCTCCGCCGGCTGGGGTGCAGTTGTTGATGTGGCCACCCCTGCTGGACCTCTGACTCCCGACTGTGGCAGGGATGCCTCCTCCACCAGCCTGGCCGCACCGTCAGAGGCAGCTCCACAGGGCACCCAGGTGACTGATGGGTGGGAAGATGGCACAGAGGACGACTGGCGCGTAGGGGGTCCAGTTGAGGAGGGGGTCGGAGCAAGCCCCATCAGACGGAGGAATCCGGCCTGGGTGACCTGTCCCAGCAGGCTGACGTGGTCAACGAGCCATTCGAGATGACGTGCAGTCTCTCCATGAAAAGACTGCAGGTCACCTCGCATGGCCCGTTGACGCAACGCCACACCAGCCAGGACAGGCTCAACCCGGACCTGGATGGCCACGTCCGCAGGCAGAGGAAGGCTAGTTGACGTCAGCTCATCCCCTGCCTGAAAACGGGTCTGGACGTAGGCATCCCTGCTGGTGCAAGATGATGCAGGGACAGGATCGGGGACAGGATTGCACACAGGCACCTCCGCGGCGGCCTGTGCTGCCTCCTGTCCCTGGTCCTGCACTGCACCACTAGCACCAGTGGGATCCCCACCTCCAGACCCCGTCTCTGGTGCTTGCACAGCCTCCTCCTCCACCAAACCCCCCACCAACCTGGATGACTCCGTGCCATCTTCCCCTGTTGGGCCCTGTGGGGTCCCAGCTGCCCCTTCTGCTGCCGAGGAGTCCAACTCCAACCTCCGCCTCTTGGACCTCCCCCCAGCAGCTGTGGCCTGGGACGCGGCACCGGACTCCTCACTCCCCGACGAGATGACAACACGGGAGGGGAGCCGGGCCTTGCGTCTCCGGCTGGCGGTCGGATCCCCGCCGCTGTGCTCCACAGCACCTTCTCCGCCCTCTTCATCAGTTGACGCTGCAGACAGGGAGAAACAAAACACAGGCATCAGGGCACTGTACAATGGACACATACACACATGACAGTTGCACATGAGTGGCATTGGCAAACCTCAGACATGTCATCACAATCCCCAACACACATGTCATTGCAACTCGCACACATGAGCCATACCACAGCCATATCGCAACTGCCACCACCATCCCTACACATACAACAGCATGAGCAGCCAAAGGTGAGTCAGACATCACATGCAACACAGGAAGTGCACCACACATGTACACACACCACCACACTTGCATGCATGTGTACACCTCTGCCAAGTGTCGCACTGTTCAGACGGGCATCCATGTCACATCTGCCAATCAGGCTTCCACATACCGCTGTCACATGCATCCATGTTGCATCACTGTTGCACCCTTGTCAAATACACACACATGCACATGTACACAGTGCTCATACATTCAGCCGAAAACAACATACATGCGTGACATCACGGACATGTCTACTTACATACACATTCATCCAAACATGTGTGCACGTACAACTGCATTTGGCATGCAAGCACACAAGCACCATCCATGTCTCACACATTACAGCCCTCGCATGTGTCAGCCCCACGGCCCTGTACACCCCCACCCATACTCGACCCCATACAAACAGATGCGCAACCTGCACAATACCGAATAATCACCACACGCACTGCTCACAATCAGGATGCATGTACACTCACCGCTCGACTTCAGACGGGTCTGCTTCTCTAGAACCTGGACGTGGAGCGCTGGGGATATGCGTTCCAGGACCCTCATCTGTTCTTCCGACAAGTGGCCCCGGCGCCCCTTGGCATCCGCTACCTTCAAGAGGCGCCGGGCCTTGTTCAGGGTCCTGGACCTGAAGTCCTCCCAGCGCTTCCTGACATGTTGTAAGTCCCGGACTGCCACCCCCTCCGCGTTGATGGCAGTCACGATGTCAGTCCAGATCCGAGTCCATCCTTCCTTGTCGGCGCGGGAACTTCCGAAGGGGGCATCATACTGCCCCAGGACTTGCTCCACCAGGACACCAACTTCGGTGGCACTGAAGCTGGTGCCCCTCTGCCTCTCTGGCCGGGGGTTGTCAGTGGTCACAGATGGTGTTTGCCCCGACATGACAAACCCAGAGGCAGGAGTGGGTGGGCAACTGGGTCCTGGGGCTGGGCTGTGGAGCGATGGAATCCCAGTCGGGAGTCTTCAGTTCCAGCAGGGGTGGTCACAGCAACAGCACCCCTGGCTGATGTGCAGGCAGCAAATGGCAGTGCACGTGGGCAGCAGGCAGTCAGGCAGCAGCAGATGGCAGGTGGGAGCGTGCTCGGGGCTCTGGGGGGCAGTAGTTCGGCCTTCTGGGCAGGAGCACGAACATGACTACCGATGCCTGAAAGATTAACGTTTACTATGTTCATACATACACATTTTCTCCTCCTACTGCATGCTATCAGGGGTGCACATAAGGGACACCGATCTCCATTCAAAAGGTTAAAGCAGACTCATAATTGTGTTTTCATGTCAATAAAAGAGCATCTGATATGGAAGAGCCTGTGTTCCAGAGTAAGAGACGTTGAACAAAGAGGCGCTGTCCTACCAGGAAATTAAGCACTTCCTTCATAAGATGACCAAGTGCTTCCTAAAACACCTTGCCATGGGTGTACTTCAAGTGTTCTCCTTTTCAGATTTTGGGTAAGGATAAAACACTAGATAATGCTTAATGATGCTACTTCCTGTGATGTCACGTGGGGGTGGGGCCAAATGATATCACTTTCTGTGATATTACACAGGGCAGAGTCAAATGACATCACTTCCTGTGATGTCACTCATGGAGGTGTGGCACTGCAATGTCACTTCCGCTAACCCTGGCATTTTGGTGAAATTACTTCCCTGTGTGAGATGCTGCAACAGGTGAAATAAGAAAAATAAGTTTTAGAGGGTAAACTTACCAATGTTCTTGCTACAATGCGAGGAACCAAGGAATATTTGTATAGGAGACACTCCGAGATTAGATGCATGATCAGAAACTAGGGCCTTCCAACTTGGTTTGTGACTTTAAGTTGCACTGAGTATGGTTGGGATGATCTTGCGGAGTGGAGTTGTAAAAGTAATCCACATAAAGATGACATACAACACATGACACCAGGAGAATTCTGTTTCATGGACCCTGTAAGTGTGTCATGGTTCTTTCATCACAGCATATATGACAAAAGCTGAAAAGAGCAATGCAGCTGAGGTATGGGCAGATTTATCAGCAGATACAATTCTTAGTCAAAAACTTCTAAGCTTTGGTCCGAAGATGCTCTCACATAGAGAGTGTGGTTTCTATGAAGCTGCAGAACAGCTTACTAGTTTGCCTCTGTATGGATGTAACATTAATATACTTTGGTTAAGTCTTGGCCCAGCTAGTTCAAAAAATCATATACAGAAGCATTTGAGTGAAATTCAGCAGTTACTGAAAACCAACTTGATTGATACAAATTATCTGGTCTTGGTTTATATGAAGTAGCCGAACGCTACTCATATCAATATATTAAAGCAAACAGTGACAGAGGACGGTTTAAAGTACTTGGATGTACTTGTTGTCTACTGAGACATGAGAAGGCAAGTCACATTGACCACATGAAACTGTCTTGCCAAACTGCAGAGAAAAAGGAATTATTGTATTTCTGTCTTTTGCAGTTGTTCTTCCCATGGCGTGCAGAGAGGGATTTGCTTGGAAGTTTTGAAACATTTGAGGAATAATTTTTTGCCCAAAAAAAGCTTATTTACATATTAAAAATGTGAGCAGTACTTGGAGTTACTCGAGAAATAACTACTACAAGAAGAATATTTAGCAGCTGAATTGGCAAAAGAGATTTTTGAGGGAAGTCAAGTGCAGCACAAGAAGTAGGAAATGTTCTCAGAAAAAAAAGAACTTTATTGTAGATTAAATAAGCATGGTGTCTAACTTGATGCTAGCTTTCATTCGTTTGCAAATGCAAGAGGTTTTGAAGAATGACTGCAATATTTTATTTGAAGGTAAACATGTACTTGTTTTTGGGGCCTTTTTACAATTAACTCTTGTGAAAGTTCAACCAGTTTTCAAAATGCTGCAATCTAGGTTACTGGCAATCTAAGTCTGCAAAAAGTATGGGAAGTATTGGTCTTTTAACCTTAGGAATTGTTTTTGAACTTCAAGAACTTAGCATTAATATGAGGCAATCTGCAGACTTAAAGTATGCAGACATGCTTGATGAGATCCATATAGGTGTTCTTTAGGAGAATGTGAAAGCAGTCTTAAAGGGGAGACTGATTTCTTACATGTTTCATGCAGATTGCAGTCTGTTTGATGTCATGTTGACTCTTAAGGAAATAAACATTTATTGTGTTGCTTTAATGTGCACATTTGCAGAGTGTATCAAGTTTACCTCTACAATGCTACTGTCAGAGAAGCAAAATATTCTGGAGATAAAATTGTATGATATTTTAGATGGTCATGTTAAGCCATTAGAGTTTGATAAGAGAGCAAAAGTTTGATTAGGTAAACTAGAGAATTACATTTCTAAAACAGCAGGTCTAGAAGCAGTTAAAACTGTGCATCAATGCAATGAATCGATGGGAAGAGTGATTGCATTTCACGCTTTTCCTCACAATACATATATTGAACATGTTGAAGTGAAGTTTGATCGTGTTTGAGAAACTCATTTGATTTCTCAGACCTCTGCACATTTAATGCTTTTTAAGAATACCTTTGTGCAAAGAGCACAGTTTTCATTGTGCTCTGCATATGCAATAACTATCAATAAATCACAAGGGTTGACTTTAGAAGCAGCACCTATTGACACTGGTTATACAGTGTTTAAAGGAGGACTGTCATATGCAGTTTTGTCACATGTGAAAAATATATATTTTTAGTACAGTTTGATGAAAGAAAAGTGACAGCTGACATGTATTGCATTGAAGAATATGATAGGTTATGTGTACTGTATGCTCCTCACCTGAACCTTATACCTGTACCTGCTAAGCTCTTAGCTAGGAAACATGAGGAGTCAGTGAAACTACATACAAATCAAATCATCCCTATTAAGACTAAAAAACAACAGACTCTACCAGAGTTGGAGAGTTGTTCAAGTATAACATACTCTCATTGCATATTTAGTACTGAAACAGCAGTTCAATGCTAGTGCAATCAAGCTTTGTCTATGTTGTTTCAAATGACTCCAATGATGCAAAAAGTAGCTTCCACATAAGACAAGCAGCTATGTGTGGAACTTTCATTTCATAAAATATCTGTGTATGAAAAACCACACAGTGCACATTCAGCAATGTCAATCTGAAATGTAGTAGCTGTTACAAATAGAAATCAACAATTCTCTTGAAATACCCATGAAGATAGTCAAGATTTTTGTAATGACTCTCTTTGATTTATTAGTACAGGAGTGTTAATCATATGTGTGCAGAATGTAAGAAAGATTACACTACTCTAGATCTTTCTGAAAGTTTTGTGCATGTTACTATCTCTGATCAGAAAAGTGTACATTTTTCTGATCTTCTAACTAAAGCAGTCCGTGAGATGCAATGCAGTGACCGTGGTTGTAATTTATAATCAACACTGTAAAATCTGTTTTTTAATAAGTATTTATTGATTATGTTTCAAACATACAATGTAGATGGTAGGATTATTAACACATCAAAGAAAGAAAAGAAAAAAAAATGCGAAAACACTTGGAAACTTCACCCTACTGCGGAAAATAAATTGAAACTAATCAACATTTCATAACAATATAAAAAGAGATCCTCTCAGCAAAGCAAGAGACTTAGAATAACAGAATTACAAAAGCAAACGCAAGCATGAAAGAGTTGTTCTCTATACTTAGAGAACTGGAAAATCCCATAACTCCTCAAGACAACTGTCTTAAAGATAAAAAATGGTGCTCTGAAATCCAGTATGCATTATCCAACAAAGTCCTTAACCTCCAAAAGAAAATAGAATTAAAGAGAGAGACATTAGCCACCTCTATATTGTCCAATACAATAACACCTCCCAAAACTAAACCTTCCACCCAATTCTACTTAACTTAAGTCTCTATAATAGAGGTGGAGAAAGTAATACTTGGACTGAAACCTTCCAACTGCAAAGGAGATCTTTGCCCAGCACAATTGATCAAAGATGCTGCACGGGACCTAGCACCTTTTATAACTAAGCTGATTAATGCCTCCTTTACCACCGGCACCATCCCGAGCAACTTAAAGGAATCATGAGTGCTCCCACTCCTCAAAAAGCAAACCTTAGACAAGGCTATACCTACCAATTATAGACCGATCGCAAGTGTGCTGTTCCTTCTGAAGATTCTGGATAAGGTGGCATATATCCAAATCCAGAACTTCCTTTAACTGAACCAGCTACTAGGCTCTCGTCAATCCGGTTTCCGTCCATTACACAGCACAGAAACCGCACTTATCGATCTGAAAGCCCAAATAGATAAACTACGAGACATTGGAAAACTGGCACTACTCCTTCTATTAGACCTAGATGCTGCATTCGACTTAGTGGATCACAAGGTTCTTTGTAACCACTTAGATACAGCAGCACACTTCTCCACTGAGGCAATAGTGTGGATCCAATCATTCCTTAGTGACCGCACCATGAGGGTATTCTCACCAACAGCAGCTGCGGACCCCATCCCCATCACTTGCGGCATGCCACAGGGCTCATGTGTTTCACCAACGCTATATAACATCTTCACTAAGCCCCTGTTTGATGACTTGGAACATCTGGGTATCACCTACACCAATTATGCAGACAATACCCAGATCCTCCTCCCACTCACCGGGGACTATGATGAGGACCTAGCAATGGTGAACAAAATCTACAGCATCGTTCAGGCATGGATGGCCACCCATGGCCTATGCCTGAACGATGATAAAACAGAGCTTCTCATCCTGGGCACCACATCCCTCATGAACAAACTAAGTATGAACTACTCTTCCTTCATCATCGATGAGAACTGCATCCAAGTAGCTAAGGAAGTAAAAAAGTTAGGTATATACCTTGACTCTACCCTATCATTTACCAAACAGGTAAATACTCTTGCCTCATCAACAGCTAACACATGTAAACTAATTAGAGGGGGAAAACAATTCTTATCTCAGAACAGTTGCCTAACTCTAGCCAGAGCTTTAATCATCTCTAAACTAGAGTATTGTAATGCTCTGTACATTGGAGCAACTAAATCCACCATCAACAAAATTCAGATACAGCAAAACAATGCTCTTCGAGCAGCACTGAACATTCCTAAGAGAGAACATATCTCGTAAACAAGAAGGAAACATAAATGGCTTACCACCTATGAGAAAATTAGACTTAAAACTGTGTCCCTCACACACAAATCCCTAAACAACAAAGCCCCACAATACTTAGCCGACAGATTCTCTAGAACAAACTCCACTAGACAAATGAGACTAGCAAACACCAATCGCCTGCAAGTACCCCGATTCAAACTCTCCACTATAGGCGGAACTAGCTTCCCAGTCAAAGCCGCTCAATTGTGGAACGAGTTACCTGTCACATTGAGAACAGAACAATCCTTTACCAAATTCAGGCAAAATGTGATCAGCTAGTTGAAAGCGACAAATGTTAAATTAATGTATGCATTTTCTCCCGCCTATTCTTTACCTATATGCTTGCCACAACTGTTATCTCTTTACTGTTGTTTTCACCTATTTATTAACTTGTTAATCCTTTCACATAAATGACACTCTGTAACCTGCAACCCTGCACCAAGCTGTATGTTTTTGTACCTCCTGCGTCCTTATAACCCAGGGTCCGGTGCGCAAAATAAATACTAAACAAACAAACAAACTTGCGTCAATACATTGCAACGTGTGGATACAAGTTTTGTGAAGGCAAGTAGGCACGGAGCCGCAGCCCGTGATATGAGTGGCTGAGACATCAGGCGTGAAGATGCATAGCGGCATTGAAGGAGCTTGTCATCCTTTTGGCTAATTTCACACACACAGTTTCTCATTGGCTCGTTTGATGGCGCATATAAACAGCCCATATGGGATTGGCTGTTAAAAAGAGGCACAAAACCCTGTAGCAGTGTCAACGTAACTTTCAAAGTGATTGGGCCTTCCATTGACTCAGTTACTTCCATGTGCTGGTGCGACTCCTCATTGGGCGATGTGATTGGTTAATCATTTAGGCTTCAATACTTAATTGCCCTTGGGAGTACGTGCATGTGCAGAAAACAGATTTCAGTTTGCTACACCGCGTAATCGTGATTACAACCCTCTCAAGAACACTTTTTTTCATATTTTCTGTCATTGCTTTTGGTCTCTTGGGGGGTGAAATTCATTGTAAGCCTTCAGGAACATTTAAAAGCATTGTCTCGATTTATCCATTCCTTTTTTACCTTCCTTATACCTATAGCTTTGGCCTTTGTTTTGTGCTTTGTTTTGTCAGTTTTTGGTTATTTTAGCTTGTTATATATTTCTTTTTTACTTTTGATATTAAGTGGCGGAGTCCTTTTTGTGTTGTGTTTTTTTTTACAGTTTTAATTTGTCCTCCCTAGTTAGCATGTCAATATAACTACAACCAGCAGTGATGATGAGGTGGTGTGGGTGGCTTCAGCTTTACCGATGCAGAAGAAGCAATGTGCACACAAAAACGCAGCTGACAGGTGGCAATATTTCTGTGTAAAGGAGTACAACAGCAAAAATGAGATTGAAGACGTCATGTGTCATTTCTGTGGTGAGGTTTTGCAGAGGGGACCTTCCCACAAGCCATCGTAAAACTTGGGGACATTAACCTTAATTCAACATCTTGTCCGTGTTCATTGGGATGAAGGGGACGAATCCTATAGGAAGGATCATTTGAAATATAAGGTCAAACCACATGGAGCAAGATCAGCAAAGCAATATTTGTCATCTGTGCCACAGAGTTCCAATTTGATTACCAATTATTTTCCACCAAGCAACACCCAACCTCAGTCCATCCTGCCTGCACCTGATCTTTCTAATTTTATCATAATGTGCAAAACCTGTTACAGTACGATCGAGGTGGGAGGTGATACCCAAGATGCTTTGGGCAAGGCTCCTTTTGAACCTACGACCAATTGCCAACCCTGTGTATATTTTTAATTGTCAATTTCGTATTACCCCATTCTTTAAACTTTTGTTATATGTATGAATCCTGGTGAGTTTTTTTCCTTCCAATTCCCTTCCTCTTTTTTCTTATCCCCCAAAACGGTCCTTTTAAGGGACAACTTTTCATTTTTTAAAATAGAGAATAAATACACATACTGTAAATATGGATCACCTTAACGTCCCTGCAACTAAAGTTGTTCCTTGAATGTATATATATATAAAACGGATTCCTACTCACCCAATTTCAATTTCAGGTACAAAATATGCAAGTCATACTAGGAACAACTCCAACTCACCCTACAATACCTGAATTGAACAACCAATATAACAATGTTTATTGAAATGATCCCTCCATACCTTATTCCCAGTTCGATCTGGTCACTAGCCACCTTTCACAAAGCTAATAAATCTTGCCAGGATCAATACTGAACCTTAGCAACTGTGTTAGAGTTTTGCTTGATGCGATAAAAGATTGGCACAAATACACAACACAACATGGCTTCCTGTCTAATTCCAAGTGCATCATAGGGAATTCAACCACAATTAAAACAAACAACCTGGTGACATTATTTAAAATGTAATTCGTGCAGAACCAGGACTATTGTGCTTTTGCTGGATTCTTGTTTGACAAAAAAAATGTATTCTGTATACCCCTTCCCCTCGACAAAAGGGGGGATACACAGAGATCTCTAGATGAATCCACCATCTAGCAACAACAGAGTTTATCTTGAATAGATTAAAATGCTGGTGTTTAAGTAATGGTGAACAATTAAGATATGGTACAACACCGGTGCTAAAATAATAGTGAATGCTTAAGTTACACTTTGACACCTGACAGAAACAGATAATTTTGTGAAAATTGTTACGAGAGGTAGGCAGTCCCTTCATCTTACTTATGGCTAAATATTTTTCCAGAAAGACATTTTTAACACTGCCCACATTCGCCTTACCCAAATTACTCAAATACAAAAAATCAGCCACATTCACAAAAACATGTACTTTTCCCACTTATTTTTTATTGTAGCCTATCCCAAGAATCTTTTGAGCATGCGCAGTTCTCCAGATTTTAGAAATTATTAACTTGGTCAAATATACATTAAAATTAATTATCATTTTTAGAAAAAAGCTCAGCTGCAGCTACATGAATTTGGTCCTCCAACACCACATGACATTAAACATTAGGGAAGAATTTAGGAGGGCCAGAAGTCTTTTACAAAAGGGGTTCTGAATACATTCAAAATGCTCACCATATTTAAAGCCCTTTATGCCGGTCCAGTACAAGGCAACAAATCAAATATTGGCTTCATACACATATAACATATACAGGCTTGGCTTTACATTTCTGTGAAAAAAATAAAATAACCTTAATGTCTTGCTTCATCCAGCTACATTGTTCGACAACATGTTTGCGGTTAGACACTAAACTACAAAACCTCAACCCAAATAAAGTATATTTATCCACACATGAAATAAAATGGTTGCCGCCATTGAAATACTTGCACTTTACCATTATTTTATTACAAAATTACATAATTGCCAGTTTGCTGTGGTTAATCGTTAACTACAACACACTCATGTTTTGTTAATGTATCTAAAGGTGGATGGCATGAGATAATATAGGAATATCAGTATTCCCATCTATTAAATGTATTCATTTTGTTAACTTATTTTTTAGTTTTATGATGTGTTAATTCATGGGGACTTGATAAAGAAAGGAAACTCCTGTCAGTCACAGTATGCCGTGAGTACTCATATTAAAACTATATGTTTATTAATTACTATAGAAAGATGCTGTCATTCTTTTGAAGCAAAGATTTGATCTAGCCTCAAACTTATTATCTCTCTACATCTAAAAGGGACATTTGTGGATATGTATGTGTGTCTGTTCAAAATGTTCAGCATACTTCCCATCATGCTGAAACCTGAAATTTGACATGTGGGTAGTTTCCAAGGTGTAGACAATGTAAAAATATAAAATATACATTTTCAAATGTTTGTTTTTTAAGCATTTTTTAAGCTGTCTGCAATGCTTTGATGTGTGTGTGTGTCTTTTCGAAATGTTCAGCATACTTCCCAACATGTTACAAACATCAAATTCGGCATTTGGGTAGGTTCCATGGTGTAGACACAATCTACCTTTGTCTTCTTTTTTCTAGTAGGAATAACTGTGCGAAGCACAGGTACAACTGCTAGTCATGCATACATGTCATAGCAAACATAGCATATTCATAAGCAAAGACAATTCACTAGTATGAAAGTCATTTACAAAAACACTTAAAAGCAACACTCTGTAATCCATAATACAATAAAAGACACCACATTCATAAAATGACCGCAAACAAGTTATAAAGTTCCTTAGGGCCTAAGCTACAAACTATATGTTTTGGACTGTTTCCCAGACCAAACTCAGGCCGAGGTGTATCAATTGCTTCAGATTTTCCTCAGGCGCATACACAGAAAATGGTGGAGTACCATATATAATGACATGGTGATATGTAAATTGAATTGGAGTATTTTTAGAAAATCTTAAATAAAGAGGATAATCTGTTCAACCTATGAAGCTGAAGCATACTTGGAAGATTTATTTACACAATTTAAATGTACCACTACTGCAGGTAACAACCTACCTAACTTAGAAAGGTGTCACCTACATCCATAACAATATAAACAGATGGCACAGTTCTCAGCACGCTGCAGCTGTTTATTTACAGCTCCTTGCACTCAGTTTCAATATTCACATTGTTGTGACCAAATGTAAAGGATCTTTCTTCAGCTCAAATAGAGTTCCGCAACGGATTGAGCAGGAGTTGTTGCTGCTGACTGCTTTCTTCAAGGGAACCATGCGGAGCTCCTTCCTTCCCAGAGCAATGCTTCTAAAAAACAAATCTGCAGTCCTGTAGTCATGTGTGCTGGAAGGGCCTGTGTCGGAACTGTCTGTTTCAAAAATGGCCACTCAGATGGACAAAGTCTGGGAACAATGGTGGTCCAAATACAGGAATCCTTCTAAATCTCAGCTTCAGCTCCACCAGGAAGAAAGCAGGGTTTTGGAGTGTCCGATTTGGTGTCACACAATACTTTATACAATATTTTATACAAGTGATTAGTGAATAGATTAAACAGCGAGGTGCTAGAACACAGTCTTGCTGTACTGCACATTCAATGGAATACGATGGAGTAAGCAAACCATCCATACTATAGCATACTGATGCAGTAGTCTTGACATGCAACAACATCAATACATTTTGTTTTAAAAATGATGTATGTGCAAAGCAGTATGAGCCTGTCATAGTTGGTTCTTATCCATTGAGCCAAAAACAACAGACAACACCATAGAAGCCACACAAAGGGTTCCCTTGTTTAATACATATGGATGAGGCTACTGAAAGGGTAACAGTTGAAGCCCATTGTGTTTCTACACCTGCCCTAAATCCCAATTCTATTGAAGAAAGAATATCTACTTCAGCGACACACTCTGCCATTCTTCTCAGTAATGCCTTGGCAAATATTTTAAAGAAACAAATGAGCAAGGATATGAATTTATAACTAGGGGGCAACAGACTGTCATCCTTCCTAAAAATTGGGAAAATATAGATTTGCTTAAAAACACTGGGACAAAATAACCGCTCATGGCATCTAGACATAAATATACATTTTCCTTCATTTTTCTAGTAGGACTAACCGTGCAAAGCACAGGTACAACTGCTAGTCATGCATACATGTCATAGCAAACATAGTATATTCATAAGCAAAGACAATTCACAAGTATCAAAGTCATTTACAAAAACACTTAACAGCAACACTATGTAATCCACAATACAATAAAACACACCACATTCATAAAATGACCCCAAACAAGTTGTAAAGTTCCATAGGGCCTAAGCGACAAACTATATGCTTTGGACTGTTTCCCAGACCAAACTCAGCCTGACATGTATCAATTGCTTCAGATTTTCCTCAGGCGCATACACAGAAATTGGTGGTGTACAATTTATAATGACATGGTAATATGTGGATTTAATTTAATTGGAGGATTTCTAGAAAACCTTTAACAATGAGGACACTTTGTTGAACCTATGAATCTGAAGCATACTTGGAAGATTTATTTACATCATTCCAATGTACCACTACTGTAGGGAACAACCTACCCAACTTGGAAAGGTGTCAACTACATCCACAGCCACATAATCAACTGGCACAGTTCTCAGCACGCTGCAGCTGTTTATTTACAGCTCCTTGCACTCAGTTTCAATATTCACATCGTTCCGACCAAATGCAAGGATATTACATCAGCTCACATACAGTTCCACAATGGAGTGAGCAGGAGTTGTTGCTGCTGACTGCTTGCTTCAAGGGAACCATGCGGAGCTCCTTCCTTCCCAGAGCAATGCTTATACAAAAACAAATCTGCAGTCCTGTAGTCATGTGTGCTGGAAGGGCCTGTGTTGGAACTGCCTGTTTCTAAAATGGCCACTCAGATTGACAAAGTCTGGGAACAATGGTGGTCCAAATACAGGAATCCTTCTAAATCTCAGCTTCAGCTCCACCAGGAAGCAAGCAGGGTTTCGGGGTGTCCGATTTGGTGTCACACAATACTTTATACAATATTTTATACAAGTGATTAGTGAATAGATTAAACAGCGAGGTGCTAGAACACAGTCTTGCTGTACTGCACATTCAATGGAATACGATGGAGTAAGCAAACCATCCATACTATAGCATACTGATGCAGTAGTCTTGACATGCAACAACATCAATACATTTATTTTAAAAATGATGTATGTGCAAAGCAGTATGAGCCTGTCATAGTTGGTTCTTATCCATTGAGCCAAAAACAACAGACAACACCATAGAAGCCACACAAAGGGTTCCCTTGTTTAATACATATGGACGAGGCTACTGAAAGGGTAACAGTTGAGGCCCATTGTGTTTCAACACCTGCCCTAAAACCAAATTCTATTGAAGAAAGAATATCTATTTCAGTGACACACTCTTCCATTCTTCTCAGTAATGCCTTGCCAAATATCTTAAAGAAATAAATGAGCAAGGATATGAATTTATAACTAGTGGACTGTCATCCTTCCTAAAAATTGGGAAAATATAGATTTGTTTCAAAACACAGGGACAAAAACACTACTCATAGCATCTAAACATTGCACAGTCATGGCATTGAAAATTATAAATTTGATTCATACAGTTCAAAGGATAGCATCTGTTCGAGGACTCTTGTTGAACTTACAGGAGGCAGGAGGCACGCTGCTATTCTCTCTTTCAAAGTGAATTCTACTACATCATTGTGCTCCCTTTTAATTAATTTTGTTTATTTAAAGTGAACCTCCCTTCCTTGTCATTTCGAAATACTCATTTGGCCTGGCTAGAATGTATGGGTGAGACATGTGCAAGCCAATGAGTCACTGGCATTCCCAGGTTTCTGTCACAAAGAGGACCATGGGTGACCAGTTCCCAGAACTGACGCCTATCATGTATTACAGCCACAACAGTGTTCCTTCTAACTCTCCTCTATAAATTCCTCCCTTCAGCGAAAGACATTGGGTGTCATTACGAGTTTCGAGGTAGCCATGGTGCTATTAGCACTTTGGCTTCCTCCAAAGCCGTGTCCGTGTTTTCTGAATGGGGACTTACTGGGTCATTCCAACCTTGGAGGACCCGGTAAATCCCCATTCAAAAAATCCTTCCCCATTCCCATTGGAGCCCCCACGGGGCTCAATGGGAATGGGGAGGGAGCTAATAATGGGCCCGTAAATTATGGGCCTGTTATTAGCTCCCTGGTCACTTAGCGGCTCCCGCTAATGACGGCTGGTTTTACTAGCCGGCCTTAGTGGGACCCGCTGAGGGACCTCGGAATGCAGCGGTAAGGGGTTAACGGCACAGGCATCCTTACCGGTGACGTTAAACCCTTACGCCACACTCGTAATGAGCCCCATTATCTTTGTACTCTTTCTGCTTAATACAAATCATGGATCTTGAGGAAATCACGCTCTTAAGTTCAGTGAGTAATTCACTATTGGCTGATTTACAAAACCTATCCATCCAGAATTTCTTAAACCTAAAGGACAGAGGCTAACATTCCCTTCTAAGGAGCTCCCCTATTTCATTTGTCAATGCCACACACATTTCAAGGAGGCATAATGTATTTGTATTGATCTTAAGAGACAGATGAATCAAATTGTGTTACAGATCAAACTATAAGTAAGGGTGTTATCTTTTAGAACCCAATCACACATTCAGTTGCATTAATATCCCACCAGGGTTCCTATAATTGCCCTCTATGGCTGAATTCAGGGAACATTGAGATACCAACATTTCCCATATTTTGGACAGGATGGTGTACTCACTGTCTAAGACTTCTATAGTTAATAAATCTACCACTCACTTCCAAAGGTAGACAACATAAAAAATGATCAATTGTTCAAGGGTCATGGACACCTAAAACATTTGTATTTACCTGGCTGATTGGATGGTTGTCTACCCAAAATCAATCCGGGGCCCACTTCTTTGTAGAACATGAAAACAAGACCATCTTTATCCATGCAACCATTAGCTAAACAAGCTCTAGGTATGCCCAGTGTGGCATCCTCCTCCAGTAGAAATAGCTTATCACATGCTGCAGCCCCAATCTTTGAATAGAAATGAACACATGACATAATGAAAGCAATATTCTCTATGAACAAAGTCACCAAAGGGTTAAAAGCTTCATGTATAATTAAGTATCATTATATGCAGATTTTAATCCAAAATCACCTTAACCACCAGAAAATCTGCCAATTTTACTGAAGAGTCACACTGAATGAAAACTTCCAAACAGGCCAGAAACTGATAAATACCCATCCAAATGCACTGCCCATCAAGTAACTTATATTCATACTAAGCAATGATTTGCTATGACATGTACCAAACCAACACAACTCACATTTTAGAGTGATTCCTGACAGAACGTGTACAGTGAGCTAAGCAACGTACAGGCCACTGCAATCCTGTGATTTGGGTTTTCCCATCCACTGACACTATCTGATTGAATTAAAGCATCCCCTAGAGGTGGTGGAATAAATAAAGGCATATGACCTCTTATATCAGCATTATCGGTAGGATCCTCATTAATCATGGGTTAGGTAATCTCAGACAAACATATCTCAAGTCAATCCAAAGCATTAGGTGCATCATATCTGTTTGACAGGTCTTAATGGCAAGCCTAATGGCTGGGATGCTGCCGGCAGATTTTCAGAACACAATGTCTATCCTTGGCATGCGCATACTAAACGCTACTATTGCCCCTCATAGCAAAGGCCAACTCACTGTGCCTCACTATTTATACTATCAAACGGATTGCCACGGACCTATGTCTTTGGCAAGCCTATAAACCATCCAAGAGGGTCTGCTTTAATCTAAGTTCCTTATGGAATCAAAGTGGTTTAAGAATATTTTCAGATGCATAGGGGAACTGGCAAGTGAGTATTGAATACTCCCCTTTAAGGGATTTCCACCCCCTCCTTACATAGCCGACCCTCCTAGCCATTCATAAAAATACGTGGTCTGGGTTTGAAAAAAAGCCTTGTCCTTCAATTAACAAAAGGACACTCTTTAGGTTAGAGAAATAGTTGACTCCATTAGGCTCTCACTGGTGCCTGTCTTAGCACCACCAACCTTCAACTCTCTCTTCCTAAATATCTTCCTGCTCGAGCTCTTCGCTCATCCACCTCCACCTCCAAATCCAAATCCAGTCGCTTCTCCAAGCAACGAGTTGGTGGTAGATCTCTCTCTTCGGCTGAGGCCTCCCTTTGGAACAGCCTCCCCGCCTCACTGAAACTTAAGGAGAATCATCTCCGGTTCTGGAAGCACATCAAAACCTTTCTCTTTGCTTCTGCTTTTTCTCTCCCTCTCCGCTGCTGAATTCCTGGCTGAAACTGCACTTGTTACTTGGCCACCCTCTGATCTCAGGCCCAGGTCCCTTCCCCCACCAGACATGCACCTGAACTGCCTACCTGGCAACCCCGGCACTTGGGGACTGTCTCTGTATCCCTACAGTCCCACTACAAGCACTTGCACCAGATGTCTGCACTTACCCTTGCGCTTGCCATCAGCTGGCCGTACTTTTACTTACTGTTATTTATTCTATTATCCCATGTACTGCACTATCCACTACCCCTCTCCCGTGCACTTTCCCCCTTTCCCATGCACGTACGTGATCTGAATGACACCTGGCCTAGTAGGATCGCTGTCTGTCTTCCCTCTGTTCCCCCACCCTTGCCTCGTCACACCTTGAAACACTTGTGTACAGGCGCGTTATAAATGCCATATCATATCATAACAGGTGTGGTCCCGAAGGGTCAGTTGGGTGGTAGGGTAAGTGGCATGCTATTTACATTATGTTTCCTCCAGGTTTCTGCAGGCACCTCTACATTATTCCCATGTTAAATAAGGCCATGGCGAGTATGGCTTGGAAATGGTCGAGTACTCATTACTTTCCTTTTTCCATTTCCTGAGACTCATGATTTGGGGCTTTACTTAATTTCGTTTTTTAACTGAATCAGTGGTTTATCTGGAATGCTAAACATTTGTTAATGAGTGTTGTGTATCTTATCCAGTGTTTCCAACATTGCCTCAGTGGAATGTCCACATTCACGTTCAAATCAACCACACTAAAAGAACGAGATTTTAAAAGGGCAATTATGGTCTGTAAAATGAGCTCTTGGGAAGAGGCAAAACAGAACTATTCTTCTCCATGCTATCTTAATTAGAAGACAAGATAGCTACTTCTGCTAGCAGGGAATACATGTTTTGCAGTGTCAGTAGATTAATTACCATTCTGATAATTGCGAGTTGGATGGTTGGCACAACAAACCCAAATCTCAAGGCACCTGACATGACCTAAAGAGCAATGTACCTCAGATATCCCTTCATAAAATCCTGCAGCTCCCTATGTTAATTGATTGGATGCATTTCGTAAGCGTTGTACTATGGAATCTGCCTGTTCTACAGGGGGTACAAATGGTAAACCACCTGCTAACATTTTACTTTGCTCTTCTGTGACAGGTGGTGCAGATGAGATTAGTTGCAGACCCAGTTGGCATACTACATTTTGAACCGGATTTGAGCTCAGTGGAGTCTGCACTGGTTGACCAGAGGAACATGAGGTATATGAATTGTCATGTTCAATACTGCATGGTCGCTCTCACCATTGAATAATTTCCTAGCTAAGGAGGCACGGACATGAACACAAAACAAACCAGCTCTGTATTTCAGACCCTGGTGTTAAATGTGAAGCTTCCTTTAGAAACCATCGAAAAATAATTAGTACTTCTCGTATAACAAAATGCAATATGTCCGCGTGTACACACAGGCTGACCTGAACATTTAGAATGAATTTGCCTAAAGCTTTTACCAATGGCTTGGAAAGCTAGTGGATGTTTTCTTGCTGCTTTAATAATGGATCCAGTGGTTTTGCCCTGTCATCCTCTCAAAAAGTTCGACTTTCACACAAAAAAACACTGTCATACAAATATATTTCTGCCATCGAAAATGTGGAGTCATTTAATAAATTTGCCATGCACAGGTTGAAGGGGTCACAAATGAGTGACAGATGAAAAATATTTGTGGGATATTTTTTGTTGTTGCTAATACGAGTTGTCATATGATTTTGTTTCGTAGAACAATGTAATTCTGTAATTATATTGTAAAGGCTGTGTCACAAACAGACATGCTTTCGGGAGAGCATAGTCTTGTCTGCATCATCCATCCTTGTATCTACTTTATTGTATCTCACGGAACTGTCTTCTGAGAACCATATTAAATGTTTCTTGAACGATTCAGGACCCATGAAGTGTGAGCCATGGCAGTTGGCAATGCTGCACGAGAACGCTACCCAGCCAGAATGGTAGTGCACTTTGAATGGTAATTCAGATCACCACCGTTTGTACTGCATTTTCACTGGCAATACAGCCTATCATCCAAAGATGGACACACACGTCACAAACGTATATCCACAGTGTTCTGTACAATCAGTGGAACAAAACGTACTAGATCACTACCTACAATGTAGGACAGTCCTTCCACCTAGCAGTAACATCATCATCCAACAATAATACCAACATGGGGCTGAAAGAAATATCATCAAGGAGTACTTGTGTTAAAATGCAGTCTTTTTTTTCATTTTCCTCATTCTCTGACTCTTACATTCTTCATTTTCCAGCTATAGATGGCAGCCATTTTGCGTCATTGTAACACCTATAAAGAGGTTCTCTTTTTTCCTTCTTCAATCTCACCTATCACAATCTCATTTACATTCACAGTGCTTCCTCTGTATACCAGTGCGATGATTGATATGTCTCTTTACTGTGCCCCACATATTTGCAATATCGCCTGATTGTGTCACTTTTTTATATTTTTGTTCTATGCAAGGATCGCAGTTTTCTTTTTTTTCTGCTGCTAACCTGCTTCTGTCATCTCTAATTTTCTCTCGTCTTGATTACTGCTCTGCTCTTCTTTGTGGATCCCTGCTTATCAATTGGTCCTACTCTACTTCGTACATAGCTCTGTGGTTCAGGTCTTGTTTTTGCCTTTCTCCTTGTGACACAGCTTTGTTTTCTTTTCTTTTCATTGACTGTCAACTTGTGTTTAATTATCTTTGTATTGTCTTAGAATATGTTTGTGGCTTTGCCCCGCTCTACCTCTCTTCTCTAATATCACTGAATACTCCCACTCACTCCCTAATGGCCCAGTCTCAATTGCCCTTCACTATTGCATGTGCTCAATTTTCTCAGTCTTGTTTTCATTCTTTTTCTTTGTTTGCTCCTTGATAGTAGATCCAACTTCCCTTATCTATTTGGTCCTTATTTTCCTTCCCTGCTTCTGTCCCCAACTCAAAATTCGCATTGCTGAATTTTCTTAATTTTCTACTGTAGTAACATATGTAGCTTGATGAAACATGCTTTATACAAGTATTACAATACTATACAAATACAATATGTGAGGGGTGGGGTCCAAAGACACTCCATAGAAGAAGCAAGGCTTCTAGGAACTGCATTTGCAGCATAGCAGGTAGTGGAAAGTCACAGTGCAGTTAATTCTGTGTTCCAGTAGAAGTCTTGTTTATGCACATTTACAGAAGACAAGAAGATATATGTTTTATCACCAGAACCTACAATAGCAATGGTGTAACATCTGTCAGGGGCTTCATACCCAATGCCATTTCCAAAGTCCTCATGTAAATGAATCATTGCCATTCATTATGATTTAGTATGAGCTAAACGATCACTTGATCTGAACTACTGCCTGGTTGATAATGATGGCTGCACCTGTGTATGAGCATAATAAACCTGTAAATAGTGTTGTGATCGGAGGGCCCACTGTGGTGGAGTGCGGGCCCCTCCTAGATCTGGGGCCCTGCACACAGGTGGATCGCGCAAGAACGGACACTGGAGACGTCCGCCTGTTCTGGCGCTCCGGCGCGAACTGCTGCCGGGCGCCGCCTTTATTAACTGGCGCGCATGCGCCGGCTCGCGGGCCGCGCATGCGCGTTACGTGTACCACGTACACAACATCCCTCCTTTTTCCCCTCAAACAACAAAACATTAAACATGGGGAGCCAACGTGGCTCAAAACATTTTATACTTAACAGACTTGATTGCTCAGGCTGCTGAGTCCATAATGAAGTCTTGGAACCTTTGTGGGGGGCGGCGCCCTTCCCTGCGGGGGTACCTGGACGGGCTCCTTTCGAGGTTCTCTGGCCTCCCAGGATCTCCGGGCGGTTCAACGTTTTCCGGCGGCGCTTCTGCCGCCAGCCTTTGGCCGGGATCCGGTTCTTCTTCTGAGGTTATTGGTCCTATGCGTTTGAAGAAGGACACATTTCTGGTCACCGTCCCACGCGCGTTCGCCGCCGTGATCATGGATCCTTTGACGTGAGTTACTCCCATCGGTTGTGTTTCATATGTCATTGAGAGTTTCCCCTCCGGCTTCCTGTTTCGGACAAGGACGGTGTCTCCTACTGCTATCTCTTTCTCCGGCAGCCTCCGCCTCGTTGTCTCACTCTCGTTTCTCGTGGCCCTGTCTGCTGCCACCTGTGCGTCATCGATCACCCCTGGGCGTCGTTCTCCCGCTTCCGGTATCAACCCTCTGGGTATTCGCTTGAACAGTGCCTCGGCGGGCGCGACTCCGGTGGACTGATGTGGGGTGGACAAGTACTCACGGAGAAAGTCGATTAGGTTGTGGCGCAGGTCTTCCCCACCATTGACAGAGATGCGAAAAATTTTGTTAAGCGTCCGCATGAAACGCTCAACCTCTCCATTGGCCCTCGGCCACAGCGGGGTCACCTTACGGTGCTTGATGCCACGTTCTGCGCAGTATCTGGCGAAACGCTGCCCTTGGAACGGGGCTCCATTGTCTGAGCAGATCTCAAGTGGGAAGCCGTGGGTGGCAAAAATTTTGTCCATGGCCAGGATGGTGTGATCGCTGGCGGTGGATTCCACGAGTTCCACCTCCGGGTATCTCGACCACTGGTCTGTCACTACTAAGAAGTATAGGCCTCTACCGGTCGAGCCGAAGTCTGCGTGAACAGTACCCCACGGCACGTCGCTCCGTTCCATGGCTCGAATGGGCGGGCTCTTTTCCGCTGGACTCGCGGCTTGGCAGGGGATGCAGGTCCTTACGAATTCGGTCACCCTGTGTTCCAGGTCGGGGAACCAGACCTTCAGCCTTAGGCGCGCCTTCATCTTAGCCATGCCTTGATGCCCTGTGTGGGCTAGCTGGAGGACTCTCGTGACCAGGGACCTGGGCATCACGATCTGGTCTCCCCGCAGTAGCAGGCTGTCCGTGGACACCGAGAGCTCGTGTCGAGCCTTCCACAGTAGTTGTAGGTCTCTCTGCACCTCTGGGTTTCTTCTGGCGTTGTTCAGGAGGACGTCCCGCCATTCCCCCGTGGCTACCGCTCTTTTCACTCGCAGGAATGCCTCGTCAGAGTTCGAGTCATCCGCAATGTCCTCCCTCGACAGGGCCACTGGCAGGGCTGATTCAACGACGAGATGCACTGCGTCCCCAGCGTCAGATAACTCCACAGGATTCTGGGCGTTTCTCGTGCCTGGGTGGCGGGACAGGTAGTCCGCGGGGTTATGGGTGCCTGGGCGGTACACCAACCTGACGCCGTATTCGATGAGTGACAGCATCCATCTTTCGATACGGGGAGGCGGCTTGGAAGATGTGCCAGACAGGATGGGAATCAGGGGTTTATGGTCTGTGACTACGACAACAGGTTTGCCGAGGATGTATATCCTGAAGTGTTTGCACCCCCATAGGATGGCAAGGGCCTCTCTCTCAATTTGTGAATAGCGCCTTTCCGTGTCGGTGAGGGCCTTGCTGGCGTACGCTATGGGTCTCATGGCCCCCAGTTCGTCGGCCTGCATGAGGACTGCCCCTAGTCCTACAGGGCTGGCGTCAACTACGATCTCTGATTCCCGGCTGGGGTGGAAATAGGCCATTGTCTCCTGCTCTGACAGGGCCTCTTTGATGGCATTGAAGGATCTTTGTTCAGTCGCTGTCCATTGCCACGGCACGTCATTTCTGGTAAGTGCCCTCAGTGGTTCTGATAGGGAGGCCAGGTCTTTGATGAATCGGCCGCAGTAATTGACCATCCCCAAGAAGCTCCGAACTTCTGCTGGAGATGTGGGTGGAGGTGCATCTCTTATGTCTTTTACTTTTCCAGGGTCTGGGGAAATGCCGCCCGCATGAAAAGTGAACCCGAAGAATTCCAGCCGGTCTTTAAGGAACTCGCACTTTTCTTGGTGCAGGGTTAGGCCTACCGCCTGGAGCCTCTCAAACGTGCGCTCTCGCCTTTTAAGGTGTTCGATCTCTGACTTGGCGAAGACTAAAATGTCGTCGGACATGTTAATGACACCCTTCAGACCGGACAACGCTCCTCTTATGGCGTTCTGGAAGACCTCAGCCGCGGATGAGATTCCAAAGTTAAGTCTCTTGTACTGGTACAACCCCTCGTGCGTCGTGAACGTCGTAATGTACCTCGACTCGGGGTGCAGTTCCAGTTGATGGTAGCCGGATCTGAGGTCCAGTTTGGAGAAGACTTTGGCGCCTTGGAGTTCACCGACGATATCATCCAGGGTGGGTGTGAGGTGGCGCTCCCTTTTGATGGCGGCATTTGGGAGCCTCATGTCCACGCAGATGCGCACGGCCCCTGGTTGTTTCGGCTTTGGGGCTACTACGATGGGCGAAACCCAAGGCGTGGGGCCTTCTACCCGTTCGATGATGTCTCGGTCAATCAGCTGTTGCAACTCCTCCTCCACTTGGGCCCTCAGGTGAAAGGGAATTCGGCGGTGTTTGAGGGCTGTCGGCCTTACAGACTTGTCGATGTGCAGGTGAATAGGGTCTGCGTTCAGTTTGCCGATGCCCTTGAAGAGACTCTCGAACTTGTGTAGCATGCTTTTCAGATCGGCGTGGTATACCCCAAATGTGAAATGGACAATGTTGAGCGCTTCCGACGCTGCACAGCTCAGCAAGGAATGTGGGCTGACGTCGGTGACGAAGAATCTTACTTTGATGGAGTTTTGCCCATGAGAGACTGGGGCGACAAACGCACCCTGGATGGGTAAGGGAGTGTCTCCACCGAATGCATATATCCTTGCTGTGGATGTTGACAGTTCTGGTGGGCCTGGCAGGGCTACATAATGTTCGGTGGCTAGCACGCAGACTGAAGCTCCGGTGTCAATAAGGATGGGGGTGGGAATGCCATTGATGTTGACGGTGCACGTGGGTTGGCGCCTCGTGCCGGGACCTTTCGCGATGCTGGAGATGAAGAAGACTTCTTCCTCCTCCTCTTCTTCTTCCGCGAGGTCTAGGTCCTGCAGGCCCTGATCAATCGAGGAGATGCCTCTCACTCTGCGAGTACCACCTCGCCCCACTCTCTCTGGTCCTCTCGCTGCTGCAACAGGGGAAGCCGCACGGCACATTCTGGCAAAGTGACCCGGTGTTCCGCACCGGGCGCATGTCCTCGACTTCGCCGGGCAGTCACCGCTGTGGGGGAGGTCATACCCACAGTTCGAGCACGATGGGGCGTTGCTTGGTGTGGACGTGGTGTCAGGCCTTTTCGGCGCCCATCTCGACCTACCCGCAGCTGACCGTCCTACTGCGAATGCGTCTTTGTTGTGTCCTGGTCGCGAGGCAGCGTCCATTTTCGCGCCTCTGGCCTCTGCTAGCTCATGTGCTCTGCCCAGGTCTAGAATCTGCTGGAGGGTCAGGCCAGGCTCCCTCAATACTTGCCTCCGAAGTTTTCCGGAGCTGCACCCCTGCAGTAGTTGGTTGCGGACCATTTCCTCCTCGTTGGCCCATCTGCAGGAGGTCGCCAGGTGTCTCAGGCGGGCGCAGAATTTGTCTAGGGGCTCATCGTCCAATTGTCTCTCAGCGCCCATGACAAACCTGTCAAAGTCTACATTGGCCATGGGTAGGAAGTGGTCTTTGAGTGCCTGCTTGACCGCGTCGTATGTGACCACGGGGATGACGAGGGAGTCGTAGATCTTGTGGACTTCTGCGCCTGCCGAATAGATCATGGTTGCAATCTTTTCGTCATCATCGTCTACCCCAGATGCCCTAAAGAACATGTCCAGTCTTTTGACCCACAATAGCCACTTCGGGCCTAGCTTGGAAGGGGGGCCAGTGGCATCGAATTCCGGCATGGGGGCTAGGGAGCTGCGAGCTCTGCGGGGGATTGGGGCTGCGGCACCCTCATCGTCAGCACCTTCACCCATTTCAGTGCCACGTACTCACAGTTGGCTGTCTCGGGGGAGGATGGCTTATTTCGGCCTCGTGTTAGGGTTGGGTGCGAAATCCCCTTCTTTCTTCTCGGTTGCCACAGTCTTGCGCCTGCAGGACTGTGGGCGTTCCAAAAATTATTCTTTGGTGTCTTCCGACGCCGTTGGCGAGTGGCGCACGAGCACCCTGTTGGGCCGCAACCACTGTCGCCACGTGTGACGGGGAGCGGGTGAAAGAGAAAATGGCCGCCGGTGCTCCGTGGGTCCGTGACACGGCAGACTTCCGTTACTCCGTGGTCGTACCGTACCTCCTCGTCGCCAGTGTTGTGATCGGAGGGCCCACTGTGGTGGAGTGCGGGCCCCTCCTAGATCTGGGGCCCTGCGCGCAGGTGGATCGCGCAAGAACGGACACTGGAGACGTCCGCCTGTTCCGGCGCTCCGGCGCGAACTGCTGCCGGGCGCCGCCTTTATTGACTGGCGCGCATGCGCCGGCTCGCGGGCCGCGCATGCGCGTTACGTGTACCACGTACACAACAAATAGTATGCCAGCAATTACGTTACAACATGTTATATCTGCAAATGCATCTGTAATTAGAATTAAAGCAGAATAGATGGCTCGTAATATATAAGCGTAACATATTTAGTACACATTTTGCGAGGGACATTTTTTTCCAATGTTTGCTTAGCACCAAATAGTCCCAGATGGACAAGAGATGGAGAAACCCATATGCACATCCAAATGCTGCTTTTGTAACAAAAGCGTATTCAGCTATCGTAAATCTTACTGTAGGGGGTAAACACCAATGAGAAGAGAGGAACCTGTCATTCATTTCCCGGATGAAAATGTATGGTAACTACATGCAGACTAGAAACATTGTGGACAGAAAACCACACCTATAATGACCTGAGTTTTGGTGGAAACATCACCTCAGGTCCTGTCAAAACCATTCCTCTGTCATCCATTGAGCGTCTAATGACATTATATAGAGCGAGGACTCAGAACCGTTCCTGAAACAACTAAAAAAACAAACTTCACACGAGTCGCTCAGCATGCCAGATACTGCTTTGTAAATGTCTTTCTCCCTGACATGGAAAGAAGTATGCACACTCCCACCAACAAATAGCAATCTTCACAAAGGACAAAGCACTACCTGAACCCAAATTGCTCTCGCCACTTGCTTGTATATACGTAGCTACCTCAAAATTCAATCAGAAACATTCTTCAAATGCATAGTGATACAACCAATTTCCTCACCAAATGACCCCAGCATACCTCCAAATGAAATATGTTCTGAAAAAAGGACCCAGACTTAATTCACAATGACACTTTCAATACAGTATAAAATATATCGGACTAAAAAAGAAACATACTCATTTGTAATAATGTCAACAATTTTTTTCTGAAGAGACCCAACGCGTTCCTTTCAGAAATACACTATAATCCCAATTATTAAATACATGCACACAGGGACGTCATTTCACCAAAATGCCAGGGCTAGCGGAAGTGATATCGCGTGACCTTAACCTCTGATGACATCACAGGAAGTGATGTCATTTGACCCCACCCCGAAGTGACTTCACCGGAAGCAATAACCCACGTCCTTTTACCCCTTGAAAGAACAGGAAGTGGCATCACATAGCATTGTTCCTATGAAAAATATGGTTACGATATCACTAATGTGATATACATTTCATACAAGAATGGACCACCATATGTTTCGTTAATATCATTGTGTATAGGCTCATATTACCAAATTACTATGAATGCAAGCAGACATCCAAGGCCAAATTATAATGATGTGTTATTATTAAGCACTTGATATTAAGCACTTTATATAGAACAGATATACATACAATATCAACCAAACTGCATTGGCACTCATTTATCAATCTCAGATGGATGAAAGGCTGGGTTGGCCTTGACAGGATTCAAACCTGCAACCTGCAGCTCGCACACACATGGCAGCAGCGAGCAGTCAACCCACTGAGCTATCTTACTGGCTATAGTAAAATGAGCAATTACATGTCTGAATGTTCTCAAAGTCAGAAGCAAATTACGCTCTGTATTGAGTACCATTAAACTGGTAACTGAGATTTAACAGCAGACCAGTTAATCTGCAGGTCTGGTGCAAAGTTATCCACATGTCAAGCCTGCGTGGATCTATATTTTTTATTTTTTTTATTTGGTTGATTGATAAAATCAGCCTTTCAAATATAAGTACAAACTATGAACAATATAAACAATTACACATATACACTTCACATCTACATCAACAAATAGATAGTCTTCTTACATAAATTTGTTTAAAACTTGCATGACTTTGTATCAATCATTGTTTACAATAACAGTCACTACAGATCTAAATTGTGCGATCATAGTAATTTCCGAAACAAGGACTATAGATATTGAATTATCGCAATGCAAACAGCTAATTTCTTATTTGTAAAAAGACAGTACCATATTTCATCTGGTTCCCTTTGACAATGATTAACAATCAAATTCTTAAAATGTATTTCTCTCTTAGCCTTTAACGAAGGACACATAACAATGCAATGTTGGAGTGTTTCTTTCTCTTTTAGGTTTTTACAGAACCGGCAATAATTTTGTTCAGGCGGTATTCTTTTTCTTCTAGCCAACACATCTTGTGTTGGCCAAAGGTTCAACGGGAATCAAAGGTATTGAGTTTGTATTTGTGGAGAGGGACACTTAGATAGATAGTCGGCCATTATACGAACTTTCTTGTGGCCAAAGAGTAAGTTAAAATCCTTATAGGATAGACATTGGCTTCAATTTATGATCCAATCATGCTGATATATGTTTATTTTCGTACAATCAGGATTTTGTACTAGCAGATCTAAATCGACAGCTGCATTCGCCAAGGCATTTAAGGTATACCTAAGCCATGTTTTCGGAAACATGTGCTTCGAGGATAATAGTGATTGTGCTACTATACCCAAGATATTCGGCGCATTAAGACTCAACAAGGACTTTCTTAGGAAGGGCGACATTTTCCACAACACATGTGCATGTAGAGATATCAACCCAACTTCAAAACGTATCAATGGGAGAGGCGTACAATTAGGGAGACAAAGAATTTGCTTCCAAAAACAAGATTCAAGTTCATCCCACCAATGTTGGACTTTGGGGGAATTGGATTCAACCCCATACGTCCGAGTGGGGTATGACCTTTTGTTGGTAAAACAACATTGTCTGTTTCAAAGAGAATTTGCAGTATTTCCGTGTTATTATTTTGGCTTCAGATATTAGAGTCTGCAAGTTACATTTTGTTTCCATCTCATTTGTCTCAACTTGCATTGAATCAGATATAGTGATACCCAAGTACTTATATTGGGTTACCTTTGTGAGTGCCACATTTTTCAGATTCCACTTGTAGGGCCTCTGCTTAATTCTGGAGTTAGGTCTACAGACCATAACTTGTGTCTTATCTGTATTTATTATAAGATTATTCTTCTTTACATAGGTATCAAGAGTGTTTAACATGTTTTACAGACCGACTGATGTTTGAGATAGTAACACGAGATCATCGGCATATAGTAAGTAACACATGTTTTGCTTGTCTAGTTTCAGGGGATTGCTTGCACTTTTAGAAAGGATTCACCCATGTCTAGTATAAACATGTTAAATATAGTTGATGCCAGAATACAACCCTGTTTGAGGCCATGATGGGTTGCAAATGACGCCAAAAGCTGTCCATCTTTGGTCAATCTGACTTGCATTGATGTTTTAGTGTGTAGGAGCATATTCAGCGTGCAAAGTGATTGAGGACAGTTGTAGGAAACCAATTTCTGATACAAGAGAGAACGGTCAATGGAGTCGAAGGCGACTCAAAAATCAACCAAATCTAAACATAGCAGTTGGTTTCGAGCTGCAAAATCAGATTTAATCATGTTTAGAGCAATAATGTTCGGAATTGTGCCCAGGCCAATAACAAAGCCAGACTGGAAAGGATCTCTTAACTGGGTTTATTTGGTCCATTCATTAGGGTCCCTTAATATTATTTGAGAGAATATTTTTCCGGGAGCATCCAGGAGTGCTATGGGTCTGTAGCTCATTGGGAGCTGTCCATCACCCTTTTTTATAAATGGGGACAATAATAGAGTATATCCAGGAGGGCGGTAGCAATTGTGTTTCATTTATTGCAGTAAAGATGCTAAACAGTAGATTAGCCCACATTTCTGGATGCTTTTTTAGAGTTTGATTTAAGAGGCCATCAGGGCCGCATGCTCTAGAGGAGCTCGCCTTTTTGATATAACATTGAACGTCGGCCAAATCAAATTTAACAAAGAATTCATCAGGTACCCAGGATTCCAGTCCCTTGCTGCCTTCTGGGCTAGAATAGAGCCCAGAGAAATGCTGTAACCAATGCAGTTCTGTAACACCATTGGCTTGCATTACAAATTGCGGACCTTGTAGAGCCTGATTTAATAAAGACCAGGTCTCTGCAGAATTTTTAGTCCATAGCATTCTCAACATTTTTTCTCCATCCTCCTGATATAGCTTGGCCCGTTTGGATCGTAGCCAGTTCTTATATATAATGGTTGTTTTAGGGCTTCTTGTTTTTTTGAGCTCTAAACAGGGTTTTTTGCATTCTCAGCTCATGGTTATAAACATGAAGCTTAGGAGTTTGGTTTATATAGCTACTAGGTTTCGAGGTTTTGTTTTGAAATGACTGCATTATGTCACAATACATAACATTATACAAACTACCTCTTGTACTTTTCCTAGTCAATTCTGACAGCAATTGGTTAAAGTCCCCCAATGACTTTTCCAACCAGCATAGTCTATTTTGACCGGAAATTAATATGAGAAAGCTCTGTGGAGAGAGCTTCTAGTGAGTGGATTATTGTTAGGTATAATCCAATTAGTTGTTAGTTGATCATGATCACTTTGGTTTGTTTCCGCAATACAGAAATCCAAAATCAACGAGAAGAGGAAGACAATAACATAAATATGGTCAATTGTTGAGTTACTCACTCCCCATCGCCATGTTGGAAGTGGGAGAATATCTGACTTAAATTAAGCCTGCATAAGTTATGTGATTTTATAAAGCGATTCCATTTTAGCAATCTGCTTTTATTGATTTGCAATTTCACAGTTAGACAGTTAAGATTCAAGTCAGCTGCAATTAATATATAAGATACTGTTGGCTCAAGAGCAATCAGCATGAACAATTCCGTCAGGTCTTTAAAGAAGCAAGTGTCAGATATTTCCACTGGATTCCAGTATATGTTAATCACAGCACACTTAAACAATTTCATGAATACCTTTGTCAGTTGCATATAGGCGTTTGGCATCATGTCACAATACATAACATTATACACACTACCTCTTGTACTTTTCCTAGTCAATTCCGACAGCAATTGGTTAAAGTCCCCCAATGACTTTTCCAACCAGCATAGTCTATTTTGACCGGAAATTAATATGAGAAAGCTCTGTTGGAGAGAGCTTCTAGTGAGTGGATTATTGTTAGGTATAATCCAATTAGTTGTTAGTTGATCATGATCACTTTGGTTTGTTTCCGCAATAAAGAAATCCAAAATCAACGAGAAGAGGGAGACAATAACATAAATATAGTCAATTGTTGAGTGACTCACTCCCCATCGCCATGTTGGAAGTGGGAGAATATCTGACTTAAATTAAGCCTGCATAAATTATGTGATTTTATAAAGCGATTCCATTTTAGCAATCTTCTTTTATTGATTTGCAATTTCACAGTTAGACAGTTAAGATTCAAGTCACCTGCAATTAATATATAAGATACTGTTGGCTCAAGAGCAATCAGCATGAACAATTCCGTCAGGTCTTCAAAGAAGCAAGTGTCAGATATTTCCACTGGATTCCAGTATATGTTAATCACAGCACACTGAAACAATTTCATGAATACCTTTGTCAGTTGCATATAGGCGTTTGGCATAGCCCAGTGTTCTGATTTCAGGCCAGAGTCACGTATTATCGCAGTAAGTAGGCCTGATGTTGGTCTTCCTCGGTTTGTTTTGTTAGCGGAATTCTAGTGGATATCATAGTTGTTCCATATCGGGACCTCTGTAAGCCACGTCTCTTGTAAACGTATGATATTGAAATCCGCCAGAGAATTCTCATTGTTGTTTAACAAATGTTTAAATCCCCTGCTGTTCCAACTAAGCAAAGAGACCTCCAGGTCCGCAGAGACTGCGTGTAGTTAATTGGAGGATTCAAGGCATTTACAATCACACACATTTTGATTTCTTAATAGCAGATGTCTGTTGGCAATGGATAGGTGCTCTTGTCACTTATTTATCAATTCTGACTTTAGGCCATTAGTGGGAGATAATAGAGAGGCCTCTATTGATATTTCAAACCCCAACGAGAATAATTTGTTTTTAGCCAACCATATTGTGTTTTGAATGACTCGAGAGTTCATCCAGATTCTAACCAAATTCAGCCTGGAGATATTTGTAAATTCCACTAATGCAATATCAAGTTGAGGAATGTCTGAGAATATGGCCAGAACAAAACATCGATTTAGCAACATGTACTTGGTCTACATTCCAGATTTAAAAAATATGCAGCAGGTCATTTTAGATGTTGAGAGATCTTTTTGTCATTTTTCGTTGTCTGCTCCTCTTGTTTATTTCGGAGGCCACCCAATGGCATGGTTGTTTCCCTATTTATGACCAGCACCGATTGAATATGGTTAATTATGTCTGTGGCTAAGTCAGCTAATAGGGAACATTTTTTCCCATGTGTTGTGCGCAGTTCGGAACTCAGAGTCACTATTTCCATCTCTGGAGTAACTGCACTCCCACATGGCTGATCAACCTTTGTCCTTCTGCCGTCAGCATCAACTGTCCGGTCAGAGGGCCTTAGCACAGGGCCCTCTTTATTCGACAGATCTTGTCTATCAAGTTAATTTCCTGTCATCCCAGCATTCATAGGATGGCCTTCATGAATGCTTGTTCTACCCACTATTGGGAGTAATGGATGTCCAGCCATATAGGCATCCACCGCTCTTCTAATCTCCTGACGATGATGCTCAGTGGGGTCTTAATTCTTTGGAGGCTTAAAGGCAGGTTTGGTAGGTAAGACCTTTTTAGACACAGGAGTTTCATTTGTACATCTCTTAGCTATTTCGCACAGAGACAGTTTCAACTAGTTCATCCAATGGGGCATAAGGAATTATCTCCTTAGTCACTACCGCCAATTGGAGACTAGCTCTTGCTTGAGCTTGGAGCTGGTATTTTTTTGAAACAGCACTGTAAGCTATTACAGAGCTTTTATTGGGTAATTTGATGGATTTAAAACATTGATTCGTATTTGTTGAAGAATTTTTCCTCAAGTCCTTTTGATTTTTGGGCAGCTTTATCTGGGCAGGGACACGAGATTTCTTTTTGGACGAGTTTGCAAAGATTGTGTATGTATTTTTAGACGCTGTCAACACCACAGGTTGGATGAGGGGTTTCTCGTTTAAGTCTACCCCCGGTTGCACGGGCGTTTCATAAATGATGTCATCAAGCACTGGTACTGAGAAACCTCATTTAAGATGTACCAGCATAAGGGCCACGACGTGCTCATTTGTTTGAGAGTCTATACAGAATGAGCTTTGACAAGAAGCCGTGGCACACATAATACTCACAGATGATTCAACCTGAGCCTCTCTCGACCCTCGACTCAGCCAAATGCTTGTTTCTTCTTGTCATGACAAGATTGTGATGTTAATTTTTTTGTCAAAAGACTCATACAATTTGCTTAATGAAAGCATCGTTAAATTCATGGCATTTAACGTTATTTCTAATAGTTTCAAGGCAGAGTCCACTTGTGGTGGGATAGAGTGGTCCAGTATAGGGCAATTTGCTCTCTGTGGTGTGGGCGCATACAATGATGCCACAGACTCAGAGTTCGAATTTTCATTTTCATCAAACAAAATGGGAGAGCTTGATAGATTTTGGGATAGGCAGTGAGCCGAAAATCGCGAGAGATTCAAATCTAAATCAATTATGGCTATATCCGGCGGCCCATTTACGCATGGGGAGTTATTTCTACCCAATTCAGCAGTGGGCACATTTAAGCATGGTAAGTTATTTTTTACCCAATTCAGCAGTGGGCACATTCTCCAACAGGGCACTGAGGAATTAGGGACTGCTTCTGCGTCCTCTACCATCTCCTTTTGGGCAATAATAGGAAATGTAGGGTATTCTTCTATCGAGGTTTGTAACAAATCTTTAGAACACTTATCAAAAGATCTTTTGGAAGATTGACTTTTGTCCATAAACATCGGCGTAATTGATTGACTAATGCAACATGCTGGAAGTTGAGAAACTTACTGCATTTTTTCTTAGGGGAAACACAAGTTGTACATCCTTGCAAAATTTCCGTATGTAATGTGAGGGGGCTAATTTCGAACCAAGTTTAGCAGCCTTACATGTTTGTTATTTCCGTTGGCGTTGATGTTGAATGGTTTAGAGGTTGTTTCCGTGAATTCAGTGACTGTAACCTTGGTCTGGGCGCCCGCTCCAACGGGCTTAGTATAGCGGGCATGCCTGTCTTCAAAGTAGGCACTCTAAACTGCAACATCTTATGGAATTAGGAAAAAAGAAAATCGTCAGGGTTTGGCAGCAATTACTGGAAGTTACTGGAGGCGTATCTCTCCGCCGCCCCACCGTGACTTTGCGGCAAAGAGGCAAAGGGATACTTCCAGGTACTTCGCCTGGTGAGTGCACGCGGTCAAAGTCCTTCACAACAAAATCCACACTAAGCAGAAGAGAAAAGGGCTGTAAGTATATGTAAAACAGTAAAATGTTCCCGTTGATAAACTCAAGTCTCTGCTGAAAGTTGTTATAATCATACCGTAGAACGAAGGAGGATGTCACAGTCTGTAGCAGAGGTACAAAGTAAACAGTGAGCGAAGCAAAGGGTACTTCCAGGTACTTCGCCAGGTACTTCGTCTGGTGCGTGCACGGTCACAGTTTTAACTCCTTCATGCCCAAAAGGGGCGGGGCTTCAGATGTTATAGCCGTATAACGGCAAAATACACATGTAGAACGAATGAGGATGTCACAATCTGAAACAGAGGTCCACGGTAAACAGCGAGTGAGCAAAGAGGTACCTTCCAGGTGCTTCTACATTTCAGGCTTCAGAGGTTGGCAAAATAGTGAAAGCAGCACACTCACATGACATCCCTTACTCTGGGCACTCAGTACCTCATACATGCAAACAAATATCCTGAATAGCATGCCATCGAGGTAGGAAAGAGAGACATTGCAACAAAGCATTCATTGTGGCTCTCTTCTGCTGTGGTTATTTTGACCTGCCTTGAGGCCAGCAAGATTTATTAGTTCGATGAGAGAGAGCAAGAGAGAGACAGATATAGAAATAGAGCGCGAGAAAGAGAGGAGAGTGAGAGGGATGGAGACGAGAGACAGAGAGAGCGATGGTGAGAGAGAACGTGATAAAGTTCAGAGGAATGTTTTTACACAATGAGAATGCTGGTTTACACCATCATCCGTCATTGCAAGGTATAGTTGCTATACTCACACTAACCCATGCTCCAGTCTGGAGGCAGAGGTCGCAACTGTGACCACAGAGGTTGCACTTGCGACCTCTGGCGACCCCTAAATGACATCCTTTTATGCACACATCATACAACTAATTCTAAAAATGTGCATATACTTGCTTCAAATTACAGCACCTTTGTTTATTGGTATATGGTATGCCGTCAAACATGCCCAGAAACACATAAAGGCCATTGCATTCACTTATGCATCATGGATTCACATAGTTAAACAAGTGTTTACACGTTTTATTGACTGTACACTACAGCCAGACTGCAGTCAGTTAAGTTTGAATGGTGACAGAATGTGTTATGTGGTGTTATAGATTTTCAAAGGGTACACACGGTTAAGGAGAATATGATTTAGATTACAACCTGTGGAACAGCCATGTGTGCATGGCCAATATGACGCAAGGCGATGCTGTCAACTTGGTTGGCCAGTGCCAGAGAGCTCAATGGATTTATCGCTGCAGTAAATGTGCCTTCAAGTTTCTCTATTTATGGAAAATGTGCAATAGAGAGCTGTTACTTAATGAATAATTGTATGTTTTATTAATGCAGGTAGCAATGTACTGCTTTACTGAATATCTTATGAAAATTGTAGAGAGGTTTGTGACCAAGACAACCCTGTGTAAACTTTACTCAATTAGTATTTACAGCCTCTGAAGGTGGACCAGTTAGAAAGCAAGCCGGGGCAATTAGACAATGCACTAGGTTACTAACCTACTTTCAACTTCCCACTGAAAGGCAGAGTTGACAAGCAAATGACACCATGGTTGCTCATTCAGAGTCTTTGAGATGGGTGCAGGGATGGGAAAACTGTCCGGGAGATGCAGGCCTTGGATCAATCATTTATTCAAAATGAAATTGGGATCTTTGTGGAACAGAAACTGTAGTTTTATTTACTGCGGATACAGAGTGAGGTAAAAGAGCCAAGATCAATGAGAGAGGCCAGACATAAAACATTGTCAGACCTTCTATACTACCTTTACTACTAACAGGCAGAACATTGTTTTGGCATGCTAATATTCAATCCAATTAGTGATACGAGTAAGCAAAGGTCAAAGTGATCAGAATTCATTGGGAGCAGAGTACCACCACATTCACCATTCTGGAACTATACTTTTGGGATTTAAAGCATTCCTATTTATTTGAATACTGCATGGCACTTACTGCCAAGCTAAAATCTCTTTCACTGTATATTCACGAAGCCTGAATGGCATCTCAGCCTGGATGGACTCTATCTGGCTTCATCTTAACTAATAAAAGTTGGAGGAGATGTCTTGATAACACCAATCAACTATCTCCTCAACACACCATCTCCCCTGATTTTAGGAAAACTGTTCAAGTTGTTGTATCAGTTTAAGTGCTTAGATGATCCAATTTAAAAAGGTTCAATCCATTTTCAGGCACTTTTATTTGAACATCAGGTGGCTACATGGGATTTGCCCCTTCATGCCACTGGACAAGTGCATGGTTATAGTAAGAGTCTTAGAGACTAGTCACTTTGCGGCTGCAATGCTCTACTTCAGGACCACAGACTATTCATCCTTGGGACTCTGTAAGACTAGTGGAGAATAAAAACACAGTCTTGGGATCCAGGCTACATTGTAAATCACCCACTTCTAGCACACATATGTCTAGTGGCCACCCCCTCTTGAAGCAGCTTCTGTTATTTAGGGGTTAAGTATGGATTCCAGTAGAATTAAGATCAGTGAGTAGAGCCATTGATTTTAACCAGGCCATATATATATGTTCCAACAGATTGGCAAACTGAGAGAAAATAATTTGAAACTATAAAGCAGACTCAGACTGACTCATCCACAACTCCTTGAAACATGTCTTGCAACTTGCTCTCTCCTACATACCCTGATCTCAAAGGAGTCACAGTTTCCTATTTATTTTTTGGGACACGTCTACCGCTGGTGTAAGCCACAGGCTAGATCTGATAGATGCATTTGATGTCCTCTTCTACTCGCCCTTCCTCAGAAGACTTTATGTATCCCCTCTATATGAAACGCTGACAATTACTTCCTCTGTTCCCCCTTTACTTTGTGTTACTTCTTTCTGATATAGAAGTCTGAGGCACTTTAAAAGTTCAAGTATTATACCATTTTACCAGTAGTGTACCTATTCACATTCAGTATACAACAGCATTGTTTATTTGTCCAGGTGATATATTGAAGCCATGACTAACAAACACACATACGTCATTGCATTTGCCTATGTACAATGAATCAAGTGAGTTTAATAAACAGAAAACTGTGTTGGTTTGGATGTATCCAATTGACTTTATTCGATCAATTATTTTCAGTTCTTGTTTTTGTTTTCAGTAATCCAATAAAAGGTATCAAACCCTTTATGGTTCGTCTTTTAGTTCTGAAATAACACTCTTTCCAGATTTGTGTCCTCGGCCATGATATACACACACATTGGATTGGTGTCACCTTTCAAAGATATTATTCTAGGGCAGGGGTCTACAACTTTGTATTCGCCAGATGTTTATGACTATAACTGTCATATAAGCCCTAACCAGCATTGTGTATGCTTAGAGATCAAGGTAGTCATAGCCCAAAACATCTGGAGAGCCACATGTTTCAGACTCCTGCTCTAGGGCTAAACCATGACTTCATGTATTGTTGTACTGTATGACACATTTCACAGTTAAACAGGACGAGACGGCTGAAATTCACAACCCCAGCTATGATGCATTAAAAAAGCACAGTTTTGATTAAGTTTTCTCTTTCAGTGAATGCATACATCCTCATATGTGTGTTGTTAATGGCACATCATCCAAACTATGTTCGTAACATATATGGTACATTGTGTGACTCTGCTGTCTTTTAGACACATCAACAGGTGCATGCAGTTCGCGAGTGGCCTGATGCCTGCAGATTAGGCTTAACACTTGGTTTCCACTGTTGTTAGCATTTGTGTGTATTCTATTCAAGTAGTTTTACCCAGATGTGTGTTTGATGCATTTCTGGTTTACTATTACAAAAAGTTACAAATGTTTCTGTTTAGACCATTTTAAATCCATGAGATTGACTCAAAGACGTTTATATAACTTACCCTTGACTTAAACTAGGCGAGGGCTATTCGGTTCACAAAGACGTCACCTACTCCTGATTTGTCTGATTAAAGAAAGTGTTTCTGTGCAGTGTTAGAAAAAGGATATTCACACCTGGGAAAGGCAGATTGACCAATCACAATCTGCCTTTACGAGTTCGATTGTGCATTCACCACTGTGGTGTAAAAAAAAAAAAGAAAGAACACAGTGAATACAAATGGCCACCATGAAAATAGGAAAAAGACTGGGTGCCTTTTTGGATCACAGTGGCCATTTTGGAACCTGTTTTCCATGGCCTTCGTCATCCGAAAAGGGACGTAGTCTATTTTAATTGCAGCAGCCATTTTTTTGATCTTTTTTCATCCCCGACTGGAGAGGTGCTTGCGTTGCCAATAGCAGCACCTAAACCCATTCCTCAGGTTTGGGTGGGATTCTGTTTGGATGTCACTTAATTTTCTGGATCTCCAAGTGAGATTCAGTGTGCTGTGGGTTGCTCAGAGGCCCTTAAATGGACCAGATTGTTTTGATTTGTTAGGTTGTATGACTGCAAGCCCTCATATTATGCTTTAAAAGATATTTGGCCTTTTTCAGATGTGTTTGATGATACTTGTTAGTGTATGAGATTGTACAACATTTTGATCCCTATTTACAGTTTTTGGGCCTCATTCCGGGTTTGGCGGTAGCCATGCCGCTATTGGCGTCATGGCTGCCTCCAAAACCGGGTCCGGGTTCCTTGAATGGGGAATTACCGCGCCATTCCGAGTTTGGAGGGCCCAGTAATTCCTCCCACAGGGAACCCAGGCCCAGACATTCCCCATTCCCAAACGAGCTCCCATAGGGCTCAATGGGAATGGGAGAGGGAGCTAACAACCGGCCCGTTGTTAGCTCCCTGGTCCCCTCGCGGGACCCGGTAACGACGCCTGGTTTTACCAGGCGTCCTTACCGGGTCCCGCGAGGGGACCTCGTAATCAGGCGGAATGGGAATAACTGGTCCACACCCATTAGCGGACCCCGTTAACCCATTCTGCATGACTCGTAATGAGGCCCTTTGTCTTTTACTGTGTTATTAGTTTCTCTTTGTAGTTCCCTTTTAACATATGCCTTCTTCGTTAAAAGGAAAACAAAAACCACAAAAAATTCCCCTTTGTGCCAGCCCACACATTTCAATAAGGAAAAAGAAAACCCTTTCCCTTGTGTATTTTAATCCAATTTGGTTGTGTGCTCTACTAGGTCATACATGACTTCTCCCACTTGTTTCCTTCCATCAAAAGGTGTTTTCTTATTTGGGGGAGCCATTGGCAGATGTCTTGGGAAGTGGAGAGGAGGCAGGAGTTACAATGGAGAGTTACCAGTGCCGACAGGGAGAATACAGAAGAGCAGGTGTTAGATGAGTAGGTGGAGGAGACAGGGATGGCAATTCAGGGTGTGTTACTGCCACAGTGGAGGAAACAAATGTGAAGGTTGAGCTGGCAGGACCGGGCCAGGATAGGGAGTCCTAGTCAAAGAGGTGACCAGTGTGTCTGGTGGCGGGGGGAAGGAGGGGATGTGAAAATTGTTGATTCATTGCAAGATGAATGCGTCATAGCTAAAAATACACAAGTGCAGTTTCTGGTGAATGTCCTAATCATCCGTGGAGGTAGCAGAGAGGGGCAGGTGGAGATACTGCCCTGGTCACACAACCAGAGAAATAAACCCAAATATTATGTGAGTGGCTATCAAACTGTGCGTGGGGTGGCCCAATGAGTTGCAAAAGCCACTTAGTTGAACCACTGCCTGCAAATTTGAAAAAGGAGTAACAAATATTGAGAAAGGAATTAAGCAGTTCTTCTAAAGTATAGCCACTACCTACGCTGAATCAAATGAATGTACCAAAGGTTGGCTCATGACAGCACATGGCTGTGATTTGTAAACTTGCAACACTGTCTTAAAATCCTCTGATGGGCAGCCATCCATTCAACTGTATTCCATCTATTCTTATTGTACACATTTGTGGCCTGACATACAAAGCGTTTTTCAAAGGAATTGGGCCATTGCAACAGGCGTGTGTGAATCAGGCCCTCAGTTTTCATTTCCAGCATGAAAACACTACTAGGTAGGAATGGGTTCCTTGTGAAAGTCCATCTTTGTTCATGATGGAAGAAAGGGCAATGTGCATTTGAAATGGCAGAGACTTGTGGAAATTGTGTCTTGCTACCTGTGAATTCAGCATCCATTTGAACTAGCTGGGTAAAGCAGAAGCTACACAATCTTTATGTAACTAACAATAACATGGCTCAGGAGAGAACCTTAAGAACCTATGTTTTCTGGGATTAGATATACTATATGTATGTGTCAACAAATGAGGTGGCAACATTGAAAACGTACTACCATAGCAAGAGGCACAATTAATATTTTCCTTTAAACCTACAACTCTTGGATTCATTAAAGATTGTACTCTGTTATAATTACAGATTTCTCAGAAAATAAGGATTGCTGATAATGTTGCTCTCTGTCCTAACTTAGTCATATAAACATACTATGCTGGACTACTAATGATCTAAAATACAATAATGAGATTATTCACTTTGGATTAAAGCACTTTACACCTATATGGTATGATATGGCATGTATAATGTGCCTATACACAAGTGTTTCAAGGCGCGACAAGGCAAGGGAGGTGAACCAGAGGGAGGACAAAAAACAATGATCTTACTAGGCCTAGTGACATTCAGATCGCGCAAGTGCAAGAAACAGGGAGGGGAGAAATGCTGGAGGACGGGGAGAGGATGGAAAAGTGCAGGACAAGGAAAACGGAAACAAGAAGTAGTGCAGCCAACGGATGGCAAGTGTGAGTGCTCAGAAGTGCACACAACGAGTGTCTAATAAGTGCAGGACAGGGGACTGTAGGGTTACAGATACAGACCCCAAGTGCTGGGGGTGCCAAGAGGCAGTGCAGGTTTGCAAATGGACAGGCAGGGACCTCGGCCTGAATTCAGAGGGTAAACAAATACATAACTGCATTCACCTCAGATTATTGAATATGTGCAAACATCAACATATGTGCATTCTGGTATTGTACGATCAGACCAAAAAAAAAGGACCGACCGTACAATACGACCGAAAAATGCTACCACCAAAGGTTCAAAAATAAAAAGTTTGAACCTTTGGTGGTAGCATTGCAGGTAAGTAGAAAATACTGTGTGGTATAGTGAGCGGGGTGTTGCAGGGGACACCCCTGCAGCCCCCGTAGTGTAAGAGGATTCAATTCAGCACTACAGCCAAGTTAACGCCTAGTCTAGAATACTGAATGAAAACCCTTATTGATATATCTTTAGGTCCAGTTCATGCGTCCTGGATGACTACCCTTGTATAACACCCCTCTCTTGGAATTCCCCTGACCCCACTGAGCCAAGAAGTAGTTCTGTTTTGCAAGTTTAAAAGGTTTATTTGATAAATTAAAATATATATATCACACTTTATAATAAATTAATAATTGAATATCACACTTAATCTGATATGGTAAATATTAACAACGGAGAATCTGGCACTAGCACACTTCTTTATAATGACTAATGAGTTGACCTGAAATGGATAAGGTAGCACACTGGTAAATAGGAACAAAAGTATAATGTGGTAGAGGATGCTTTATGTAGCTCAGGTGGATGCAATATTCAATGAAGGCAGTACAGAAAATACGCAATATGATTCCAACAAAACAATGTAATCACTTTTCTCTGGCAATTCCCTCCCCCCCTCTTTATGCAATGCAAGGAAATGGAAGGAAAACACACAGTCCTCAGAAATGCAATCAACTGTAATTCAGTTCAATCCCAGCAAGCTTACAGAAAACAGATAGGAGTTTTGAAAACACAGGCAATGCTTGGATATGTGCTGGCAATGAATGAGAAATATGCTAAAGTTGCTTTTAATTCCCTTATAGAGGTTCAGGGTGAGTGGTATCTAGTTAATATTAGTCCAGGCTCACACTAGCAATGATGCAGGGATAGTTAGCAGGTTAAACGAATTTCTGGCCAATGGAAAGCAAACAGCAGCAGTTTTTACATGTGAAGAAATTGCAAATCGCGGCAAAATTCGCGGATGCGCCGAGCGCTATTACAAAGGAACCACAAGGACTATCTCTACCGTTTTGGGGTCCTAGAAAAGCCTGGGATCTCAGCTTCCAAATGAAAGTTATTGCAAGTCTCTAGCCCAAACGGTTGCGGAGATATGAGTAATTTAGTAAAGGTCGTTTTTGGTTTTGTAAATTTTAAACGCACACTTTTTCAAAATGACAAGTGACAAATTTTTGCAGCTAGAATGACAGGTGACAGCTAGGAGGCAGTTCTACTTAGGTTAAATAGATTGAATTAGATGAATTTAAACTAAGAGATGTGTTCTGAGTTTTGCTAAGTACTCACAAGAGATTTTGAACAGGAAAGCGACTTGGTCACGGACTTCAGTCTGGTCAGGTCTTTCCGGGTTCTGCTCACAGCGCCTGGCCTCTGGAACTGCTCACAGGGGTCTGGTCTCTGCTAGGCACCGGTTCTTTGGGTCTCTCTGCTCTGGATAGATTGAAGTCTCTAGTTTGGCTTTCTGGAGTTTGATGGAGGTAAGTATGGATTTTTCCGGCAGGGCTTCCAGCGGCAGATGAAATTCAATGTCCTATCTGTCCTGTCTGTCTGCTTTTATGTGTTTAGAATGTGGGTGTGTTCTAGCATCACTGACCCTACCTCTCTCTCAGCTTCTAATTGGTCAAACTTCCATTCCTCCGCTTGATTGGCAAACTGAACTGTGAGTCAGATTGATGTCATTTTACAGCCTGCAGAAAGTCCACTCCTCCTGTCAACTTACACACAAATCTAGATTTGAAACAAATACATATTTGCAGAGGTACATATTGTTTTAAAATCATATGCACCCATCATGCATTACAGGAGGTATTCCCTGTTCAAACTCTGCTCTTCCTGGGAGCTTGCATTCAGAACTGGCACATATTTCACTTTTTAACTGCTTTTTCAATTTCCGACATGGACCCAACTTTACATACATGTGTGCAGGGGGTAGGGACATTAACTGATGAAGTTTCAGATTTTTAACATGCACACATTTAGAGTAATATCCACTTTTCCGCTAAAACCCCCCTGAACATACCACCGGTTCCTACCACGTCTTAAACTGTGGGCAGAAAAATCACAAGAATTATGGTATCATTTATAAAATTTTCACATGTCCGCTCTATGAGTTATTCATCTTTTTAAAGTTATGTTCTGGCTCCAAAGGGGTGTGGTTTACCCTCAGCACAAGGTTGAATTTCTGGTTCTTTCCAGTTCTGCCAAGCCAGCTTGCTCTCACAGGCAGTGCTCCTCCCAGCTCCTGCCAAGAGGAAGCTACAATTTACGACTGCGGTAATAAAAACCTTTGCCTGAGTGAAGAGGGCTTTGTTCACCCTCTTGCAGAGCACAGATAATTCAATTATCAGATAGATGGCATATCCTTAGCCTGGGCAGCAAAAGGAAGGTTGGCCTGGGAACACAGTGGTGACTCAAGTTTCACTGCTGATGGGATCCGTTGCTAGGCAAAATCAAGTTCCTTAAGCCAGACCTTCAGCTAACTTTTTGTTGCTTTTAAAATAACTTGTAATTTTACACATGCAGCTAGAATGCTGATTCTAAGTGCAAAACTATGACATTTCAACAGTTACAAAGGCATGTGACACCAAACATAGGTCACTCATTTAATTTAACATTTTCGATTTTGGTGGTTTTAAATCCAGTTGCAGTTAGGCTTAAGCTGCTGACTCCATAGCATTTTTGTTATAAGCATTGTTTTTGGGCTCTTCATTTCCCAGATTTTGTAGGCACACAAAACTCCATTCTGCCAAATGTCTGCTGGTGTTCAGTGAATATTTTGCACATGTTGCAAGGTTTGAAATAGGCATTTTGCTTGCCTTCAGAAAAACACACAGAGTGGTTTTAAAACGCCGGCTTTTGGATAGTGGTGAGTACTGGTACTGCACCCATTTTTGGGATTTAAGGAATGAATTCCCCACAATTCTAGGTTGCATTTGGCAATCAGCATTGCCATTCCCAATGGTTTCAGACTACTGTGCGGGTAGTCCAATGGTGGTTTTAAAGCGCTTTGAAGCTAACCGGCGCTACTGTTTTTCCTTTGGCAACCCATTTCCCTCATGGCAACCCGGCCTTTCATTCTCGCACTGGTGGGTGGCAAGTGAGGCAACCATTTTGGTGGGCGCACAAACTGCGCAGCTTTCCTGGATTTCAGCGCACATGTGGGTTTTCCGCCATCTTGAATTTTCTAAGCCCACAGCACCAAATGTTGTAGCAGGGTAGCTTAAACGTGGGTCAGGACACCCAACAAGTCCCCCCCACGCGACTGCACTTTGAATTTGAGTCGATGGGGAGTCGCGTGCACAAGGGTTTTGACCCATGCACCGGTCTGTCCGCATAATCTTCTTCCTCTTCTGTAGATGACACAGTTCAGCGTTTTCTTCTCCATCCGGTACTGATCGATCGGTTCTCCTCGCCGGTCCTGATGGGAAGATTGGGCGGTACCCCGGGCCCGTTGCGTCTCTGCTCCCGGTCTCCGGATCGTTCTTCTTGGTCATCCTTCATGGTTTCATCTCTCCTAGGATGATAAAGCAAAAGCGGCAATATCTACTCATAGACGTTTTTCCACCACTGTTGAGGTAGTGGGGCAGCATATGCATTTTATCATAACGAAACATTACATTCTTATTTTGAGAAAAAAAAAACAGTATAACTAAGAGACAGTTTCATGCAAATCACAATATTTTAGAGACTAGATGTGGTATGTTTTATGGTTGGAACTGAATTAGTCTGAGACAGTGCCTGCTAGGATTCCAGAGGATTCCTCCAGTTGTTGCAGAGTGTGCCTGGGATGGCAACATTTCAACTGGTTTATGTGGACCCACTTGTCTTCCCCCTCTGCCGAACCGCCTTTGGGGATGCGGATCTTGTAGGCCACAGGGGAGATCTTATCGACGATCTCAAAGGGTCCCTTCCATGTAGGCAAAAATTTGCGCTGCTTGGCCTGGTTCCTTTGGAAGTTGTATAGATAGACCCGGTCTCCCACCTGATATTCCTTCCTGGAAGTTTTCAGGTCATAATGGGTCTTCATGCTATCAGCCGATCTTTCTAGATTCCGCTGAGCATAAGCAAAAGCATGTTGAAGGTGTTTCCTTAAATTCTCTACATACTCATGAGTAGTGGAGGCATTTATCAGTGTCTGCTCTTGGGTCCTATAGAGCAAATGCTGAGGAAGCACCATCTTGCGCCCAGTCATCAACTCAAATGGTGACATTTTGGTTGCAGATGAAGGGGTAGATCTGATAGCCATTAGGACCAGAGGTAATCGGATATCCCAACTTGGCCCAGAATCTGCCACAAACTTCTTTAATATGCTCACAATTGTCCGGTTATATCTCTCTACTGCCCCAGAAGAAGCTGGTCTATAAGCAATATGCAACTTCCTTTTGACCCCCAGTATCTCCCACATCTTTGTCATTACTTCACTGGTGAAGTGGCTACCTCTGTCTGACTCAATCCTTTGAGGTAGACCAAAACGGGAAAAGATGTGGTTAATCATCAAGGCAGCTGCAGTTTCTGCCTTGCAATTTGAGGCTGGGAGACATTCCACCCACTTGGTAAACAAGCATGTCACAGTCAACATGTACTTATTCCCCCTAGCCGAGCGAATCACAGGACCTACAAAGTCGATTTGTAAATCTGACCATGGCAGTGTCATTCCCCTCTTTTGTAAAGGCGCCCGGTGCGTGAGGGATGATGGCTGAAATTGTGCACACACAAGACACCCCTTCAAGTATTGGTCGAGGTCCTGCCCCATGTGTGGCCAGTAGGCAACCTCTCTTAAGATTTCCAATGTTGTGTGAAACCCCCTGTGACCGGCCGTGGCCGCATCATGGGCGTGACTTAACATCAGGCTTCGGAATGAGGTAGGAACCACCCACTGATCGTGGCCAGCTTTGGATTTCCTTACCAGCAAACCGTCTTGGATTCGGAACATTTTTGGACATTTCATCAACACTCTTAGGTCCTCTTTCCCAATGTAATCGGTATCCGTCAGGGGAAAGTTCTCAGGGTCCTCAAGGTGCTGGTAAAATTTACCAATTATTGGATCCCCCTTCTGAGCGGTAATCAAATCAGCATCAGGGGTCTCCTTACTCCATTGTGCAATTGAAAGGTCGTTGTTAGCATTTGTCTGGGACCTAGTGATAGCAGTGACCTGGATTTCCCCCAACAGGGACTCAATCTCAATTAGATCCCCTTGGATGGCCCCGGTTTTGGCCAGCTGATCAGCTAAGTCATTTCCAGTTTTGTCTGGTCCCTCTACTTTGGAATGACCCTTGATCTTCTTCCAATAGATGGTCATCCCATTCGAGGTGACCAGATCATCAATGTTTTGGATCAACTTCCCATGTTTCAAGGGTTTGTTGTTAGCACATAACATGCCTCTGGTTTTCCAATTAACCAGGTGCTCCACGAACCCGTTCCGTACATAATCCGAATCTGTGATTATGACCAGTTCGTGGAGTTGATGTTGGACAGCAGTGAGGATGGCCTGATGCACAGCCATCAATTCTGCCACCTGACTACTTCGGGGACCAATTTTGAATCCGGCGGAGGGTTCTGGGGACTCATTCACCCATGCATTCCCTACGCCGGCCACTAGTTCTTTCTCCCCGTTGTAGTCAACATGGTAAGAGCATCCATCCACATAGACAGTGGGCATTCCCTCACACTTGTCTTCTTCAAAGACTTTGTGTGGGGAATTAAGGTATGCCTCCATGTTGTCCTTTATTTTTAGACTTTCGTCCTCGAGACAGTTTTCTCTGGCACAATCATGCAAGTCAGCCAGACCTTGCGCGAGGGGACTCTTCTTGTTTTGGCCATATCTGACCTCCACAGGAAAGCCTTGCATTGACAGAATCCAGGAAGTAATTCGGGAATTACTCACATTTCCGGCCCGGATTCTGTCACTTTGGAGATATTGCAGAGGCTGGTGTGGAGTCTCCACTATGATGTGTTCCCCCTGGATAAACGGGCGGTAATTCTTCAATGCCCACACCGTTGCCAGGAGTGCCTTCTCACAATCGTTGAATTTTTACTCCACAGAGGATAAAGTTTTGCTCGCATAGGAGATTACTTTATTGACCTTGTCATGCTTTTGATATAATACTGCCGTCAAGCACGTATTAGAGAACCCCGTCTCCAGGAAGAACTCCTTGTTTCTGACAGGGTAAGCTAGGCAAGGCGCTTGTGAGAGGCTTCTTTTGAGTTGTTTTACTGCCTCGGCTTGTTCTGGACCCCATTCCCACTTGACCCCCCCCTTCAGGAGATGAATCAGGGGTCTGGTGATCTCTGCGTAGCCCTCAATGAACTTTCTGCTGTAATTAGTCAGTCCAAGGAGGCTCCTTAGTTCCCGCAGAGTTGTGGGGTCTTTCAGTTTCTGAAGTGCTTCCACTTTCTTTTCCTGGGGACAGAGGCCCTGAGGAGTAATCTCATGCCCCAAGAAATTAACACGGGTTCTACACCACTGTGCTTTCTGAAAGGAAAGTTTTGCTCCGGCGGCCCTCAACTGTGTCAGAACATAACGGATCTCTGCTATGTGTTCCTCCACAGATGAACTTTTGATGAGGACATCATCTACATAAGCCAAGTTACCCCTTGCACCCAAGTCAGGCATGGCCTTGTGTAGAAAAATGTTGAATTCATTGCCGGAGTTGAGGTATCCGAAGGGAGTCCGGGTCCAGGTGTACTGCTGGCCCCCAAAGGTAAAAGCCAGCTTGTATTGGTCCTCCTTACTGACAGGCACAGTCCAGTATCCATTGGTCAGGTCTATTGCAGTGAATACCTGTGACCCCTGGATCTGGGCCAGCCCTTGGTCAATGTAGGGCAGAGGCCATCGGGAAGTATGGACCCGTTTGTTGAGCTCCCTGAGGTCGGCACAGAGTCTCCACTGGCCGTTTGGCTTCAATATTCCCAGCACCGGATTATTGAAAGTGCTGTGGACGGGACGGATTATTCCCCGGGACTCAAGGTTCTTAATTATTTCAGTAAGGGACTCCATTGATGCGAGAGGCAAGCGATATTGCTTCACAAACACTGGAGTCATGCCAGGGTCCGTGGGGATTGTTGTGGTGTGGATGTCGGTGCGACCACAGTCATATGAGTCTACCGCAAAGAGATCTTGGAAATCCAAGAAAACTTGTTTCAACTTTTGCTTTTGTTCCAGAGTCCCACAGGCATCAGCTAGGTTGACTCTCTCTTCCACCATCTGCCTGAAGCCTGGAAAGACTTCTGGTTTGGCTATCTCCGCGGCCTCCTCCAGCTGGGTGGAGAAGTCCCTGGTCAGAGTGCTGATTTGGACCGGAGGCTTCAGGTGGGAAAGGCAGCCCTCATGGACCTGGAAAATCACCTCATCCCTCCTGAAGTCACAGGTCACATCTTCCTTACCATAGGGGCAGGAAGTGTACACCAGGAAGTTCCCCCCATGCCGGGTAAAAATCCTGTCTGGTGTTGCGTTGTCATCACTGTCACTGTCAAAACAGTCCTTGGGGATGGGTCCTAACAGTTCATTTACAAGATCAATGGAGAAATGTCGGTCATCAACCGCCATTCCAATAATGGTGCCTGCGGCTAGAGTAATACTCTTTAAGTCGCTGTTATCCACCTCTATTAGAATGGGGTCATGTTCTATGTTGACTAATGGAGTCGGGTTTACCCCCAACCCTTGCTGTTGGAGAGAAGCATTTAGATGTATGTAAGCATCAGGGTTTTTCAACTCTTGTCCCCTTTTAACTTTCACTTCCAGGGAGAATTGTCGGGTCCTTTCTGGGATGGTGACTTCCTCTTTAACCTGAATTTCAACTGCATAAGGTAGCAATTGAGCTGACCTAAATGCTTTTTCTGGATCATCAAAGCCCATGGGATTATCCGCTAATCGGGACCAAGCTTTGAAGTTTATTAGGTCCAAACTAATGGCAAAGCGATTGAGAATGTCACTGCCTAAGTAAAAGGCGGCAGTGACGTCTCGCACGACCCAACAATTGTGGACTATGCTCTTGTTGCCAATGGAGATTTTGAGCATACACCTGCTTGGCAGGAGATGTTTGGAATTAGGTACTTCCAGGTCCATTTCCCATTTGTCTATCAGTTTGAAGGTGGGAATGGCTGGTTCTTTTGGGAGTTGGCGAAACATGGCTTCGCTGATGAAGCTCTTACCGTTGTTCACACACACTCGAGCGAGAACAGAGTCCTTCCCATCATTTAACTGAACAGGGATGAACAACTGCTCTCCAATTTGCTGAATATCAGCCAGGCTCTGAGCTGATTTCACCTCCTTCTGGACTATAGGAGTGGGAGTTTCAGATTGTGGATTAGTATAGAATTTCAGAGTGTTTCCTTCCAGCGTGGAATACCACTTTAGACTGGAAGGAAGGTTGATTTTCAGAAATAGAGAGGACCCCCCATCACCAGTCTGTTGTCCTACTGCTATTACTGTCACGTCTGGAATTTGGCTGTTCTGGAAGTGAAATTCTACTTGGTCAGATTTTTGTTCAACCATGTGGCATGTGCCGTTTAAACTAACATGGTTGACACTCTGTTTCAATTTTATTGGTCGGCTAGTCTGGGTCCAGAGGACCTTGTTTACACAATCTATTAGGGGTGACAACCTTCTCAGGAGGTCATTCCCTAGTAAACAAGGGGTACCCTCCGGGGTCACAACTATGACCGGGTGTTTCAACTTGTGTCGCCCGATCTTAATGTCCAAGTCTGCAGTCCCCTCAACGGGAATTTCCTTCCCGTCAAAGTTCTGCAGTTGTCCAGGAAGAGAGGTGAGAGGAATTTGGTAATTCTCTCCCCTTCCTGCATTCAGTTCGTCAAAGGCCCTTCTGGACAGAAGGGTAGCTTGAGATCCAGTGTCCACCAGTGCCGAGATTGTACCCTGCCCCTGTACTTGTACCGGGGCATAATATCTTCCCTCCTTCTCCTCAAGGGGGCACAGATAATGTACATTTTTGGACAACTGGTGGGCTAATTTTCTGGTTTTGGACATCGCGAGAGAAGAATTTTGGGCAGAATTCTGTGGAGAGCCTTGGGAATCTGAAAGAAAAAGTTGGCAACTGGAGATCAGAGCCATTGTGGGTTCCCCTGGTTCCGGTTCTGGGCCGCCCCCCCCTTTTTGGAGGCAGTCACCAGGATGGGTTTGAACCAGGGGATTTTCTTGCTGTTGGTTCTGGGATGAGATGGTGGGCGGCGGTAGCTCAGTCTCCACATCTCCCCAGTCTGGATTTGCATCCCTAGGGACCCATTTTTCTTTGGGAGGAGTTCCCCCCTCTCTGAAGGAGAAGATCCTTTTCCCAGGATCCTCTGAGGATCCCTCTCCCTCAAATTGGAAGATCTGTACCTCCTCCTCAAACTGAGTCTGTTTGGGTCTTTTGTTTCTCCTACCCCCCCTCTGCTCCTTAGGAGGCAGACTTTCAGGGGCAAGAGATTTTGTTTCCGGTTCCTGGGTTTCCAGGGGCTGTTTACAAGTGAGGAAGGAAGCTTCCTCCAAGGCTTTACACCCCCCTTCCCTTTGTGCCTCCTCCCTGGGAACCGGTGATTTATCGGGGTGCTGCCCCCGTCATTGTTCTGGAGCACCAGGTCCAGAGTTGGGTGCGTTCTGCGCCGGCATGCTGATCTGAGGGTTCTGCTGTGCCCTCAGTATATGACCCATATCCCGCGCCATGTTTTGAACCTGGCGCTCTAACTGGGAAACCCGCTCAGGCTGATACGGGGCCCTGTTTTCTCCCCTGGGCTGATCCCGGGAAGGGTAGCTGTCCCTCCTCTGGTAGTACCCCTGGTTGGGAAGATTTTGGTACCCCTCCACCCTTGGCCTCCCCTCTCCCGGATTCAGTGGTCTGGGCTCAGGGAATTGAGGAAAGAAGGATGGATGATTTTGGGGTTGGAAGTCGGGTGGATATCTGGGGAAAAAGTTCTGCCCAGGGTTTGGTAAATTTCTGCCCTCCTGTGGGAAGTTTGGAGGGAAGTTCCCTGGGTTAGGTGCTTGTCTGGATCCCCCCCCTTGGGCTGGAGGAGTCCACACATAACCCAGGATGGGTCTGTTACCTTTGTAGCGAGGACTTACATAGTCAGGAGAGCGAGGGACCCCATTTGTGGGGCTGCCTCCCTGGCTCCCTGTCTGTGACTGGCCCGAGGACCTTCTGGGCCTAGCATTATTAGGTGCAGGTAGGTTTTTAGGCCCCCCCATCTCCAAATCCAAAACGGGGGTGACCTTTACCTCTGCCACCTTGGCAGCAGCAGGGGTGCTGTTGGCTTTGGGGTTTTTCTGGGCATTGCTTTTATTTTCTATGGGCTTCTGCACCTCATAGATGCGGGTAGCCTGTTCAATGACCCAGTCTAAAGATCTTTTCTCGTGAAAATCCCTCACGAGCTGGGTCATGATATATTTGGGCAAGGCATGGAAAAACGTGTTTATAAATTCACGGCTATCCGTGCGCACCCTTCTTGTGGTCTGTGCAAAAGCCCGCTTTAACTCCTGCACAAATTCTTGTGGGGCCTGATCCTCCCCACATTGCAAATTGTAGGCTGCCTTGCGAGCCTCTTGAGGATTTCTGTGAACAGAAAAATGTTTCAGGATGGCCGCCTTATAGGTGGACCATCTTAAATGATTTTGGTCCTCCAGCCCCGCAAAGAAACTGGAGTATTCCGGGGAGAAGGTCCACTTTACATATTGAATGCAGCTTTGGCTGTCCTTCAAATGGAAAGTCTCCATCATTTGTTCAAACAACTCTAAGTGCTCCCAAACAGAATACTTAGCGTTCTTATGGTAAGGCGTGATGACGCTCCTGATCGCCTTAATCTGCTTTAAGGGGTCCTTAAGCAAGGCCCTTTTTGCCTTATTGGCCTTTTTGGTTCGGGTAACCCTTGTCCATTCTTCCTCGGACTCAGAGGCACTGCTCCCAGAGGTTCCCGTCTGTTCTTCCAGGTTTTCCCGGATTCTGCGAGCCTGGGAATGGCTGGCAGAATGTGGGGACCTGGTCTCCTGTGTCCTGCGCAGTTCAGAGGAGTCTTCAGATTCCTCCTTGCTGCCAGGATTTGATGGGTACCCCCTCCACTGACCTAACTGGGCAGAGGTTTTCAGGATGCCCTTAATGGGCCTACTCTCCTGGGGTTCCCCATTGAACTGTACTGTACTTGGGTGCCCATACCCGGATGCCCACCCCTCCATTCCTGAGTGGTACTGGCCTATGAGCCCCATACTCTTAGCTGGATAGTGATCTGCCATCCCTGTGGCCCTGTGCTCATGTGCGCCAGGGGACACGGGGGTGGTAGAGTCCAGGGACTGGGGAAGATGAAGGCCCCTGGTGTTAGGGCTCCTGCGGTTATGGTCAGGAGTCTCTCTTTCCCAGCGGACCTCATCTCTATCCGCCCCTGCTCCCTGTTGCAATGCAAGAGCCTGCATTTGTGCTTTCAGTTCCTCTGTTAAGGCCTTACTCGACTCTATCAGTTTCTCCTGCATCGCTACCTGTTGCTGGAGCCTATCATTGTGTTGACAGAGGGCCTCATTTTCCCTCTGTGCTTCCTGGTTGGTCCTGGAGAACTGGGCCAGTCTTTGCTGCAGGTGGGTTACCTCCTGAGCTGTGTCCCTATTGGCCTGCTCCTTTCTTGCTAGAGCATCCTCCACCCTTCTGGTGTGCTCTACCAAGTTCTGGTTTTCTTTTTGGAGGTCACCCAGCCCCTGGTGGGCCAGGTGATTTTCTTCCATTTTCCTTTTTAAATGGCAGACTTCCTGGCCTAAGGCGTCTCTTTCCTGACTAAGAGCCTGCATTTGTGCCGCCAGGTCGTCCCTTTGCCGTTGAAGGGCACCAGCTTTTTGGCGCTCCTCATCAAACTCTGCCTGGGTATCCAGGTCTTTCAAGATCAGCTTGTTGCTCTCTACCTTCACTCTATCTAGATGACTTTGCAGGGTGGCTACCTGCTCCGTGCATGCCCTGTTAAAGTCTAATTGTTGCTCCAGCTTTTTCTGGCTCTGCAGTAAGGAGTCCAAACTGTCTTGGTGCTCCTTCTGTAGGGCCAGAAATCTGGTATCCTGTTCTGACTTTTCCTTTTGCAGCACATCCATATCCTCCTTTATTTTAGTGATGTACCGTCTGCTGTCATTTTCTGACTCCTGGCTCCTCTGCAGCCTCTGCTCAGAAGAGTCCAGATCAGATTGGGCCTTCTGTAATGCCATCTGTTGCCTATTTGCCAGATTTTGGCTTTCCGCACATCTATCCTGCATGTCTCCAACGTATAGGTACAGGTATGCTGCTATCCTGGCAATCTTATTGTGTTCCTCTTTGGCTTTAGGAGCCATATATAGTTCACTCAGGGCCACATGTAAGGGACCCTGATCTCTATATATATCTGACCCTGTTTCAGTGACCTGTTGTGTGATGGCCTGCAACCACACATCCTGGCCCTGTTCGGTCCATTCACCTCTCACAAATAGCTTATGCAAGAGGTGCTCTCTGGCTATTTTCATGTCTACTAAGGTCGTCATTCTAGAGATTGGTCTCTGTCCTGACTTACAGAAGTTAGTATTTTATTTTTGCAGAACAGAACTTTTCTTGGAGTGTCCCTTTTGAGGAATGCTTCACAGCGTAATGCAGCGTGGTGATCCGACCGGATGTATGTATCCCGTCAGTTAGCACACTGTATTAAGCTGCACAAGTGGTAAATCTAACCCAACGTCTCGGCTCGAGCCCCCACTTTGTAAGAGGATTCAATTCAGCACTACAGCCAAGTTAACGCCTAGTCTAGAATACTGAATGAAAACCCTTATTGATATATCTTTAGGTCCAGTTCATGCGTCCTGGATGACTACCCTTGTATAACACCCCTCTCTTGGAATTCCCCTGACCCCACTGAGCCAAGAAGTAGTTCTGTTTTGCAAGTTTAAAAGGTTTATTTGATAAATTAAAATATATATATCACACTTTATAATAAATTAATAATTGAATATCACACTTAATCTGATATGGTAAATATTAACAACGGAGAATCTGGCACTAGCACACTTCTTTATAATGACTAATGAGTTGACCTGAAATGGATAAGGTAGCACACTGGTAAATAGGAACAAAAGTATAATGTGGTAGAGGATGCTTTATGTAGCTCAGGTGGATGCAATATTCAATGAAGGCAGTACAGAAAATACGCAATATGATTCCAACAAAACAATGTAATCACTTTTCTCTGGCAATTCCCCCCCCCCCTCTTTATGCAATGCAAGGAAATGGAAGGAAAACACACAGTCCTCAGAAATGCAATCAACTGTAATTCAGTTCAATCCCAGCAAGCTTACAGAAAACAGATAGGAGTTTTGAAAACACAGGCAATGCTTGGATATGTGCTGGCAATGAAGAGAAATATGCTAAAGTTGCTTTTAATTCCCTTATAGAGGTTCAGGGTGAGTGGTATCTAGTTAATATTAGTCCAGGCTCACACTAGCAATGATGCAGGGATAGTTAGCAGGTTAAACGAATTTCTGGCCAATGGA